>NC_134484.1:298989366-299667568 GCF_040206685.1 Ascaphus truei
ATTATTCATGATTATTTGTATTTTTCATTGTTCCATGATTATCCACCGGCCCTCAATTTTCAACTGACAGAAGAACTACAGTACATGTACAGTACAAAGAAGATAAAGACTGAATTTTGTATTATTCATGATTATTTGTATTTTTTATTCCTGATAAAATAAATATTTCATTACATTCACGATAATCTTAATCATTGAAAGCCCACCCGTCCCCCAAAGAAAAAGAAAGAATTACAAAAATTTGTAATTTATCAAAAATTTGATTCAGATGATGGTTTTTTAAATCTCTTTTTTTTTCTTTGAACTTTAAATTCACTTTGAATGTGTGTGTGTGTGGGGGGGGATTCTTGAAGAAGGCTTTGGGTTTGTGTGTGAAGTGCTTAGGGGTGGGCAACACTACTTACTGTAGTTGCCAAGAAGGGCTTATCAGATTAACATATTAAATTCGGGAAGGTGTGGATATACATTTCTATTCATTACATTCATCTAAACAGTACATTGTAAACCTCACAAGTCTACACTAGTTTCTGTAGTTGCCAAGAAGGGCTAATCAGATTAACATATTAAATTTGAGAAGGAATTATCACATGTGCGCATGCGTTACCCTAAACAAAGCCTCAAAGGGTTGGAAGGGGGTGGGTGGATGAGTCATAAGACTGGTCTGTGCATTAATAATCAACAAGGTCACAAAGAGAATTACACGCAGGCGCAGAGATGTGACACCAGGCTCGGGACGATTAAAACCACAAAGCCAACCATTTGAAAATGAATGGTCTGTGTCGATAAGAAGTTGAAATCAAATCCTTGAGCCTTGTGTGTGTGTGCGGGGGGTGGGGGTGGGGGAGGGGGATAAAGCTGCATGAAGGATTACCTGTATTGTCGTTCAAAAAAATATTTTCAACAGGTCACCATAATGTTTTGATCCCCACCCCCACACCCCCAAATAAATACAAATCACATAAAGCATGTGCATGACTAGTGTCACATTAAAAAGCTACAGTACCGATTGAATATCAGAATATCAAGAATTTTTATGCAGGCACATGTCTGGAAACAAAACAAAAAAAAACACCAAAAAAAAAGGTTTTTTTTTCAGACTTGAACTTCTAAATGAATGTGAAGTTATACACGCATGCGCAGAAATGTGAAACCAGACTCGCATAAATGTGATGACAGATTCGGGAAGATTGAAGCCAGAAAGCCATCCATTCCAAGGAATGTGTGGGAGATGTGTACTGTAGATAAGAAGTTGAAATAGTACTTTAGCCTTGTGTATGCGCGGGGGCGAGAGGGAGAGCGCTGTATGCGCCAAAAATGTGATACTGTAACACGCCTATGCGTTTCATTTTACAATAACGTACCGAAAACCGCTCCGGAAAAAAAGAAAACAGACCGCATCTGGCCGCATCTTGTCAGAGCGACGCGGCTATGGCCGCATTAGGATAAAGGTGGCCGCAGCTGTACCATCTCTCTGTAACCAGATCACATTAGTCCCATTTTATGCGTGTAATACTTATTTTCTTGCAGCTTGGCCCATCTCAGCGGTGGAGGGATCTTGCAGGGGAATCTTTTTTCTTGGCTGCGCTATTTTCCTCCCTGCGCTATTTTCCTCCCTGCTGTATCTCTGTCTCCTTTCAGAGGTTCTGTCCTCCAGTTCTGCAGCATGCTGGTGGATAAAGCGCTCTGCTGCTGCTTCTGAAAATATTTTGGCCTCTCCATTTATGAAGACTCTTAAGGTGGCAGGATATCCCAGGGAAAATATTTTAACTTCCGTCTTTTATTTGATACTGCAGCAGAATAGTCCTTAAAGATTAGGATCTTCTTTCCCTCATAATTAAGGCCACCCGAATTCTTATAGGCTCTTAATATTGTTGATTTTTCATTAAAGTCCAGAAACATTGCGATTACTGCTCGTGACCTACCTTCCTGGTTCTGCCTAACCGTACCAAGTCTGTGAGTCCTTTCCACTTTGATGTTAGTAGTGTGATCATGTGGTAGTCACAGAGATTCAGGCAGCCATTTTGTGCATAAAACCTGCAAATGAGAGGGTTTCAGTTCTTCCGGGACTCCTATTAATCTTATATTATTTTTTAGTGACCTGGTTTCCAGGTCCTCCACTTTGTCTTCTAGAGTTTTATTTGTTATTTTAAGAGTTTGAATGTCCTGCTGCATTTCTGAGGATACATCCTTTAGGACCCCCACTCTATATTCAACTTCCCCCATCCTGGTGTTTTGCAGGGTTAGTTCCCCTTTAAGATCATCTAGGGATTTTTGCAATTTGTCATAATGTTCATTTAAAGCAGGCATCAATACTTTTGCTACAGCCATGGCTAGGGTGACCAGATGTCCCGGTTTTGCCGGGACAGTCCCGTTTTTTTCTCTCCTGTCCCAGGTGCCGGTCCGTCCCGGTAATGTCCTGGATTTTCTCCCTGGTCCCGTTTTTTGTGTCGGTGGCGCTGCGTGAGTCGGCGAGGAGGATGCGGATGCGGCGGCAGGTAAGTATTTTCAGAGTTCAGGCCGCAGGGGATTGGATGGGATGCCGGGGGCGGAGCTTTAGAATGCCGGGCCGCAGGGGATTGGATGGGATGCCGGGGGCAGGGCTTTGACAAAAAAGCAGTCGCAGGGGCGGCCACGTCCTGATCTCCCCTGCCTTCTCTCCCCTGGCACCCTGGTTCTCCCGGCTCTCCCTGGGCACCCCGGCCTCCCCGGCCCTCCCTCCGGCTCCCCGGCCCTCCCTCCGGTCCCTGGCACTCCCTCCCCCTGGCACACCGGCTCTCCCTCCCCCTGGCACCCCGACACGCCCTCCCAGACCAGAGCCCGCTCGCTAGCAGTGCGGCACCTCCAGTGAGCGCGTGCCACAGTTCCGCCTACGCCGAATCAGCCGCCTCCGCCGAACCAGCAGCTGCCTGAGGTAGGATATGGGGGGAGATGCAGAGGGGGGGGGGGGGTGGCAGATGCAGAGGGAGGGGGGTGGGAGATGCAGAGGGGGGGCGGGAGAAATGGGAGATGCAGGGGGGAGAGAGATGGGAAATGCAGGGGGGGAGAGAGATGGGAGATGCAGGGGGGGGAGAGAGATGGGAGATGCAGGGGGGAGAGAGAGATGGGAGATGCAGGAGGGGAGAGATATATGGGAGATGCAGGGGGGAGAGAGAGATGGGAGATTCAGGGAGATGCAGGGTCTTTTAAAAATGTATTGGGGTGGCGGGGGTCTTTTTAATATATATTGGCGGGGCGGGTATTTTTATTATGTATTGCGGGGTGGGGTTTTTTGGTATGTATTTTGTGGGGGGATTGAGTGAGCAGAGTGGGGTAATTGATGGAAGGTAGGGGCGAGTGAGAGGAGAGAGGGGGAGTGAGTGAGCAAAAGAGGGAGAAAGACAGGTGAGATAAATACATGCGAGGCGGGAGGGGGGAGAGTGAGTGAGACCGAGGGGAGAGAGAAATTTATGGCTAGAGGGTGGGAAATAGAGGGGGCTCGTGAGGTGTAAAATTAACCTAAGGCCGTGCTTATAGTGCGTGCGACGGATGACGTCACCTGTCATTACAAGTTGTAATTCGCTTTCCGGCGACATCGCGGGCGATCAGGTCTTTCATTGGTTTAAAGGCTGTCACATGTGGCGACAGCCTCTGAAAAAACAAATTTGACCGGCTTCAGAAATTCGCGCCATCATCGTCGCTCCGGTTGCTCCGTCGCATCACGCTTACTAGCCAGCGCTGTCTTCTGGGCTGGGAATGCACTTTCACAAGCAGGAGACCAGGCTACCAGCACTGGGAGTTGCTTCTTGGTCAAGTCAGTCAGGGGTTTAGCCAGGGCACTGTACTGGGGGACAAACTTCCTATAGTAGCCAGCAGTGCTTAAAAAAGCCATGACCATCTTCTTCATCTTGGGAACCGGCCACCAAACTATGGCTTCTACCTTAGCTGGTTCTGGCTTCAGGTATCCCCCACCAACCTGGTGCCCTAGGTACAATAACTCTGCCATACCTACTAAACACTTGGTGGGCGTCAATGTAAGCCCTGCTTCCCTAATTCTGTTCAGCACCACTGCTACATGAACTAAGTGACTGTCCCACGAACTGCTAAACACCACAATGGTATGTACTTGCAAAACTTTGCATCCCCTCCAGTAATCTGTTGCCCAAGCATTGGAAGGTAGTTGGGGCATTCTTCATCCCGAATGGCATCACTAAAAATTCATAGAGGCCACTCCGAGTAATGAATGCTGACTTCTCCCTAGCCTCCTTGATCAGAGGGATCTGCCAATAACCTTTGGACAGATCCATGGTAGGCAGATACCTTGCCCCTGCGAGCTCATCTAGCATCTTATCCATGCGGGGCATGGGATAGGCACCCGACACTGTCTAAGCATTGAGCTGCCGGTAGTCCACACAGACCGGGTGGTCCATCCTTCTTAGGCACCAGGCCTACCAGACTAGCCCAAGGGCTCTGACATGGTCTAATTACCCCTAGGGCCAGCATCTCCTCTACCTCCCTCTCTATACTGCCCTTCACCTCTGTGGATACACGATAGACATGCTTATGCAGAGGTCTCTGTTCCCCAATATCCACTGGATGGTCAGTAATATGTGTTCTGCCCAGCTTGTCCGTGAACAGAACCCTATGCTGCTCTAACATAGCTTTTGCCTGAGCTCTCTGCTGTACCCTGAGCTGGGACCCTATCTCAACCTGCTCTATGGTGCATCCGTGCCTAGATTCCCCTAGGAGGTCAGGCAGAGCATTGCTCTCCGGATCCCCCATCGATGGGCTACAAATAGCCAGCACTGATGCCACACTCTGGGGAAAAATACTCCTTAAGCATTTTAATATGACAAGTCCTATTTCTACCTGTCTCTCCATCTAACTGCAACATAGTTGCACTCATTCATCTTCCTGAGAACTGTGTACGGTCCAGAACAGGCAGACATTAATTTGTTCTGCCGAGTGGGCTTCAGAACAATTACCTGCTGTCCTTGGATGAATGACCTTCAATGGGTGTTTTGATAATTCCAAGCTCTCTGCTTGGTCTGAGCTTCCCTGAGATAAGCCTGTGCCAACCCCATAAGCATTTCTAATCGGTCCCTGAGATCTACCACATACTGTAGCACAGATGCATCTGTATTGGACGTTTCCCCTTCCCATCCATTTCGGAATAAATCAAGAGGTTCCCATACCCTGCAACCATATAGCAGCTCAAAGGGAAAGACCCGTTAGATTCTTGCGGCACCTCTCGGTACGTAAACGGCAAATGCTGCAAATGAATCTCCCAATCTTTTCCTTCAACTTCTAGAAAAGCTTGAAGTACCATTAAACCTCTCACATAGACCGTTTGTCTAGGGGTGGTAAGGGGTTGTGCACTGGTGCTTCACCCCGCACGCATTCTAGAGGCACTAACAATTCACAAATGAATTGCGACCCTTGATCAGTTAGAATTTCAATAGGGAAACCTACTCTAGTGAAAATGACTAACAGCGCTTTTGCTACTGCCCTAGCATCGATGGTGCCAAGTGCCACAGCCTCAGGATACCTGGTAGCAAAATCTACCACTGTGAGAATGTACCCCAATCAAGGAATACCCGAGCAGCTTGCAGTGACTGCGTTTCTCCATCTGGCATGGTCACTTGCATTCCCGTGCCCGGAAGCAAATCCTCTTCACCATATCAGGACGGACCAGAGTAACAGTGGCACCAGAGTCAAGCAAGCCAGCTGCTTGGCGGTCCACAATGGTCACTGTGCACAGATGCTTCTGCTGGACATCATTGGATTACAATGCCTGACCAGCGCAATCTGATGTCCCTTGGTCTCCTCTGCCGCTCTATGGATGGCAAGAGTAGATTCCTACGTCAAAGTCCCTCGCTGGGCTGGTTGGATGGCTGCACTTGGCTCCTCTGTGGTTGCCAGCCACACATGGGCGACCTGTTTTGCAGATGGAGAACATTGCCCCTGATGGGGTCCACTGGACCTCAGATGGTCCGGACAGTCTGGCTTTATGTGACCAGTCTGGGAAAACTGAGAGCACCGCCTCTTTGGTTAAATTCTGCAGACTTGGGTGCACTTCCCTCGGCTGCACGCTTGCTCTCACATTGGAGATTTGCGTTTGGCTGTCCTAGCCGGTGTGGCCAAGTCCTGAGCAGCCCTCTTTTCCCAAATGGCAAGAAGTGCGGCAATTCCGGGAGTAGAGCAACCGTTAGCCACTGGGGCTACCGCGGCTGCATTCCCTATAACTGGCCCCCCAACAAGATCCATGCTGGTGCCCGCTCCCTCCCTGTGACGGTTAAGGGGATTCCTGCTTCCCAATGTATCCCCGTCACCCCTGATCTCCCTGCCTCTGACCCTTTTCCTCCGCCTCCTCATTCATCTCTCCCTTCCTCCTCCCGCACCCGTTCCTCTGTGCCCACGTCCGGACGCACATCCAGCTGTCACGCGCGTTCCCCGCAAGGTGCACGCTTACCCCCAAACTCCTGATCTCTCCAGTGGCACTCAGCGATCGCGGCGCCTCTCTATTCCCTCTCCCGTCACTTTACCTCCTTCAGCTGCACCTCCTGTCCCCTCGCCATCTGTGGTGAGCGCCCCCGTGGCACGACGCTCCTCACGTTCCCTGGCACACACTGTGCGCGCGCATCCAGCCCTTACAGAAGGCGCCGCACACGCTCCACTTGTAGGTCTTCCCTGAGCTCTGGTTCCGCCCCTCATAGTGTGCAAGCTATTTCCCTGTCTGATTTACCTGTCTCCTCCCTCACTCCTTCTGACTTATCCCTGCAACCCCTCACTCTACCCTCTGCTCCTCCTCTCTCTCCCATTGGTGCTCAATCCCTCACTCTACCCTCTGCTCCTCCTCTCTCTCCCATTGGCGCTCCCTCCTTTATAATCCCTGTTTGTCCTCTAGCTCATTGCTCTGCATAGCTTCTTGTGACCCCTGTGTGTGCAGTCTCTATGCTTGGCTCTCCCATCTCTTTCAGTGCTGGTTCCTGTCCCTGTTTACCTCTGGATATCCCTGGCTTGAACTCTGCTTTGAATTGGATTACCCTGCTTTCTCCTGCCCTTGGACCCTGCATTTGGATACGTTTACGCTGCCTTCGCCTATCCTCGAACACTGGCTTATGGACTTGATAATGCTGACCTCTATTACCCATGAACTCTGGCACACAGACATTACTATATAAACTCTCATACCCAGGACATTGCAAGTATCTGCTAACCTTTTCTCTACAGGCCCGGCAACGCACTACCACACTCCGGGCATGCCCTCACTGCTGTGGGTGCGTGTTATAACCTTACCCACCTCAGTACTGGGGACTGGCAAGGTCTGTGGGCATACAGGCGTTACATTATGCAGAGCCCAATAAATGCAGACCCCCCTGAGGTGGGCCAAGGTGTTTCCTTCGAACATTTACAATTTGTCAGTAGCCAGTTAACCACTGTTTCGCAACAGCTTGCAAACCTGTCTCTCCAGGAAACCCCAGTGGCTCCGTCACCTCCTGTCTCAGCGACCTACAGTAACTCAGGACCACGTATACCACCTCCCAACCAGTAGGATGGGGACCCTCTCGCTTGCCGTGGATTCCTAAACCAATGCGAGGTGCAATTTGAAATGTCCCCCTCTCTTTTTCCTACCGGCCGTACCAAGGTGGCCTACATTTACGCCTTACTAACCAGCGACGCCCTCGCTTGGGCTTCTCCCCTCTGGGAGCACAAACCTGAGTTGACCCAAGATTACCCTAAATTTAGGCATGCATTCCAACAAGTGTTTGACACTCCCGAACGCCGGGAGACGGCCGCCTTTTCTTTGTTTCACATCTCACAGGCACGAAGATCCGCTGCTAAATATGCTATAGAGTTCCGCACTCTCGCCGCAGAGACTCAATGGAACGACGAGGCACTTGCCGCAGCATACTGGCACGGTCTGTCTGATACGTTAAAAGATGATCTCGCATCTCACACCCGGCCGTCCTCCCTGGAACAGCTGATTACTCTCAGCATATGTATGGATCAACTGTAACGCCTGTATGCCCGCAGACCTGGCCAGTCCCCAGTACTGAGGTGGGAAGGGTTTTACCATGCACCCACAGCAGTGAGGGTGTGCCCGGAGTGTGGTATGGCATTGACGGGCCTATAGAGAGATGGTTAGTAATACTTGCAATGCCTTTGGGATTCAGAGTAAGGATAGTGATGTCCATGTGCCAGAGTCCAGGGATACAGAGAGCAGGATCGTAATGTTCGTAAACCAGAGTCCAGGGATCACAGAAGTCAGCAAAGTCGTATCCGTAAGCAGGGTTCAAGAGCAGTAGAGAGCAGGGTAATCCAGTACAAGCAAAGGTCAAGCCAGGGAAATCCAGGGGTAAGCAGGAGCAGGAACAGAAGCTGGAAAACACAGGAGAGCCAACCATAGGACTGCACACACAGAGGTTACAAAGAACTATGCAGAGCAATGAGGGAGAGGACAGACAGGGATTATTAAGGTTGGAACACCAATGGGAGGGAGAGGGAGGGTGAAGTGGGAGACATCAGGGATAGGTGAGGAGGAGAAGAGGAGGAGACAGGTGAGCCAGTGAGGGAGATAGCCTGTAGAGTATGAGAGGAGGAGCCAGGGGTCTGGGAAAGCCTACAAGAGGAGCGTGTGCGCACGCCCTCTCTAAGGTTAGAGTGCGTGCGCACAGGCTGCATCACGAGGCGCGCGGAGTGACACGCCACGGGGGCACCTGCCGAGAGTGGAGGAAGGACAGGAGGAGAGACTGCAGGAGGTAAGGGAACCGGAACGGGAGCCGAGGGGGGACGTGAGCAGGGAGCACTGCAATGGGGAACGGGAGACAGAGAAGAAGCGCGTGTCTTGCGGGGAGCACGCGCAGATGCCGGGAGCGCGTCAGAGGTTGCCGCAGAGGGACAGATGTGGGAGGAGGAAGGGAGAATAGCAGGGGAAGGCAAGGAAGGGATATGAGAGGCAGGAAGGAGCGGAGCGCCAGGGACACATGGAGGTGAAGGAATCCCCTGAACCGTCACAGTATCCCCCCCCTTGAGGATCGATCTCCGGACGATTCAGCCATGGTTTCTGGGGAAATTTCAGATGGAACTGCCGGAGAAGTTTGGGAGCATGGCTGTGGCGTGCTGGAACCCATGAACGCTCCTCTGGGCCATACCCCTTCCAGTGGACGAGGAATTGAAGCTTGTTTCTTGACCAACGAAAGTTGATAAAAGAGTGAATTTCGTATTCTTGTTGTCCTAGGGTAGTCACTGGGTTGGGTTTTCGGGAAGGATCCGGGAAGTGCGAGCTCTGGATAAAGGGCTTGAGTAGGGACACATGAAATACGAAAGGGATCCGCATGGTGGGAGGCAGTGCTAGACAGTAGGCGACTGGATTGATTTTTTCGGTTATCTTGAAAGGGCCCAGAAATCTTGAAGCCAACTTTGGAGATGGAGTTTTGAGCCTGATGTTCTTTGAGAACAACCACTCTCTGTCACCTGGCTTAAATGAAGGACCTGGTTGACGACATCGATCAGCTTTAGTCTTTTGTTTAGAGACGGCAGTCTGTAGGGACTTAAGGATCCTTTTCCAAGAATTCTGAAGGGTCGTAACATGGGAGTCTGCTGCGGGAATGCCAGAAGGGGGGGGGAGAGGGGAAGACTACAAGGGTGAAAACCGAAATTGGTGAAAAAAGGAGACTCTTGTGTAGACTCATTCTTAAGAGAGTTGATAGCAAATTTGGCCCACGGTAACAGGTCCACCAAGTTGTCTTGTGACTCAGAGACGAAGCATCTGAGATACTGCTCTAATGTTTGATTCATCCTTTCAGTCTGACCATTGGTCTGAGGGTGGTATCCGGAAGAAAAAAGAATTGAAATTCCGAGTCTCTGGGAAAACACTCGCCAGAACTTAGAGATGAATTGAGATCCTCTGTCAGAGACAATTTGTAGTGGGAGAAAGGGGGTGGCCTGGTATTAAAGGGGTTGCACCCCATATGGCCATCCCCTGACCTCACCAGAGAGACAAGGGGTTAACTGGACTGCGGTCCAGGGATGAGGTTTACACCTTGTTGTACCTTGAAAATGTATGTTCCCCTGTTCCCATGTTTCATTATAAGCATGTATTTTAATGTTTTAAAGTGCATTTCTGTATCTCTAGTTCTGGAGGTCGCAGAGAGTTCATATTTGGCCAATATGTGGAGTCACTGTAGGCATTAAAAACTGGCAAAGGTCGACCCACTGAGCCCACCAGAATGGAACTTATTAATATGTGTAGATATTAAAGTGTATATGTATTTTATTTTGGATCTGTTCTGAAAATGCAGATGCCCTTTGCTAGGCTAATAAGTCATGAAGAGCAGACGGCTGAGTAGCCTAAGCACGGTGATCAAAAAGTAACTGCCTTGATTGTTACCCAATGTCTAGGGATTAAGTATTAGTCAATCAACAAACCCTGCCAGTCTAATTGTTACCTGAGGGCATGGGTTCGTCTGTTAGTCTGTGTCTCCACATTAGAGAGTGGATACAGATAATTGTTCACCAATAGGCTTTGTTCAATGTTAAGAATAGGGTTGCACAGGTATATAAACTGTGTCAACCCTACAGTTCTGAGTTGTGCATCTGATACCATCTTGAATGTCACTGGATTGCTGGAGTTGTGCTTCTGATTCCATCTTGAATGTCACTGGACTGCTGGAGAATTGCTATTGGATACTTCTCCATTCCCCAACCCTAAGTAAGTGTTATCTTCTTGCCTGTTAATTGTACTATATTGCTGTGTTCACCTTATTTAAGGAATAAATTATATTTTATTATATCTAAGCCTCGTTCAGTTCCATCCAGATATTTGGTGTTCATTATATCTTGTCATAAGCTACCGTGACAAGCTCTATAATTAACTGGTGGCAAGCGGTGGGATTGAACTGGACCTGTGTTAGAGTATACTGCGGGATACCGCCAGAAGGTCTGCCAATACCCCCCAATGGACTCAGAGGCAGCCTGCAGGCAGCAGTCCACCGGCCAGAAGGTCTGCCAATACCCCCCAATGGACTCAGAGGCAGCCTGCAGGCAGCAGTCCACCGAAGGCGGGGGAGCTCCGGCACGAGCACCGGTGCTACAACTGCAACCGCCCTGGTCACATCAGACCAGATTGCCCGGAACCCCTGCGTTCCGGCGGACCCCATCAGGGGCAATGCACCCCAGCTGCAAAGCCAGTAGCCCGCGTGCGGGTAGCTTCCACCAAAGACACCGGACCGATCATGGAACCAACTCCCAGCGAGGCGTCCCATGCCACACCTGTCCCGGTTTCATCGGTGCCTACAGCCAGGAGCGGAGGACATCTCAGCGCGGACCTGAAGCAGACGGCCGGCCGGAGCAGACATCTCACCCCGGTCACAGTCGGTGACCGGCAAGCAGTCGGCTTGATGGATTCAGGAGCTGCAGTGACCCTGGTCCGACCTGATATGGTCCGGCCAGAGGAATTGATCCCAGGCCCTAGGATACAGATCACTGTGGCCGACGGAGAGCCATGTTTCCTGCAAGTGGCCAGAATCTTTTTGGATTGGGGGGAGGGCCAGGGTGTGCAGGAGGTGGGGGTTTTACCCGGTTTGGATGCCGATGTTCTTCTTGGCAACGATCTGGGACCGATGACCTGCACCTATGACCGAGTGCCCAAGACCGCTGCAGTGGCGGCGGTTACCCGGAGCCAGACAGTGGCAATGGCAGCGGCACCAGTCCCCCAGCCTTTGGGACCAACGTTAGCGGAGGGCGCAGAGGAGCCCGGGGAGGTAAGCCAGGATCAGTTGCAACCACAGACTGACTTACTGTTTCCCCTCACCCTTCCCCATTCTCCGGACAATTACATGACTGGGGGGTGGCCAGAATTAGGAGCCCAGTTTAGGGAGGGAGTGAAGACAGACCCTACCCTGGCCGGCGTGAGACTTCGGGCGTCCGAATCTCAGGCAGGGGAAGGCACTGAGCACTGCCTATGGCATAAGGGACTCCTGTATAGAGTCGAAGGGAACCCAGGGATAGAGGAGGGATTGACCGGTAAGCGACAGCTAGTAGTGCCCAGGGGTACTGACAGCAACTGTTATGGGTAGCTCACTCTATTCCATTAGCGGGGCATCAGGGGGTCAACAGAACGAGCCCGGTTATTACAGCGTTACTACTAGCCGGGGGCATCTCGAGATGTGGGCAACTTCTGCCGCTCTTGTGATGCCTGCCAGCGAGTGGGTAAGGCGGGCGACCATGTGAAGGCACCCCTGAAACCCCTACCGATAATAGGGGAACCCTTCCAGAGAGTAGCGATGGATCTTGTAGGACCCCTTATGATTTCTAGCAGGCAGGGAAACACTGTGGAGCAGGTGGAGATAGGGGCACAGTTGAGTGCTAGACAGAAGGGAGAAGCCAGGGACATGCTAGCTAAGTATGGGGCCCTTTTCACTGACATGCCAGGGACCACACATCTCACAAAACACCCAGTGCTCACAGGGGACCTGCAGCCTCTGCATAAGCACGCTTATAGAGTGTCAGCAAAGGTCAAGACCAGTATGGAGAGGGAGATAGAGGAGATGCTGACCCTAGGGGTTATTACTCCGTCCCAGAGTCCTTGGGCAAGCCCGGTAGTTCTAGTCCCTAAGAAGGACAAGACCACCCGGTTTTGGTGGACTACCGCTTGCTCAACTCTGGGACGGTGTCAGATGCCTACCCCATGCCCCGCATGGATGAGTTACTGGATGAACTCGCGGGGGCAAAGTATCTGACCACCATGGATTTGAGAAAAGCTATTGACAAATCCCACTGACCCTGGAGGCTAGGGAAAAGTCAAGTGGCCTCTATGAGTTTTTAGTGATGCCATTTGGGATGAAGAATGCCTCGGCTACCTTCCAACGCCTAGTCAATAGGTTACTGGAAGGGATGCAGAGCTATGCCAGGGCTTACTTAGATGACATTGCTGTCTTTAGTAATTCCTGGGACTCCCATTTAGGACATGTAGCTGCGGTGCTGGATAGGATCAGGGAGGCTGGGCTTACCTTGAAACCCACTAAGTGTATGGTAGGGATGGCAGAAGTCCTTTACTTAGGGCACAGGGTGGGTGGAGGAAACCTCTTAACCAGAGCCAGCCAAGGTAGAAGCCATAGTTCAGTGGCCTGTTCCAAAGACCAAGAAACAGGTCATGGCATTTTTGGGCACCGCGGGGTACTATAGGAAGTTTATCCCACAGTACAGCGCAGTGGCCAAACCCCTGACTGATTTGACAAAAAAGCAACTGCCTGTGCTTATCACCTGGACTCCTGCCTGTGAAACTGCTTTCCAGGCACTGAAAACTGCGCTTGCTGGGGCCCCCATACTGGCTGCCCTAGACTATACCAAACATTTCCTCATACAGACTGATGCCTCGGACTATGGCATTGGGGCTGTGTTGAGCCAAGTGGGGGACGACGGTAGAGAGCACCCTTTGGTGTACCTCAGCCGAAAACTTGCCCAGAGAGGTGGCCTATGCCACCATTGAGAAAGAGTGCTTGGCCATTGTGTGGGCACTCAAAAAACTCCAGCCCTATGTGTATGGAAGGGCTTTCACGGTCCTCACAGACCACAACCCCTTGAGTTGGCTGCAGAGGGCATCAGGGGAGAATGCCAAGTTGCTAAGGTGGAGCTTGGCCTTGCAAGAGTTTGAGTTTACGATTCAACACAAAAAGGGTAGTGAAAACAGCAATGCTGATGGACTTTCACGTCAGGACTATCCCTCTGAGACTGAGTTCATTAAGGGTGCCAGCAGTGCCCCACTCCCCGTTAGGGCCAGTGGGCCACAGGTCACCCATTAAGAAGGGGAGGTGTAGAGGGAGAAAGGGGGTGGCCCGGTATTAAAGGGGTTGCACCCCATATGGCCATCCCCTGACCTCACCAGAGAGACAAGGGGTTAACTGGACTGTGGTCCAGGGATGAGGTTTGCACCTTGTTGTACCTTGAAAATGTATGTTCCCCTGTTCCCATGTTTCATTATAAGCATGTATTTTTTTTAAAGTGCATTTCTGTATCTCTAGTTCTGGAGGTCGCAGAGAGTTCATATTTGGCCAATATGTGGAGTCACTGTAGGCATTAAAAACTGGCAAAGGTCGACCCACTGAGCCCACCAGAATGGAACTTATTAATATGTGTAGATATTAAAGTGTATATGTATTTTATTTTGGATCTGTTCTGAAAATGCAGACGCCATTTGCTAGGCTAATAAGTCATGAAGGGCAGACGGCTGAGTAGCCTAAGCACGGTGATCAAAAAGTAACTGCCTTGATTGTTACCCAATGTCTAGGGATTAAGTTAATCAACAAACTCTGCCAGTCTAATTGTTACCTGAGGGCATGGGTTCGTCTGTTAGTCTGTGTCTCCACATTAGAGAGTGGATACAGATAATTGTTCACCAATAGGCTGTGTTCAATGTTAAGAATAGGGTTGCACATGTATATAAACTGTGTCAACCCTACAGTTTTGAGTTGTGCTTCTGATACCATCTTGAATGTCACTGGATTGCTGGAGTTGTGCTTCTGATTCCATCTTGAATGTCACTGGACTGCTGGAGAATTGCTATTGGATACTTCTCCATTCCCCAACCCTAAGTAAGTGTTATCTTCTTGCCTGTTAATTGTACTATATTGCTGTGTTCACCTTATTTAAGGAATAAATTATATTTTATTATATCTAAGCCTCGTTCAGTTCAACCCAGATATTTGGTGTTCATTATATCTTGTCATAAGCTACCGTGACACAATTGAAATGGGAACACCATGTAATCTGAAAATTTCCTAGGAAAAAATATCGGCCAAAGTAGCAAAATTAGGAAGACCCTTGAGGGGAGTAAAGTGTGAGTGTTTAGAAAATCTGTCTACCACGACAATAATGGTATTCATTCCTTTGGAATTGGGAAGTTCGACAATGAAATCCATAGAGATGTGTTTGCAGGGTTGTTCCGGGATGGGAAGAGGCATGAGAAGGCCAGAAGGTTTGTGATGGGAAGCTTTACTCTGGGCACAAACCGGACAAGCACTAGTGAATTCAAAAATGTCTTTGTTCATCTTACACCAAAATGTCCGTTTAATAAGATCCGCTGTCCTCTTGAAGCCTGGATGCCCGGCTGATCTAGAAGAATGTCCCCAAAGTAAACTTTTGTGGTGAAACCGTGGAGCTGCGTATAAGCGTCCCTCTGGTACCCTGAACCTGCTGGGAATGTGAACCTGGGCTTTGTTGATTTCATCCAACACATCAAAATTATTAATGTAGAAAAAAACCAGGCGCTTACCTCGAGTCACAAACAAAAGTATGCTTACAATGAATCAGTCGATTGAAATATGGCTCTCATGCAGATGCTGTGAGCCGACAATAAGAATCCCTCCTGCTTCTACCCCAAGAAAGGGTTAATCCAGAGCCCTTTAGAGAGACATAAAAACAAACAGGCAATGGGGGAGCGTGGGATTAATGAGGCATATGTAGTAACAATGTAATGTTGATAGTGAACTCAAATAACTTGGGAAAAAATGGGGGATGAGTTTTATATACTGAGGTACTTACACGGCCATGTGTAAGTAAACACAATAATTGGTAACTTTCTCAAGACGAACTCCGTCTCTCCCAGCAGTAATAGATGAAATTTTTTGGGGTAGGGGGGAATATACAACTATATGTATCTGTACTCACACGGCCCAGTGTGAGCAGTTGTAGAGGGTTGGTTACTTTGGGGTTAATTTCTTAGCCCATCCACTTCTGTTGGTCTGCGTAATGGGGACTGTCCTCAAGCTTCCTGGTTGATATAGGTTTCAATACCTGGTTCCAGACATCAGGTGTGGTCTCCCCCCCGGTGTTATAATGTATGGGGGTTGGAGGAGGGGAAAACAGGTGAGGCACGAACCAGTTGTATACAATTCATAAAATGCATTTATTTATAAAACAACAACGGGGCTCATATAATTATTTTTTGAGCCTGAGGAAGCCGATGCGTCGGCGAAACGCGTTGCTCTATTCTACAGCTGAATTTGACCCACGGAGGCTTCCGTAGCCAGATCACAAAGCAGCCTTTGCAGCCCAGCAGGACAGTTTTTTCTTCCTGCATCCCGGACGCGGGACCGGCGCAACAAGCTGCTTAAACTTGATCCTGGACTGCATGAGGAGGCCAGGGGTCCACCCTATATGTGTGTGAGTCCCGTTGTTGTTTTATAAATAAATGCATTTTATGAATTGTATACAACTGGTTCGTGCCTCACCTGTTTTCCCCTCCTCCAACCCCCATACATTATAACACCGGGGGGAGACCACACCTGACGTCTGGAACCGGGTATTGAGACCTATATCAACCAGGAAGCTTGAGGACAGTCCCCATTATGCAGACCAACAGAAGTGGATGGGCTAAGAAATTAACCCCAAAGTAACCAACCCTCTACAACTGCTCACATTGGGCCGTGTGAGTACAGATACATATAGTTGTATATTCCCCCCTACCCCAAAAATTTTCATCTATTACTGCTGGGAGAGACGGAGTTCGTCTTGAGAAAGTTAACAATTATTGTGTTTACTTACACATGGCCGTGTAAGTACCTCAGTATATAAAACTCATCCCCCCTTTTTTCCCAAGTTATTTGAGTTCACTATCAACATTACATTGTTACTACATATGCCTCATTAATCCCACGCTCTCCCATTGCCTGTTTGTTTTTACATCAAAATTATTGGCAGGGATTATGCATTTGGCAGAAAGAATGGGTTCTGTGGATTCATTAGATTCATTCTCCGTGGCGAACTGGCGAGTGAGAGCGTCCGCTTTGATATTTTTGGTACCAGGAATATACGAAATGGTATAGTTAAAACAGGGGGAAAAAAGTGACCAAACGAGCCTGAAGGGATCCTAACCGTAGTGCCCCCTCGATATACAGCAAATTTTTGTGGTCGGTGAGGATGGCAATAGGTTCCTTGGTGCCTTCTAAAAGGTGTCTCCACTCCTGAAGAGCCAATTTAATGGCCAAAAGCTCACGATTTCAAACATCATAATTTCTCTCGGCAGACGAGAATTTCCGAGAAAAAAACCCACAGGGATGGAGTTTTTCTTGGGGAGAGGATCTCTGAGAAAGAACTGCAATAGCTCCCACATCCGAAGCGTCAACCTCCAATGTGAAGGGAAGAGAGGTATCCAGGTGTCATAGGATGGGTGCAGAGACGAAGGCTTTTTTGAGAAACTCAAATGCCTCAATGGCTTCAGGAGACCAAGACGTGAGGTTGGCAACTTTTTTGGTCAAGGCAGTAATGGGGAGAGTAATTGAAGAAAAATTACCGATGAATTTCCTGTAATAATTGGCAAAGCCGAGAAAACGCTGCATGGCCTTGAGAGAATTTGGCAGTGGCAAGTCGAGAACAGACTTCGGTTTCTCTGGGTCCATAGAAAAACCTTGGTTAGAGATAATATAGCCTAGGAAGGCAGTAGAAGTCTGGTGGAACAAACAGTTCTCCATCTTGGCGTATAGGCGGTTAGTACGGAGCCTATACAGCACCAGTTTGGTATGGTGAATGTGTTCATCTAAGTTTTTAGAAAAAATGAGAATGTCATCCAAGTATACAATAACAAATGTTCCCAATACATCCCGGAAGATGTCGTTCATGAACTCTTGAAAGACGGCAGGAGCATTGCATAAACCAAAGGGCATTACTAGATACTCATAATGTCCAGATCGCGTATTAAACGCGGTTTTCCATTCGTCCCCCTCCCTTATGCGAATGAGATTATAGGCCCCTCTTAAATCGAGCTTGGAGAAGATAGAGGCTCCCTGGAGACGATCGAACAGTTCAGAGATTAAGGGAAGGGGGTACCGATTCTTTACCGTGATCTTGTTGAGTCCGCGAAAGTCGATACATGGCCTTAGCGATCCATCCTTCTTTTTCACGAAGAAGAAGCCTGCCCCAGCAGGGGAGGTAGAATTGCGGATGAATCCTTTCTCCAAGTTTTCTTGGATGTAAGACGTCAGTGCCTCAGTTTCAGGAACGGACAAAGAGTAAGACTTTGACTTCGGGAGGATCGTCCCTGGAATTAAATCGATAGGACAATCGTACGGACGATGGGGAGGCAGAACCTCAGCTTGTACCTTGTTGAACACATCCAGGAACTCATGATACACGGTTGGAAGAATCGAGAGATTGGAAGGAACGGGATCCAGGCCGGCAAGCACCGCAACAGGAGGAGCCGTGGAAGCAGACTCAGCGGAAGAAGGCCACTGGATAGGCATGGAGCCAGTCCAATCAATGCGCGGATTGTGGAGTTGAAGCCAAGGCAATCCTAAAATAAGTTGAACAGTAGGGAAATGGAATATATCAAAAACTATTACCTCCTTATGACCGTCGGCCAAGGTCAGCGTGAGAGGAATGGACTCCCAGATGATAAATGCTGGCTGGAGCGGGCGACTGTCAATGGCCTCGAGACCAATAGGTGCTTTCCTCTTAACCATAGGAATTTGGTTCTCGGAGGCGAAGGTTTGATCCTGGAAGTTGCCTCCAGATCCAGACTTGATGTAAGCCTTTACTTCCAGTAGGAGGTCAGGGCCCTCCAGAGTAACAGGAAGCATAAACTTCTTCGGGAGATCCTCAGGGAGAGGGGGGCAAGAAGAGACAGTACCCAGTAGAAGCCCCTCTACCTTTACTGGGTGTTCCCGTTTCTCGGCTTCAGGGGGCAGTTCTGGAGGCGATGTTCTGAAGAACCACAGTAGAAACAGAGTCCCTTCTGACGGCGTCGCATTCTCTCCATGGCCCGAAGTTGTTGGCTACCGATTTGCATCAGCTCCGGTGCGTCCAACGCCAGGAGAGGCGAAGAGGGCGACCTGTTAGAGACAACAGGGGAAGGAAGAGAACGAGAACAGTATCTCGCATGCCGTCATTCTTGGATGCGCTGGTCCATATGTATACTGAGAGTAATCAACTCCTCCAGGGATGAAGGCCGGGCATGAGTAGCAAGATCATCCTTCAAGGTGTCAGAGAGACCGTGCCAGTATGCGGCGGCGAGCGCCTCATCATTCCATTGAGTCTCCGCAGCGAGGGTACGGAACTTGATCGCGTACTTGGCAGCAGATCTTCGAGCCTGTGAAATATGAAAGAGAGAGAATGCGTCCGTCTCGCGCCGTGCAGGAGTGTCAAATACTTGCTGGAATTCACGCCTAAATTTAGGGTAATCTTGAGTTAATTCACTCTTATGTTCCCAGAGGGGAGAAGACCAAGCGAGTGCGTCACCGATGAGCAAGGCGTAGATGTAAACCACCTTAGAGCGGCCGGTAGGGAACTGAGAGGGGGACATTTCGAATTGCACCTCGCATTGCTTTAGGAATCCGCGGCAAGCAAGGGAGTCCCCATCATAGCGATTAGGCGGTCGAATTCGGGGTCCAGCGTTAGCATAATTCAAAGCAACAGGGGGTAACGGAGCCATTGGAGTCTCCTGAAGGGAGAGGTTAGCAAGTTGCTGGGAAACGGTGGTCAGCTGATTGCTCACAAATTGTAAGTGCTCCAAAGAAACACCTGTACCCACCTCAGGGGGTCTGAATTTGTTGGGCTCTGCATAATGTAACGCCTGTATGCCCGCAGACCTGGCCAGTCCCCAGTACTGAGGTGGGAAGGGTTTTACCATGCACCCACAGCAGTGAGGGCGTGCCCGGAGTGTGGTATGGCGTTGCCGGGCCTGTAGAGAGATGGTTAGTTATACTTGCAACGCCTTTGGGATTCAGAGTAAGAATAGTGATGTCCGTGTGCCAGAGTCCAGGGATACAGAGAGCAGGATCGTAATGTTCGTAAACCAGAGTCCAGGGATCACAGAAGTCAGCAAAGTCGTATCCGTAAGCAGTGTTCAAGGGCAGTAGAGAGCAGGGTAATCCAGTACAAGCAGAGGTCAAGCCAGGGAATTCCAGGGGTAAGCAGGAGCAGGAACAGAAGCTGGAAAACACAGGAGAGCCAACCATAGGACTGCACACACAGAGGTTACAAAGAACTATGCAGAGCAATGAGAGAGAGGACAGATAGGGGTTATAAAGGAGGGCACACCAATGGGAGAGAGAGGAGGAGCAGAGGGTGAAGTGGGAGACAGCAGGGATAGGTGAGGAGAAGAGGAGGAGACAGGTGAGCCAGTGAGGGAGATAGCCTGTAGAGTATGAGAGGAGGAGCCAGGAGTCGGGAAAGCCTACAAGAGGAGCGTGTGCGCTCGCCCTCTATAAGGTTATAGTGCGTGCGCACAGACTGCATCATGAGGCGCGTGGAGTGACGCGCCACGGGGGCGCCTGCCGAGAGTGGAGGAAGGACAGGAGGAGAGACTGCAGGAGGTAAGGGAACCGGAAAGGGAGCCGAGGGGGGCCGTGAGCGGGGAGCACCGCAATGGGGAACGGGAGACCGAGAAGACGCCCGTGTATTGCGGGGAGCACGCGAAGATGCCGGGAGCGCGTCAGAGGTTGCCGCAGAGGGACAGATGTGGGAGGAGGAAGGGAGAATAGCAGGGGAAGGCAAGGAAGGGATATGAGAGGCAGGAAGGAGTGGAGCGCCAGGGACACATGGAGGGGAAGGAATCCCCTGAACCGTCACATCACCATACCCAAGAACGACGTCACGAGCGACACTGTTCCCGTTCTCTTCCTCCCTCCTCTGTTTCTCACAGGTCTCCTGCTTCGACCTTCCTGGCTTTGGACGCTCCTGAACCGATGCAAATCGGTAGCCAACAACTACAGGCTGCGGAGAGAATGAGACGTCGTCAGAAGGGTCTATGTTTCTATTGTGGTTCCCCAGAACATCGGCTCCAGTACTGTCCCCTAAAGCCGGGAAACGGGAACACCCAGTAAAGGTAGAGGGGCTTTTGCTGGGGACAATCTCTTCTTTCCCCTCTCTCCCTAAGGACCTCCCAAAGAAACTCTTGCTTCCTGTAACGCTGACGGGCCCAAATCTTCTATAAGAAGTAAAAGCTTTCATTGACTCCAGATCTGGCGGCAACTTCTTGGATCACACCTTTGCCTCTGAGAAACAGATCCCTCTGGTTAAGAGGAAAGCACCCATTGGACTTGAAGCTATAGACGGACGCCCGCTTCAGCCAGCTTTCATCATCTGGGAGTCCATTCCTCTTACGTTGACCACAGCAGATGGCCATAAGGAGGTAATAGTTTTTGATATCTTCCATTCTCCCACCGTTCAGGTCATTCTAGGATTGCCTTGGCTGCAGCTCCACAATCCGCGCATTGATTGGACCGACACAGTACCTATCCAGTGGTCCTCTTCTCCTGAACCTCCGTCTACCACTCCTCCTGCTGCTGTGCTCGCTGGTTTGGATTCCGTTCCTGCTAACCTTTCTATTCTGCCGAAGGTGTATCACGAGTTCCTGGAAGTTTTCAATAAAGTTCAAGCTGAGGTATTGCCTCCCCATCGTCCCTACAATTGTCTGATTGATTTAATTCCAGGAACCATCCTCCCGAAGTCGAAGTCATACTCTTTATCCGTTCCTGAAACTGAGGCTATGATGTCTTACATCCAAGAAAATTTGGAGAAAGGATTCATCCGCAACTCTACCTCCCCCGCTGGGGCAGGCTTCTTCTTCGTGAAGCAGAAGGATGGATCCCTAAGACCCTGTTTCGACTTTCGCGGACTCAACAAAATTACGGTAAAAAACGTTATCCTCTTCCCCTAATTTCTGAACTTTTCGACCGTCTACAAGGAGCCTCTATCTTCTCCAAACTCGATTTAAGAGGGCCTATAATCTCATCCGTATCAGAGAAGGGGATGAATGGAAAACCGCGTTTAATACGCGATCTGGACATTATGAGTATCTTGTGATGCCCTTCGGGCTATGCACTGCTCCTGCCGTTTTCCAAGAGTTCATGAACGATATCTTCCGGGACGTGTTAGGAACATTTGTTATCGTATATTTGGATGACATTCTCATTTTCTCTAAGGATTTAGAAGAGCACATACTCTCTAGGCTTCGTGCTAATCGCTTATACGCCAAGATGGAGAAATGTTTGTTCCACCAAACGTCCACAGCCTTCCTAGGCTACATTATCTCTAACCATGGTTTTTCTATGGACCTAGAAAAATTTAAATCTGTTCTCGACTGGCCGCTACCAAATTCTCTCAAGGCCGTGCAGCGCTTTCTTGGCTTTGCCAATTATTACCGGAAGTTCATCCATAATTTTTCTTCCACTGCTCTATCCATCACTGCCCTGACTAAAAAGGGTGCTGACCCTACAATTTGGTCTCCCGAAGCCATTGACGCCTTCGAGTTTCTCAAAAAGGCCTTCGTCTCTGCACCCATCCTACGGCATCCTGATAATTAGCTTCCCTTCACGTTAGAAGTTGATGCCTCTAATGTAGGAGTTGGTGCAGTACTCTCTCAGAGATCCTCTCCCCAAGAGAAGCTCCATCCCTGCGGGTTTTTTCTCGGAAATTCTCGTCAGCCGAGAGAAATTATGATGTTGGGAATCGTGAGCTACTGGCCATAAAATTGGCTCTTCAGGAATGGAGACATCTCCTCGAAGGTACCAAGGAGCCTGTGGCCATCCTCACCAATCACAAAAATTTACTGTATATTGAAGGGGCTCGACGATTAGGATCTCGTCAGGCTCGTTGGTCTCTGTTTTTCTCCCGTTTTAACTACACAATTTCTTATATTCCCGGTACCTAAAATATCAAAGCAGATGCTCTCTCTCGCCAGTTCGCCACGGAGAATGACTCCAATGATTCCGCTGAATCTATTCTCCCTGCCAAGTGCATAATTTCTGCCAACAATTTTGATATTTTGGATGAAATCAACAAAGCCCGGGTTCACATTCCCAGGAGACATAAGGTGCCGGATGGACGCTTATACGCAGCTCCACGTTTTTGCCACAAAATTCTTCTTTGGGGACATTCTTCTAGATCTGCCGGCCATCCAGGCTTCAAGAGAACAGCAGATCTTATTAAACGGACCTTTTGGTGGCCTGGGATGAACAAAGAATTTTTTTATTTCACCAAAGCTTGTCCGGTCTGTGCCCAGAGTAAATCCGCTCATCACAAACCTTCTGGTCTTCTCATGCCTCTTCCCATTCCGGAGCAACCTTGGAAACATATCTCTATGGACTTTATTGTTGAGCTTCCCAATTCTAAAGGGATGAATACCATTCTTGTTGTTGTAGATGGGTTTTCCAAGCATTCACATTTTATTCCCCTTAAGGGCCTCCCTAATTTTGCTACTTTGGCTGATATTTCTTCTAAAGAAATTTTCAGATTACACGGTGTGCCTATTTCAATTGTTTCTGACAGAGGCTCACAATTCATGTCTAAATTTTGGCGTGCGTTTTCTCAGAGACTTGGGATTTCCCTTCTATTTTCTTCTGGATATCACCCTCAGACCAATCAGACCAACGGTCAAACGGAAAGAATGAATCAGACCTTAGAGCAGTATCTCAGATGTTTCGTCTCCAAGTCTCAAGACAACTGGGTGGATCTTTTACCATGGGCCGAGTTTGCAATTAACTCTCTTAAAAATGAATCTACGCAAGAGTCCCCTTTCTTCATTCATTTTGGATTCCACCCTAGTAGTCTTCCCCTCTCCTCTTCTCCTTCTGGTGTTCCTGCAGCGGATTCTCATGACTCTACTCTTCAAAACTCTTGGAGGAAGATTCTGAAGACTTTACAAACTGCCATCTCTAGACAAAACACCAAGGCAAATCGACAACGCCAGCCGGGTCCTTCATTTAAACCCGGAGATAGAGTGTGGTTGTCTTCAAAAAATATAAGGCTCAAGACCTCGTCTATGAAATTGTCCCCAAGATTCTTGGATCCCTTCAAGATACTGGAGAGGATTAACCCAGTCGCTTATCGCTTGGCTCTTCCTCCCACCATGAGGATTCCTTCTGTTTTCCATGTGTCCCTGCTCAAACCTTTCATCCAAAGCTCCCACTTTCCGGACCGTTCTCGTAAACCAAACCCTGTGACCATTCACAGACAGCAGGAATATGAGGTTCATTCCATAATCGACTCCTGTTGGTCCAGAAACAACTTACAGTTCCTCGTTCATTGGAAGGGGTATGGTCCAGAGGAGCGTTCATGGATTTCTTCTCGTCATATTCACGGACCCAAACTCCTCTGGCAATTTCATCGAAAATTCCCCCAGAAGCCAGGGCAGGATCGCCCGGAGATCGATCCTCAAGGGGGGGATACTGTGACGGTTCAGGGGATTCCTGCTTCCCAATGTGTCCCTGTCACCCCTGATCTCCCTGCCTCTGACCCTTTTCCTCCGCCTCCTCATTCATCTCTCCCTTCCTCCTCCCGCACCCGTTCCTCTGTGCCCCATCTGGACGAACGTCCAGCTGTCACGCGCGTTCCCCGCAAGGTGCGCGCTTACCCTCAAACTCCTGATCCCTCCCGCGGCACTCAGCGCTCGCGGCGCCTCTCTATTCCCTCTCCCGTCATGTTACCTCCTTCAGCTGCGCCTCCTGTCCCCTCGCCATTCGTGGTGAGCGCCCCCGTGGCGCGACGCTCCTCACGTTCCCTGGCACAGACTGTGCGCGCGCATCCAGCCCTTATAGAAGGCGCGCGCACACGCTCCACTTGTAGGTCTTCCCTGAGCCCTGGTTCCACCCCTTATAGTGTGCAAGGTATTTCCCTGTCTGATTTACCTGTCTCCTCCTTCACTCCTTCTGACCTATCCCTGCAACCCCTCACTCTACCCTCTGCTCCTCCTCTCTCTCCCATTGGTGCTCAATCCCTCACTCTACCCTCTGCTCCTCCTCTCTCTCCCATTGGTGCTCCCTCCTTTATAATCCCTGTCGGTCCTCTAGCTCATTGCTCTGCATAGCTTCTAGTGACCCCTGTGTGTGCAGCCTCTATGCTTGGCTCTCTGGTCTCTTTCAGTGCTGGTTCCTGTCCCAATTTACCTCTGGATATCCCTGGCTTGAACTCTGCTTTGAATTGGATTACCCTGCTTTCTCCTGCCCTTGGACCCTGCATTCGGATACATTTACGCTGCCTTCTCCTATCCTCGAACACTGGCTTATGGACTTGATTACGCTGACCTGTTACCCCTGAACTCTGGCACACAGACATTACTATCCAAACTCTCATACCCAGGACATTGCAAGTATCTGCTAACCTTTTCTCTACAGGCCCGGCAACGCACTACCACACTCCGGGCACGCCCTCACTGCTGTGGGTGCATGTTATAACCTTACCCACCTCAGTACTGGGGACTGGCTTGGTCTGCGGGCATACAGGCGTTACACTCCCCTTGTCCACCAATCATCACCAGGGCTGGAATAACCTCATGCACCCAGGGTGAAATGGTGTCCACTGCAATGGCAGCTGTGGGTATACCCCCCTCTCCCCATGAGGCAAGGAGTGCGGCAAGTCCAGAGGGTGAAAGTCCATTAGCCACTGGGGCTATGCCAGCCGCACTCCCTGGAACAGTTTCTCCAGTAATAGCCATGCTGATGCCCACTCCCTCCAAATATGCTTCCACTACCACCTGGAATAACCTCCTGCACCCTAGCTGGACTCGTGGACACTGAAGCTGAGTGTGTACCTCCATCCGGTGAAGCAATGCCTGCTTCGTGACATCCTAAGGCCGTGCGTATAGTGCCTGCGACGGACGACAGCGACGTCGCTCAAAAACAAATACATTGCCGCCGCTGCGTGCGCTTATAGTAAGCACGACGACGACAATGCGACGGAGCGACGTCGCGTCGCCAACTTTGGAAGCTGGAAATATTTGATTTTTCAAGGGCTGTCGCCTCATGTGACAGCCCCTGAACAAATCAAATACCAGTACGCCCGTGACACCGCCGCAAAGCGAAATATAACTTTCACTAGCGGCAACGGGTGATGTCACCCGTCCCGTCACCGGTCGCGGGCACTATACGCGCGGCCTAAGTCCTCCTCAAGCAAAATCTTTGACCGACTGTCCATTGGTGAACTGTAGCTCTCACATCGGGCAACAATTCTGGGTCGGTACCATGCCCGGTACAGGTCTGACGTCTTGTCCATGTTCGCCTGATGGCACTAAACTAAGTGACAGAGAGAACCTGCGCTTTCCTGCTTTGTGTTACGTGTGTAAGTTAGTACTTGTTTTGAGACCCCGCAGGATTTTAAAACATTAAGCTCAATGATCCCACTGCTGTCAACAGTAAATAAGCCTGTCACGGGAGACCAGGTACTTACACCCTTTTTACCAGGATCATTTCACTGAGCAAAACATGTAATGAAATAAATTGTAATTTATTCATTTAAAATAGGCAAACACACAATGTTACACAAAATACAGAGACAAGCACACTTTCTTGGGACCGAGGTAACAAAACTATTCTTTCCTATGTGCAGGGACTTCACATCCAGAAGTTTACCCTCAATAGTCTTGTAACTGCAAAGATTCCAGGCAGACTGTGCTGAAGCAGAGTCCTGCTTCTTTCTCACTGGAAACACTTTAAAAACCTTATAGACTTGGAGAACTGCCAGATTTGAGCTGCGATAGGGTTTTTAAAACATCTAAATAAAACCCTCTCCCTATCAGGGGCCTAAGAGATTTTCGTAGCAACCAATCTGAGACTACTAAACGGGGTTTCTTAAACCTCTGACTGTCCACAGGGGCAGGTGACATATGGTCCTTTGCCCCCTGTTCCATTCTGGCCACCCGCGGTAACAGGTCTCCGTCCGATCTGGGTAGACCAGCTTGAGCTGTAAATCAGGTCCCTTGATCTGAGGATGTGGCCACTACTGAGCCAGCTCTCACACTCCTAGCTTTTCAAGTCCAGACATCTGAGTGGGACAGTGTGGCACCAGCTTGGTACAATGCACAAGCATATGTTGCAATACACTTTGCTAATAAAATATACCTTGCACTCTGCAAAACCTGACCTGCATTTTTATAAAAAAAACCTCTCAGCTTTATCACCTAGCTGGAGTACCCTCTGACCTGTTATACTAGGGAGCCCGGTACCGGTCTGGGGATACCATACACCCCTATGTTATCTAGGGATCCCTGCAGCTACAGGGACACTTTCCATCCCTATGCCTCATTATACTGTTCACAAAGCATCTGTCCCTTTATTAAATGTACCCTTTAATTAAATATACTTTTACACTGTTTTGTGTTACAATGTCTAAGTCCCCCTTTCTGGTGTCAGGTATAGAATTAGAATATATCCTCTTTACTCTTACTGGCCTTATCCCTGCCACACTGTAGAAACCTGACTTTACATTTAGCACACAAATAAAAGCCTTGCAGCTTTATCACATAGCTAGGGCATCCCCGGAACCCCTATACCAGATACAGGCTGACATGGGCATATAATAGGCATCCCCCCTTATACTAGGGACCCCGTGTATGTTGCAGGGATACCTTGATCCCCTATGCCCCTTTTACCTTTCCCGTTTGTGCTGAAGCAGGAACCCTGGCGGTAAGTCGCAAGAACGTTTCCAGGGTAGGATTTTGACTGGAGCCCTGTGCTTCAATGCACCCGGGAATCCTACCTGATTCCTGGGTACTTCTTTGGGGTATCCTGTAACTCGGGGACCCCGTTACATAGCCACAATCTGACAAGACTTTCTCCACAAAACCCATCCTGAAACTCATAGCCTAGCAATCTCCTGGTCCCAGCACCCCTGGAAAGGTAAAAACACAAAAAAATCTCGAATGTCGCATATTTTACATTTACACCTGGTAATACATATGCAGATTCTGGGTCCAAGAGCTGGCTCTCTATGAACCCAAAACATGGATCAGGGGTAACCAGATGGGCTTGACCTTTATTATTGAGCCCAGTTACCCCCTCACCATCACAGTCACCCCCAGGGCGGAGCCACCACTTGATGGTTGGGTGGTTCTTGAACCTTGAAGGCCCAGGCATGGACCTCATGGCTTGAGGGTACTAGCATGATGACGAATGGGAGGGATCTTAATTTGGCTGCTGAGTAGGGCACCCCAGGTCTGAGATCTCAGCAGCGCCTCCAAATATAACACACTTTCCCCTACCCCCTGAGAGATATAGCGGCTAAGGTCTATGTGGTGCATTACCTGCGGCTCACAGGAGGCCTGAACTCCTCTACTGGGAGCCTGGGGTGTACCTAATCCGGTTTACCTGCGCGGGATCCTAACAAAGTGGGATAACCCCGTGCAGGACAATATAATAAACACACACCAGTAGAATATAACAGGTTTTACTGAACATGATATAATACTACTACCCCACAATATATATATATATATATATATATATATATATATATATATATATATATATATATATATATATATATATATATATATATATATACAGTGGTCGACAAATCACCAAAAAATCTACTCGCCGAACAAAAAAATCTACTCGCCACCTAGTACTACACGTGTGCTGCTTGGGCCAATAGGAGCTCGCCACGATGTTAAATCCACTCGCCCGGGGCGTGCAAATGTGTAGGTTGGTCGAACACTGTATATATATATATATATATATATATATATATATACATACATACATACATACATACATACATACACACATACACACACACTCCCAACCCCCTTACACCAAGTGAGTGTACCCACAGTACAAAGGGTGCTTGGCACCAATACCCTTATGTCCTTTTACCCAATGTCAAGGCCCACCCAAAAGTGTGTATGGTAGCGCTACCCGTGAACCGTTGGTGCACTTTAGTTGCGGTACCTGCCGGGTACTCTAATACCCAGAGCGGCCGATTAACAACAGGGATCCTAGAGATCCATCGACGTCGCCGTCAGTGAAGCCTCCGCATGGGGTGAGTTCCAGCAGGATGGTCCCACCAATAAAATAGTCTTTCATAATGTATGCCTGGATCGGGTCATAGACTGCAGACTATGCTTCACAACATGGCGTCTTCACTGGCACCATATACTAACTATATACAGCTAATGGGGAAATGTCCCTAGCTAGGGGTTTCTCTGAAGCAGCCACAATCTATTAGGTGACTGGGAAATATATTGGACCTAAGGGGGTTAATATAACCTTTTCTGGGAGCGTAGTTCCCCTGAGGAGAAACATAGTGAGGAGGAAGTGGGGGGTGGGGGGGAGGGAGGGGTGCCAGATGGAGACATGGCTACATATAGTTTACAGTACAATAGAAAATGGAAAATAGATGTAAAGCATTTTAAAAATATTAAAATCGATTACAATCTTTTTGGTTTTTGAAACAATGAATGAAGCTTTATTGTCACTGGATATACAACAGAACAACATTATTTTTTTAAGCAACTGTATTTGTAATGTATACAAATTACATCATGCTTTGCTTCCAAATATGTTGTACAGGAAAACGACAATTTACTAAAAGGAGAACTATAAAATTTAAACAAAATCAAAGAAAAACAATGCGAAAAATAGTTTCAATTAAACCATGTCACACAGCCAAAAAAGTAGATTAAAATAGGGGTTTGTTAAGCATTGGTGTTTGAGCTATCGCTCAGTAAATTACAATTCATAATTAGATATACACTTGTTAGGGTGACTGACAATGTCACATTCCTGAAACACAAAGTCAACTGCAATTGTCACAGCATTGTAAGGGTGAACACAAGTACAATACCTGTTTAGCACATGTATACACTTAATTAATCACAAGTTAATAAACATCAACTTTAAGAACCCATTCCTTATGCATTTTCTTAGTCAATAATAAGTATTTTTTTGGAAATAATCATTCAAACTATTTTTGTGTTATACTAACCAACATAAATATATCCAGACTTTTTCATTTGGAGGGCCCTATGTATTAACATATTTTTTCAAATTTGTGTTGAGTCAAATGTTAGTACCTTCAAAAAATGTATGTCGTATGTATGAAGATTTCATACATATGATGCATAATTTGTTGCTGTGATTTTAATTTAAATCTAGTGGTAGTAAATATCAATTATTAGTGGAACATTATTTATAATAGCAATACTGTGAAAATAATATGTTTTTTTAACCTACATTATAAAACTATGGTGCATAAAACAAAAATCTTGGTTGATACATAGCAACGTAATTCTGCACTAACACTATTAAAAGGCTTTTTAGGGGTTATGTCAAGTTAAATTTGGAGGATGTTTTACTTTCTACTTTTTTTTGCGCACAAAAACATTCTTTTTTTTAGTACACACCATTTATATCTGCAGTAACGCAGTCCATTACTCTGGCCAAAAAAACACATTACATTTAATGTGTGGCACCAATGGAGAAATGTCAGGTTAGTACATAAGTGCCCACTAGGATAATTTTTAATTAGATATCTGAGCATCAAGATTAGTTACATTTATTTTTTCACCAAAAAAGACATTTGCAACTCTAAGGCCTCGTTCAGGGTGCCAGCTGCAGGACTCGGAGGGAGGGCGGGAGGGAGGCAGTGCGGCAGTTTGCTGGGCGATCTGTGTTTATCCCCCAGCAGACTTTTCAGCGTTGGGGAGGGGGCGGGGTTACACACAGCAGGGTAAGTATCGAGGTTGCAGTCATGAAATCATTCTGAAGAATGATTTCATTGGCTGCCTAGGTCCCAGTGACGCTGCTGCAGCTCCAAAAAACGAAATTTTCGTTTATTGAAACTGTAGTCAGCTTCAACTCCTGGCTTCGGAAACAGGGCGGTTGCTACCCTGACAACCAGTATTCAAATTGAATACTTTGTTTCTCACGGCAGCACGCACGGCAGCACGCCCTCCCTCCGAAGCCAGCACCCTGAACGAGGCCTTAGAACACTTACCCCAAAGTCTACAGCTGCAAAATGAAGTGGAGAGCAGTGCAAAAAGCAGCACATTATTTATTATAGACAAGTAATCTTGCACCAGTTTTGCAGCAAGGAGACTTTTATACAACTCCGTCTCCGCCTCCCCCTCATGCTTTTTTCCCCTGCCATTTCTAAAGCATATTTCATGATTTAGGACCAGAAAGTCTAACTATGAGTAGTAAAGTAACTTCACTGAAAATAATATATTTTCAGTTATTATATTTTTATTTCTGTGTGGATGCAAACAAAATTATAGTTAAATCAGTCATGGGATGTTTGCAGTGTGCATTGCAGTTATTATACACAAGATGTCATCTTTTTTCTGTTTCAATTTGGTAGTGCCCAAACTTTACTTTGCCCTTTAATAAATAATCCTTTATGTACGTTTAACTGCACTTTTGTTTTTAATTATAGTCACATCATAATTGTTGTTGAATTGTGTGCAATGTTTCATGGTAGTATATTGATATATGAACTTGCATTTCACAATGTTACATAGTACATTTGAAATTATCTCAGTGAAGAGTATGATCAAAGTTGTACCTTACTGTTTACACTTTTAGGAAAATATGTGACAAAGGGGTTAACCCTTAAGGCGTTGATCTTGAATACACAAGCTTGTGGTTTCGGTTTCTGCCTGGGTTAATTACAATTGGTGTGATCCTCAGCAAATCCCAATACATTCTCAAACCCTTCCCCTTGTATACCATCAAATATAGGATGCATATCTCAATTGATCCTTCCTAGTGGCGTGTTTTAATATTAACTTTAACAGAAAACTTTGCCCCCAAACAATGTGTTAAATATCCAAGTAATCATATTGACTGTTCATGATTTTAAATGCTGAGGTATAATTTTACATTTTCAAATGATGCAGCACAATTGAATTAAAATAAGGTTGTTTCAATAAGCACTTTAGTTTATTTGCAATCAAACCTGTGTGTGCACAGGCCAGCAAAACCGGTAGAGGAGGGGGGGGGAGCTAAACTAAAATTATAAATGAAATGTGGTTCCATTAAAACCCATTTTTTTTTTTAATCTGGTGCAGTACTTTTGTACTAGTTTTGCCTTGGGAGGCTCTGGTAAATTGCCCCACATTTGTCAATGCATCAATATATTAGTCCTTACCTAAATGTAAATATGATTCCTAACTGCTGTGCAAATTCTTTAATTGAGCTAAGAGATGAGGGACTTTCCTTATCATCAGGCCCTCATCATCCTGACTGCAAAAATATTTCTTCAGACTTTGTGAAAAAGGTGGCCATTAATGCTACAAGCAAATGAAAATAGTTATTAGTCAAAGTTCCTTGCGGGACAGAATTTATTTTAAATTATTCCGATTCCACCAAGAAACTATCCAGTGGGAAAATACTACCAGGTTGTGGTTCATTTTGTAAAAAAAAAAAAAATAAGTTTTGTCCATTTTCAAATGCTAATTACACATTTACTCATGCTTTCCAAGAAATTGCTACTGGGCCTGTTAGATATAATAATATAAAAATAATGATTGTATGTGCAGTTATTTTTTTACTTTCTTGTGTAAAACTAAGAGTGATTATAGTAATGGTAATTTGCCTCAAATGCTGTGTGCATGTATGAATGCAATTTACTTAAGATATTTTGTCAGAAATTTGCATACATTTGCATTCACTGAACTACAGAAGTCACTGTTTGGAGCACCAAACATGTTATAGTGAAGGGCATTAACAAAAACACATTTTTCAATAGGAAGTATTACACATTGTTGCTTTCAACAAACTTCCTTTACTATTAGAATGGCATATAACAGTATGCCAAAAGTGTTTCTCTTTACAATGTAGAACTTGGTAAATGGTGAATGGATAATGCTTTATAGCAAAAGTTTCCAACCTCTGTTCTGTGGAGCCCTGGGATTTTGTGAGTTTAATTAATGTTCACATAAAACTGTATAATGGCACATCATATTTTCACACTTTCCTTTTTAAGTATTTGAGTTCTATTATTTCCTCAGTTATACAAATTGTGATATGAATATTTTATATCGCATAAAAAATAAAAAAATAAAAAATAAATATATATATATATCACATATAAAAATATTATTTGTGAGCACCTTCACATGTCTTAGACAGGTCTGCCACCCTGCTTTTTGCCATTATCACCAGCATACGGTGCTTCCACTGCAGCAAGGGATTCTGGGAAATGACATGCAAATGAGCACACAGTGCCACCTTTTGTTTTAAAGCCATTATTACATGGCACCCTTAAGCTAATGTTCGCTGTTTTAAACACAGCTTTTAAACATAGCCTGGGATGAGATGCAAAGCCAGTGAACCAACTCACAGACAGACAGTTTCGACCTTGTGGGTCTCATCAGTGTGCTATATATATTAAAAGTATGCCCCCTACAGTATTAGTAATGTTGGGGTATGTAGGTTTTGTAGTCAATTATTTAGAAGGATTCCACAGTTTTTAAATGAGAAAAACCAACTGCTCACTGCAATCGAGTACTGTGCCACACATTTATATTATACAGTATAACATTCAAACATTCTGATTTTGGATTGTGACAAAGGTTAAATAGGCCTGGGAATAAATAACATTGTATTGTATGTCTTTATTTATATAGCGCCAAAAGTGTACTCAGCGCTTCACAAAGAATACAGTACAGGGAATTATAATAATACAGTAAGTGCAGCAAAATCGGAATATAGGAAAGGAAATCCCTGCCCCGAAGAGTTTACAATCTAAGATTGTGCAATGTTAATAACGTATCACATGTCCCTAAAACATTGAAGGGAGACACTAACTAACTATGTACAGCCTCTTACAGTTACTGTTGAATGTAAAAAAAAAAAAAAAACTGCATGATCTGCATACTGTACAGAATAGTTTTTTTTTCTAAGTTTTAGTACAGTATTTTAAAAGCTGCATGTGACCAAGGGAACAAACAGTCCATGTCCTTCAACTGCATTTTATAGTACAGTATATTCACTTGAACTTTTAATCCCTAGTACCCCTTACTGGTAAATAAATATCCTGTCCATTGAGAGAAGAAAAATAACAGCTCAAACTACCAAACACCACTGTGCAAATACAGATTAAAAAATGGTATCAAGTAATTTAACACCTTCTCTGCCATAGAAGCACTCCACAGCAGGTATGGCCCCCATGGCAACAAATACATGAGTAAATACTTCCTTCAGTTACACAAAATGTAAGATTAGGCACTAAAACCGAGTGCAATACTTTGTATATGTTTAAGGGTGTTTTTATTGCTAAACTAAAATTGGAGATAACACAGAATATTGTTGTACTCATCCTGTAAGTGTAAAGTCATATTTCAGTTTTAATTGCTTGTTCATGATAATGATCGTGATTATACAAGTATTTTATTTACATAGTATCACCCTTGTACATAGCAAAGCACTCAGAACATATAAAAGCACCACAAGTAATGGGTAAACATTTGTCGTAAATTAATTCCTGCAATACATAGATTATAATCTGAAAAATCTATGGAGACAACATAAGTAAATATATTTGCACTTGTTTTACAGTAAAAGAGGACTAGTTGTTTAGCTATTGTGTTTTCTTGAATGTATAAAGATAGATTTTCAGATAATCTACCTAGACCACAGGAAGTGGTCAGAACATAATTGGAAAACCCTAACAGAGTGCATTACAAATAACTGCATTACTGAAAAAAGTGCACATTTTTAGCACTAAAAAGAAACAGAGAAAATTGTACCGAAATTGAGCTAACCTTTAGAAGAGCATCTGAAGTCAATGGAGGTATATTAGGATATTAGAGCTTAATTATAAAGAGGTCTCCAGTTAACGATCAACTGTAATTGGAATAGTTTGAATATGTGCATGGAATCAAATATCAAGACAACTAATATAAAGATCTCTTTAAATATGTATTTGGGGGGAAAATACAGAAAATTAAAAGCATTTCAAAATTGTACATAATTTACTTTCAAACTCTCAGGAGGAAGCCTTAAAAAATTCATTTAAGTACAAATATCTCATATCTGTTGCTCATAATATTGTGTACATGGTCCTCCCTCCAGCCATTACCATCAAATTACTACATCTGTGTGAAAATATATCCCTCACTTCATACCTTTCTCCCTAAATTCACTCGCTGACTGAGCATCAGAGCAGGGAAGTAGTGGATGTAGAGTTTCTGGGGAAGTGAGGAGAGTTTTTTTTGTTACATATTATCAGTAATCCATGTATGATGGTAATAGAAGGTATGGGGTGCCAGTACCCTCTTTTAACACTTCAGGAGTACCACTACTTCTTTGATTTGCAGCTATAGCTCCAGCGCTTTTATAGAGAAATATGATTTTTTTTTTTTAAGGCCCTTGAATCTTTCTGTTTTAGAGCTTAAACATTGTACAATAGTTTCTAAAATATATGTAAAAAGAGATTTGCTCTAATGTATACCAGAATTAATGCATCATGATTAACTGTCACGATCGTGGGGTTTGATAGTACAGGTATAGAGGGTACAGAAGTCCTTGGACTTCAACAATAGACTAATAAGCCTAAGTATAGTAAAAATTTTATATATATATATATATAAATAAAAAAGAATATATATATATATATATACAGTATATATATATATATATATATATATATATATATATATATATATATATATATATATATATATATTCATTTGCATGTCTTAGACAGGTCTGCAACCCTGTCTTTCACCATTATCACCCAGCACATGGCACTTCCACTGCTATTTACAGTTGCTATATGCTTTACTGTGGAGGGCTTTTGTCACTTTTTTTACCCACCATAACCTTAATAAGTGTATATATATATATATATATATATATATATATATATATATATATATATATATATATGTATATATATGTATATATATGTATATATATGTATATATATGTATATATATGTTACTAAACTACATGTACTGTAGATGGGATTGCTGTTGATGCTGAGGGTATGTAATAAAATAAAATGCACATTGCATCTGGAAAATAAAATGACAAAAAATTAAATGTGGAATGAAGGTTGGAGATGACTTTATGCAAGTGAATTCACTTATGTGTTAGCTGCACAATGTATTATAACATATTTTGCAATACCTGGCATTGATTTAATGGTGTCACAATAAAAAAACACACTCCCATTCTACTTCATGACTAATGTTGTTTCTGCTTCATAAAATTTATTTTTGTTTCTTTTTTTTTTAGGCTGCAGGCCTGCATCCCCTACTAGTTTTGCTCAATTATATTTTGGTTTTATGTGTACACTTCTATTTGTGTTGATCAGGTACAGTACAAAACAATAGCAGGATCTGTGTTAAAATTACTTAAGCCTTTGTATTCGTTTTTAGTGGATTCCCCAGTCTGTTTCTTCCTTTTAGCAAAGGGTTTCAGCATTGACACCTTTGAAATTCAAACACTTGTTGATACTGTAAGTGTTATAAAAAAAGAAAAAAAGGTGGTGTAAAAACATTGTCCCTTATCAGTAATATAGAGGGATTTTATCTAAATCTAAAGCGTTTCTTTTATTACCAAAACTGAAAATTGGAGGGGAGGAGTAAAGAAGAGGAAGGAAATAGTTTAGCTCTGGCACACACTGTAGCTTTGTTGTCTGACTTATAGTTGAAGGTATTTTTATTTTTTTATGATCGCACTGCAGTCTGAGAATGGGAATTATAAAGGTAGGAGTAAGGTAAAATACAGCATCTGTAAAGACTGTGAAAAACTGAAAGTGTAGCTATCTCCCCAAAACAAGGAAATAATCATAGTATATGTACAGTATAGTATACATTACCTTGTTCTGTAGCTTTCTTTCACCAGTTGGGAATTGTTGGATAGACTTAGTGACTCGGGCATTGCGCCAAGAGGTATCCAGACTTTCTGGGTAATAAAAGAATGATCTTCCCTCTGAACAAAAAGTAGTTCTCCCGATAGTGGTCATTTAGAAGATGGAGAAAACAGGGCAGAATATATAGACTGAGATGACAAACGGGATTGTAAACAAAAATGAGGAAGCAGCTTGCTCCTGTCCTCTTCTATTGGACTCACATAACCTCTCTGTCCTTTTACGTTCTCATTCATAATAAGCCTTCCGTGTGGCTGGAATCGCCGACTCCTGTCTGAATCATGCAGCACATTCACATTCTAGTCGAGCCATATGTATTACACCAATATACATTTTCACATTCTGTCCATGAGTCTTGTGTTAATTCATTAAAAAATAAACAAACCACAATCAAAACAAGGATCACAATTACTATTATAAGCCCTTCTAGTTCGTTCAAGTATTAAGGGAGGTTGAGAATTTCGCGATGTCTAATATCACCCCTGGGTTGCTACAAGAGAGAGAAAATGGTGAGCAGTACCTTACAATTGGGAATACACTTCACAATACAATACACATCAATTAATGCATATAGATAAAAATTGAAAGGCTGGAACAAATATTTTGAATGAATGCTGTTATCACTGACTATTGTACTGTAGGTCCCCTATCTCTTAGGGCCAGCTGTTTTTATGCGGCAGTAGCTCTTATCTAGTTATTCAACTTTATTAATTCAGTTCTTAGTCTCAGATTCCCAAAATTAAAACCGCAACCAGTGTAAGATTTTTGCAGCTGGCCGGTCTCAGGTGTCTCAGACAACATAAAGCTTCTGCACACAGGAGGTGCTGCAAGTCCTGGACTGTTGTGTGCGGTGAGAGTAGGAAATCTGACAGCTTTTACAAAACACCAAGGCGAAAGCAGAGAATAGAAAAGGAAGAGACTTCACCAGGTTAGAAAGAAGGAGGGATGTGAGAAAGGGCGAGTGAAGGACATAATGTGGGTCACGCACCGAAATTAAATTGAACAGTGCGCAGTGACAGTTTTTGGATGTCAACTAGTTTAATACCTTCAAAACCAAGCATGCTTGTGTGTGTCTGTGTGTGTCTGTGTCTGTCTGTGTTACACACACACACACACACACACACACACACACACACACACACACACACACACACACACGTGTAAATATATCTATCTATCCAAGCATGTTTGATCGAGCTTTTGTCAGTCAGCTGGAAGGTAGACGGCTAGCTACTGTTACCTGCTAATCTAGGTGGTGGGGTGGGACAAGTAGGAGGGAGAGAACAAAAAAAGGTAGTGGTTTTACTATTTAGCCCCTCCCACTCTGTCCCATAAAAGCAGAAGCAGCGAAAAGCCGGTATCATTTGAAGCATCCCTGAGGTTTATTTTTTTTGTCTAAAAAAAAAGGTCTTCACCTCCGTAGAATCATGAAAGCTACCTGAACAGCAGCAATTAAGGCAGCCAGGAGGGAAGGATACGGGGTGATAAAAGAGGATTGATTCAGATGCCTAAAGCTAGATAAGAAAGGAACTGATGCAAGAAAGAATGAATCAATAAATAGCATTCCGACAGTCAATAGGGGAGCCTTTTGTACTCGACGTATAGGTATCTCGGGTATATTTGGAGGTTACCAATTTTAAACTGATAATCAAAAAAGCTAGAACAAATAGGAAAGCAAACGGAACTTAGGAAGAAGAAAACAAAACTGAGAAATGGCTACACCCACACTTTATATTAACACTTGCCTGGGAGTTCTTTTGGTGGGGTTTATATCTGACCCTGTAGCGGGACAAGTAAAAAATGAAGCTCATGGGAATCCAGCTGATAGTGGTAATAGCCATGGGGGGGGACCTGCCAGTCTAGAAATTGTCACCTTTAAATGGCACCATGTTCAGGATCCTTACATCATTGCTCTATGGATACTTGTGGCAAGTTTAGCTAAAATTGGTAAGTCTACTTATTATAATGCATGCTATATCATAGACATTTGCTTCAAAGTGTAATTGTTTTTGTGATGTAAATCTACTATAGTAATGCATGACTTCTAAAATGATTTCTGAGTGAAACAACCTCTACTGTATATTACACTATCAGATCTGTTACAAATTCATTTGACACGTGTGGTACATAACTGAAGGGACAAGTTATAACTTGGAAATGTTTGAAGATAAATTAACATTTTGAAAATTTCACCACAAAGTATTTAGTAGTTGACAGACCGTAAAATTCAACATATACCAATCCCTTTTACTCAGTTGCTAATGTAAATAATTTTACTTTTACCGTGCCCATGTATATATATGCTCCTTACCATTTTTACATTTGGATATTAATGAGAAAGTTGTATATTCTTCCATCAATAATGTTCAGGATTGTTTTGTACTGGAAAGTATATCTGGCTGTTAAGGGTTTAGAACAATAGATTTTAAGTATATTGTGAAATGTTAACCTATTATCTAAAATATATTTGGACTTTAAATCTGGAAAATTAAACACACAGTGCATTGGAGATATGTTGCGGTTAATGTATCAAACAAAATAACCCCTAATGACACTGTTCGAATCAGGCTACCCTGGTTCAATTCCCAGTGTCAGCTCCTTGTGACCTTTGGCAAATAACTTTATGTCCCTGTGCCTCAGGCACTAAAAACATACAGTATATTGTATGTATGTATGTCTTTATTTATATAGCGCCATTAATGTACATAGCGCTTCACAGTAGTAATACACGTGACAATCATATAAATTACAAATAACAGATCATGGGAAGAAGCGCTTCAGACATAAATGTAACATTTAGGAAGGCGTCCCTGCTCCGAAGAGCTTACAATCTAATTGGTAGGTAGGAAGAATGTAGAGACAGTAGGAGGGCATTCTGGTAAGTGTGTCTGCAGGGAGCCAAGCTTAATGTATCGTGTATAGTATTAGACACAGTGCTACTCATATGTTTCTTTAAGCAGGTGTCTCTTAAGGTGGGTCTTAAAGGTGGATAGAGAGGGTGCTAGTCAGGTATTGAGGGGAAGGGCAATCCAGAGGTGCGGGGCAGAAAGTGAGAAAGGTTTAAGGTGGGAGAGGGATTTATATACAAAGGGGGTAGAGAGAAGACATCCTTGAGCAGAACGCAAGAGTTGGGATGGTGTATAGCGAGAAATTAGGGCTGAGATGTAAGGAGGGGCAGAAGAGTGTAAAGGTTTAAAAGTGAGGAGGAGAATTGAGTGCAAGATGTGGGATTTGATAGAAAGCCAGGAGAGGGATTTCAGAAGGGGAGACGCTGAGACAGATTTAGGAAAGAGTAGAGTGATTCTGGCAGCAGCGTTTAGGATAGATTGTAGGGGAGACAGGTGAGAGGCAGGAAGTCCGGACAGCGGGAGGTTACAGTTATCAAGATGGGAGAGAATGAGGGCTTGAGTCACAGTTTTAGCAGTCGAGCAACAGAGGAAAGGATGTCTCTTTGTGATATTGTGGAGGAAAAAGCGACAGGTTTTAGATCCGTTTTGAATGTGAAAGGAGAATGTGAGAGGGGAGTCAAGTGTGACCCCTAGGCAGTGCTTGGGCTACTGGGTGAATGATAGTACTTCCAACAGTAATGTGGAGGGGGTAGTAGGGCCAGGTTTAGGAGGAAGTATGAGGAGCTCTGTTTTTGCCATGTTAAGTTTAAGTCAGCGGAGTAAAAATATAAAAATAGTGGGATTCCCGGCGCTACTGCTGCGGCCAAGTTTATTCGAGCATTTGCCCGTTCTTGGCCGCAGCAGTAGCCTGGCGCGCACCCGAGAGTGACGGGCGCGCGCCGAAGCAGCGGAAGAGCGCCCTCCGATCGGGGCGCTCTCCCTACCGCTGCCGGGTCCGCCGGGTCCCCCGGAACCCCCTGCCGCCGTCCCGCGATCGCGGGACACCAGGGCTCCCTCGGGGAGCCCTGGACGCGCGTGCAGGGGGCGCACGCTCCTGAAGACGCGTGACCGCGCGTCTATGACGCGCGGCACGCCGAGGGGCGGCCACTAGCAAGCCGGGAAATCTCCCGGCTTGCGGATCTGGCCGCAGTGTGATAAAGTGTGTCGGTAGTGTATAACTGCACTTTACCCTTGTCCATAGAATTGTCCATATGCTTTCACAGTCTTCTTGACAGTTGATGCCGACAAAGACACAAGGAAACTGCTGCTGACTTGCGACTAGGTGGCTCTCCTGTTGGTGAATGATGCAAAGAAAAACACACCATTGCGCAGTACCAAGCACTGGACTTTAACCCTAAATGGACAGATAGTAGTGCCTACTTACAAGACGATTTCTTGGTGCATACAGTTGAGAGAATCTGTTCTTATCCTCGACTTCACGGATCCCACGTGTTGCCGCCACTCAATCAGTCTCTCCAACTGGTTCCTCACGGTGTCCCGTTTGTCCCCAAGGAGAGAAATTGATGGAGAAAAATTGTGCAGATTGCTAAAAAAAAAGTACGTTTATTAAAAAGACATTAGCCAAAAGCTCACTAATATGGCTTAGGCTAGAATATGACAATTTCAAAGTGCCGTCCGCAGCATGTGGAACAGGTGCTATGCGCGTCGCAAACGGCCCGAGCAATCTCACTGCTCGCAGTTCCGGTTCTGGCGCGTCCAGCTGATGTCACACGACGTGACACAAGACCTCTCCTTGCTGACAAGCACTGTAACTCCTCCTTCGAAACGCGTTTCGTGACGTGGAGACCGTCACTTCCTCAGTGGAAGTGAGGAAGTGATGGTCTCCACGTCACGAAATGCGTTTGGAAGGAGGAGTTACTGTGCTTATCGGCAAGGAGAGGTCTTGTGTCGCGTCATGTGACGTCAGCTGGACGCGCCAGAACCGGAGCTGCGAGCAGTGAGAGTGCTCGGGGCCGTTTGCGACGCGCATAGCACCTGTTTCACATGCTGCGGATGGCACTTTGAAATTGTTTTAATCTAGCCTATGCCATGTGAGTGAGCTTTTGGCTAATGTCTTTTTAATAAACGTTCTTTTTTTTAGCAATCTGCACAATTTTTCTCCATCAATTTCTCTCCTTGGGGACAAACGGGACACCATGAGGAACCAGTTGGAGAGACTGATCGAGTGGCGGCAACGTGTGGGCTCCGTGAAGTCGAGGAAAAGAACAGATTCTCTCAACTGTATGCACCAAGAAATTGTCACGCTTGTGCTCCCTACACAAGCGCAGGGATGGGGAAGGGCCCGTTAACGAGGTGGGGAAGCCACAGGGGACACGAAGGGAGTGAGTTGCCGCGCAGCTGGGGATCGGCGCACGTAGTCATGTGACCACGCCACTCGCAGGATAATGCGCGACGCATCCGGAGGTGCGGTGCAAGGCTCAGAGACACGACTGATCCAGCTCCATGTGCGCGCATGCTCTGACAGCAGAGCGGGAGTGCGCGCGTTCTCAGACACCAACGTGGGGGTTGTGGGAAGCCCCAAGTGAGAAGCAGGGGAGGTAGAGTCCAGAGCAAAAGGTAACAGTCACAAGGGAATTGCTTCTTGGAGGACGTACAGCCTCCTTAAAGGCATAAAGCCAGAAACAGCAAGGTGCAGCAAAACTAAATATAACATAAGGGTTCTTAGTCTAATCCATTGGCCAAGGAATTATAAGCCTGCTACCACGTCAAGGTGAACCCTACTAAGCAGGTACCTACACTACCTGACGGTAAACTAACCTCAGTAGTATATGAGTGACTGTCCCAGTCTTCCGGAATCCAAAGGAGATAAGTAAAGGTCCCAAGGAGGTCCAGGAGGGGCAGCATGCGATGATAGTACTAGCAGGCACCAGGGCAGGCAGCAAATGACTAATAGCAAAGAGAAAGTCAAAGAGAGGCTTACTTCCTGTCAGGAGGAAGAGGGCAGGATTTGCCAGGAAGCAAGATGGCGTTGTTTGCTTCAGAATCCTTAAAGACACAGGATCTTGACTGACAGCTAGAGGGCGGCGATCAGAGTAAACAGGTACGGAAGGAACACGCCGCAGGGGCGTGTTCTGTGCATCGTTACAGAAATCTTCTTGCAAGTAGGCACTACTATCTGTCCATTTAGGGTTACAGTCCAGTGCTTGGTACTGCGCAATGGTGTGTTTTTATATGTATCATTCACCAACAGGAGAACCACCCAGTCACAAGTCAGCAGCAGTTTCCTTGTGTCTTTGTCGGCATCAACTGTCAAGAGGACTGTGAAAGTATATGGACAATTCTATGGACAAGGGTAAAGTGCAGTTATAGCGCCGAGAATCCCACTATGTTTGTATTTTTGGTTTCAATAGCAGATTTGGGAGATAATTTGCTCAGAGGGATTCCCACGGCAGCTTAACCACAATATTCACTTTGTTGGACTTCCAGTCATTTACATTATTATATTGATTCTTATTCACACACATTATTGGTCACAAGCGCTGAGTTATAGGGTTTTTAGTTAGGTTTTGTACATTAAGTCGGTGGAGTGCCATCCAGGATGATATCGCAGAGAGACATTTAGAAACTTTGGTCTGTAAAGCAGGTGTAAGGTCAGGGTTTGAAAAGTAAATTTGTGTGTCGTCAGCATAGAGGTGATATTTAAACCCCAGATATGTGATTAGGTCACCTAGAGAAAGTGTGTACAGAGAAAAGAGAAGAGGTCCCAGAACAAAGCCCTGGTTTACCCCACAGAGAGATTGATAGAGGAGGAGGTGTTCGCAGAAGAGACACTAAAAGTACTATGGGAGAGGTAAGGGAGATCCAGGATAGAGTTTTGTTACGAATGCCATGAGTATGGAGAATGTGAAGGAGAAGAGGGTGGTCCATGGTATCAAATGCTGCAGTGAGGACGAGTAATATGAGCAGAGTGTAATGACCTTTGTATTTGGCAGCATGGAAGTCATTAGTTATTTTAGTGAGGGCTATTTCAGTCGAGTGAGCAGTGCCGAAGCCAGATTGTAGAGGGTCTACGAGAGAATAGGTGTTGAGAAAATGGAGCAAGCGAGAGAAAACAAGACGTTCCAGGAGTTTAGAGGCAAAAAGCAGGAAGAAGAGAGGCCCATAGTTAGAAAGACAGGTTGGGTCAAGCTTAATGTTTTTGAGTAATGGTATAACTGTTGCATGTTTGAAGGAGGAGGGAAAGGTCAAAGAGAAAGCAGGCATGTAAATCAAGAGAGGAGGATAAGGTAGAGTTGTAGTTCCTGACCAGGTTGTCAAGGTCTGGAGCAGAATTGAGAGAGGAGATCTAGACAGTGTGAGCCTCAGAGGAGGGAAAGCAAGAGAGGGAGGAATAGGAAGGGTTCGGTAGCGGTAGATAGAGGAGAGTAGGAGCCCCACGCCTGCACCCTTGCCATCAGTGCGCGGAGTGTGGGAGATAGAAAGGCTACCATAAGAGAAGGCAGCTTCCAGAGCAGAGTCAGACTGAATGAGCCAGGTCTCAGTTATAGCAAATAGGGGTAGAGTGAGAGAGAAAGAAGTCATGCACAGAGTGGAACTTGTTAGAAAGGGAGCGAGCCTTCCAAAGGGCACAGGAGAAAGGGAGAGAGGAGGGAGGTTTACAGGGGATGGGTATGAAGTTGGAGGGGTGGACACCAGAAACAGTAGAAGTTGATTGTGGGAGGCGAGGACAAGAACATGTAGAAATAAGGGAGGGACCAGGATTGGGAGAGATATCCCCAGAAGCAAGGAGGAGAAGCTTGGAAAGATATAAAATGTGTGGAGGATTTGTAGAGGTGCGTTTTGGTGCAGGGGTTATAGCCGTGTAGGGACAGAGGGTGCAGGTAAGAAAGGAGTTCATGTGAGCTGAGAAGTGGTGACAGAAGGAGAGATAGAGCTATATGAATAGAGTTAGAGACATAATGAGGCTTTGAAAAGATGTGAGGCCATAGCAAATTTAAATAGTAAAGGCGGCATCACAGCATAGCAAAGTGCTGAGATGTGCAGTCTGGGATAGATTGTAAACTCATCCGGGCAGAGACGGCGCCTGTAAAATTCCAATGTTCTGCGTATCGCGCACTATATTATAATTGTGAAGTGCTTTTAGTCCCATGCGCTATATGAAATACAGTTATTATTATTATTATTATTATTACTTAATGTCTCTCTTCTGTATGGATGGGTTGATCTCATGGTCCATCTTCTTTTGTTTCCCAACTGAAACGTTTTGTAATCCCCACATTTTGTTTTTACTCCTTTTGTTTAACTTTTCCAATTATGTTAGAACCAATGCAATTATTTTTGTTTATTTTTTTTGCTTACTTAACCTCCGTTGTCCTACATTTTGTCAGCAACACCATCATTTTTTATTGTGCTCTTCTTCTGCTGCATTGTTCAACTGTTTTACCTAAAAATGCTGTTCTTGATTCAAAAATACTAAGTGAGTTGCAATAATTGGGTCAGTGGGGGATGTGCAAGTCTATTATATGAGATAAATTGAAACTGATGTTTGAAAAAAAAAAAAATAGGTTAATGCAAGTACAGCCAAGATTCATGTACTGTAACACTAAAGAATAATGTGTATTGTTATAGTTAAAGATGAATAAGCTGTTTGTATTTCCTTTGCCCAAACTTTCATTATGATCTCACTTTTTCTCTGTAATTTAGGACATTGTGTTAATTCTAAATAGCATGGCAAAAAAATGAAAGATATATTTTATCTTTAGAAACATATATATTCACACATTTAGCCTGAACTTTTGGGCACATTTTTACTAAGCTAAGCTTTTCCATAAGGCAGCTTCTAGTGTCAGAAGGCACCATCTGGCCTATTGAAAAGGAATATCACCGTTTAGTAAACATGCCCCTTGGTCTTTACTGTAAACACTGCAATACTATTCCTAAGGTTGTCATTTTTGTGTATTTTGGTGACACTCTGCCATTTTGTACTACATAGTCTTCAACCATTAAGTTTTTTTGGCTCTGGAAGACACCTTGCATCCCTTTAAGGTTATGGGATGTTAGGTATCTGCCATAACCAGAAGATGTTTTATGGCAGAAGATTGCTTAGTTAATGTGAGCCCAGTATCATTATCACAAACATCCTTTGGTACTCAGAAGGAAATCAGCGAGTAAGTGACAAATGTATTTATTTATATAATGTTTTACCAGAAAGTAATACATTGAGAGTTACCTCCCGTTTTCAAGTATGTCCTGGGCATAGAGTTAAGATGACAAATAATACATGGTTACAATACATAGTTACATAAGTGAACAGGGTATACATTATGTACAAGACATTTCATGCACAGTTAGAGATAATATATATTATAGGCGTATGTAACAGTTACAGACAAGATTAACATGTGAGACAGCTTTAGTTTTGAAAGAACTTAGACTGGAGGTGGATGTGAGTCTCCTGTAGATTGTTCCAGTTTTGGGGTGCACGGTAAGAGAATAGCGACCGGATACTTTGCTGGATACTTTACTGAAGCTTGGGACCATGAACAGTCTTCTGGAGTCAGATCCCAGATGATAAGTGCTGCATATGGTAGGGGTGAGGAACTTGTTCAGATAGATGGGTAGCTTGCCCAGAAAGTATTTGAAGACAAGAAAGGAAAGATGAACTTTGCACCTAGACTCAAGTGATGACCAATCTAGTTCTTTGAGCATTTTGCAGTGATGAGTGTTGTAGTTGCATTGGAGAACAAAACGACATATTGAATTGTAGAGGGTATAATGTTTGCTAAGGTGGTTTTGGGGTGACGAGCCGTATACTATGTCACCATAGTCGATAATTAGCATTAGCATCTGCTGTGCGATACGCTTTGTGACCAGCAGACATAGGCCTTGTCCAGGGTGGAAACAGGCACGCTGGCGCTCCAGTGCTGCGCCATACTCGGCCGGGCGATTCCTGGCCGGCTAGGTGTGCGCGCGTTGGGGGGAGCGGCTTTGACGTCACGGAGCTAGTTCACCCTCATTGGGCGAACCGCCCATGTGACGCGCTTGCGAGCAGCAAAATAAATTTTACTTGCTCGGCAAGCAGCTGAGAGCCGAGCAGGCGTGCCCGACCACTCAGGCAGGCCACGTGCATTGTCGCAACATGTCCAGTGTTAGCGTGCGTGCCCACTCAGCACCTCCCTGGACGAGGCCTTAGGCTACAGCCCCGCTGTCTACACTGCATGCTCGCCTGCCAGGCTGGCAACGCGTTCAGACAAGCTCCCTGGTCTGCAGTGAGCTGCAGGGGGAAGACAGGGGGGCGTGATGGGGGGGAGACGGGGGCGCAGCCATGATGTCACCCGGCAGGTTCGCCCTCATTGGCTGAACTGCCGGGGGGCGTGGCCTAGTACTCCATCGCTAGTGTTAGCGGGCGCTGCAGCAGCCAGCGGGGACTAAGCCTAAGGGAGGATTTGTTCCTGTAATCTACACCTAGTTTGGATGTCAGGGTATCAATGTGCATCCCAAATGTTAAATGGGAGTCAAACCATATGCCCAAGTATTTAAACTAGTAACAGGAGAACGCAGAGGGTTAAAGTGAAAAGAAATATGGTTATGATCAAGTTTAAAAATAAATCTCATCCATATGTTATTTTACAACTGCTTAAACAAAACAAATGTATCTTTTATTTTTGGTAAGTTTACAGTGGTTGACAACTGTTCAGCTGGAAGGAAGATCTGAGGTCAAATCTCACGTGTAACAACAGTCAAAAAATGTCATGTTGGTACAATAATTATATTAGAGTCTGCATAATATAATTAGGTTATTACATAAAGTGAAACATTCCTTCTTCTCTGTGCAATGAAAGTTCCACTATTCTTAAAATGTCACATTAACCAACCTCTGTGAATTCAATTAATATTTACATTTTTTAACACCCTTGTGGTTAGAAGGGCCAAAATATTGCTTTTTCGACAGAAGACTGAATTGTACTAATGTTGCTAACATCAGTTTCACCACACACAGACACTTTTAACATGCAGTGGTGTCTTTTTATAATGGCTTTTAAATCTTAGAAAATAACATTCAGCAACCACAACTTCCCATGCCTACAATGCTAACAATTCTTATACTCTATAGTACCAACCATGTATGCAGCGCTTTACAGAAGGTGCATATAGACAATTTATATTAAAGAGAGTTGCATATAGAATCAGTGATAAGAACACCAAACATGAATGTGTAAAATTATTTTAGCAATTCCCGCCCCAAAATATCTTACAATATAAGGGTATGATAGGCGATATACAGTATGATATGACTCTACATGTGACTGCAGTTGTTCAGAGAGGGTGCTTTTGGGGGCATTTCCATGCTATTGTAATGCCTCCATTAAAAGATAGTATTTGAACTGAGCCTTGAAGATGAAAAGAGAGCGAGCCTGGAAAATATTGATCAAGGGAGATGAAGGCACTGAGCGAGAAAGATTAAGTGTAAAATAGGTGATATATTTGAAAAGAGTGCAGAAAGGAGTATATTAAGATATTAGAATTATAAACAATGCTAGACTTACACATAAGCTAATTTAGCTACAACTTAGGGGCTCACAATATGAGTGTCTTTAAAAATAGAAAAAAATTAAGTTCGAGTTTTAAAATCGGATGATAAATAAAGGAGCTAAGAGAAAAGAAGATTCTATATAAATATTAACATTTTCGTTCAAATATGACCCTAAGCATCATGTGCATCGGAAGATACAAACTTCGTAGATTATCATTTGAAGATATCATCAATGAATTTGCTCTCCAAAAATTATGCAAAAGGAAAGGGGAGGGGAAACTCCCACTTGTGATGCTAACCAGGAGCAGACAATTGCCTTATTCATAATATATAATGATAAAACATCTTCATTGCATGAGGCAGTTCATAAGACCCAGGAGTCCAAATAGTCCAACAATAAACACACTCCCGTGCACTTACCACTAGCCTGTATAGTTAGATCTTATGTGGTAGTCTGGGCAATGTGCAGGACTGATCACATAAATGAAGTAAATAAATTACTCACTGCTGACCTTGGGGATCTCCTGGTCCTGTCTGGCGTGCTCCTACCGAGAGGTAATGGAGAAAGTGCAGGAAAAACGGCGGTGCATCTGCTGCTGCTGAAGATTGTTGAGAAACCACAAACTGCAAAAACTAGGTGCAAAAATTTATTTGGGGCATAATAAAAACAGCCAGAAGGACACTCTAACGAGTTTAACGTGGTATCCCACCTAGTTTTTGCAGTTTGCAGTTTGTGGTTTCTCAACAATCTTCAGCAGCAGCAGATGCACCGCCGTTTTTCCTGCACTTTCTCCAAAAATTATGAAAGACAATGTTTTAATCTTAAAATGAATGTGATATGCAAACACTGTTCATTTTAGCTTTACACCGTCATCATTGTATATAACAATGCTAGTATAATGCTTTCATTCATTTCAGTTTGTTTATATTTTCAATGATCCCCTCATTCAGAATAATAAATCTATTTCTGATTTTTGGGGCCTCTTAAACTTGACATAGCTTAGGGCCCCAGAAAGTCATGGTCCACTCTGATTATAATGTAAGGAGGGTCAGAAGATTCTAGAGCACTGGTTTTCAACAGGGGTTCCTAGGAACCCTTGGGTTTCTCAGGCATCCCTAAAGAGTCCCTTGCAATTTTCAGGTCATTTGAAAATGGTACCAAATACAGAAACATTTATGATGCATCTGATCTCAGACTCACTATTAGAGAGCATTGTGATTCCTCAGAATTTCAGATAGCGTTCCTTAACAAAAGAAAGTTTAGAAACCACTGGTCTAGAGCTTTGAAGTAGAAGAGTAAAATAGGTGAGGGTGAGGGCAGGGGATCCAGTTAGAAGTGTGTGCTACACTGGCGACACACTTTATTCGAGCTCGGCTAGTCCCACGAATTCGGGTATACCCGGGTGTATTGAGGTTTGTGACTGTTTTCTGCCAGAGTGCATTGAGTTATTTTCCGGCAGGGATTGAAGCATTTTATTCCCGTTGGCTGCAATACTGCACAGTACATATATATATACTGCATTACAATTCATGAATTTATGCCATCTGGTAGACACACGAAGCATTGCAGCCTATTAAATCCTAATCATTATCATTTAAAAGATCAGCCGCCCATCAGCCAGGCATGAACCCAGGCTGGGAAGGCAAATGCAACGGGGCTTGTCAGAGGTGAGGAGCGGCGCATTCCAGGTATCTGCCAGGTACATACCGGGTATTTGCTCGAATAAAGTGTGTCGGTGCAGTACTGTAGTCAAAGTGAGAGTGGTTACAGGCATGCATTAACATTTTAGTTGTAGTGGTGGGAGAAATTGTTAGATTTAGAAGGAGCTTCAATGGGAAGAAGAAGGAGCGGATAGAGTTAAAGTGGTTGGGTGACCAGGAAGATGGTTGTGTTAGCTAATGTGAATGGGAATAGAGCTATGGGATCTGCCTACACTGTGTTCCTTCAGACAAGGAGCTAGGTCTTTAACTCTATTGGGGAGATATACCATACTCCAATAATGGGGTATCAGAGCTCAATCCCACATTAACTACCATTCAAGTAAATAGCAGTTAACATGGGATCAAGCTTCAATAGCGTTTTTAGAGCTTAGCGAATTATGATCTTTGAGTTTAAGGCAAAAATATAAAATACTTAGGAATAAGTCAGAATTTTCAGGAGCATTTTGTTACGCGCCCCCCACCATTCCTCCCTCCCCCACACGTCGGCACTCAAGCTCTGTGTCAGTGTGTGTGTGCTAGTGTGTATGTGTCATACACACACACTCTGTCACAGACACTCCTCCCCCAGCTGCAGTGTGCTTTCCCCCCAGCCATAGCTCACCTCTGCTGCCTCCTGCTCTCCTCTCAACCCCCTCATCGCACTAGTCACTAAGTGCCTCAGCGGTTACTGACCTGTCAATTTCCGCCGTGTGGGTCATGGCGGTGATTGTCAGGTCAGTCATTACTGTGCAAAGCACCAGGGTGGAAATTTTAAGCACTGGACAACCAGGTGTTTGGGATTTTTCGCTCCATGGCATAAGTTTATTGTGGGACATCCAAAAGGAGATACTTAATAGGAAATCTCAGAATTGGTAATGGATTACAGGGGATAGTTTTTGAGATGGGTGTCCATCTTCATATTAGTGATACTTGAATCCAATATGCTAATTAAGTCATCCAGTGTGAGTGCATACAGGGAATATAGAAGATATTGCAAAAAAAGAATCTTGAGGCACATCAACAGATAGTGAAATGGCCGATGAAGGATTAGTTAAAGAGACTTAGTTAAAGAGACAGCAAAAGGAACAATGGACGAGGTAGAACATAGCTTTGTTTCGCATACCAATGGATTTACAAAATGTGAAACAGGAGAATGTGATCACCGGTTTCAAAAGCAGCATGGATTATAAGGTGATGACCCAGCATGTACAGTATATGCAGTAAAATGGCCAATATCAGCATTAAGTTTGTCTTCTTCCTTCAGATCTGATAGAATCAATCAAAACAGCTGCAATTGAAATTTGTGATCCAGGACGTTATTATCAAACATATTTTTCTATACTTTACCTGTTACTTAATAGATTTTCTGTTTGTCTATTATTTGGGTTTCTAAAATTGGCCCATATTGTGAATGTTCAAATACATCTGATGGGAACGGCTCTTCTTTTAAAAGGGAGCATCCATTCCAAAGCCTATTATCACAGTAATTTGAAAGTTTGTGCAATTTAATTGCAGTCTCTTTAGAGCAGGGACTGGTTATCCTGTAAAATGGAATGTACACCAGTACACACACAATACACAATAGCATTTTACATAATTGACTTCTGAACTGTGCAACTTTGGAATCACTCAAGTAATTATTGATTTAACAAAATCATATATACTATTGTATTTTTATACTGATTAGTTTTCTAGCAAATATTTGGAAAATCTATTAAAACATCTAGTTAAAAAATATATATCTACATACTGTACTTATATAAATATATATATATATATATATATATATATATATATATACATGTAGAGGTATCAGTACCGTGTTAGCCGAGCTTCAATAATCGTGTATATGTATATAATACATAATATGTATGCACACACAGCTGTCTCTCACACATACTAATAATCCTTATTTTTCCATCCCTATACACCAATAGGGACCACATAGTATCCACACACACTTTTAGTTGTGCTACAAACTGTCACATTTCCACACCCACCCACATCATTTATATCCCCTCTCACTCCACACACACCTTGTGTAGAGCACAGTTTATACTGTGGGCTCTCCATTCATTTTTATTCACACTGATACACATACACACTCTTTCTTCACTTACTTTCAGTTACCCTTTGACACCTCCAGCCATAAATCTCATCCACACCGGGGGAGGACCAGCACAGATAACATTCCAAGAGACACTGTTTTTAAGTAATCCTTGCTTCATTCATTGTAACATCGCCGGAAGAAGAGATCAGCGTATCTAGAAAGCTCGCACAAATAAAAGCATTTCGTTAGCCACAGAACGGTATCATCTATTTATTTTTTGATTATATATATATATATATATATATATATACAATAGTATATATGATATATATATATAGAAACCCTGTCTTACCATAAGAGAAGGCACAAAAGCAGCAACACTCAGATAAGCAAAAAGACATGTATTAGCAGTGACAAAACAGCACACTATATACCCAATATATATATATATGAAAAACAGAAAGTGAATATATATGGTGTAGGAAGAATGTACAGAGAAAGTAGGATGGCATTCTGGTAAATGTGTCTGCAGGGGGCCAAGCTTTATGTATCATGTATAGTATTAGACACAGTGCTACTCATATGTTTCTTTAAGCAAGTGTCTCTTAAGGTGGGTCTTAAAGGTGGGTAGAGGGGGTGTTAGTCGGGTATTGAGGGGAAGGGCATTCCAGAGGTATGGGGCAGTCAGTGAGAAAGGTTCAAGGCTGGAAAGTGTTTTAGATACAAAGGGGGAGAGAGAAAACATATTTGAGCAGAACGCAAGAGTCGGGATGGTGCATAGCGAGAAATTAGGGTTGAGATGTAAAGATGTAAAGAGTGTAAAGCTTTAAAGGTGAGGAAGAGAATTTAATGTGTGATACGGGATTTGATAGGAAGCCAGGTGAGGGATTTCAAAGGGTGGGGGGGCGCTGAGATAAATTTAGGAAAGAGTAGAGTGATTCTGGCAGCAGCGTTTAGGATAGATTGTATGGGAGACAGGTGAGAGGTAGGGTAGCCGGACAGCAGGAGGTTACAGTAATTGTGACTGGAGCGAATGAGGGCCTGTGTCAGAGTTGTAGCAGTCCAGCAACAGAGGAAAGGGCGTATCTCTGTGATATTGCGGAGGGAAAAGCGACAGGTTTTAGATGCGCTTTGAATGTGAGAGGAGAAAATGAGAGAGATCGAGTGTGACCCCTAGGCGTCATGCTTGCACTATTGGGTGTATCACTGAACTTCCAGTAGTAATGTGGAAAGAGGGAGTGGGGCCAGGTTTGGGAGGAAGTATGAGGAGCTCTGTTTTTGCCATGTTAAGTTTAAGTCGGCGGACGGCCATCCAGGATGATATCGCAGAGAGACATTCAGAAACTTTGGTCTGTACAGCAGGTGTAAGATCAGGGGTTGAAAAATAAACTTGTGTGTCATCAGCATAGAGGTTTTTTTTTAACCCAAGAGATGTTATTAGGTCACCTAGAAAAAGTGTGTACAGAGAAAAGAGGAGAGCAGAGCCCTGGGGTACCCCCACAGAGAGGTCGATAGAGAAGGAGGAGGTGTTAGCAGAAGCAACACTGAAAGTACGATGGGAAAGGAAAGAGGAGATCCAGGATAGAGGTTTTTTTTACGAATGCCAAGAGTATGGAGAATGTGAAGGAGAAGAGGGTGGTCCACAGTATCAAATGCTGCAGAGAGGTCGAGTAGTATGAACAGAGTGTAATGACCTCTGTCTTTGGCAGCATGGAGGTCATTAGTTATTTTAGTGAGGGCTGTTTCAGTGGAGTGAGCAGTGTGGAAGTCAGATTATAGAGGGTCTAGAAGAGAAGAGGTGTTGAGAAAATGGAGCAAGTGAGAGCATACAAGATGTTCAAGGAGTTTAGAGGCAAAATGCAGGAAGGAGACATGCCGATAGTTAGAAAGACAGGGAGGGTCAAGCTTGCGTTTTTTTAGTAATGGTATAACTGTTGCATGTTTGAAGGAGGAGGGAAAGGTACCAGAGTAGTGGGAAGAGTTAAAAATGTGTGTGAGCATAGGGATTATAGTAAGAGCAAGAGGTTTTAGGCGATGGGAGGGAATGGGGTCAAGAGGGCAAGTGGTAGATGGAGAAGAGGAGAACAGCAGTGCTACATCCTCCTCTGTGATAGCGGAAAAAGAGTCAAGGAAGGCTGGAGGATATTTAGGAAGAGGTGTAGGATCAGAGGAGGAAACAGAGGGGATGTTCTGATGTATGGATTCCACCTTTTCCTTGAAATAGTCAGCAAAGTCCTGAGATGAGATGGAGGAGGAAGAAGAGGCAGCTGAGGGTTGTTTGAGAAGAGAGTCAAAGACAGAGAAGAGCTGGGGTGGGTTAGACTTGTGCGTGTAGATTTAGTGAAGAAAAGTAGGTTTGTTTTGCATGAGAGAGGGCAGAGTTGAAACAGGATAGCATAAATTTGTAGTAAAGGAAGTCTGCGAGAGTGTGAGATTTCCTCCAGAGGAACGTAGCATGCACATGTGGGAATTTAGCCAAGGTCTGCGGTTAGAAGGGTGAGAACGGTAGAGAGAAAGTGGGGCATGTAGATCAAGAGAGGAGGATAGGGCACAGTTGTAGTTCTTGATCAGGTTGTCAGGGTCTGGAGAAGAGCTGAGGTAGGAGCGTAAAGTGGAAAATAAAGCTGGTAAGTTAATAGAGCGCAGGTCTCTGCAGAAGCGAGGGGTAGATGGAGTTGGAGAAGGGGAGAAGCGAAAGAGAGAGAAAATGAGATGATGGTTAGAGAGAGGAAGGGAGGAAATGGAGAATTCAGAGAGAGAAAAGTTTTTAGTGAAAACCAGGTTTAGGTAGTGGCCATCCTTGTGGGTGCTGGCTGCAGTCCACAGTTGAAGGCCAAAAGAAGAGTTTAGAGAGAGAAAGCGGGAGGCCCAAGGGAGAGAGGGGTCAACAATATGGCAGTTGAAGTCCACAAGGAGAATAACAGGGGAGTCAGAGGAGAGAAAGAAGGAGAGCCAGGATTCAAAGTGAGAGAGAAAGACAGAAGGGGGATGAGTAGAGTAAGAAAGGAGTTTATGTGAACTGAGAAGTGGTGAAGAAAGTTGAGATGGAGATATATGAATAGAGTTAGAGACATAATGAGACTGGTAGAAAGGAGTGCGTACGTTGGGAAGAAGTGAGGTCATAGCAAATCTAAAGAGTAAAGGTGGCATCACAGCAATAGTTTAGTGCTGAGGTGTGCAGCCTGGGATAGATAATATTCTCCTTTCCAGCGTAGCTCAAATCCAGGAATCGGGGCCAGTAGGTGTTGTGTTGTCCACTTGTCCACTCCTTATGAACTACAACCAATAATTAAAATGTAACTAAAGAAATGTGAAATAACCGATATGTATCCACACACATTTACTAATCCAGCCCCATTCCTAATAATTTCAGAATTACTTTATGAAGTTTCTTGTTCATCCCTAACATAAGGTGCTAGAACTTAAAAAAAGGTGCAGGAACTCAGGTCCCCTGAGTTCCCCCGCAAAAATATCAATGAATATATCACTGAAATGGCACAGCATGTACTTTATAGGGTACAGCTATATTATTTAGCTCACTAGGTAGGAAAAAAATAGTTCATGTTTGGTAAAACATTTCTGTAAATATTATTGATCGTTATTAACACATGTAGCTCATAAAGATATTTGATTATATTTGGAGATGAGCATTGTTCCAAGTCCAAAAAAGTCAATAGCAGATCATTAAACTAAGTTGTTGATTTTGGTTATGTTTTTTCCAACTTAGAGACATGGCATAATTGATTCACATTGTTTGTGAAAATGAATGATATAGTAGTTTTTTTTAAATAAAGGCAACATAATGGATATTACGTTTTCTGTATTTATTTAATTAAAAGAAAACAGGAAACTCCCCCAAAAATAAGTACAGTAGAGCTCTATTTACACCAGTCTTTTAAAACGAGTTTAATTTATTTTGGTAACAGTGTCCCCATTTTCATTTGTTTATCTTTGATAGAAATCTAAAATATGTTTTTGTGACCATGGGATTTCTATCCATATAACCAAAATGAAATATCCAAATATCCAACAACTCAAAAACCTCTTAAACCTTTGTTATATTCTAATATAAATAATTTAACTCTCTGCATTAAAATATTTGCTAAATATTTTTTGCATCATGGCATCGAATTGTATATTTTGCTACATTCAAAAAAGGTAAAGAAACAGGTGTTTTGAACACAATATAAGCAAAGAAATGTTTTTGTTCTAATTAGATAAAGCAGAGTAAGATAAAATGATCTGATGTGGTAGTGATCAGTACAACCCCAGAGCACCCTCTCAGCGTCTATGAGAAAACACATCGGAAATTATTTATATTATTGTGCTTCCTTTAACATTTGCCTATAATTTGACAGATGTATTTTTTTTAATGCATGATTTAATAATGTGATTCGACTTAAAAGTATAGTCCCTTAGAAGACTGGTAAAAATTTGACGTACAGTATGATCCAATACGTCCAGAGTCACTGCTTGCAACAGATCTCATGGGAACTCAATTGGTATAAAAATATACAAAAACTTTATTCAGGAGATACTGAAGAATACAAAAAGGTCCTCCCACACATTTCATGACAAGTAGTGCTTTCTCAAGAACTCCTAGTGGTTCATGCAGCCTTCAGAATCAGCTCTACAGAGATGGACGAGGTTGCAGTGCCATGACACCACAATGTATCCATGACGACCTTTTGATTCCAGCGACCCCCACAGGCCACCTACAAGACCCCACAGGCCACCTACAAGACCCCACAGGCCACCTACAATCCCGGGTCCCGGGCTCCACACGGAGACAGGTGAGCCTTTCTTCTCACAGGACCCGGGTTGGTGAGCATACCGATGGTATATGTCGTGCCCTTGATGTTATTTAATTTATATGTATTAGTCCCGCTACAAGTAATTTTACATTTTTAATTGAATATGGTGATACGCCATTTTCCTTGATTATAAGACAGTCTTTGATTACTTTGGCAGTAAACGTTTGAGCCTGAAAACTCATATCTTAAATCTTTCATTATGAAAAAGTTTGTAAAATGAAAGATTACATGACTTAGTATTTTTCTTTTACTGCTATTATAGTATATTTTCTAACGGAGATTGCAATTTTAGACCCGTATTCTGCAAAGTGTAATAATCACAGATGATGTGCTTAAGTGTGATAAGTGCAGAAGTCAATGGGGCTTTTCATGCAATAGCATGTCATCTGCACTTATTACACCTTACAGAATAAGGGCCTTAGACTCGGGCCTCAGGTTTTAGAAACCAGTGGTATGTCCTGTGTTGCAAAGGGCCTGCAATTATTATTATTGTTTATTTGTAAAGTGCCAACGTATTCTGCAGTGTTGTACAATGGGGCTACAGAGTTATACAAATTACATAAACAGAATGACATACCAAATAAGAACTAACAAGTGCAAACAGATAAAAAAGCTCATGAGGGCCTTGCTTGTGAGAGTTTACACTCTAATCCTTATAAAGTGGTGGCGAAGGGGTTAATACCATAAAGCCAATGTCACTATGCCAGTCCTTGTTTTGTAAACAGTAGAGACACAAAGGGGGCGATTCACTAAACAGTGATCTTATGCGCCCGATTGGGAAATTTGTAATCCCATGATAAAAAATGAAGCCAGACGCGGGATTCACTAAGAAGTGAAGCACATTTGGTTAGGTGTGGGCAAAAACATGCCCGATCGCCCGAGCTATTTTCTTTCCCCCTGCTATCATGCTTAAAATTGTAAAGCGCGCTAGCTAATTGAAAAAAAAGCAGCCTGTAAGAGCTGCATGGTGATGCATGGTGATGCGTCTCCATGCACGGCTCTTACAGGTGATCGTGCATTAAGAAAATTGATTTTGATCATAGTGTACATGAGCAGGGGGTCTCCTGAGCTGAACCACATTGGTTTCAGCTTCTGGGACCCCCACTTCATGAGATACAAGCCCCGTTATGGGGTGCTGGTATCCCCCTGCAGGATTTAAATCCCCCATCACGTGATGCGGGAGCTTTAAAAGCACAGGGGATACTGGCACCCCATAACGAGGAGAAGAGGGGGCTGGGGGGAGCGATTCACAATGCTGGTGCTCCTTCCCTACCATCTTCAGAAGCAAGAGGGGGGGTGGGCGCCGCCATCAATGCGGGCCGCACAGGGAGTCCTGGCGGGCCGCCTGCACTAGAATGACGAATGACGAATGACGACAGGGTTGCCCACCTCAGTTGTAGACCATGTGACTCACTTCGGATGACGTCACATCATTTCCCAAAAAAAACCTCTATCACATGGTCTACACCAACCAATCAGATTGGGTATATAGCTCCCACAATCTGATTGGCTGTTGTAACATGTGACAGCAGCCATATTGCTTTTGGTGTCGTCATGTTAAAGGGAAAGGAAGCACAGCCATTCTGATTGGCTGGCTTTACTTCCTTTACATGATGTCACAAAACAAAAACCACATGGTTTTCACAGCCAATCAGAGGCGTGTGAACCATTTGCACTCAAATGTGACGTCACAGGCCTATAAAAGCCTGTGCAGCCTCATTTGACAGCAAGAAGCCGAGGAGGGAGGACCTCCTCCAATAGGAATACAAGGGCATGCCAGTTGAAGAAGAAGATACATATGAAGAAGAAGATAGAAGACCCCCGAAGACCACAGAAGACCACAGAAGACCCCAAAAGGCTCCGAAATTGGATTACAATTTACAGATGAAGAAAAGAAAGAAGAAATGGACTTTGGATTTTTTTTTACCTATGGCTGTTGCTGTTTTATTGTTTTGAGAGCTTGCAGTGACCACAGGAATCGGAGGGTGAAGACATGTAAAGGTAAGGAAAAATATTGAATGTATGTTATTTTTCATTTACAGGTTTTTTTATTGTATTTTTTTTGTGATTGCATTTTATTTTACACATTCATTCCAAATGTATTTATGTATGGCCCTTTAAGGCTATACATACATACATACATACATACATACATACATACATACATACATACATACATACAGTAAGAAGCAATGTTTTTTTGGCAAATGCTTGCTTGTATGTATTTTAAATGTATATTGCTTCTTTGATTTTAAATTTCTATGCTATTTATATTGCATATTTATGTAGTGTTCAGGCATTTTTTTCTGGTGTTTTAAATAGTTTATTTCTAGCTTTTGATTGGTGTTTGCTTTTTAATGTTGGATTATTTTTTTACTTTTGATTTTGAATGATGTAGTTTAGTTAGATATTTATTTTATGTATTCATGGTTTTGTTTTGGTGTTTTAATTGCCTTTTCTGGTCTTTATTTTGGATTTGAATAATTGATTGGTGGTAATTTTGTTCGGTTTACTTCTTTATTTGTTTTTAGTTTGAGATTGTTTTGAATGCATTGGATCTTGTTTTTGATTGTTTATTTTTAGGCTGACCATTGACTGGCATAGTGTTAAATAATGCCCATATTATATGGGCATGATGTACCCACTGTGCCATTCAATTGTTTGATTGCAAAATGAACATATTACTAATGCCAATGTCATGTTCTTTTATTTGCTCCTGTTTTTTACTCCTTTACCATTTCTTGATACAGTGGTAAATCATGCCCATATTATATGAGCATGATGTACCCACTGTACCAATAAATGGGTGAAGGGTGGGGGTTGTTGTCTGGGGAGGGTGGTTAGGCCACCTGGGTGGGTAGTGGGGGAGGGTGGGTTAACATCTTAATTACTATAGTGGTGACTAACCTGTCCTAGGGGACATTAGATTGTATTTTTGATTTTACTGTATTGTTTGTGGCAACGAAGGACATGGACGCTGATGAGGATGAGGACGGCCTTCATAGTGGCAGCCTGGAACAGGTGAGTGCAAGTTTTATTTATTTTATTTCTGCTTGTTAATGTTTTATTTTTAATGGGCAAATGCACTATTACCCATATCTGGATAATAGTAATTTTGACCATTATTGTAATGTATGTGAGGGGGCGGGGGGAGAGGGGTGTAGTTATTTGAAAGTATTGGTTTTTTTGGGCACAGGATTAGTACTGCAGGCCAGTGGGGACCCTGGACTCCCGCGGCCCCCAGACTCCTGTGGGGATTACCTGTGGGCCCCGGACTCCTGCGGGGATCACCTGTGGGCCCCGGACTCCCATGGGGGTCACCCGGGGACACCCACTGGCCTGTTGTATTAATTGTGTGGCAAAGAAACCCGTAAGCAATTATTTTCTTCATCGCTCCATTTCTTTTGCGGCAGCATTTAGCTGGTGCAAAAATCTGGCGTACTTTTAAAGTACGGTTCACTTATCACTGCTTAGTGAATCGCGCTGACTGCCAAAAAAATGGCGCCTTTGCCATTTTATGCCTGATCGGACGTATTTTTTTTTCCCTGGCTGAAAAAATGCTTTTTATGACCGATAAAGCACTATCACTGCTTGGTGAATCGCGCAGCAGGCAGTATTGGTCTTAAAAGGCATGCATTGTACTTAAAAGCAGCTATCACTGATAAGTGAATTGCCCCCATAGTCCGATAAAGCCATGATAACACTTTAGTCAATTTACCTTGCCTATACTATCCCAATTGTCCTTATAGCTACTCTTTCCATTGCTAATGACTCAAATAGAACCACTTCATGCCTTTATACATTTATGATATGTCCAAAATGCCATTTGGGGCAGCAATTTAATATCAAAAACATATTATTAAAGTGTATTATATAAACATATACACACACCATTTACTAACCCCTTTAACAGGAAGTTTATGCAGCTCTTCTGTTGCAGAGAAATTACCTCCTGCTCTGGTTATACAACCTTACACAATGTTGTGCCATTGGTAAAGATGGGTACTTTGCTCCCATCTCTATGCCTACCTCCTTGTTTATCAATAAACAAGTTAAAAAGCAGTGGCCCTTCTACTGATCCTTGAGGCAGAAGTCGAGCTCAATCTGAATATGTTAAATTAATTAAAAATGATTTGCTTTGTATCATTTTGTGCTCCATGTATTGTAATTTGTCCTATTGAAATTACCCAATTGCAATCTTCTACACACTGACCAAAAATCTGAGCAAATACCTTGTACATTGGTGCAATTTGGCGCAATATGAAAATGCCCATCTTTACAACAGGCAAACAAACAATTATAAGCCCTCTATGAAGCGCTGACCTACAATAAATGATTGTGATAAAGTGATAACAGTGATAACAAAAAATAAAGTGATTAACTTTAAAATGATCAAAAATTAATCAAACATTAAAGCAGCCTGTGGGTCAAAAATCAACAGATTATCCCAAATCTGTATAAAGCAAATACACATACAAATTAAATGTCCCAGGCGCTGTGCAATAAAATCCAATAGACCCAAATACCGTGAACCAATTGGGCAGTCTTTAGTATAGGATTCCTATGTCTGATAGATGGATGTTTTGATAGTTGATAGACAGGTGGGGGTGTTTTTCTATTTTGATGTGCTGGTGTTCCTGAAATCACAGAAAAAAACACAGCAGGGCACGCCAATTGCGTGGTATGTTTTGTCAATAGTCCCCTATCTAGAACCCTGAAATCCTACTTACAGGATATAGGCTCTCCATGTACAGTTGAGAGAATCTGTGCCACACGACCCTGCTCCTTAGATCGTCTCACGGATCCCACGTGGTCTCGTCTGCAGGAGTCCCCTCACTCAGCGATGATGTACTCCAAGCTCCCACAGATGTTTGCGTGCGGGAGGAGGGGGGGGGGGTTAGAAGGACGGGGAAGATATGAACAGAACTAGTGTGATAACGTTTGGGGTTTTATTAACATAAAAACAACAAGAAATCGCACTTACAATGTTAAAACTTCTCAAGCACAGCTCTCATTGCCGTCCGCAACCTGTGTGATTCTAAATGCTGCCAAGGGGAGGATCGCCGCACACCGCACTCGATCCCGGAAATCGAAGTGACGTCAGTGGTAGGGCAGACCAGACTCTCCTTGCACTAGGAATTACGGGTGCCCGAACAGCTCAATTCACTAGGCTCCTCCTCCCTACGCGTTTCGTGACGAGTTGTCACTTCCTCAGGGGATAATGGAGCCTAGTGGATAGGCTATTTATATACCAATCTTAAGTGGAGACCCTCCTACAAAGGGGGATGGACTATCCTTGACAGCTACACAATAATAAAGACTGCGATCTTATTAAAGGCAGAATGGGATCAAGAGTATTAGTAAAGCATACCTAATCAACTAGAAGCCATCAATCGCATATAGATTAGAATAATAGCCTGAATTGCTAGTGAATTGATTGATACATATTTCTAAATACAACATATATGATCAACTATTACTAAAAATCACATAAATGTTAAAAATAACACCTATAATATACATTGCATACGAATCTAAAATACATAGATTTTATAGTGCAAAGAGAGTCTGGTCTGCCCTACCACTGACGTCACTTCGATTTCCGGGATCGAGTGCGGTGTGCGGCGATCCTCCCCTTGGCAGCATTTGGAATCACACAGGTTGCGGACGGCAATGAGAGCTGTGCTTGAGAAGTTTTAACATTGTAAGTGCGATTTCTTGTTGTTTTTATGTTAATAAAACCCCAAACGTTATCACACTAGTTCTGTTCATATCTTCCCCGTCCTTCTAACCCCCCCCCTCCTCCCGCACGCAAACATCTGTGGGAGCTTGGAGTACATCATCGCTGAGTGAGGGGACTCCTGCAGACGAGACCACGTGGGATCCGTGAGACGATCTAAGGAGCAGGGTCGTGTGGCACAGATTCTCTCAACTGTACATGGAGAGCCTATATCCTGTAAGTAGGATTTCAGGGTTCTAGATAGGGGACTATTGACAAAACATACCACGCAATTGGCGTGCCCTGCTGTGTTTTTTTCTGTGATTTCAGGAACACCAGCACATCAAAATAGAAAAACACCCCCACCTGTCTATCAACTATCAAAACATCCATCTATCAGACATAGGAATCCTATACTAAAGACTGCCCAATTGGTTCACGGTATTTGGGTCTATTGGATTTTATTGCACAGCGCCTGGGACATTTAATTTGTATGTGTATTTACCATCTTTACAACAGTTTTTTTTCCATAATTGCATTGATACATCTCTCCCTTTGTGATCTAAAAGTGTTTATCAGTATTGGAAGCTCAATAACATTTACAACAAAATTAACTGGGATAACTTATCCCACTAAAATCATGCTTTTTTTAAACCTTGTATTAATCATTTTTACGAATTACGTGTATTCCTGTTTCCTGATTCTATTTCTACACATTCACATAAATAGTGCCTGAGCTAATATTTTTGTACTGTTGTATTAATATTTTTACTTATATACGTATCTCTGAAACTACATGCACAGCTTAATTGTGATCTGATGTGGATATTTTTCACAAATTTCTAGTCTTTTAAGTTAATGACTTACTTCATAAGATTTTAGTAAAACAATGTTCAAGGACATTCTATGATCATGCTTCCTCACAAATAATTTAAAAGCAAAGTGCTGCTTTTAAAAGTTGTTCCTGTATACTGGGTAAGATTTTATAATAAAAACATCTTAGCCACTAAAACCTATATTTGTATATATGTAGGCTGTCTTGTTTGAGGTTTGCGATTATGAAAAGTTATTCATTTGCCAAATTGATTTCTAAATAGTTCTGCCTTAGGGGTTTAATTTTACCTCTAACTCCTGGTTTAGCAAGAAATCACCTGTATCTAATGTTGCTGAATGATGTATATTAACAGTGCAAGATCAGCTGATATTTATGTGCACCTTAGGGGACCTGGCTATTTAAATGAATATGCGCCTCATGTCATTATAGCTGGTTGAACATGCTGTTATAGTTGACCTTAGACTCTAGTTAGGAATTTGTGTAATTAGAGTATGTAATGTTCATTGTTGTGGAAATAATCACACTAGTTTGTAGGTTTACAATTACTTGGTCTTGGTTATTATACTAAAGCATACCTACATTTGTGTTTAGATATAATAATGTTTGACTCATGTTTCTATGTATATAAATACTTTTTTTTTAATTGTGAAAATAATATACATTGAAAATAAAAATCTATTTTTGGGGCAATTAATGAGTTCCCGTTGCTTTTTTAGACAACGAGAGCCAATTAACTCGTTTACTGCCACAGGGGCCTGCAAAACATTGCAGAACTCTGTCAACAGATCATATTAGCTATATTAGGGTGTGTTTTGTTGACACCATAATAGTGAGGGCAGTTAAGGTGCTAACATGGACCAGAGTTTTAGTTCAACCATACCATTTTACTTTATATAATTTTAATTGGCACTGTTTTGCATTATTTTTTTATGGGTCTTTAGTTTCCCATTCACTACTATCAAGGAACTGGTATTTTCTTAAAATTAGTTTTCTTAAGATCACAGTAGTGCATACAGTGTGGTAGGTTTAGAGGAGAAAACCCCTAACACATTGTGGTTTGTCAGTCACCTAGAAAACCAACATCTGGTTGAACCTTCAGTTTAATGAACTCATTAAAGTTCTTCGTGCATTTTAAGTGCTACTTACCTATAGATGGAAAGGAGCAAAGTCTTTAAAAGCTGGATAGAACCAAACCCAGACCTGTTTGTTTCAGGATCAAATAAAACCTGTGGGTGAAGTAAGTAACTTCAAATATGTTACACCTGCAGATATAAAACGATTCTCATTTTGTAAGAGTCAAGGTTAACTGTCTTGACATGCCTTTTAAACACTGCAGTACTCTGAAAATGATCAGGCCGCAATTCATTAAACTAGAGAGTGCCGAGAGAGGCACAAGATTCCCATCTTAATAGTCCTCATTAGTAGTTATCCTCCATTTTTTTTCTATCCATATCTCATACACGCTCAAATTTAAAGCATCACGTCACACCCTATCTCTTTCATTAAAAACCCCATTCATACAGTAGTACCTCCTTCCTTAGTAATCATAGCTCATTCCTCTCAAACATAAATCCCTATGTATCTCTAGATGGAAATGAGGACTGAGAATAAGAAGGGAGGGAATTTAATTGTGTAGTAAACTGGAAAAAATGTTTTAAGTGGCAAGAATTGGATGGACAAGGTGTGTGTGTATAGTAAGGGAAGAGATTAAAAGTGCAAAGAAGTGCTATTGGAGAATTACATTATATTTCATTCTAACGTTCCTCCTTCCATCCTCAACTTGAATTTGTTTTTTATTATTAATTTTTTTTACTTTATATACTGCAAACAAGATTCACAAGTTTGTACATATAATGCCGCAATTATAATGGCGGTGCATGTGCACCAAAACAAAGTAATGTTTCAATTGAGGGCTCATATAGTGTACGCGACAGACGCGTTCAAGCACGCACATTTTAAACCGACCTCAGAATTTGATCTTGTCGGGTGACGACTGTGTCTCGGCCGCGTCACATGAGTGGTTCAGCCAATAAGGGCTAACCGTTCACGTGACATCATGGCCACGCCTCCACCATGCCTACCTGTCGCCTCCAGATGCCTGCAGTGCATGTTTCGTACATGCCAAGCACGCGTGACATCACGCGGTCGCACACATGCACTATAAACAAGGCCTTATATATACTAGCACAATAAGTTGCTGCCTTGAGGAAATAGAAATATAATGTTGCCGCCTAGGGCACAGGAGGATATAGTGACTTACCACAGGCCACGAAAACATTTTTAACAGTATGCTTCTCCTTCCCTCTTTTCACTAGTTGTGGTCAAAGAACATCCAAAACCTAATATACCTGTAACATACTCAGTGAATAAACAAAATAAGTGTCCCCGGCGCTAGTGATTAAGGTGTCCAAGATACCGTAGTCCAAATGACAGTCTTTAGATAAGAGACAATCCGGATAGGTAGATGGAATAACCAAGAGAGTTCCAGATAGGTAGAGGTGTCCTTATGGAAGACCTCCAAATTGATTCTGAGAATAAACAAAAACAAAAGGACACACCAATTGTGCAGTATGAAAGGCAAGGACCCCTATCTAGAACATAGAAACCCTACTTACAAGATAATATCTAGCTCGTGCAGGGGAGAGAATCTGTACTTGTGCCACGTCTTCACCTCAGTTTTCCACGGGCCCCACGTGGTCTGACGAGATGGTTCCCCTTAAGATGGTGGTTGGGCTCATGGGCACACCGATAGCAGCAACACCCAAATGATAAAGGAAATAGGGCACAGCCTGGTGTAATACGTAACTACACTTTTAATAAAATATAAAAACCACAAACTACCCACACTTACAATAAGTATAGGTAGCGATACAACTCACGAATGCTGTCCGCAACCTGCTTCCAGCCCGATAGGCACGGAGATCGACTAACTATCAAAAGCACCCGCGGCTCGCCAAAAGATGACGTCAGCAGCACGAGTCACTTCTCCGGCGTCGGGCGGCTGCAGTGGCTGGGCAGGCACGCACAGAACTAAGCTCCTCCTCCCTACGCGTTTCGTGACTGAGCGTCACTTACTCAGGGGAGATCCCCTGACGCCGGAGAAGTGACTCGTGCTGCTGACGTCATCTTTTGGCGAGCCGCGGGTGCTCTGGATAGTTAGTCGATCTCCGTGCCTATCGGGTTGGAAGCAGGTTGCGGACGGCATTCGTGAGTTGTATCGCTATCTATACTTATTGTAAGTGTGGGTAGTTTGTGGTTTTTATATTTTATTAAAAGTGTAGTTACGTATTACACCTGGCTGTGCCCTATTTCCTTTATCATTTGGGTGTTGCTGCTATCGGTGTGCCTGTGAGCCTAACCACCATCTTAAGGGGAACCATCTCGTCAGACCACGTGGGGCCCGTGGAAAACCGAGGTGAAGACGTGGCACAAGTACAGATTCTCTCCCCTGCATGAGCAAGATATTATCTTGTAAGTAGGGTTTCTATGTTCTAGATAGGGGTCCTTGCCTTTCATACTGTGCAATTGGTGTGTGCTTTTGTTTTTGTTTATTCCCAGAATCAATTTGGAGGTCTTCCATAAGGACACCCCTACCTATCTGTAACTCTCTTGGTTATTCCATCTACCTATCCGGATTGTCTCTTATCTAAAGACTGTCATTTGGACTACAGTATCTTGAACACCTTAATCACTAGCGCCGGGGACACTTATTTTGTATTTTCATTTTGTCTAACAGGATTGGGACTATCTGTTTTATGTAGCTCCCCTTGGCAGCTTTCTTATTGATTTTTCTTTATTTCATATTTTTTGTGTGTTTATAATTATCTGTTCATCACATTTATTTGCACATCACATTGTTGGTTTAGGTTAGCACTTGTAGAGAGTTTATTTTAGTTAGTTTGTTTGCATACTCGGTGAATAACCATCTCTATAGATTCTTACGTGGTCAGGGATATGGGCAACCAGTCTACTAAGTTATTGGACAGGGTGGCGAGCAGAGGAGGATTTTTTTTAATTATTATTAGTTAAAAATCATCAACTAAAACAGCAGCAATGATTCTTAAGTAAAACTATCTCTGCAAACAAAAATAAACTTCACCCACCAAGTGAGTAACTGGACTGCCAACGGATGAGGGAAAACTTTGAGCATTACTTCCAAGGGTGAGAATTGTGCCAAACCTTAGACTAGGTGATCCTCCTATTTGAGAAACAGAGTCTATATGCCAAGGACTAATGGTACTCCAATGGTCTCCTGGAGTGCTGCCCACCTGTCTTGCAGGCCATTTGGCTATTTGCCTTTGACTGTTATGCAGCACCACTTTAGTTGCTCGCTTCCCTGGAGAATTCCCCTAGATCTATTTCACTAAATCAGATCATCTTACTCCCTCCTGATTGCAAGTGTAACAGACAATTTATTATACTAACACTAAAACCACTCGCCCCACCCCCAAGCTACCACTAACAATGTGGAAAGGGAATGTCCAAACTTGAATGGTAATTCCTCATAGAACAAAAGTGAAGTAATTCCAGTGAACTGTTCAAGGGGTCTCATCTAGGTGTTTTTTTTTTTACCCAAATCTGACACCTAAGATTTTGTAGTTATTTTTAAAGTTAGACTTGGGAGGGGGTTGATTTCCTCGGGCTAATGCCTTCTGATCTCACTGTGTTTTCAGAAAATGATTGTAGAGCAAAAGTCAGGCTAAGGACCTGCTGCAGTCGGCGGCGCGCATGGCCGCGGGCCACCAGCCCCTTTCCTCCAGTCTGGAGGTCCCCGCTGGCTCCTTCCGACGTGGCTGACTGCCTGCTGTGACGCGTCAGCCAGCCGATGCTGCAAGCTTCTGGTGATCAGAAGCACTGACGCGTCACGTGGTGCACGAGTCAGCAAACGAGGAGGGAAGGAGGGGAGATGGGGAGCTACTGGAGGGAGGCGGCTTGGAAAGGAACTCTGTGTGTGCAATCTATCCCTCTCCTCCTGGACCCACAGCCTCCCGGACCCACAACCCTTCCTCCTGCGGACCTACAACCAATTGCACGTGCTGCCGGCAAGCAAGGCAGCCGTGCGGACGCGTGCAGCGGGTCCTCAGCCTAACTCCTTCCCACCTCTTCTTAACTTAATTGTTTCTCTGATTCAGACAGGGTTTGGGATAAGACTAAAAACTTCATTTACAAACACTTCCCCATTCAGAGGCCCCAAAGAAATTCAACTGGCCAACTGGCATATAATTCCCTTATACGATTATCAACACACTCTCTGAAATGGCAGATCTGCAGGTCCTTGTTGCATGTTTACATTTCCAAAAAGGTTTATAATGTGAACCCAATATCAAGGTATAAGGTTGTGTAGCGCTTCCCCCCCCCCCCCCCCACCATGAGATCTGTCCTTGCTAACGGTGTGTGGTGCATAGTACCTGTTGTTGGTTTGCAGGAGAGCTGAGGGTCCGCGATGATGTGGGGACAACAGGATAGGCTTTTGTGGTAGGATGCTTAGTTCTTTCTCTGCTGTGCTAGCGCCTCCATCTGTCGCAGGTTTCAGGAGTGCTGGAGGCAGTCCCCACAACAGACCCAGTGCATATTCCCTTTCTGATTGACTGCAAACTCAGGCCAGGAGTATATTGAACACTCTTTATTTGGCATCCACTGCATACATCAGGTCATACAGCGAATACTCTTCTAATCCCAGGCCTCTGAATGGTCTCTGTATTAGATATGGCTTTGGGCCTTCTCACAGTCCCCTAGTGGGACTGATCACACCGTCTCACCCCGCAGGGTGAGGCACAACTTACAACTTCCAGTATTCAGAGTCAGAGCAGCACACCCACTCAAGACACTGGGGAGATCTAGACTAAATACAATTTAGGTGTGCCTCTTCCTCAGGGCAGAAAGGGGAGGGCACAAGGTCTGCACCCACGATTGGGCAACACACAGACCAAGTCCCACCTCCACTCCTGCCACACAAGGAAGCTGCAGAGGGGAGGGGTAAACCCAAGATGGACCTAACACTGCCTGCATCTACCAGGACTTATGTGTTAGGGAGGGCAGAGGAATAGCCAGAACCAGCCATGGCTACAATTGAATGTTGAAATGGTTGACAAAGAAAATAACGAGGCTCAGACCCTCTCAGATGCCTCTGATACATCCATGCACCCCTCCTCCATTCCCCCGTCCATCTCCTCCCTCTTATTCCCCCCCCCCCCCCTTTCAGGGACCCCAGTCTCTCTCATCAATGTGTATGCCCCTAACGAGAACCAAATAACCTTTCTAACGGAATTATTGGAATCTGTGGATCAACAGTTCCAATCTTCCTTGATAATTGCAGGAGACATGAACATGGTATGCTCCCCAGAACAGGACACGTCTACTACCCCAGATATCTCCCACTCAACTCAAGTCCAAAAAACAGCCAAGAAATGTAAGGAGTTAATGAAAGACTTCTCTCTAGTAGATATATGGAGAGCACAGCACCAAGGTCAGCGGGACAATACATTTTTCTCAGCGCCACATCAGACCTACTCAAGGATTGATTATTTTCTGGGTACCAAAAAATATTCTACAGGCATCCTCCCAGTCAAACATAGGCCCAATTACCTTGTCCGAACACGCACCCATTGATTTAGCTCTCTCCCTGTTGTCAAAAACAATCCATATAAATGGAAACTAAATGACTATTGAATTTTCCAGATATTGAGAGTACAATCAAACAAAAACGATCTGATTTCTTTAAAATAAATAAGGGCACTGTTTCAGCTCCCGCAATGTTGTGGGAAGCCCACAAAGCATCAATTAAAGGAGATCTTATATCCATAGCCTCATACAGGAAAAAAAACAAGATGAAACAATATGAAGAACTCACAGATAAGATAATCAAACTAGAACAACAACATAAAGATAACCCCTCAAAAACACTTTATAAATGACTTGATAAAACAAGAACAGAGCTTAAACAGCTCTAACTGGAAGAGATAGAGAGCGCTAAAATGGACAAATCAATGATATTATGACAAGGGTAATAAGGTTGACAGGTTATTAGCAAATAAACTCAGAGGTATGAGACTTAAATCTCAAATCTTGGCCATTCGATCCAAATCAGGGCAAGTCACCTATAACAAAAAAGAAATAGAACTAGAATTTACATGTTTTTACTCAAAATTGTATAACTTAGATTCACTGAAAGGGGGCCCTACAAGCACCGAGGTGATTTCACAATACCTAAAATAATGTAACTTGCATGGGTTATCTTATGAGGAATCAAAAGCACTAAATAAGACAATTTCACAAGAGGAACTATCAGAGGCGATTAAATCTCTGAAGATAGCCAAAACACCAGGTCCGGATGGTTTTACAAACCTCTATTATAAAAAATATCATGCGATCCTGTCCCTGTATATCCTTGATACGTTTAACTCTTTTCTGGAAGGTGAACCAATCCCAACCTCCATGTCTATGGACAACCTAGCCATCATTCATACGGAGGCTAGAGGACCCACTCCAATGTGGTAACTATAGACCAATATCCTTACTCAATACAGATCTGAAAATCTATAGTAAGATCCTGGCGGACAGGTTGAACCTGATTCTACCACCTCTAATACACATCAATCAAGTAGGTTTTGTTTCGGGTAGCCAGGCCTCAGACAATACCCGAAAGATCATAAATATCATTGACCACGTGCACCTCACCAGTACAAAGGCTATACTATTAAGCCTAGACTCTGAAAAGGTGTTTGATAGAATAAAATGGTAATTTCTAGATCAAACTATGCTAAAATTTGCATTTGGGGGCCCATTTCTGGAGGATGTTCAAGCCCTTTACCAGAAGCCCACAGCATACGTCAAAACTCCAGGGGGAAATTCAGATCCAATTGTGATCAAAAATGGTACCAGGCAGGGCTTCCCCTTGTCGCCTCATTATCAATTGAACCCGTAGTGGCTAAAATTAGGGATGAGGACAATATACAAGGAATCTCTATTGATGGAATGAATTACAAGACCTCCCTATTTGCGGACGATATTATATTAACTCTAGCCAGCCCACTGACGTTCCTTCCCAATCTCCAACTTCTTTTAGATCAATTTGGCAAAGTCTCGGACTACAAAATTAACAATGATAAATCTGAAGCCCTAAATGTAACTCTCCCAGCTTCAGAAATTAAACAGCTACAATCAAAATGTAACTATAAATGGAGCTCCACCCATATCAAGTACCTAGGAATAAAGATTGCAAACTCATACAAATCCCTCTACCAGTGTAATTTCTCTCCCCTATTTGAAAAAATTAAAAAAGATTTGCAAGCATGGAATAAATTTCAGATATCCTGGATAGGGAGAATTATTTCCACCAAAATGAATATTATTCCAAGACTATTATATTATTTTCAAACCCTCCCAATAAATATTCCCCTGCCTGAGCTGAAAAATATACAAAGCCGGATATTTATATTTGGAAAGATAAAAGACCAAGAGTGGCGACGTCGGTAATGCTAGCCTCAAGAGCAAGAGGAGGCTTGGGAGTTCCGGATATTATTAAATATTATCAAGCAGCCCAACTAAAACAAGTAGTGGTCTGGAATAGCGACCCAACAACCTGCTGCTGGTTAGCAATTAAATCCTACTACGCGAGACCCCTATCTCTCACAGCGTCTCTGTGGTCCCCAGGTATCAGGGAGACTCTAGCAGGGAGGTTTGACCTGGGATCGATGAGGTGCACGTGGAATATATGGACCAAAAACAAGGGGAAATATGCATTAGCGTCCTCCCCATCTCAACTTACCCCAATTTTCAATAACCTGGAATTTCCTCCTGGATGCTCCAAAATACAATTCAACCAATTTCAAAATTTGAATATAAAAATAGTAGCTGACCTGGTGGAAAAGGGGAAGATCATGTCTTACCAGGAACTTTAAAACAAGTACCAAACGCAAGACCTCCATCTCTTCAAATTCCTCCAAATTAGACATTTTCTCACAACAATTTCTCATAACGCAAGCTTCCCCAATCTATGAAAATTCAAAACATATTGCAATAAAGGCACCTACCATAGAGGCCTGATATCGGGAATATATGTGGTAATAGAGTCGTCAGTAAATGCACTGGACCATAACTACATGCTTAAATGGGCGGAAGAACTCAATGTGGAGATAGATAGGGATGACTGGGAGGATATATGGGAATGGGCAGCTAAAACTTCAATCTGCATGATTACGAACGAACATACTGCTGCGGCCAAGTTTATTCGAGCATTTGCCCGTTCTTGGCCGCAGCAGTAGCCTGGCGCGCGCCCGAGTGTGACGGGCGCGCGCCGAAGCAGCGGAAGAGCGCCCTCCGATCGGGGCGCTCTCCCTACCGCTGCCGGGTCCCCTGGAACCCCCTGCCGCTGTCCCGCAATCGCGGGACACCAGGGCTCCCTCGGGGAGCCCCTGGACGCGCGTGCAGGGGGTGCACGCTCCCGAAGACGCGTGACCGCGCGTCTATGACGCGCGGCACGCCGAGGGGCGGCCACTAGCAAGCCGGGAAATCTCCCGGCTTGCGGTACCGACCACACTGCAATAAAGTGTGTCGGTACTGTATCTACAAAATTCTATTTCAATGGTACCTAACTCCTAGTAGGCTGAGCAAGATCTTCCCTGGAACCGCCGATCTATGCTGGAGAGGGTGTGATCTTAGAGGAGATATGGCCCGCATCTGGTGGACAAGCCCGTTAGTTCAGAATTTCTGGACTATGATCCAAAACATAATTATTAGCTGTCACAGAATTAAGAATCCCCCTAGACGTGCTGACCTTCGTGTTTGCTAAACCAGTAGAAAATCTCACTCCTTCCATGGGGCGGATGGTCTCCTTTATCCCAACTGCAGCAGGATGTTCCATAGCTGCGGCATGGAAAAAAATGAACACCCCTTCCAGAAGAACTTTCCCTAAACGAATAAACAAAGTAATGTTGGTGAAACATTAACAGCCCAACTGGAACAAACTACCGAACAGTTTTGTAAGATGTGGGAGCCAGGGCTTCAGAGCTAGGAAAACATAGAAACCAGTAAGAGGTAAAAATGATCACTCAAAAAATAAAAACTGTAGACCCATAAAATAAGAAGGTGATGATCAGATAGGAGGGGGGTTGAATTCCCTCCCCTCCTCTCCCTATCTCCGCACACTCTACCATACCTTACCCCCCCCCATTTCTCCCCGTCCCCTCCCTTCCTTCCCCTCTTTATCTTTTTCTGCTTCTCTTTCTCTATCCACGTTGATACTCACTCAGAGATTGCAGATCTGAAGAGCTGTATCACTAAACAAAGGGGCAAACGGGTTTATAACTCCTGCGATTGCTCAAATTCACAAAATATGGATAGAAGCTAACCCTTAATATTAGTTGTTTATTGTACATGAAAATGTAAAGTATACTGATTGTTGTTCCCAATGTAATGCTCCCCATGCAGTGTAATGTAATGTAATAATCTGTTTCTCTTTGAAAACACAATAAAAAAATATTGAAGCAAACACTCCCCCCCCTCTAATATGCTAATATGGGGTTAGATTCTCTGAAGTGTGCTAAATGTGGGTAAATAATGTTATGTTACCTAATTGGCATTATTTTTCTTTCATTTCACAGGGATCCTCAAAGCTAATCATATACATAAATAAAGTCCATTAGAAGAACCCCCACCGTTATGTTACTTGCTTTTTCCAATACACTACACATGCGTGTTGGTCAAACTTTTTGGAGCATTATTAAGGTAGCGGTATTAACAGAGTGTAACGCGTAGCTCACCACAAACGAAGCGCGACCGCAGTGTTGAGGTAGGGAATTGATTAATGCCGACTCACAGCCACACGGGCGCGCCTAGGATGTAGAGTGGTCGTGTAAGCCAGGTCAGGATTATAGATGGGAGAATAGTTGTAAGTACTTGCCAGGTCAGGAGTGGAGAGTTGTGGTTCGTTAGGGTGCGTAGCCAAGTTCGGGATTGGAGAGTAGCGGATCGTCGGGGTATGTAGCCAGGTTAGGATAGGAGAGTATCGGATCTTTGAAGAACTTAGCCAAGGTCAGGACTGGAGACAGGAGAATGGTCGTTCGTAGCCGGATTAGGCAAGGAGAGGTGCGGAGTCCAAGGAGATAAGCAGGGTCAGGCAACAAGAGGTTAACAGGCACAGCATGACAAGGTCATGGAACAGGAATGCAGCAAGGCACGGTGTCACACTAGACTATGCTCAGCAATGAGAGTATGCAGCAGGAAGGTATATAAAGGAAGGTCCTCCAATAGCCAGCCAGGGCAAAACCAGGAAGTAGAATCCAATAGGCTGCTGGTGCACACAGGTGTGCCCTATGGTGCAGCCTGATCAGGGATGGGGGCGGAACCGATCGCGCGCTGACCCACGCGTGTCACGGAGGTCAGGGGGCAGAGCCTAAAACGCGTCAGAACCCACGGGCTGAGAATCAGGCTGCGCAAGATCCACGTGCGCACGCGAAACAGGGCCATGAGATAGCGCATCTTGGCTGTCTGACGCGGAAGGGTTATTGAGGTGAGGAGACGGTCTGTGACCGCCAGGATGGCGAATCCTCAAACAGAGATTTTCATGTGTGTATAATATTAGAAATGTATCATTTTTACACTTATTAACTTTTTCACTTAATTATATTATATATAATGTAATCACAGCATGTTCTTGTATAGCGCTGCTAGTTGTACGCAGCGCTTTACAGACACATTGAAAGGGTTAGGCCCTAGACCCATTACATTACTTTTAGGCTATTGCAAGAAATAACTCTCTGATAATCAGGTTCTGGATATCAGTAAGGGTAGCTTTTGGAAGATGCTAAATATCATAGCCTTATTATCATGTGCTAACATGAACGAGGTCTGAGGATCTTTGTTGTTAGGTAAATTGCTCATTATGCATATAAGAAATGCTAAGGTCCGTTAAAATGTAGGCTCTGTTATTTTTAAGGAAAATGCCAGGACATTGTTGCGCTGAGCACCTTTGAGGATATGCGTTACGGATATGAATGCAGTAAATTGAGATAATGTAACCTTAAAAAATTAGCAACCTTCTGAGGAGCCACCCCCATAACCACCACCACCACCACTGTAAATGGTGTTGCTTATAGCTACAGTATGTGCAAGAAGATGGTTGTGAAAATAAGACAAGGACACATTGATAATAAATGTTTTTGCTAAAGCCCTAAGTTCCCTTATGACTTTTAAAGAGCATGTTCAATTTTTCCTCATACTCACTGCTTTTCTGTTTGGAATGTTAGGTGGTGGGGCCTGATTACTGATGTGATTACTGCCAATGTGATCCCAGAAGCACCATGGAATTTACTCCCAAATATTTATTTTGTCCGAATTAATTTACCCTTTTATTTTGATTACACACTTTATTGTGAAATCATGCAGTATTTTTCATAGTTTTCACATTTGTAGAAAGTTTGATTTAAACATTTTGTAGAGGCTTTTTAATATGGATGACCTTATGATTTGATAAAAAAAAAAAGAATACCCCACACAACTTTGAAAAATGTCCTGCATTTTTTTGCATAGCTATGTGTGCATTCAGAGTTATTTTTATTTATGGTTCTCATGATTAAGATTCCAGGCTTAAATTGAAATGACACTACCTATATCTAATATAATGAAACAAACATTAAAAGAAGTCAAGAGAATGTGTTGCCTCAAATTCCTTCAACTATATTGCAACACATACATATACACACATATATACATATATACACACATATATACATATATACACACATAGATACATATATACACACATAGATACATATATACACACATAGATACATAGATAGATACACACATAGATACATATATAAACACATAGATACCTAGATACATAGATACATAGATACATAGATACATAGATACATAGATACATAGATACATAGATACATAGATACATGGATACATAGATACACATACAGTCATGTGAAAAAGAAAGTACACACTCTTTGAATTCCATGGTTTACATATCAGGACAATAACAATCATCTGTTCCTTTGCAGGTTGTAACAGGGGACTTATCCCTGTTCAGAAAACTTGCCTCTAATCCAGCAGTGTGCTGGTTAATTGACCAGCATCTGGCTGATTGGAGGTTTGTTAGAGAAAAGGCTCCCCCTGAGACAGAAAGAGAGATTCTTCCTGAGCTCACACGTGAGCTGAGCTGACCAAGGAAGCAGAAAGAGCAGGGAATTCCTTAGTCTCACACGGGATGTGGGGCTGAACCAAGGAAAGACTGCACACAAACTCAGGTCTTGAGCTGCAAGCTGATAACAAGACAAAGGGGACAAGATTCTAAACCTGGATCTGACATTGCCTTTGCACACAAGGGTGCAGACAACCAGGAGAACAGAGAAGCCTTCCCCTACAACTACAAGAGACAGATAAGACTTTTTTATAAGACTGTTTTCTATATCTATATATACAGTATATATGTCGCTATGATTTGGGCTGGTGAATCGCTGGGCTAACCCCACAGTTAATGAGGGCTGGACTACAAATGTATATATACTCCAAAGTGGAGCAGATTTGGTTTGCTGGTTTTCACGTTTGCTGTGTTTAAAGCGACAGGCACAATAAAGCCTTATTTTAATTTCACCTTAAAACAGTCTCCATTGCGTACCTCTGCACATGTCCGCTTACATATGGTGTTAGAAGTGGGATGAGAGGTGGCCCTTGAAGTTAAAAGGGGCCCCGGAGACTGCCTGTGAATTTTTTTTGTGCGTTTTACCTGCTTGCAGTCTTGCAAACAGCCTGAGCAACAAAAACAAAGATTCACCTGCAGCAGAGACCAGAATTAAAGGGATACACATTCCAGGCAGGAAATCTACACTGCACTGAAGAAAGCCACAAAACCACAGATGGACTCTTTTCCCCAATCCTAAGAGGAGAGAGAGAGACTGCTGAAGCAGGTAAACCTTACTTGCCTATCACAATAATGTGTAATATGGTTGTTGATAAAGGGGCTTTGCCTTCCAGCTGTAGTCAGGGTTCAAGAAGTGAGTTAGCGCTCCAGAGGAGCTAGGCTTTGTTTATTGTTTTCTTTAAAAATAAAATTGCGCTGAAGCAGTGAATACAGACTGTGACCCACGAGTGGTACTGATTCTCGAAGTAAAGACTGCCACACCGCATAGGACTAACAGCTGTGAATGGAGTATATGCAGAAAAGTGTGAAAATTGATGCAAGACTGTGCTGAAGCAGGGAAACTTTTACAGATGGTGACCGACGCAAGGTACTGATTCTGGGAATTTAAAATGGCCACCCTGAAGTCAAATATAGACTCTGCAAAAATGGGGAAGAAAATGTGTTCCTGGTGTAAAGAACCCCATCACGGAGCAGTGTCCCTTCAGGCCTTATTCAGACGATGAGAGTGAATGCATGGACAGCACTGCTAATATTGTATACCTTACCCAAGGGAAGAAAAAGTCTACAGAGATGCCTGTGAGAGCTGCGCCCTCTACAAGCAAAATATGCCCACCTGTAGGACTACCACAATTTGGGGTTCTAGCAAATACAGTGATAACAGTTGCAATAGCGCCTCCTGAGGTCGGGAAGAAAAATACACCTGATAGCCCCAAAATGGAGGACAAGATGCGGCGTTCCTGTAATGAACCCTACCCCACGGAAGAGTGGCCCTTCCAGTCCGATAAGGAGGAAGACATCTCTTAACAGGGAACGCGAACCGAATCACAACCAACAAAACAACCCAAGAATGGTGGGGGTGCCTGAACTCGATACGAACTGAAAAGACCGCTCTCTACACTGGCGACACACTTTATTCGAGCTCGGCTAGTCCCACGAATTCGGGTATACCCGGGTGTATTGAGGTTTGTGACTGTTTTCTGCCCGAGTGCATTGAGTTATTTTCCGGCAGGGATTGAAGCATTTTATTCCCGTTGGCTGCAATACTGCACAGTACATATATATATACTGCATTACAATTCATGAATTTATGCCATCTGGTAGACACGCGAAGCATTGCAGCCTATTAAATCCTAATCATTATCATTTAACAGATCAGCCGCTCATCAGCCAGGCATGAACCCAGGCTGGGAAGGCAAATGCAACGGGGCTTGTCAGAGGTGAGGAGCGGCGCATTCCAGGTATCTGCCAGGTACATACCGGGTATTTGCTCGAATAAAGTGTGTCGGTGCAGTATGATGACTAATGTGATTGTCAGGAGGAAGAGCGGGAACAGCAGATCGCTGAATATTTACGCCACCTAACACAACTGCAAGGAAAACATGGCGGATACAGTGAAGCTGCTGAAGTTTCAAATAAAGACGGAGACCCCAGTATCCCTGATGGGACAGAGTCGTCAAAAAAACAAAAAAGCGGAAAAAGAAAAAAGGGTCTTCACATACTAGGGAAGCGGAGCCGGAACCAATGAGTAACAATCCCTTGACCTGCCCTGAAGATGCCCTGAAAATTGCCAGGCGTGACTGTGATTTGCTTCGGGAACAATTGAAACTGAAGAAAGATGATTACGCGGAGCTACTGAAAAATAACATGGAGCTACAGAAGAATGTACTCACGGTGTACTCTTTGGCCAGGACAGAATTGGACAATCTCAAGACTGAGCTAGATAATGAAATGCTACTATTACCGCCATGGATGAAAAGCAGAGTCAATCCGATAGAATGATTGCTAATCTGAAGCAGAAGTATGAGTTGGCAGTGAAGGAGATTACAGTCTTTCAGCAAGAGGTTCACAGTCTTTGCCTAGAACTGAATGCCTCACAACAAAAGGTCAACACTGTCTGGACAGAGCTGGACGTATCCCAGAAGGAGGTTCATTCTCTTCGCACAGAACTGGAAGTCTCTAAAAAGAAACTTCACAGTCTCACTAAGGAACTGGACATCTCTCAAAAAACTATCCTCAGTCTTAATACGGATCTTAAAGTCTCTCAGAAGGAGCTTCAGACCCTCAACCTAGAGATGGAAGTCTCACGCCAGGAGACCAGGAGTCTCAAAGCCGAAGTGCGTAAATGGAAGGGGGACTACAAGGAGGCCCTGAATATTACAGAGACTGCAAAAAGAGACAATTTAAGACTAAAAGAAGAAAATTCTGATTTGACAGACCACGTCAATGAAAAGAATGAAAAGCTGCACGAGCTTGAAAAAATAAAGAAACTTTTGGAGGATGATAAGTTTGAAGCAGAGCACCGACTGCAGAACCAACTGCAAGGTCTGCAAAAACACCTCCAGAATGCTGAGGAGAAGCAGTGAACTCTGCAGGAAGAAAATCTGCAGGCTAATAAGGAAATACAAGTGCTGCAGGAACATCTGATTACCCAGTGTGTCCTCGCAAATAAGCATGATAAACTGAAGGCTACCCTGACCATCACCAAAGCATTGCTAGAGGCTAAGCTTAGAGGCCCGGTGATTCTGTTCAAGAGGGAGCGCAAAGAGGTCCAGAAACTGAGATGAGTATCTGTGGCCCAAGCAAAGAAGTTCACAGTGCTCCACAAAATAATGAATGATAGGTGTAAGCAAGCTCAGAGAAAGCACAGGGAAGAAATAAAGACCCTGAAAGGAGAATGGCAGGAAACACTCAAGAAACAGACTCTGCATACCAGTAACTTGCAGATGCATCCAACACAGGAAAAGGTATTGGCTCTGCCCAAGCATCAGTATCCCACAGTAACTGAGGCCCGCGAGGACAAGGGTACAGTGAGAGCTGGGGACACCACTCACCTTCAAAACAAGATTACGAAGTTTGAGCCACCTAAGAAAGCACTAGCCAAACCTGCAACCACCCAACAGGCAACAAACAGAGGTAGGAGTGCAGAATCAAAGCCAGAAGAATCCTTAGCTGAGGAAGCTGAAAAGATAGGACATTCTCTGGAAATGGAGCTGGAATCGCAACTCAATCCCAAAGAAGCTGAACTGGCGACTACATTGAATGGGAAAAGTGCAGGAAGACAGCTTCAAGAACTGAGGGATCAGGTGACTGTTCTTGGGCGCTCTTGTGATACCACGAAATGGACATTTGGTGCTAAAGTGGAGTACAAAGATGACGAGAGAAAGCGATTTGCATAAATGCTCTGCGACTGTCGCCATACAGTCTGCCTACAAAAAGAGGAGCGCCCGACACAGGGGTAAGCTCATGATCACATGGTCAGTAGAAAGACTGGACTTGGAAAAAGTGCTCCTTGAGCGACTGAGGACTGCTGATCTCAAGCACCTTCTGGAGAAGACACTACAAACTGGAGGAAGGGCTCCAATCCCAGCGGGACTGAGGGTTCTCCTCCTCCATCCACTCTCAGTCAAGTCACTGAGATATCTCAAATGAGAGTGGAAGGATGGGCTTTGGCCGTGGCAAGCCCGAGCTTCCCACAAACAGGGGAGGTATGTAACAGGGAACTTACCCGTGTTCAGAAAACTTGCCTCTAATCCAGCAGTGTGCTGGTTAATTGACTAGCACCAGGCTGATTGGAGGTTTGTTAGAGAAAAGGCTCACACGTGAGCAGAGCTGACCCAGGAAGCAGAAAGAGCAGGGAATTCCTTAGTCTCACACGTGACGTGGGGCTGAACCAAGGAAAGACTGCACACAAATTCAGGTCTTGAGCTGCAAGCTGATAACAAGACAAAGGGGACAAGATTCTAAACCTGGATCCTGACATTGCCTTTGCACACAAGGGTGCGGACAACCAGGGGAACAGAGAAGCCTTCCCCTACAACTACAAGAGGCAGATAAGACTTTTTTATAAGAATGTTATAAGACTGTTATCTATATCTATATATACAGTATATATGTCGCTATGATTTGGGCTGGTGAATCGCTGGGCTAACCCCACAGTTAATGAGGGCTGGACTACAAATGTATATATAACACACAGAGTTGGTGCCGCAATCAAAACCATCCCCCTTAAATCAAAATATATCACTAGGCCAGATGTAGGGGTTAAATTTACCCTCTGGGGGTGCTAACAACCCAATATGATATAAGAACACAAAAAGAAAGAAAGAGAGTTTGTTGAAAGCACACGAAAAATATGTGAAAGTACAAAATTGATTTTATTAGCACAAAACACAAAAATAATATTAAAATATACCTAAACACATACTAATTGAACACTGCTGAACCAAAGAATACACAATAAAAATGTAGGGACCCAAAATATGTAACATGCAAAATACATGGGTATGATAATGCAAATCCAGGGGAAAGTAATTTCCCCTGTAAATGCAATGGAGATCAGCCGATCAGCAACACATGATAGTACAAATGACTGAAAAAAACAATATCTACACAAACCTAAGTAAACACAGAAAAAAGAGCAACAGTGAAAATATAATGAATGAATACCCTAGATGCTGTGTAGCCAGAAGGTGGTGGCTAAATCCTGGCAGTTATAATAAAGAGCCAAGAAAGACAGAAAATAAATGTCTAAAATGTGCAGAGGTTGGGTCCCCTCAAAGTCTGAAATGTAAACAATGAGTCAGCAGAGAAAACAAGGGAGAAAAAAACATGAGAAAATGACTCCCTAATGCCAAAACTAAGTGTTACTGATATAAGCTATGGCAGACAAAAATGATAGTGTCCCAAAGGCTACCGTGGAGCAAGGAAATGTCCAGATACTTGCTATGACGCTGCACAATACATCCAGAGGAGAAGGGGAGTCCAATACAGAGGTAAGTAAGAGGCAATGCAGCCCCCGGCATCCCGCTCACTGTTAGCATCAGGCAGCGATCATACAGCAGTCACAGAACCTGACAAAACAGCTTTAGCAGTAAAGCTCCAAACAAGGAGATGGTCAGCACGGTGCAGCGGTGGGACACAGGAAAGTGAGTGGTATAGATACTCCGACGGCCGTTTTGCCGTAAGGCTTCTTCCTGGAGCATAACTGTGTGGAGTCAGTGAGCACTATTTAAAGCACTCCATTGTCACGCCAAAAAAAAACCCCTCGCATATCAGCCAATCAAACAAACGATGAGTGCTGTGACATCATCTGTTGCTAGGGCACGGGAGAAGTTTTTAAGAGGGCTCTGAAACTTAAAGAGACAAACATAAATATTCCTGCCTAAATAAACATGATCACAATAGGAAAAATCTCAAAGAGAAACAAAGGATTTAAAATAGAACATAAAAAGCATATCAATGACAGAAGAGAAAAGAGAAATATATAAACACATCAGATATGAAAATATAGTGACACATAGAATAAAAAGAATATGAAAAAACAGCTAGATATCTAAAAATATAACCAGCATAAAAGCAAAGACAAAAATCATAAGGGCTAAAAAATGAAAAAGTGAAATAAAAAAAGATTCAGAGAAACATAGCATAGCTAAGATAATCATTTATTGTGTATTCTTTGGTTCAGCAGTGTTCAATTAGTATGTGTTTAGGTATATTTTAATATTATTTTTGTGTTTTGTATTACTAATAAAATCAATTTTGTACTTTCACATATTTATCGTGTGCTTTCAACAAACCCTCTTTCATTCTTTTTGTGTTTATATATATATATATATATACATATATATATATATATATAGTTATATATATAGTTATATATATATATATATAGTTATATATATATATATATATATATATATATATAGTTATATATATATATATAGTTATATATATATATATATATATATATATATATATATATATATATAGTTATATAGTTATAGTTATATATATACAGTATATACGTCTCTATGATTTGGGCTGGTGAATCACTGGGTTAACCCCACAGTTAATGAGGGCTGGACTACAAGTGTATATATACTCCAAAGTGGAGCAAATTTGGTTTGCTGGTTTTCACGTTTGCTGTGTTTAAAGCGACAGGCACAATAAAGCCTTATTTTAATTTCACCTTAAAACAGTCTCCATTGCGTACCTCTGCACATGTCCTCTTACACAGGTCTTAAAATTAGGTAAATACAACCTCAGATGAACAACAACACATGACATATTACACCATGTTATGATTTATTTAACAAAAATAAAGCCAAAATGGAGAAGTCATGTGTGAAAAACTAAGTACACCTTATGATTCAATAGCTTGTAGAACCACCTTTATCAGCAATAATTTGAAGTAATCGTTTTTTGTATGACTTTATCAGTCTCACATCGTTGTGGAGGAATTTTGGCCCACTCTTCTTTACAACATTGCTTCAGTTCATTGAGGTTTTTGGGCATTTGTTTATGCACAGCTCTCTTAAGGTCCAGCCATAGCATTTCAACCAGGTTGAAGTCTGGACTTTAACTGGGCCATTGCAACAGCTTGATTGTTTTCTTTTCAGCCATTCTGTTGTAGATTTGCTGGTGTGCTTGGGATCATTGTCCTGTTGCATGACCCAATTTCGGCCAAGCTTTTGCTGTCGGACAGATGGCTCACATTTGACTCTAGAATACTTTGGTATACAGAGGAGTTCATGGTCGACTCAATGACTGCAAGGTTCCCAGGTCCTGTGGCTGCAAAACAGGCCCAAATCATCACCCCTCCACCACCGTGCGTGACAGTTGGTATGAGGTGTTTGTGCTCATATGCTGTGTTTGGTTTTCGCCAAACGTGGCGCTGTGCATTATGGCCAAACATCTCCACTTTGGTCTCGTCTGTCCAAAGGACATTGTTCCAAAAGTCTTGTGGTTTGTTCAGATGCAACTTTGCAAACCTAAGCCGTGCTGCCATGTTCTTTTTAGAGTGAAGAGGCTTTCTTCTGGCAACCCTTCCAAACAAACCATACTCGTTCAGTCTTTTTCTAATTGTACTGTCATGAACTTTAACATTTAACATGCTAACTGAGGCCTGTAGAGTCTGAGATGTAACGCTTGGGTTTTTTGCAATTTCTCTGAGCATTGCACGGTCTGACCTTGGGGTGAATTTGCTGGGATGTCCACTCCTGGGAAGATTGGCAACTGTCTTGAATGTTTTCCACTTTTGAATAATCTTTCTCACTGTAGAATGATGGACTTGAAATTGTTTGGAAATGGCCTTATAACCCTTCCCAGATTGATGGGCAGCAACAATTGCTTCTCTAAGATCATTGCTGATGTCTTTCCTCCTTGGCATTGTGTTAACACACACCTGAATGCTCCAGACCAGCAAACTGCTTAAACTTTGGCTTTTATAGAGGTGGTCACACTTGCTGATGATCAATTTATCAAGGGCATTTGATTAGCAGCACCTGTCTGCTACTTAGCATCTTTATTCCTGTGGAAGCAGTAAGGGTGTACTTAGTTTTTCACACGTAGCTTCTCCATTTTGGCTTTATTTTTGTTAAATAAATCATGACACTGTGTAATATGTCATGTGTTGTTGTTCATCTGAGGTTGTATTTACCTAATTTTAAGACATGCTCAGGAACAGATGATTATTATGTCCTGATATGTAAAACCATGGAATTCAAAGAGGGTGTACTTTCTTTTTCACAGCATATTTTGCTTGTAGAGGTCGCAGCTCTCACAGGCATCTCTGTAGACTTTTTCTTCCCTTGGGTAAGGTATACAATATTAGCAGTACTGTCCATGCATTCACTCTCATCGTCTGAATAAGGCCTGAAGGGACACTGCTCCGTGATGGGGTTCTTTACACCAGGAACACATTTTCTTCCGTGTGTGTGTGTGTGTGTGTGTGTGTGTGTGTGTGTGTGTGTGTGTGTGTGTGTGTGTGTGTGTGTGTGTGTGTGTGTGTGTGTGTGTGTGTGTGTGTGTGTGTGTGTGTGTGTGTGTGTGTGTGTACATATACTGTATATAAAACTAAGTGGGAATGCTTCTTTACCTGGGCTTTATCATTGTTTATACATGTAGCTCAAAAAGAAATAACAAGATACAATTTACTTGTGACCATGATGAAGAATGTATATTCAAAGTTAAAGTAAAAAAATTATAAGCAATTGTTGCTGGTTTTGCCCGTTTCTACTGAAAAAGCATCATAGTTCTTCATATATGTATTTTTACCTCAGTTTTCAAAGCTTCAGTCGGTGCTTATGAGATACTGTGTATGAAAAGAGAAGAAATCGCCAATGTGAGAGCACTCAAATAAAAAAATGTATTCAGACTAATAGTCTCATAATAACCCCCTAGAAGCTAGGGGGTCATTACTGAGACTATTAGTCTGTCTCTGCACAATACATTTTTTTGATTTGAGTGCTCTCACATTGGGGATTTCTTCTCTTTTCATATACTGTACATCTATCCTTACCCCAGATTGTAGAACCATCATATATTAGCCTCTCTATCCTCCCACTCCCCTATTTTCCCTAGTATAAACAAGTGTATACAGTTTTAGATAAATGGAGAAAGAAGAAGCATAATCCACAGTCTAGTGTCACAAAAAGCGATTACAAATTAAATGTTTTGTGAGAAATTATAGTCAGAAAATGAATGTTACGCTTTGGTCACCAATTCTTTTGTGAAAGATATTCCCACTAAGACTACTTTTAATTTCTACAGAGGCAACATAGGCATAAAGTGCATGCTTTAGATCCCAGTCTTTCTTGAAGGAGTTAATATAAGACAATATCACTTTAGCAAAACAAGTCTGTTGATGATTTATAGATGAGAGGGCAGGGGAAATGACCAAGACCTGTGTTTGAAAGCTTTATTTTAAATAATGAGAACAATAGCCTTTCAAATAGAAACTGAAGGAATAGTGTGAAGAGAGATTTTTATCTGAAAGGCATTGTTTCCTTAACTGGATTACTTAATTAAATTATACAGGATAATTTCTGTGGATTTTGTAGAAACAATTAAACTCAAGTTTATGAATAAACATCTCTGCCCCTGCAAACAAAGACTATTACCAACTGGCTTGATTTCTTAATCATTAGAAACAAAGTGGGGCTAATGAAAGTTGATTTTAATTGAACACATTTTTTTATATACAGATGGAGCTCCTCATACCTCCCAAGCCTGGCCCTACTTCTTCTCTCTTACTTTTGGCAGCACTCTCATACACCAAGTATCACATGCTTGCCGCCTAGGTGTCACATTTGTCTCCTTCCTCACATTCTCCTGTCACATTCACAATGTTGCTCAAACCTGTTGATTTTTCCTCTGTTACATTGCAAAGATAGGTCATTTTTTTCCTCAGTTGTTCTACTGCTAAAACTACCCTAACATATTGCTGTGTGGCCTTCCTGCCTCTCACCTGTCTCCCCTACAATCTATCCTAAACGTTACTGCTAGTACCACTTTCCTCTCTCCTAAATTTGTCTCGGCTTCTCTCCTGGCTTCCTATTAAATCCCATATTACTTCCCAAATTATCCTTCTCTCTTTTAAAGCTATACACTCCTCTGCCCGCTTTAAATCTCAACCCTTATTTCTTGCTATGCACCTGCTCGCCTCTTGCATTCTGCTCAAGGATGTCTTCTGTCTACCCCCCCCCCCCTTTTTTTTATCTAAAGCTCTCTACCATCCAAAACCTTTCTCACTTACTTCCCCACACCTCTGGAATGCCCTCCCCACCCCAATATCAGACTAGCAAACTCTCTCCCCCTTTAAGGTCTATCTTAAAACACTCTTTAATTAATCATTTAGGTAGCTCCCATGGCTAATACTATACATTACATATGCATTTACCATGACCCTTTGCATACATACTAACAATAACACCCTCCTACTGTCTCTGTAAATTGTAACTACTTACTCTTGGATTAAAGCTCTTTGGGGCAGGGACTCCTTTTCCTAATGTTTACTTTTAGGTATGGAGCTCTTATTCCTATTATCTTTCCTATTTTTATGTCACATGAATTACTGCTGTAAAGCGCTATGTACATGGATGACGCTTTACAAATAAGCATGCGGCTAAATGAAGACTTTTCCCGCTGGTGCAATGTGTGACGTGCTACAAAATGCATGGCTGGAGCAATAATGTCTGCTATATCCGTACATACATACACATTGCTAAACAGACTTGGCAGGTAGCAACCTGATGCATACAGTACAAAGATTATATTTAACACTGTTGCTCACACTGTACTCAGTTAGGCAGAAATTAACCTGCTTTTCACTAGATCATTCATGCACTTTTCTTGGTTTGTTCACCAATATAATAATAAGAATTATGAAATGTACTAATCATTTCTAACCCTATTTGGATGATAGAGAAATGTCCTTGAAAACTTTCTAGCCCTTGAGTCTGTCATGACAATATCATGAGATATTCGGTATTTTAATCCATCTGGTGTTTCAGAGGTTAATGGTGCAACCAATTAAATTTAAAAAATACTATTTGGAGTTTCTGACTTGTCATGAATCTGTGGGAGCTTCAAAGGGGCTTGACTGAAGTTGGGTGCTAAAAGTACAAAGAGAGGGTTTATGGTATGTTAACACCATTTGCAGGCCTAGTGGTAAAAAACTGATATTTTTTTTAGAGATAAGGACATATATTCTGCCAGACAGAGACTCTGACATAAACAAAAGGTTTTTCAAAGCATTCTCTGGAAGAGGTTTATGGATTGCCGGGGGGTGGGGCTATCTTATGCCATCCCAAGATATGAAACATGGAATCTGGGACTTGACAAAGATTCTGACTTATACAATTCTGATATTTGTGTAGCCCTGGTTCCCCCACAACTAAAGGGGCTACCGGTACCGTGTCACCTGTTGGCCCACAAAAGGCCTGAGCCTCCGCCACTTGGAGCCTGGGGGCATTGGGTGTCCACCTCGGTGCAGCGCCTCCACCTGAAAGGGATCCTAACGCAGTAGGATAAGCCCCTCCCAGGAACAATACAAGTAATACACACACATACAGGTATGTATATATATATTATATATATATATATATACATATATATATATATACAGTGGTTGACAAATCACCAAAAAATCTACTCGCCACACAAAAAAATCTACTCGCCACCTAGTACCAAACGTGTGCTGCTTGGGCCAATATTTACTCGCCCGGGGGTTAAATCCACTCGCCCGGGGCGAGCAAATGTATAGGTTTGTCGAACACTGTATATATATATATATATATATATATATATATATATATATATATACAGTGCTTGACAAATCACCCAAAAATCTACTCGCCAAACCAAAAAATCTACTCGCCACCTAGCCCCGCCCCCAGCCCCTCTCAGGCCCCGCCCCCAGCCCCTCCCCTAGCTCCGCCCCCAGCCCCGCTTAAATTTTTTTTACGTAAATTCCTAGTAAAACACATTCTTTTTTGACATAAGTTTATTTATTGTATTACATTTATACTTTACTACAATTAGTCCTTGTTACGTGTGTGTGTGACTATTTTCCTGCACCCATTAACCAGTGTCTGGACGCCCCCTCTTCACAATATCTAAAGCAGCAATCCCGACTGGGATCTTACCTGATCCGCAGTCCCTCAATGACCGACTGACGCGGGGATGACTGTCTGGGGGATTGGGTGGGGGGGTGTTATCTGACTTGGTGGGGATTACTGACTGGGTGGGATTACTGACTGGGTGACTGGGTGGGATTACTGACTGGGTGACTGGGTGGGTGGGATTACTGGGTGGGGGTGGGATTACTGACTGGGTGGGGGTGGGATTACTGACTGGGTGACTGTGTGGGGGGTGGGATTACTGACTGGGTGACTGGGTGGGATTACTGACTGGGTGGGGATGGAATTACTGACTGGGTGACTGGGTGGGATTACTGACTGGTGACTGGGTGGGATTACTGACTGGGTGACTGGGTGGTGGTGGGATTACTGACTGGGTGACTGGGTGGGATTACTGACTGGGTGACTGGGTGGGTGGGTGGGATTACTGGGTGGGGGTGGGATTACTGACTGGGTGGGGGTGGGATTACTGACTGGGTGACTGTGTGGGGGGTGGGATTACTGACTGGGTGACTGGGTGGGATTACTGACTGGGTGGGGATGGAATTACTGACTGGGTGACTGGGTGGGATTACTGACTGGTGACTGGGTGGGATTACTGACTGGGTGACTGGGTGGTGGTGGGATTACTGACTGGGTGACTGGGTGGTGGTGGGATTACTTACTGGGTGACTTTATTACTGACTGGGTGACTGGGTGGGGGGTGGGATTACTGACTGGGTGACTGGGTGGGGGGTGGGATTACTGATTGGGTGACTGGGTGGGGGGTGGGATTACTGATTGGGTGACTGGGTGGGGGGTGGGATTACTGATTGGGTGACTGGGTGGGGGGTGGGATTACTGATTGGGTGACTGGGTGGGGGGTGGGATTACTGATTGGGTGACTGGGAGGGGGGTGGGATTACTGATTGGGTGACTGGGAGGGGGGTGGGATTACTGATTGGGTGACTGGGAGGGGGGTGGGATTACTGATTGGGTGACTGGGAGGGGGGTGGGATTACTGATTGGGTGACTGGGAGGGGGTGGGATTACTGATTGGGTGACTGGGAGGGGGGTGGGATTACTGATTGGGTGACTGGGAGGGGGGTGGGATTACTGATTGGGTGACTGGGAGGGGGGTGGGATTACTGATTGGGTGACTGGGAGGGGGGTGGGATTACTGATTGGGTGACTGGGAGGGGGGTGGGATTACTGATTGGGTGACTGGGAGGGGGGTGGGATTACTGATTACTGATTGGGTGATTGGGTGATTGGGTGACTGGGTGGGATTACTGACTGGGTGACTGGGTGACTGGGTGACTGGGTGACTGGGTGACTGGGTGGAGGGTGGGATTACTGACTGGGTGACTGGGTGGAGGGTGGGATTACTGACTGGGTGACTGGGTGGAGGGTGGGATTACTGACTGGGTGACTGGGTGGAGGGTGGGATTACTGACTGGGTGACTGGGTGGGAAATGGGATTACTGACTGGGTGACTGGGTGGGGGTGGGATTACTGACTGGGTGACTGGGTGGGAGATGGGATGACTGACTGGGTGGGGGGTGGGATGGGTGACTGGGTGGGATGACTGACTGGGTGGGGGGTGGGATGACTGACTGGGTGGGTGACTGGGTGGGTTACCTCTGGTGTCCTGCACACACACGTTCTCTCTCTCCCCCATACATACACACACACTCTCAACACACACACACACACACACACACACACACACACACACACACACACACACACACACACACACACACACACACACACACACACACACACACACACACACACACACACACACACACACACACACACAGTCTCAGTCGCTCTCCCCCATACACATACACACACTCAATCTCTCCCCCATATATATACACACACACTCTCTCTCTCTCAATCTCTCTCTCACATACACATACACACACACTCTCTCAGTACCTCACAGTATCTCAGGAGCGCTGGAGGGGAGAGAGGGGAGGGGAGAAACACTCGGCTACTATCTCCCGCCCCGCGAGGACAGCGGGAGAGCACCGGGGGGGGGGGGGGGTGTCTCCCGACCCGTGCGCACAGCGGGAGAGTGCCGGAGGTGGGGGGGTATCTCCCGACCCGCGCGCACAGCGGGAGAGTGCCGGAGGTGGGGGGGGGGGGTATCTCCCGACCCGCGCGCACAGCGGGAGAGTGCCAGAGGTGGGGGGGTATCTCCCGACCCGCGCGCACAGCGGGAGAGTGCCGGAGGTGGGGGGGGTATCTCCAGACCCGCGCGCACAGCGGGAGAGTGCCGGAGGTGGGGGGGGTATCTCCCGACCCGCGCGCACAGCGGGAGAGTGCCAGAGGTGGTGGGGGTATCTCCCGACCCGCGCGCACAGCGGGAGAGTGCCGGAGGTGGGGGGGGGGTATCTCCCGACCCGCGCGCACAGCGGGAGAGTGCCGGAGGTGGGGGGGGGGGTATCTCCCGACCCGCGCGCACAGCGGGAGAGTGCCGGAGGTGGTGGGGGTATCTCCCGACCCGCACGCACAGCGGGAGAGTGCCGGAGGTGGGGGGGGGGGTATCTCCCGACCCGCGCGCACAGCGGGAGAGTGCCAGAGGTGGGGGGGTATCTCCCGACCCGCGCGCACAGCGGGAGAGTGCACGCGGAAGAAATGAGGCAGACACTGATTTGGCTCAACAACTCAGAGAAGATCTGCGCAAAAAAAGAACAGATTATCGATATCTTGAAATGCAGAGACTTCGAGAGAAGCTGCCTCAATACAGCATGAAAGAGAAAATAATTAAAGTGATAAACACAAGTGATAAACGCGCACACAGCGGGAGAGTGCTGGAGGTGGGGGGTATCTCCCGACCCGCGCGGACAGCGGGAGCGCCAGGGACCGGGGGCAGGATGTATCAGTGTATATATAAATATTTTAAAGTGCATTAAATTCCCCCCACCTCGAGCATCTGTTCAAAATCCTCCATGACCGGATCAGCAGCAGCAGCAGCAGTAGCAGACACACGCGCACACCCCCTCCCCCCCCCCCCCCCCATCATTACTTTACCCGTGCAGAGAAGGAAGGGCGGTTTGAAGTCCTGGTAAACTCCATCCTGCGTCACAGCCAATCAGCTATCAGATAAAGGGATTTTTTTTTTTTCGAGCAGGGATTTTTTTTTTTTTGCAGAGCAGGGGAAAAGTTACTGGCCACGAGCCAATATCCGATCGCAGCTGGCGAGCTGGCGACCGGGTTTGTCGAGCACTGTATATATATATATATATATATATATATATATATATATATATATATATATATATATATATATATATGTATGTTCTTCAGTAATATAACTTTTTTATTGGACTAACAATTTATGTCATAGGACAAGCTTTCGAGAGTTCTCCTCTCTTCATCAGGTCAGCAATACTGATATACAAAGGATTCTATGGCTAAAACAGTGTTATAATATGTATATAATAAAAGCATTTCGTTAGCCACAGAACGGTATCATCTATTTCTTTTTTGATTATTGAAGCTCGGCTAACACGGTACTGATACCTCTACATAAAAATATATATATCAGGGGATTCCCCTGATGAAATCCGCTGAGACGGATGAAACGCGTAGGGTCACGTGGTACAGGAACTACGGTGGTCGAGCAACCCAGACGCCAGAGCAAAGACGTCAGTGCAGGAGTCCCCTGCTTCGTGATTGGTGGAAGTTCGAGTGCAGCCGCAAATACCATTAATCCCATCCAGGTTGACGGAGAGAGGTTGGAACGGCAGCACCGACAACAGCAAGGCTTACTTACAGTGGCAGTAACCGTATGCAGACGGAGGACGGCTGTGAGATTTGGACATCGGTCTGGTGCATGGGCTGGTCCCATAATATGCTTATATTTTACTGACAAAGTGTGAGTTGGCAATCGTCTGTTCATGGCAAATTAAAACCTTTTATATCTGATTTTACACAAGGATTGGGCGCTTTTTCTTTCTTTTTTTTTTCTTTCTAATATATATATATATATATGCAAGAATCAGCACTCCTGGTATAAATAATAATATGTAGATAGGAAAAATAAGGGATGTCCCCATGGGACTGATGCTACAACTTTTTAGGTATAGTGTGGACAAGTGGAGAGAGTCAGTAAGAAACCACCGCAGCAACAAGATAATCAATAAGTCCATTAACATATGATTGTAGACCTCTATCATTGATGGGGGGCGTTTAAAGCACGGCTGGTAGAGATACCCCGGAGCCCTATCTGGACAGAACTCAGGAGTAAATCACAATTCCAGCTACTGCTAGCCTCACCTACATCTTGTGATCGAGAGGTAAATCCTGCCGGTATACATCATTCCTTGAACTGAAGAACTGCCGGGTGCTGCTGTGAAGGAGCGTTGCTTGTTGCTGTGTGATGCGGTGGTGTGCTCCTGCTCGCAAATGGTGTAGAGAGGTAGGCAAATGGTGAACAGACGGCGGTCACTGCTCCACTGAAAAAACTCTCCAACCAGGCGTGTAAAACAAAAAAACTTTAATGCATCAAAACGAACAACCTCATGTCAGTGACACTCTGACGCGTTTCGTTCTGGGAACAGAACTTTATCAAAATGTTCACCATTTGCCTACCTAAATAATAATATGGCCTGGTGCCTTTCCCTTAAAGATAAATAGAATATACGTTAATATAACTGATAAAGTAGAGACAGCACAGTAGGTAGATAACAAAAAGGTTATATTAACTTAAACAGCATAGACATTATGAATAACCGACGTTTCAACACCACAGAGGGGTTGTGTATACAGTGCTACCAACAAGTGAATGCATACATACCTAAAACCCAGTGACTCCACCCCATACTCAATTAGAGTAACCACAAACATTTGTACATACCAGGTGCTTCCCATGAGATCTCATAATCACAAATGAGGGGCCATCTTGTATATTGGAGAAGCCTCTAGTGTCAAAATTAGCTGAACGCTCCCATCCAATCAAGGATCCACGTTCCCGGTAGTCATGACGCTGCTGCAGTCGCGGGTGTCTTTACAATCTGAGATCTCCGGCTGCAGCAACGTGATGTCAATTTCAGCAGCCAATACATGTCCAGATGTTTACATTGATTGGCTGCTGAAATTGAGACATGGCAGTGGGGATGGGGGGGGTCCAGCCCAGTGCAACCTCCATTTGCTCTGCGCCCATTTGCTCTGCACCCGTGACACTGCGCCGCCGCCTGCCTGCCCGCTCTGTCAGATCATTCCTTCTGCTGGGGATAATCACACATCGCAGAGTAGATGGAGGCGCACACACGCGGATGTGCGAACGCAGCATCGCAATTCCCCCTGTGTGAACGCGGCCTACGGGGGGGTACTCTGGCCTAATCTGAGTGCCACTGAAACTCAGACCCTACCTTTCCCTTCTCTGTCCTGGCTCTGACTGGTGTGGTCCCGCTGAGCGTGCCAATTGTATCTTTTCCTCAGCAGGGGAATCCCGCAGCCCAATTGGATGGTTTGCGCCATGTGTCCCTACTCCCAGAGGCTCATGGGAGTTGTAGTTCCCTTGCGGAGCTATGTGTCTAATGGCCGCCTCTCCGTCTAAGCTTCTGCGCATGCGCGATCTCGTGCATGCACACTGATGCCCAAAATGGCGACGCCCTCTCGGCATCCCACCACGGAGCTCCTGGTGACCCGGTCGCCCCTCCTGCAGCACCGGCACATCACCCTCCCTACACAGGTAGCCGTCCTATTCCCGCAGCCCGGAGGTAAGAGGGGGACTTGGCTACATCTGCATTCGTGACAGGGTGATGAGCGCAAGGGGTCCAGATATGGGAGGTCTGGCAGGTACTGGGGAACAGATATTCATTTGTTGCTCAGGTTTAGGATTAAGACAGTCACATATTTCTATGTATTTGTTAAGGAAATTTAAGAGTGCGTTTAGATATTGAGGTTAGTTTAAACGTAATTTTGTAGAAGGTTTTTTTCTCTGTCGTAAAACCATCAATCTCACAGCTGGTTTACGACAGGGGGTGGGCTTATGTTGTTTCCATGGGAAAAAAGAATATTTAAGTCTGAGCAAAGATTATGAAAATTAGATTTCAACAAAGGTGCGTTTCAACCAAACACGTGAAGCTCATGTTCCTGGACCAGTGACATCTCTGGGGAAAACCTATGGCATAGGGTAATGTATAGGGTGTTCTGTTTATGTTCCTCCTTTTTATTTTGAGAAACTGTTCTGCATTTATTGTAATTATATGTTCTTGTAATACTTTTTATTTTACTTATTAAATGTTTTAATATATATATATATATATAAATACAGTGTTTAGATTACAGAAAAAAAAGTATTACAGTGATAAGATGAATTCTGCTACAAATTCCAAATCTACGACGTTTACTTTAGTCTTATAAATATCCATATAATACATTTGGAAGAAAATGTTAACATTTCATACAGGCAATTTACCAATTGCAAAACAGATTGAAATATAAGAATATGGAAAATATGCAAGTAGTTTGGAAAATGCGGAAGTTGTTATTTGGGTCATGTATGAGTTAAAGACCATGAATATTCTCCCAGTTGCAACTGAGTAGACAAGAGACAATATAGGTCAGTTGGAGGTTGGATAGTAATCCACTACTTTTGTAGCTGGGAAACTATGCTAAAGGGCTCTTGAATTAAATGTATTCACATACACATTACCTTGAGGAAATTATGAATACTAAAAAAAATTATTAAAAACAAAAAGTGTTTTTCTTCTTCTCATTTACAGTATTTCACATGTCCCACAAAGTGACCACATTGGTGCCTGAAAGTTGTCTCCTCATTGTGCTCGGACTTTTCCTGGGTGGTATAGTATGGGCTGCGGACCACATTGCCTCTTTTACCTTAACTCCAACCGTATTCTTCTTCTATTTACTGCCACCAATTGTACTAGATGCAGGATACTTTATGCCAAACAGACTGTTTTTTGGGAATCTTGGCACTATTCTTCTGTATGCTGTAATTGGGACAGTGTGGAATGCTGCCGCAATAGGACTTTCACTTTATGGTGTTTACATGACTGGAATAATGGGTAAGGCCTGGTGACATTTCCTGATCTGTCCTTTTTTCATTGCTGGTTCTAAAAGTATTGTTTAAATGTTTATCTTGTTCCTTGTTGGCAAAGGCATGAGAAATTTGAGATATTTTCCCTGTAACTATACAATTAAATGTAATGTGTAACTATTAATTCTGGCCTCTTGACAAAGAGAAACATCTTGGGATAATATGTTGTGAGTCATGCTTACAATCAGAATTGTTGCCTATGCTGCAGACTATACAATTATTAATTTAAATATTTTCTCTGGTAAATTATTTTAAACGTTGCTTATTGAATTAAAATTTTATAATATATAATTACTCAGCTTTACTCAAATCTAAAAGTAACAGTATTCATGTAAGTAACATGAAGATGATTAAGTTTCAAACTTCAATTTTATGCCATTAAATTAAGAGCATCATGGACAAATTCCAGTTCCGTATTTTGCATTTATTTATATACCTTTCTATTATATAAATAAATCTGAAATCAATAGCATTTATCTATCTGTAGATCAGTGTGAAATGGAAGGAACTATTGTAACAAAAGGAATTATGTACTTTTCTAATGTTAAGCCACTGAATTTCAGATAATGTAAAATCTTAAATAAATTAATTTGCCGTATGATTCGTGATTACGGTTGATAGACAGAAATTCGGCATTTCCTCACTTTAGCCACAGAGACCCACAATGATTTTATAACATAAATATGACCAATATGTCCTCATGTTTTTGACCGCTTCAGATGATATAGAATAAGCCTCAGTCAGGATGCATAGCCCTGAATATGACTTCCTGACTAGAGATATGCAAATTTAGCTAAATTTGTTTCGTCTTCTGTATGTTTTGTTTGTACTTTTAAAAAAGTTATAATTCTCGAAAAAGGTTTGGTAGTTTGGTCGAAACAACTCAAATGTGGGTTTTGCTGGAGAGGGAAAAATATTGTTTTTGTGCCTCACAAAAAAGAAAAGCGTATTTGTTGAAAGCATTGAAAATGTTTGAATGCCCCTCTTCTTTTAAAGGAAATCTCGAGATTTCATTACTGGAGTTCCTTCTTTTTGGAAGCCTTATTGCTGCAGTTGACCCAGTAGCTGTGCTTGCAGTGTTTGAAGAAGTGCATGTCAATGAAGTCCTTTTTATCATTGTTTTTGGAGAATCTCTTCTGAATGATGCTGTTACAGTGGTAAGGAGATAAATATAGTTTCTCAAACTATTGCATGCAAAAGCTTATTACAGTATTTGTAATCATTTGGTATTTGTTTGAATGTCATTCGCATCGAACACTGAATTCCTGTGAAAGAAGAGCCAGAACCTAAGAAAGGCTCATTGTTCGATTTTTATTTTTTAAATATGCTGTGCAAATTTTGGGTTAACAAACAGAAAACTCACAATATGGTCCAAAAAAAAATACAATTCCTGTTTATTTTGATTTTTTTCAATAATTTTTCAATAATTATTTATAAATCCAAAGCCTTTCAAGTTCTGCCAAACCAAAACATGATTTAGAACCTAAATACAAGTGAAAGTGCCCTCCCTTAATAACATAGTCACAAATATGCAACAGTTCTGAAGTACACTCTGTTTGATTAAGCTCTCTAAAAAAAAATAAAAGAAGGTATACTTCAATTTAACACAATATATATTATGTGCAGTAAACCTGAGCAGCCACATCCTTATTTCTAAGAAGAATCTTCCATAAAATTTAGATATGATAAAAATATCTGTAAGGCCTCAATTATACCAAGAGCTGCAGGGCGTCAGCGCTATCCTGTAACGTCACCCTGTGCTGCCGCCGAGCAGCATCTTGATTATACTGGGTGACAGAGCAGAGGAGGCTTGGAGATGTGGCGGAGGCGTGGCTATGAGCGGTTCGCCCTCATAGGCTGAACCGCTCACGTGACATGGCCGTCGTTAGAGAAAAACAAATTTGGAGGTCTCTTCCCCAGCCGTCGGCTTTGCAGTATGGCGCTCCGCAACCGTCGCCATCACTATGAGCACTTTAATTGTATTTATGCTACTTGTTTTGGCGCCGCTCCATGCTATGCCGCATGTGTTTTTCGGTATAATCACGGCCTAAAGGAGGATGAAAGTGCACGTCTTGATGAGAAAGTTCCTGAACCATCTTTGACATATGAGGTTGTTGAAGTAGTATCTTCAGAAATTTCAGAATGTTTTTAACGTAATATCCGTCAGAAGAAGAAGGTGAATTAAAAGATGTGCCAAATGCTTTTTCACCTTTTGATATAGATAAGCTTAATAAAGCTATGAGGTATATCATGGAAATAGAAGGTTTGAAAGAGGTTTTGTCAAAGGGATTGCCAAAAAGTAACGGAGTGTTCCTCATAAAAAGATATTTGTCTAAAAGATTTAGTCAAGTCTATCCTTATTGGTTAGAGGATGTTTCCGAATGGAAATATGCGCTTAAAGTCAATGTGCCTGTGGCAAGGATTTCTTACAAGGTCACTATCTCTTTGGAGGATGGTTATTCCTACAGGGATAATATGAAAATATAAATGGATAGCGCTTTAAAGAAGGCTGTTTCCTCTGCAAGATCACTGCAGAGACCTGCGGTTGCAGTCGCTTGCATCTCTAGAGCTCTTAGGGCTCAGATGACGGATTTGTAAAATAATCTTATGATGTGTGTATCGAGAAAACGAATTCATGGAGATTTTCAAATTATTTAAAGTGGCTATAGATTTTTTGTGATGCCTCTGATTACCTTATCAAGCTGCTAGCAAGATCTTCAGCAAATACAGTTGTAGCTACAAGAGCCTTGTGGCTTAAAACATGGAACGCAGATGCAACATCAAAGAATAGACTGTGGGCCTCATGCAGTAAAGTCAGATAGAAAAAAATCACCAATTTTGATAGCATTGCTATCACAGTATGCAGAAAGTCCCGAATACAAGTGATAGCAACATTTACAAAAATGGCGAGTAGCCGGCGACGAGATGCTCGACCCTCTGAAAAGGGCTCACCTGGCGAGTTGATTCTGCTTCAGAGAGACCTCTCCCTGCGCAAATCTTGGCTGAAATTAATTATTTTGAATTTAAATTTTATTACTAGTGTACGCGGTCATGTGACGCGGGACATTTACATGCATAGGAGATACCGGCACCCCATAACGGGGCCTGTATCTCAGGAAGCAGGGGGTCCCCGGACGGACATGAACTTATCAAGGTTCTTCTCCGGAGACCCCCTGCTCATCTACACTAGTCTTAAACATTATATTAAAATATGTAGTAAGCACCAAGACACAATCCACTCCCTGTGCCCACACACAAAACCATTATTTATTTATTTTAACACACGATTGATAACACGATTGATAATATGGTCCCCGTTGGCATTTGGGGTTCCTTGGGTGGTGCCCACTGGCCTATTGTACCATTTGTGTTGTAAAAATAAATAAAGATGGCCTACATTTCAATAAATACGCCTGCCTCCACCCCCACACCCCAAACACATACAGTACAGTAATGTGCAAAATAATTATTATCCAGATATGGATAATAGTTCATTTGCCCATTATTAAACAAAGCATTAGCCAGCCAGCATTAATAAAGTAAATAAAACCGTTCTACTTACCCCTGCCATTATGAAGGGCGTCCTCGCCAGCATACTGCAGGGCCATGTCCTCCGTTGCCAGAAAGAATACATAAAAAATACAATCTAATGGCCCCTAACCCATTAATCACCTTAGCAGTTAATAACCGCTATAGTAATTAAGGTGTTAACCCACCCCCTATAGTAACCCACCCTCCCCTATAGTAATTAAGGAGTTAATCCACCCTGCCATGCTACCCACAATAAGCATGGAACTGGTGGTTAAGATTTTCTAGAGGAGAAAGAGAATTTTGGCCAAGACACTCAAGATTCTCATAAGGCAGTAAAAGGTCAATCCACTCCAATATACTGAAATAAAGAATTCTGATGCCAGAATATTCAACCATCCAGTAAGAGGAAGACTTTTATATTTCAAGAAGCAATGACAACAGACTATGTTCGACTGATAGGTACCAGAGGTTGTTTGCTTTGGTTGTGCAATAGAATTCGAGAGTTCCCCTTCAAGAAAATGTTGTTTTTCAGAAGGAAAAAAGAGCAGCCCTATCGGGGTGAATATATATATTTGCTAAAGAAAATGTTATCATAAGAGTTCCAAAAAAGGAGGAAGCAAAATGGGTTTACAAATGTTTCTAGTACTGAAACCTTCCAGTACATTCAGACCCATTTTGAATCTCAAGTGGTTACATCAGTTTATAAGAAAGAAAGTTCAAAATGGAGACAATAAAATCAGGAATCAATGTTTTACAACCAGGAGAGTTCATGGCAACTCTAGATTCAAAAGTCGCCTAGAGAGGCCCAAGAAACCGATCTCTGGGCCACCATTCTTTAAAATGTCTCAAGTGGGCGGAAAATAACGTGAGATGTATATCAGCAATCCCCATTCCAGGAGCTGTAAATTAACAAGCAGATTTTCTCAGCAGGCACAATATATATTGAGTAGAATGGGAATTAAATTATGTAAGTTTCAAAGAAATAGTACAGAGATGAGGCCAGCACAGCATAGACTTGATGACTACCAGAAATAATCAGAAAACAGAAATTTTTTGCTCAACTCAAGATTCTGAGAGTATTAACCATTTAATCTGGATGCCATGATACTGCTGTGGAACTTCCAGTTGGCCTACATCTTCCCTCCTCTTCCATTAATTCCGATGACATTAAAGAAAAGTTGATTAAAAGCAATGCTAGATTGATTGCAACAATTCCTTTCTGGCCAAGAAGATCCTGTTCTCCGAAGCTTTGCAAATGTCCATATGAGCTCGCTGATAGTTACCAACCATTCCGATTCTGATGTCCAGGGGGTAGATGCTGCATCCACATGTGCAGAGATTGAGCTTGACTGGTCGGTTGCTGAAAAGAAGACTTTAGAGACCAAAGGTTTCTCATCCAAAGTGATAGATATTTTACAAGCAGCAAAGAGTGCCTCTACCAAGGGAGCTTATGCCAAGGCGTGGAAGTGATTTTGATTCTCTGTCTCTCTGTTCCCTATATGTTTCCTTGAAAAAGAACGCTGTGACGTTCGAAACGCGTTGGATGGGTCTTTTGTCACATTAAAGTGCCCTTTTAATCATTTTTTGTCCTGGGTTCTTCCTGCTCCGTTTGTGCTGGTGCGCTTTTTGGTCTCCCTTTTCCCTATATCGTACAGCTTCTGCAGCAAGATTTTGACACTGTCAATTTTGCTAAAATTCACTGAATGTGCATATGGCCATATCTGTAGTCAGAGATCAACCATTAGCCAGAAATCTGCTGAAAAATTAGATTTTTTACAGCTGTGCAGAAAATCAAACCAAAATGTTTGCCTCCTGTACCAAGTTGTGACTTACCTTTGGGTTCTTTCAGTCCTCTGTAAGTGCACCATTTAAACCTCTACAAGACATCTCTATAAAGGCTATTAACACTTATATCATTCTTGCTAGCGGCAGTCACATCAGCCAGAAGAATTGGCCACACATAAAGGCTCTTTCCATAAAAGAACCATATATGCTGTTTTATGAGGACAAGGTAGCCTCCAATTTTTTTTTCTGAAGCTCTAAACCTTCTTTCATCTAAATCAAGAAACAGTTCTACCATCTTTATGTCCCAATTCATTTAATGCAAAATAAACTTAATATATTGGATGGTTGTTGTCCTTTTTCTGAAAGCATACTGTATTTCAAAAGAACTGATGATTTAAAAAAATGGAAAAATACTTTGTTTTGTATGCAAGACACAATAAAGCATGTACTGCCTCAAAGCCTTCATTGGCAAGATGGTTAAGATGGGCGATTACAGAACGATTCAAGGAAAAATGCCTCCTGACAGGATTATGGATAATCGGCTCTGCCCATGGAACATTCTACTACAACCGTGGTGGTTTCATGGGCAGTAAGAAATCAAGCTTTGGCAGCAGAGATTTGCAGAGCAGCCACCTGGACTTCAGTGAACAATTTCATAAGGCACTACAGACTTAATGTGACCACATCCTCTGATGCTTCCTTTGGGTGAAAGGTGTTGCAAGCCATTGTAAACCATTAGACCCTCCCATTTAGTACTTTGTGGTATATCCCACAGTTTGTGCATTGCCGTGAGGACATAAATGAAAGAAGAAATTCTTACTGCTATTTATTTTTCTTCAAGTCCTTTTCACGGCACTGCGTGGGACTTCCCTCCCTAAATACATTTTATGCAGCAATTGGTTGGTGCTTGTGGAGTTTTTTTCTCTTGCTTTTTGTCTTGACTTAGGAACAAAACTGTTGAGTAAAGGGGAAGGAGGTCCTATTACACCTACTAGTTAAAGTTTGGTAGTGCACTGCTGTGAAAAGAACTTAAAGAAAAATAAATAGCAGTAAGAATTTCTTCTATGTAGGTTTACATTATCTGCATTCATTGTAGTGTATATCAAGGGTGCGCAAACTTTTTTCTCTGCGCCCCCTTGGCTGCTCTCCCTCCCTGATCGCGCCCCCCTCCTTACCTTGTCTCCGGCATTTCTGACGTCACAATGTCATGTGACCCTGCGTCGTCATTTGATGGTGTGTTGCCATGGCGACACGTCACCAGAAGCCACTGGAGACCAGGTAAGGGAACTTACAGAGGCCTCGCACACTCCCCAGCATTTCATTTAAATGCTTTGGGGAAGAGCACGGTGCCTCTGCAAGCCCCGCCTGACAGACTCGCGCCCACCCTGGGGACATGCCCCCTAGCTCGTGCACCACTGCTATATATCATGTTCTAGAATTTCATACTTATAACTAGAGATGTGCACTTGATTCATTCTTTTGGTTTAAAAATAAATAAATGATGTGTTGGTTTTGACAAAACTTGTTGATTGGTATTGATTTTACATTATACAGTAAATGTGAATGTAAGGAAAAAAATGTAATGTCATGTAATTAACATAGATCTGTTTTATGCTTCCTATGTTTATGCCATTTGTAATCTATTTAGGAAAGATAATGATAATAAATATTAATGTGGTGTATGTTAAATCCGACCGAGAACAGGACCAGGTAAAACAAAGACAAGACTACTTAGAAGAAGAATGTTTAGAAAGACAATTTAAATGCTCAAGTACAGTATGGTATGTTGGAGATGGAGTGCAACTGCAACTGACTCACTGATATACTTTACTGGCAGACACTAGCGCTTTAGCTAACATCTTATACAGCTACGCTTGGGCTATACTATACAGAATCAGCAGTCCAATTACATTTCTATTTCTAAAACCATCCCATGTTTTGGAAGCAAAATAGGAAAACAATAATGTTTACTGAAAACCAATGTGTGGTGGGAATTAACATTTTTGGTAGACTTCAACTTTAAATCACTAGAAGAAACCTGATTATGTATAAAAGCAGTATGAAATCAAATATCCAAATTAATTTACCAAAACACAGTTTCTCTGCATTCCAATTTTGCATGATTGACCTAACACATTATTTGCAAAATGACCATACAAATTCACTGGGATTTATTTTTAATTTTATCAAACATCTCCAATTTACCATCAATGCCAATGGTTTAGATATTAATTGGTTGCTCATTTCACCAAATTAATTTTATAATGATGTGTATTTTTTATTACCAAAAGTTTTAACTTTCTCAACATTACATAGTTACATAGGGAATTTGGGAATGATGGAAATCATTACATACTGTAGCTTTGCATTGGGGTTTTAAGGCACATAGGCATATAGCTTGCAGTTTAAATGTATTTTAGTGTCTGGTGCAAAATCACTTAGAGTGATTTACTTAATGATTACAAAGAGCTAAGCTGGGATATAGACCAGGTATACCTGCTTCAAGGAGAGTGATGGTTCTGTAAGTTTAAACATTAATCAGAATGTTCTCTTTATTTTAGGTACTGTATAATGTGTTTGATTCGTTTGTGGCTATAGGAGGTGAAAATGTGACTGGTGTGGATTGTGTAAAAGGAGTTGGTAAGAAAACTCTTCCTTACATACTCAAAAGTGTTCCATGTTCTTGTATTATAGCTCATTTGCAGCATCATGTTTTAACTGATGAAAACAAAAAGCATAACTTTAATATCAGTACACTAAATTACTAAACACATTTCTTTTCGTAAGTATTTTACTAGCTAATACTACTACTAAAATATCTTAAACTACTCAAATATCTTATAGTATAAACAATTGCACCAGTTAAATGCACACGTTTAGATGCATCTCAATATAATATGAAGCTCACTGCTCCCCTAACTCCTCTATTTACAACTTCGCAAGATGCTCATTGATACAAGTGGAGCAAATTTTGAGCCAAACACCTTCATGCATTAAGTCACAGTGACTGTCATAATTACGCAATTTGCATCATTTTTGGAGCAATGTTTGCAACACGTGATACATATCTCCTTAAGCTTCTTCATGTTCTACATTTTAGTTTGTTGATAAAAAAAATAAATAAACATATCTTTAATTTTGAAACATTTATCATAGTTAAGAATGTATTATGAGGTGAAGTGCTTTTACCTTATTACAGCTTATGTATATGATATTCTAACTCGTACTACATATTTAACCTAAACTAAACTATGTGTTTGAATCAAATAACACTTTAATATTCATGTTTGGATATCTTTAAAATGTATAATGCAGTATGTTGGATATTTTGTTTCCTATTATTAAACCGATGCTTATGTTTCATATTTGTTTTTAGTGTCTTTCTTTGTGGTAAGCCTAGGAGGAACATTAGTTGGAATTGTCTTCGCCTTCCTTCTCAGTTTGGTTACTCGTTTTACCAAACATGTCAGGATCATTGAACCAGGATTTGTCTTCGTCATTTCATACCTGTCTTATCTTACATCAGAGATGCTTTCTCTATCTGCTATCCTTGCGTGAGTATAACTTACCAGAAATGAGAATGGCTTATAAACAAACAATTTTTAGGGATGGGTTTCAACATATATAGCTGTCTTAAAGTTTTTAAGATAGGTTTAGACTTTTTATTGTTGAAGAATACACCACCTTCCTCCCGCCATGCAAACACATCTCATTCTCCCAACGACCCTTTGAATGGAAATATGTATTTTAAAAGTGACTCATGATGAAAATAGTGAGATTTATGGTCAATAAGAACAAGAGAAATGTATAAACATCTAATAACAGTGTAAAGACGAAAACTAGCAGCTACAGTGCAAGAAACTCTGTAAAACAGGACAATTGAAAAGGGACTGGCTATTTTATGATTAATACTATATGATGACATTTAGATATGTTTTGTAAATCCAGCATTTCTTGATTTTTTCCTCCATAATCACAACTAAGGGAGCTGAACTGGGTAATGCAGTTGATGTGTCTTAGATTTTGCAAAGGCTTTTGATACAGTTTCACACAAGAGGTTAATGGACAAAATAAATCAAATTAGACTCAGTAAAAATATTTGCACCTGGATTGAAAACTGATTGAAGGATAGACTATAGAGAGTTGTAATAAATAAACCTTTTCCAGGTTGGGCTGAAATTGTGAGTGGAGTATCTCAAGGATCGGTACTAGGAGCCCTGCTTTTTAACTTGTTTATTAATGGCTTTGCAGTTGGTATAGAGAGTAAAGTCTCCATTTTGCTGATGACACTAAATTATGTAAGGTAGTAGATTCAGAGCAGGATGTAATTTCTCTCAAGAATGACTTGGATAAACTGGAAACGTGGGCAGGTAAATGGCAGGTGAGGTTTAATGCAGATAAATGTAATGCAATGCATTTGGGAAACAAGAATAAACAGGCAACTTACAAATTAAATGGGGATAAATTAGGAGAATCCTTGGTGTAATATATCCAAAAACATGCCTAAGCAAGAAAGGAGCCTCTATAGTACAGCACTCAGATCAAAATTATAATGAGATGATGTGGTAATTTAAAACTTAACCTTTAATAGGATAATGTGCAATAAAATAAATCAGACAAACAATGACGAATAGACAAATATGAAATCAGATTAAACTAATCGCGGCAGAATCCCACTGCTGGGGCAGAGGCATCCACTATTGATATAAGACGTGGGTGCGGTAGCTGACAAGGATTATGATAGGATAATCCTTCAATATCGATATCAGTGTGAGTATCTTGTCCTTGGCACAGGAGAAGGCAACCCATGTGGCACAGAGACTGCACCAGATACATGGGTATAGCTGTTGGTTAACACAAATGATGTCCCAATAGAGTGCATACAGCCAGGTGATATAATTGGTTGTAATATATTGGGATAGTGTCGGTGTCTTACTTACCCGACAGAACTAAACACCTAGCTACTGGTAATGTTAGTGCCCAGGACATACTTGAAAATGAGCGGTAACTCTCAATGTATTACTTCCTGGTAAAAGTTTTTTTATAAAAATAAATGTTAAGCACACAGAGTATAAATATTTATGTGCTACTATATATCCAATGAGGATTACTCAGTTGATGATAATACTCTAGATAGAGGGGATAGGGTTACCACAGGGCGCAGAGTAATGATCAGGTACTAAAACCAACATGTGTATACTTGAAGTAAAATATCATTTACTCAGGATAACTGTATTGTAACATTGAAACGGTATTCTAAGATACTTGGCATAGAACAGCATTGATTCTGCAAAATCAGCACCAGACACTTATTAGTATTTATATCATGTAAAAGTGCTTGCTGATAAAATGAAAAAAGACAAATATCAGTCTTAGCCCTATGTGGCTTGAACACAAGGTCTGGTGAGAGCCAGTGATAAAGGGAAGTATACTGCTGATTCAGTTAACTTAAAACACTCCCTTGACTGGGAGTCACTTAGCTAGAGGAGAGAATAGTACTAGTAATATATACTTAATAGTACTAGTAATATACTTAATATGTAAGTTAGATGCAGCTATGGTCGGAATGTACAGGTTCTATAGAACTGCAGACCATCGTCTGTAAGTAACTCTAAGGTAAAATTAGCAAACTAGCCTCAGTATCCGAATTATATTTAATGTATCAGTAAGTAGCTTTCTATCTCTCTGCTCGTGGGTCGCGCTGACAATGCAGCCGGGGTCCCTGCCTGACCCTGTGCTGATGTCACACTAAAGCGACGTGCACCAACGTACATTTCACGTTAGGTTACGCTTTCTCAAGGTGGCCCCGCCTATCGGCAAAATGCGGTTTAAGTAGCCATTAGTTGCCTTGGTGATGGCTACACGTCTAAAGCTCCAGTCCCAGTAAGTATACAGAACTGGCATATTGGTTCTGGTTAAGTATTATACATACAGATACATTTCTCAGAGAAAGGGGGTGTCAAATTAAAGTACAATGACTTTATTAATTCAAATGACATCCAGCTGAGTTAAGGAAACAGCCCCTAAACAGGGATTAAAATTTATGGACATAGTTAAAGGCAAGTGTATCTATGTATGTCTTTATTTAAGTGTAGAGGAAAGGGTACTGTCAATACACTGTGTGTTAATGGGACAAGTTTTCCATATTTATAGTTACACATGGGACATTTAAATGTCCTTAGTGCATTCTGTCAACCCCAGGTATCCAGTATCAAGTGGAGATACATCATGACATGACAGTGAATAGAGGGATGATCAAGTGCGTCAAATAGGAGATCAAATGTCAGTGAAATTAGCAGTCAAAGGACTGCTAGCTAGTAGACATGTGCTGTACCTGTATCTAGTCCCAGCCACTTTAGGGTCCAATATTTTCCTGTTAAACATTAATGTTTTTAATAGGAGCATGGTGGGGGGTCAAAGAGAATACCAGCTGATGTTTTGCTGTTTCATATCATTGGTGTAGAAGGATTTAGGAGTGCTTGTAGACAGCAGGCTTACCAATAGTGCCCTAAGTCATACAGTAGCTACAAAGGCAAACAAGATCTTATCTTGCATTAAATGGCAAAGGATGGAAGGGAAGTAAACATACTTATGCCCTTTATAAAGCATTAGTAAGACCAGACCTTGAATATGGAGTACAATGTTGGGCATCACTCCTTAGAAAAGACAGTATGGAACTAGAGAAAGTACAGAGAAGAGCCACCAAATTAGTAAAGGGGATGGATATTCTGATTTATGAGAAAAGGCTAGCTAAATTAGATTTACTTACATTAGAAAAGAGGCATCTAAGAGGGGATGTGATAGCCAGGGCTCGACAAATCGAGTGAATTTTGGGAGTTGGCAAGGTGGCGGCGGAAGCGTCAGAAGAGGAGGACTGAATACGGGAGTGGAGTGGCACCGAAGGAAGGCAGCTGGCGGCATGAGAAGAGGACCATGTCATAGGAACAGGGCAGCAGAGGCATTACATGGTGGGCAGTGGGCAGCAGCAGGAGAGCATTGACACCATGTGAGCAACAAGAGAAATCCGGGTAGAAGCTGCGTTATCACGAGGAGACTCATGGAGCAGGTAGGACCTCGGTGGCCGGAACATTAGGGGAGGCAAGGATTGTCGGAGGCAGGTGGGGTCACAAGAAGAGGTCGGAGGCAGGCGGCAGGTAGCGTGGTCGGGGTCACAAGCAGGGTTCGGCAACAGGAAGGGCGGTGCAGGACAGGGGAGCAGGACAGGAGAGCAGGAACTGAGACTGGGGAGCAGGGAGTTAGACAAGGGAACAGGGACTCTGAGACCAGGGAACAAACAGGGACATGCCAGATTACCAACAAGGGCCTTTAATAATGTACAGGACTCCAACATGGAACAGAAACAGAGGCAGAAGCATGGGCATGGGCATAAAGAGTCTGACACAAAACAAAGGAAAGGGAGGAACAGGAAACAGGAAACTATAAGGACAGAGGACAGGAGCAACAAGGAAACAGACATACAGAGGAACCCCAGAGCAGACAGAAAACAGCAGCACACCCGGTGGACAGAGAAGGGAATTGGGAGAGACGGAGATCTAGGAAAATATATGTCAGGGCTATTTCCTGACAGTGGTGTAGCACTCCAAGACACCGGAAGTCTTCAGTAAAGACGTCCGGGTGGGACCGCTGTGTGCGCGCTCCTACTTGGCTTTTCTCCTGCTGCTCACATGGTGTCAATGCCTTCCTCCGGTGCCACTCCGCTCCCGTCTTTAGTCCTCCTCTTCTTCCACCACCACCATCCACCGAAACTAGGTAAGTGAAGGGGATGAGAGAGGAAGAGTTATACAGTACGTTAAAAAAAAATTGAGGGTGGAAGGGGTGGTATGTGGACAGGCGAGTCCCTTTTTTTCTGGCGAGTGCTATTTTTTATAATTTGTCGATCCCTGATGATAGCTATATAAAATATATTTGGAGACAATGCAAGGAACTTTGAAAAGAACTATTCATCCCAAGGGCAGTACAAATGACAGAGGGTCATACCTTAAGGTTGAAGGAAAGGATATCACCAGCAACAAAGGAAAGGCATCTTTACAGTAAGGGCAGTTAAAATGTGGAATTCATTACCCATTGAGACTGCAATGGCAGATACAATAGATATCTTCAAAAAAAGGTTTGACATCTTTTTAGAAAGGAAAGCCATACAGGGATATACCAAATAAGTAAACATGGGACAGATGTTTATCCTGGGAGTAATCTGACTGTCAATATTTGGAGTCAGGGAGGAATTTATTTTTCCCCTTATGAGATATCATTAGATGATATTTCACAGGGGGGGGGGGGATTGTTTGTGTGCCTTCCACTGAATCAATATAATGCAAGTACAAATATAGGATAAAGTATCTGTCGTCGAAATTTAGTATAGGTTAAACTTGGACGTATGTCTTTTTTCAACCTCATCTTCTATATAACTACAGCTCAACCCCATTATAGCGTGATGTGCTACAATGTGGATCGCTTATAACGCGGTTTGAGCATGGCTCCCGCTTTAGAAGATCTCCCACCTTTTAATTCCCTTTTGCCTGCTCTTGCTGCCGGCGCCCCCCATCTCCGTCAAATGACCCCACGGGAATGAGGTTACCTGGCTTCTGGAACAGGGGCGTGTTAATGTAACTGTGCTGATGTCTCCAGCCAGCAGATCCTGAGCCCAAGCCCCTCCTTATCTCCTCCTCTTCCAGCAGTCACATGCCAGCTGTCTGCAGTCATGAAGCTTGCTGTGGGTTGCATTGGCTCATATGGATGACATGCAGGAGTTAGGAGAGGTTGAGAATGTACGTTTTATTTAGTTTTGGAAATTCCACAACTTCCCTGTTTTCTGAGGGATATTTGGGGATTTCTCTGGGCTCCCCCCTCCGTGCCTGCTGCACATATCATGCTGAGGAAGCAGATTCTGCTGTCAGACTGGAAGCGGAGTCTGTGGTGGGTGGGGGGGAGAGACTGAGACAGAGCTGAGAGCTGAACATGAGGTGGAAAGGTAGACCAAGCTATATGCACATATGTGTGTGTGTGTGTGTCCACTAATCTTGGGAGGTCTGCGGAATGAAACCTCCTATGGCGCTGAGGAAAGAATGGAAGTAGAATCTTGTACAAAAGTTCTTGTCTTGTGCTGTAAACCTCAGAAAAGGAAGACAAAGAAAGGCAAAAAACACTACAATAGTGTATTACCCAGGGACATAATATGGTATATATAATGAGAGCATTTATTCTATAAAACGATTGGTATAAAACAATTAATATAAAACAGTTAATCAAACAGATGTATAGGCATAAAAAACTTCCAAGCGCTTGTGCTTAAGGAAGATGAGCTGCTCCGCCGTGGTAAAATTGAAATCCTACTCACCGGACATGAGTAGGACATGCGCAATGGTTTAGGGTCTTTATCTTCAGAAGACACCGCTCGCCGTGGGGTGCAACCGCCTCTTGATGCGGGAGGATTGCCTGCAATACTCGTGGACTCCTTGCCGACAGAGTTCGATCGATCGCCTCCTCCGCTGACGTCACCACCTGGATAGCACTAAGATAAAGGGAAAGGGCAGTGGGAACAGCGCTATTGCTTTAAATGCAAAAATTAGTGTATATTAACAACTAATAATATATAAACTCCTAAAATATTAGGCAAAGGCTGCCAGGAACAATGGGTGACACAAACCAAAAAATGACAATAAATAAAGATAAACCGGCGCCAAAAGAAAGAAAATCTGACCAAATATAGTCCAATTCAAAGGGTTGGGATGAGTTCCATGGAAATGTCCTCAATGCAATCTCAGACAAACAAACATATAAGACCACAACATAAAAGAGAAGAAAAAAGAAAAAAGATCATAGCGCAACTAAATACAAACAACAAATCACTGATATAGTATACAGATATAAACAGTAATTTAATATATAATTAAAAAAACACACATAAAAAAACAACAAACAATTGCTTGTTGGGCAGGGAACACACTAATAAAGTGATGGCGTCCATTGGGGCTAAAAATGAAACCCTACTTACAGCACTGCTGAATTTATAAAGCCTGTATATCAATCACACAGCCCTCCGTGGCCTGGGTAGAGAAAGGAGGATTCACCACAATGTCCGTGTGCTGCTGCACCGCAGGGAAGCTCCTCTCCCGTGGTATCACACCGCCAGCTGCCTCACTCGTCTGCAGACGTATAGGCTCATAAATGGAGGAACACCAGAGCTCTAACCGCCGAGGCCTCCCTGGGACAGTCACGCGGACCTCAGGTCTCGCGAGACCACGTGACGTCACCGCTGAGAGCCGAGACAGGGGAAGGAAGCTCGCAGGTGCCAGGCAATGAAACAGCCGTAGCTGCTGGGGATGGGGAAGCAATTGAACAGGAGATGAACGCCAAATAGTCCTTGCCAATAATAAAAGTCCACCCTACGCGTTTCGTGACGTCAGTCACTTCGTCAGGGAAAAAAACCTTTCCAACGCCTTTCGCAAGTGGCCAAAAACCTTTCCAACGCATTTCGAAACTCCTATTGATGGGTTTCTTCGTCAGGGATGAATCAATAGGAATTTCGAAACGCGTTGGAAAGGCGTTGGAAAGGTTTTTGGCCACTCTGGGACACCGTAGCAGTGCTATCCAGGTGGTGATGTCAGCGGAGGAGGCGATCGATCGAACTCTGTCGGCAAAGAGTCCACACGTATTGCAGGCGATCCTCCCGCATCAACAGGCGGTTGCACCCCACAGCGAGCGGTGTCTTCTGAAGATAAAGACCCTAAACCATTGCGCATGTCCTACTCATGTCCGGTGAGTAGGATTTCAATTTTACCACGGCAGAGCAGCTCATCTTCCTTAAGCACAAGCGCTTGGAAGTTTTTTATGCCTATACATCTGTTTGATTAACTGTTTTATATTAATTGTTTTATACCAATCGTTTTATAGAATAAATGCTCTCATTATATATACCATATTATGTCCCTGGGTAATACACTATTGTAGTGTTTTTTTGCCTTTCTTTGTCTTCCTTTTCTGAGGTTTACAGCACAAGACAAGAACTTTTGTACAAGATTCTACTTCCATTCTTTCCTCAGCGCCATAGGAGATTTCTTTCCGCAGACTTCCCATCTGGTTGGGAGATACCAGATCAACCTTTCAGGCAGCTAAAGGACTACCTTCATCGTACTCTGTATCACAGGTTTTATATATTGTATATCACTGTATTTTGTTTGCACGAGTGCTATTTGCACTTATTATTTCACCACTTTTAATCTAGGGAGGTACTGAACAGCATAACATAGTACTAAATTACAACTATACCACTACAGTGCAATATTTCATAGCCAAAATGACTATTGTGAAATCAGAATGACTGACTGACGTATAGAGAAGGATCCTCGTTTACTGTGACTGCATCAGATGTCATAGCATGATCAATAAATGTTTACAATGTGATTCATATATAGTAATAAGACAATGAAATGCTTAAGTCCCCCAACCTTGTTGTAATAAGTTCAAATTAATCAGAGAGTAATTATGGATTTATAATGCCAGCCACATGTGTATTTAGAGAGATATTCCATACATGCAAGTACAATGAGCTTTAGATACCTTCAGTTTCAGATAGAATAGGCTCATATACTGTACCTGAAAAGTCTCCTTGCAAACTTCCCTTTACTTGTTAGCAGCATGCTATCCGAGAGGAACACTTTAAGTAACACATTTTTCTTTTATTGGCTGTAATTTATAAAGGTCATCTACCTACATGCAATATCTCTATACTTTTTTTAAATATATTTTTTAAATGTTATGTCATTTATCATTAGTATTACAACACATTATGTTTGGGTAACGAAAACAGCTGAGGTAGCACAAAGTCTGTGCCTTTCCTTTCTGCATGTGGAATTAAGGAGTATATATTTATTTTGACAAAGTAGCATTGAAGAAAACACACACCCCTCTTTCTGTCCCCCCCCCTTCCAGAGGCTAAAGCAGGGAGAGGAGAGAGCTGCCTTGCTGTGCCACCGACACACACACACATTCTCTCTTTCCCCCATCTGGAGGCTGAAGCAGGGAGAGGAGAGAGCTGCCACTCTGTTCCGCCACGGGACACACACCCACACACATCTGCTGCTCCGCCGGGTCTGGTACAGCTGGGAGAGTTATCCCAGCTCCCACCCTCCAGTGGATGCGGAAACCCCTGATTGCGGCCATTTTTTCCCCGCGATCCCCATTATAACGCGGTCGCACTATGTGGATCCCAAGCACCATGTTATAACGGGGTTCAGCTGTATGTAACATCCAGCAGTATTGTCGAATAGGATGCTGGCCCAGTCGCCGTTTTGACTTCTCAAAAGTGAAGAAACACTGTCAAATAAAAATAGTTTGATAAAGATAATGCTGTTCAGCTCCAGGTGACCACAATTTTTTTTTAAGATGAAAAAATGGATAGGGTGGGATTGCTGCCTTAGCCTCAAAAACTAGAAACCATCAAAGCAAATTTTAAAATGATAAAATTCATCCTCATAAACGACCATTTATTAAGATACCAGAAGGGCTGTAGATTAATAAGATAATTGTGTTGTTGCCTTGTGGTCTGAAACATTGACTACGATAAAATAACCAAGTTGCATATAAAGTGTGCATAATTTTGAATCCCTAGAAAACAATATGCATTGAGGCATCCAGCGTTATACTGTAGATTCCAGGCCTCATAGCCATACCTTTAGATTTATGACATATTTGTAAAAAACTTGTAAAGTAATTTGGTAAAACATTTACCATTTTACTGTAAATCATTTAACAATATGACAAGCAATTTCATAGTAGTCAGTATAGTGGCAAAATAACTTAGCCCCTGTCAGGGTAATGCACAATGTATTGCAATGAATTGTCTACAGGCACGTTTAGTGCTAAATGAGTTAACAAACGAATTCCCATGCACTGGGTGAGACATTTGTATACTTTAACATGTGTGCCCTTGTTTATATAATTACCCATAGCATATGACTTTGTTTGCCCATCCAGTTTTGTAGAAAAACCTTTCCAACCTTTTTTATAGTTCATTGCGAAGTAAGAAAAAAATCATAGAAACCATTGCAGAAATTATTGTATCTGACTAACAGCTAAATGAGGTAACCTCAATTCATATTCATGTTCTTAAATTAGCTTGTCCCTGAACTATCAGAGACTGCACTGAATGCGTATAGTTCCAAAAAATGTAATACGTATTTTCAAGACATGCTCTAACATAATATTACATTATATGTTTGAATAAAAAATATAAGATAAAATATATGGTGATTACAAATCCAAAACCTAAAGGGGTTAAAGGATAAATCTATAAACATTGATGCAGCCATTTTGACCAAAAAGAGGCACCAACAGCAGCTTCGGAATAAATACAATTTACCTCTAAGCTATGTTTTTATGTTGCCTCTCTATTATATAATTCATTTGCGTTATAGCATGGTATTTCTTTAGCTACTATTCAGGGTTACATTTTTAACATATTTCAAATTATATTTAATTCAATGCGGAATTATACATAAACTGTTAATCGTCCTGACATAGGCAGAATGATAATTTCATGAGGCACTATAAATAGCATTGTTTAGTTATCCTTAGATGTTGCCATGCTAAATCCACTTGCAGATTTGAGTTATCCTACATAGGTTAAAGAGGTAGTAGTACATCCTTTTTAAAATTTGGTTAAAAAGTACTCTAAAAAATAACAGTATAGGAGTTATAAGCATTTCAATTTACAGTAAAAGGATTCAGATATCTGTATTTCCTCTTCATGAGTTAGAGGGCAGCCATATTGGACTTGAGATATTATTTTATGACTCTGGAGAACAAAACAATATTGAGATCCCTTACAAATCCCTATGTTGTTTTAAAAAAAAAAACATTTTTAAACAGCACAAATATGTCCTTTTCATCACTTCTTCTGTCAAGAAACCTAAATGTACCTATTAATTACCTATGAATCCTAATGCCTTCGGCCTTCCAGTATTATAAATAAAGTCACAAATCAAACACATGGCAAGAAAACAGAACTGCGCTATACAATATGAACTAAACAAAATAAAGGATACACATAAAACCACTATCTATATCAATTGTATCTAAACTCTCCCTGCAGCTGGCCTAAACTCTTACCCGGAGAGAAAAAGTCAAAATATATTGCGCACAGGAGAGAAAGAAACAAAAACAGAACATAGTGTAATCTGTAAATTGAGATATATATTCCTGCTATAAAATAATGCACTAACAGGATAATAATCCAGATAGGACAGAATGAATAATCTCAGCTGTATGTGTTGATCAGAGAATCCCCGCCTCCACGTTGCACTCAACCCCTTTGTAAAGGTGTAAAAACTTGGCTCCGTCACTGGGATTTCTTTATACTTTGTAGAAACTTCTTTAGAGGCTGATTAACTCTGCTGTGCTCCCAAAGGGGATATGATAAAAAGAGATACGGAAAAGAGAGAGAGAAAGAGAGGGAATGTACTCACGTACAAAAACAGATGTATTAAGCTAAAACGAGCAAGGATATATCTGTGATTAGAACGCCACACTAAACTATCTCCTGCGAGAGATACTGTCACCGCTTCCTGAGTGGACGGCCCACGTCCCTCCTTCACGGTGTCACTGTCCACAGAAGAATCCGTCTACCACTGGAGAGTACTTAGCTGTTAGAGGCGGCGACCCGCGTCCCTCGGAAGTATTGGCAGAGAAGGACGCAGGTCATCGCCTCTAACAGCTAAGTACTCTCCAGTGGTAGACGGACTCTTCTGTGGTCAGTGACACCGTGAAGGAGGGACGTGGGCCATCCGCTCAGGAAGCGGTGACAGTATCTCTCGCAGGAGATAGTTGCAGTGCGGCGTTCTCATCACAGATATATCCTTGCTGGTTTTAGCTCAATAAACCTGTTTTTGTACGTGAGTACATTCCCTCTCTTTCTCTCTCTCTTTTCCTTATCTCTTTTTATCATATAGCAACAAATAGGAGGAAAAGAGATCCCTACCAAGGAGTCCCTTTACCTTGCACTCAAAGCACATAAATCAAATATAGATATATATTATATCTTTCAAATACAAATATTTGATTGAGAGTATAATTTTGTATATATTTATCTCTCTTATGTACCACTAATCCAAAATAATAACAATTTTATTGTTATCAGACATCGACGCAAAATTGTGAATTTTATATACAGTGATTTTAAAACTCCATTCGAGAGGCTGTATTGACTGATATGCCTATATATATAACCACCTAAGGTTAGTATATTTTAGCTGGACTCCTTGGTAGGGATCTCTTTTCCTCCTATTTGTTGCTGGATGTCATAATTGTGTCCCTATGCACCTTAGTCAATTACATTTAGACCTATATGATATTAAGGTTGAGCAGTTTATCAAAAATATAGACTCTTTTTATCATATCCCCTTTGGGAGCACAGCAGAGTTAATCAGCCTCTAAGAAGTTTCTACAAAGTATGAATAAATCCCCCTGACGGAGCCAAGTTTTTACACTTTTACAAAGGGGTTGAGTGCAACGTGGAGGCGGGTATTCTGTGCTCAACACATCCAGCTGAGATTATTCTGCCCTATCTGGATTATTATCCTGTAAATGCATTCTTTTATAGCAGGAATATCTATCAATTTACAGATTACACTGTGGTCTGTTTTTGTTTCTTTCTCTCCTCTGCGCTATAGGTCATTTTGCAATACAAATCAAACACAACTGCCTGTTGACCTATAAGGATAAAATAAAGATATTGCAATAATTTTAGTTTAGATTTCTTTATCTATAGATACAATACCTTAGAAGTATATTGTTTTAACACTTTGCCTTTCTTTAAATAAAGGCTCGGAGTCAGAATTTACAGGTGCATTTACTCGTACAGCATATTTTGACACTGCAATAAAAAGAAAGGGTTAATGGGTATCTCATAATTTTAGATATGTATTAGTTTTCCAAATTTAGGCCAGAAAGCCCAGCTATGAAAATCTGGAGAATACATTTGTGCATAATATACAATACATATTAATTCTGCAACAACAAAATCCACAACAACATAATTTTTCTAGATGATTTCATAATAAAGCATATGACCAGAATGTCAAAAGTTAACTGGAACACTATATATATATATATATATATATATATATATATATATATATATATATATATATATATATATTTTTTTAAATTGTATTGTATTGTATGTCTTTATTTATATAGCGCCATTAATGTACATAGCGCTTCACAGTAGTAATACACGTGGTAATCAAATAAATAACAGATAATATAAATAACAGGTCATGGGAATAAGTGCTTTAGACATAAAAGTAACATTAAGGAAGAGGAGTCCCTGCCCCGATATATATATATATATATATATATATATATATATATATATATATATATATATATATATATATATATATATATATATATTTGTATCCATCCTAATTATCTATATATACATAACCTGCTAGGTGGGTAACACTTGTAGTGACTGTGATTTTATTGAGCTTTAATCTGCTCTTTATGTTAAGAGGCAGGTGGAGGCAACTGACGGAAACAGAATAGATTGTCAAAAGAAAATACACTTATTTTTAATAAATGCATTTTAAAAGTACATAATAGTAAGTACACTATCAATAATGCATTTCTTTTTTCAGTATAACTTTCTGTGGAATCTGCTGTCAGAAATATGTGAAAGCTAATATATCGGAACAGTCTGCTACTACTGTGAGATATACAATGAAAATGTTGGCCAGCGGTGCTGAAACTATTATCTTTATGTTCTTGGGAATATCAGCTGTTGATCCGAACATCTGGATATGGAACACAGCTTTCATACTTTTAACAGTGGTCTTCGTCTCTGTTTACAGAGTAATTGGTAAGAGACAACATCATTTAATTATTCATAAAGTCTACTTTTGGATTATTCAGGGACTTTACTAGTAGGTGACAAGTACTGCACCGACACACTTTATTCGAGCAAATACCCAGTATGTACCTGGCAGATACCTGGAATGCGCCGCTCCTCACCTCTGACAAGCCCCGTTGCGTTTGCCTTCCCAGCCTGGGTTCATGCCTGGCTGACGGGCGGCTGATCTGTTAAATGATAATGATTAGGATTTAATAGGCTGCAATGCTTCGCGTGTCTACCAGATGGCATAAATTCATGAATTGTAATGCAGTATATATATATATACTGTGCAGTATTGCAGCCAGTGGGAATAAAATGCTTCAATCCCTGCTTGGAAAATAACCCAATGCACTCGGGCAGAAAACAGTCACAAACCTCAATACACCCGGGTATACCCGAATTCGTGGGACTAGCCGAGCTCGAATAAAGTGTGTCGCCAGTGTAATTATCAAACAAGGGTAAAAAAAAAAAAAGAGCGTGCTTTAGCACTAAAGAATAAAGTCCAACCTATTTTGTTTTATCATATCAAGTTTGCAATCTACAAATTATTAATATGAAAAACTTTTATGATCTGATATTCATAATTGTAGTATTCTAGGGTTTTGTTTATTATTTCTAAGGTTATTTTGTACATAGGAATGTGAATTTATTAATTACATAAATTATGATATACTGTCATAAATACTGTGGTAGATTCTTTTTGCTGTTTTTATAAATAATTATTTATCGTTTGTCACTTATGGTAGTATGCCAAACACCAGCATTAGAACAATAATGGAAAAATACCTACAGTATACTACCAACACATTTGTAATGTTTCTTTAATTCCTTTAACGTGTGTTTCAAGAGTGCCCCACACTTTGTGAATAGATTAGACAAACTAAATGATTAATACTTCATTTGTTTATTGAATTTCCATAACGCATGAAATCAACTTCATACTTCAGATGGCTTTTTTGTTAATGAAGCAAGTTCAGGAGTCTAATAGCTATGGGCTGCATCCGTTTAGAGTGTGAAGAATAGTGCACTAGGAGAAACAAACTATTTTAGCGTCTTATATAATTGTGTGTGGGAATAAAAGGGAGAAGGAGGTAAAGACATCAGCAATTTAGGTTGGAGAACAATGCGGGTGAACAATCGGGAGCAATATCACCATTAGAGGAAGCAATGTTGATGCAGTGCAGTGAGAATTATGGGTAAGTTAGGGAAAGACTGCCTCAATGTAGCTAAGGCAGAGATGGGGAATATACAAACAAGAAATCGTTAACTTTTCAATATGTGGCCATATTTATGACCATGTATAACATTTCGAAAGTCATGTAAAATGAGTTTGTTACTGTCACGAGAGACCAGGCAATTTCCACCTTTTTAACCGGGATCATTCACTGAGCAAACAAGGTAATGAAATAAATTAAAGTTTATTCGCACAAATTCGCTTACACACAATGGAACACAAAATGCAGATGAAAAGACACACTTACTTTGGGACTGGGGTAAAAAACTAGACTTTCCTAGGTGCAGGGAACTCTAAATAAGAGATTTGTCCTGATCGGGACCTAGCCCGAAATCTCTTTGTAACGCTGAGCTGCCCGCAGACCAGACCAGTCCCCAGTACTGAGGTGGGAAGGTAGTGAGCCACACACACACAGCTGTGAGGGCGTGCCCGGAGTGTGGTAGAGTGCGTTGCCGGGTTTGGTGAGAGTAGAATGGTTAAGTACTTGCCGAGACCGGGGCGCCAAAGGTCCGAGTAGTGAGTTCGTAAGCCAAGGGTCGAGGGAGGGAGCAGCAAGGTCAAAGTCTGTAGCCAAGTCCAGGGGTATAGAGGTACACAAAGTCAAGGGAAGCCGGGGTCCAAATACAGAGAGGGCAGTCAGACGAGCCGGATCAGCAACAAGAACAGGAAAGAGCAGAGGGCCATGCACAAAACTCCAAACAGCACAAGGTTACTAGAAGCTATGCAGAGCGAGGAAGGAGAGGGAGGACTGGGGTAATAAAGGATGGCTGACCAATGGAGGGCAGGGGAGGAACGGAGGTGTGTCTGGGTTGCCTCAGGGATAGTCTCGGGGGCAGAGAGGAGGAGGAAGCCAGGTGTTTGGCTGGGCCAGGAGGCGGAGCGTTCCGCGATGAGCGGGGGGCAGAGCCAGGAGTTCCAGATGGGGAAATAGAAGGCTGGGTGCACGCGCGCCCTGTAAGACTTGTGCGCGCACGCAACCCAGAAGTGTGGCGGTACGCCTTGCTGCCAGAGGAGAGGGCAGCGGTGCACAGCCGCTGAGAGTGGAAGCCCGATGGGATAATGCGGGGATGGCCGCTGCGGAAGTCTGCTCAGGTAGGGAGGGGAGCTGCCGCAGAGAATGCGTCCGCTGGTTTCTTACAGTACCCCCCAAGAGGATCGCACTCCGGACGATCCTTCCATGGCTTGTGAGGGAACTTCTGGTGGAAAAGCTTGAGTAAAGCTGGAGCATGAATGTGGTGGGGAGGCACCCAAGATCGCTCTTCAGGCCCGTAACCTTTCCAGTGAACGAGGAATTTTGGCTTGCCTCTTGTGAATCAGGAATCAAGGATGGATTGTAACATGAATTCTTGCTGCCCCTGAATGGTGACGAGATTGGGTTTGAGGGGGCGATCAGAAAAGTGAGCATTCTGAACAAAGGGCTTCAGAAGGGAGACGTGGAAGACTGGAAATTTTCATGGACAGTGGTAACTGGAGGCGGAAGGCTACCGGGTTTACTTGTTCCAAGATATTAAAGGGTCCTAAGAATCGGGGTGCCAACTTCTGGGAAGTTGATTTAAGCTTAATATTCCTGGAGGAAAGCCAGACTCTGTCCCCCGGCTTATATTCCTGTGCCTTTTGGCGGCGCCGATCTGCTTGCGTCTTTGTCTTTGAACAGCGCTGCGCAGTGCCTTTTGAATCCTTCTCCAGGAGGCTTGCAGGCTAGCAATCCGATCATCCACCACCGGAACACCAGAAGAGGTGTGGGAGAGGGGGAGGCGGCTGTTGTGAAAACTCACAAAAAAAGGGGGATTCCTGAGTAGATTCGTTCCTGAGGGAATTGGTAGCAAACTCCACCCAGGGTAGTAATTCCACCCAATTGTCTTGGGATTCGGACACAAAACACCTCAGATATTGCTCCAAAGACTGGTTCATGCTTTCAGTTTGCCCATTGGTCTGGGCAACTATTAGCCTGAGGAGAACAGGAGGGAGATGCCGAGCCTTTGGGAGAATGCCCGCCAAAACTTCAAAATGAATTGTGTGCCCCTGTCAGAAACAATGGAATGAGGGATACCGTGAAGCCTGCAGATCTCCTTCATGAATACCTCAGCCAACGTGGGGGAATTAGGGAGGCCCTTGAGGGGGACAAAATGTGCCTGTTTTGAGAACCTATCCACCACTACGAGAATGGTGTTCATACCCCTGGAGGGTGGGAGTTCCACAATCCATTGATATATGCGTCCAAGGACGTTCAGGGATGGGAAGGGGTAGAAGAATACCCGATGGCTTGTGTTGAGTGGACTTACTCTGTGCGCATGCCGGACAGGCTTTCGTGAAGTCCTGAATATCTCTGTTCATATTCGGCCACCAGAAAGTATGTCTGATCAAATCCAGAGTCCTCTTGAAACCCAGGTGACCATCTGATCTGGAAGTGACCCCATTCTAGGATTTTGTGATGGAAGTGTGGGGCGGCATACAGGAGTCCCTCTGGTACCTCTAACCCGCTGGGGATGTGAGCCTGGGCCTTCACGACTTTATCCAAGATGTCAAAGGAATTGGCGGAGATAATGCATTTAGAGGGTAAAATGGTTTCAGAGACTTCGTCAGACTTCTCCTCAGTGGTGAACTGACGTGAAAGAGCGTCGGCTTTAATGTTCTTGGTGCCTGGAATGTACGAGATAGTGTAATTGAAACGAGAAAAAAATAATGCCCAGCGCGCTTGACGGGATCCCAGATGACGAGCCCCTTCGATATACAACAAATTTTTATGATCCATGAGTATGGCTACCGGTTCTTTCGTACATTCAAGAAGGTGCCTCCATTCTTGTAGGACTAGCTTAATCGCCAACAGTTCCCTATTACCGAAGTCACAATTTCTCTCGGCCGAGGAATTTTTTTTGGAAAAGAAGCCACAGGGGTGGAGCTTGTCTTGGGGAAAAAACCTTTGTGACAGTACTGCGCCGGCACCGATATCAGAGGCATCGACCTCGGGGATGAAGGGGAGGGCGGTGTCGGGTGATGAAGAATAGGAGCAGAAACGAAAGCCCTTTTGAGGGTGTTGAAGGCCCTGGTAGCCTCAAGGTACCATACAGAGGGATCGGCCCCTTTTTTAGTAAGGGCGGTAATGGGTGCGATTGAAGTAGAAAAATTGTGGATGAAATTCCGGTAATAGTTAGAAAACCCGAGAAAACGTTGAATAGCTTTTAGGGAGTTAGGTTGTGGCCAGTCCAGGACTGCCTTCAATTTTTCTGGATCCATGGTAAAGCCCTCATCGGAATAATGTAGCCAAGGAAGGCTGTGGAAGGTTGATGAAAGAGGCACTTCTCCATCTTAGCATAGAGCCTGTTGGCACGAAGCCGAGAAAAGGACCACCCTGGTGTGGCGGATATGCTCTTCCAGGCTCCTGGAAAAAATAAGAATGTTATCCAGATAAACAATAACGAAATGTTCAGAATGTCCCAGAAGATCTCGTTCATGAATTCTTGGAAAACGGGCGGGGCATTACAGCGGCCAAAGGGCATCACGAGGTATTCATAATGACTGCTGAGCGTGTGGAAGGCAGCCTTCCACTCGTCGCCCTCTCGTATATGAATCAGGTTGTACGCCACTCTGAGATCCAGTTTGGAAAAGATAGTAGCCACCTGTAGCCTGTCGAACAGCTCAGAAATAAGAGGAAGTGGGTATCGGTTTTTGATTGTGATCTTATTGAGGCCATGGTAGTCAATGCAGGGTCTCAAAGAACCATCTTTCTTTTTCACGAAAAAAATCCGGCACCGGCCGGGGAGCTGGAATTCCGAATGAATCCTTTCTTGAGATTTTCTTGAATGTACCCGGACGTTGGGGGCTTTGAGGATTATGGGCAATAATCCTCTTGGGAAGTTCCTTATGGAGAGAGGGGCGAGAAGAGATGATACCCCGAGAAAGCCCCTCAAAACTCATTGGGTGTTCTCATTTCCCGGTCTCAGGGGACAATGTCGTACTTGGTGATTGGTTGAGCCGCAATAATAATAAAGACGTTCATTCCTACGGCGAATCCTCTCAGCGGAGCGGGGCTACTGACTACCAATCTGCATTGGCTCCGGGGCATCAATAGCCAGCATGGCAGGTGGGGGAGGCCCGGACGGATGAGGCTTGGTAGTGCGGAGAAGGGCATCACGAACCTGGGACGTTGGCGTTCCTGGCATCTCTCCTGCAGCCGTTGGTCAACTCGGATGGTCAGAGCTATAAGATCCTCCAGCGAGGAAGGTCAAGGTTGGGGGCCAGATCGTCCTTTAGGGGTTCTGCCAAACCCTGCCAGAAGGCTGCCGTCAGGGCTTAGTTGTTCCAATGAGTCTCTGCGGCAATGGTGCGGAAGTCCACAGATCTACGACTTTTGAAAGATGGAACAGAGAGGAAACTGTAGTTTTCTTACGGGCAAGAGTATCGAAAACTTGTTGGAATTCACGCCGGAGCCACGGAAAACTCCAAGACGAAGCCCTATTCCTAAGGGTGAAACACGTAGAGGGGGAGATCGTGGTGTAGCCCTGGTGTTTGCCTTGTGCCAATAAAGTTTTTTGCATTTTCATCCGGGACCTAGTGAAGTTTTGTCATGTGCAGTGGTGCCCTTACCTCACACTATCCGTTCACATCCATTGAAGGCAGCACGCGGACGCTGGAAGATAGAGGTTAACAGGACCCAGACCGGAGTGGAGATAAAGTTAAGAGTTTACTTTACTACCACTCACATCACTCCGGTCACTCTAGGGTTGCTCACAGCTTCCTCATACCCAGCCAACATGACCCATTGACACGTGGGGTGCATTGCTGTACAGCTGAAGCGCAGGGCAGGTTTCTCTTTCAAACCCAGCCAGAAGGCGGCCGTCAGGGCTTCGTTGTTCCAATGAGTCTCTGCGCAATGGTGCGGAAGTCCACGGATCTCCGACTTTGGAAAGATGGAATAGAGAGGAAACTGTAGTCTTCTTACGGGCAAGAGTATCGAAAACTTGTTGGAATTCACGCCGGAGCCGCGGAAAATTTGGGGTAATTTAAGGCCTGAGTTCCAAAATAGGTGAGGCCAAGGCGAGAGCATTACCGGTTACAAGAGCGTAGATGTAGGCTACCTTGGAGCGGTACGTGGTGAAGCGAGATGGGGACAACTCGAATTGGATGTCACACTGGTTCAGGAAACCTTGACAGGTGAGTGTATCTCCAGAGTATCGGTTAGGAGCAGGAATACGTTGTTCCGAGGCAGACACGCCTTCCCGGGCGGGTAGAATCCTTGACCGGGCTTCCTGGAGAGGGAGGTTAGAAAGCTGCTACGCCACGGCTTCTACTTGGTTTCTCAAGTACTGCAAGTGCTCCGTGTTCACTGCCTGAGGCACCTCAGGAGGGTCTGCTGTTGGTGGGATCTGCATAATGTAATGCTGTGCTGACCGCAGACCAGACCTGTCCCCAGTACTAATGTGGGAAGGTAGTGTACCACACACCCACAGCAGTGAGGGCGTGCCCGGGGTTTGGTACAGTGCATTGCCGAGTTTGGTGAGAGTAGAATGGTTAAGTACTTGCTGAGTCCAGGGCGCCAGAGGTCCGAGTAGTGAGTCCGTAAGCCAAGGGTCAAAGGAGAGAGGGAGCAGCAAGGTCGAAGTCCGTAGCCAAGTCCAGGGGTATAGAGGTACATGAAGTCAAAGGAAGCCGGGGTTCAAATCCAGAGAGGACAGTCAGACGAGCCACATCCGCAACTAGAACAGGAAAGAGCAGAGGGCCAGACACAGAACTCCAAACAGCACAAGGCTACTAGAAGCTATGCAGAGCGAGGAAGGAGAGGGAGGACTGGGGTAATAAAGGATGGCTGACCAATGGAGGGCAGGGGAGGAACGGGGGTGTGTAAGGGTTGCCTCAGGGATAGGCTCGGGGGCAGAGAGGAGGAGGAAGCCAGGTGTGTGGCTGGGCCAGGAGGCAGAGCGTTCCGCGATGAGCGGGGGGCAGAGTCAGGAGTTCCGGATGGAGAAATAGAAGGCTGGGTGCACGCGCGCCCTGTAAGACTTGCGCGTGCGTGACCCGGAAGTGCAGCGGCACGCCTCGCTGCCAGAGGAGAGGGCAGCGGCGCACAGCCGCCGAGAGTGGAAGCCCAACGGGATAATGCGGGGGCAGCTGCTGTGGACGTCTGCTCAGGTAGGGAGGGGAGCCGCCACGAGGAATGCATTCGCTGGTCCCTTACACTCTTGATACCGGAATCGGCGTGAAGTTCCACACGCCACTTCTCCATTCTCTTCTGAGAACTTGGACTTTCTTGATCGTGAGTTATCCCAAATCTCATGGAACTCAAAACAGCTTCAAATCCCAGTCGCGTCCGCTACATCCGATTTTGAGAACTTGGCCTCTAAAATCGGGACTTAGAATCTGCAGGTAGGCTTTCCTGGCTTGAAATTGAAGCTGGTTACTCTGTTATTCGTGCAAGAGCAGCTTTGAAAAGGCCGCGGCCTTACTACTGGGAATCTCATTTCTCATTGGCTCATACATTCTTTATAGTATTCTGAGTTTCATTCATGAAACTCAGCAGCCAATCATCACGTGGGAATTTTCTCATCAGCTAATCAGAACCAAGGCAGTATGAAAAGCCGGGTCAGAGGGAAATATGAAATTTCCAAGGGATATGCGCAAGTTTGCCACCTCCGTCCCTGGCTGTCTCAATGCTACCCGCTAGTGGGTCAGGCTCCACTAGGCTCCACTATGGTCAGGCTCCACTAGGTCTGGCAGAGGAAATGGCAGCCTGGACGACTGCCATTGTTGGGTACTTGTGCCCTTCCCTGCCACCCAATTGCTCTTCACACCTCTGGTATCCTCTGGCTACTTTGAACTCCGATGTCAAGTAGACTTACTGGGGTCTATGGGTTAGCCCTGGCAGCCTGCCTGGACATCGGTTCCGAAAGTCCCAAGCACATTACAGTACATTACAGTGCATTACAGTATATTAATAAAGTATAGTTTAATACACTTCTAAGTCTCTAGGTATGGGTAATAGAATAGGAAAGATGTATTCCTATCAGCTTTATTCCCTGTACACTACCTTTTGGGACTTAGTCTGGACTCTGAGAGTCCCCCCTCAACCTTATATATGGTTGGGGCACCCACAAACCCAATAAAGGCTCTGGGCTACCTGGGCACTAACTGGGGTACCCCCCTTAACCTAGGGATCCCCTCAGCTACAGGGACACTTATTCATCCCTGTGCCCCATTCATCTTTCTAGGTTATGCTAAAGCAGGGTACCCTAGTGGTGAGCCGCGCTTGCGTTTTCAAGGTGAGATATTGCTGGAACAATGTGCCAACATGTATCTGGGAATCAAGCTTGATTCCCGGGTACATTTTTAGGGGAACCAATAACTCCAGACCCCAACTACCTAGGCACTTTCTGACAACAATTCCTCCTTGAAATCCCCATGGAAACTCATCCCCTAGCAATACCTGCTTGCTGGCATGCCCGGAAAGGTAAAAAAACACAAAAGGTGGACAAAAAAATTGTGAACTAGCGCTAAAGTGTAAAACACAGTGTGATATTAAAAATAACTTTTAATAAAGGATGGCTGCCCGGTGATACTGCCAGTACTAACAGAATAACACAAAATAAAGAAAAAACCTGGCGCCAAATTGTCAGTGGAATGTCCTGAACTCCTCAAGGGATCCGCACACTTACTCGACAGACCATGCAAAGAGAAAAACACAAACAAACAAAAATCATAGCGCAACACTGTAGGGTGAGCAGTACTGCACTAATACACACAAACAATTAAGAGTCCTAGCGACAATTAAAAAACTATTTATTAAAAAGAACTATGCCAGGACAGGCATTGGCAAATACAAAGTACCGCAGGTCATCTGGGACACAAAAATTGGAGCCCTACTTACAGACAGCAAGGCTTAAACTCGCATTGGTAGGAACAAGTCCTAAATACAGATGGTCTCCCTGCCGGGTGATGCCTCTGCTCCATTGTGGCTCAAACTCCAGACCGTCCCTGCGATGGTAGCCGGAACAGCTCTGGCCGTGGAGGCTGGTGTGCGGGGTCCACAGCTCTGCACCGCATGTAGACACACGCCTCACTTCCTCCTCCGGGGCAAACGGGAAGTCTCTGCGCGCTCGCGCGCGATAGTACCCGTGGCCTTAAAGGGACAGCTGGCAGGCTGAAGGGAAAGCAGGGCTCCAATGCCAAATGACCATAAATGTCCAAAGCCAGTCCAACAGTGGCTATGCCACTAGCCCTACGCGTTTCGTAGATGTCACTCTACTTCCTCAGGGGCTTGTGAGGAAGGAAGTATTGGTGTCAGACATCAAAACCCACAGCCTTTCCTCTCCTCTCCAGCTGGTTTACATCACACAACTAGAGCTGCTACACAGAATAGGAGAGGCTGTGGGTTTTGATGTCTGACACCAATACTTCCTTCATCACAAGCCCCTGAGGAAGTAGAGTGACATCTACGAAACGCGTAGGGCTAGTGGCATAGCCACTGTTGGACTGGCTTTGGACATTTATGGTCATTTGGCATTGGAGCCCTGCTTTCCCTTCAGCCTGCCAGCTGTCCCTTTAAGGCCACGGGTACTATCGCGCGCGAGCGCGCAGAGACTTCCCGTTTGCCCCGGAGGAGGAAGTGAGGCGTGTGTCTACATGCGGTGCAGAGCTGTGGACCCCGCACACCAGCCTCCACGGCCGGAGCTGTTCCGGCTACCATCGCAGGGACGGTCTGGAGTTTGAGCCGCAACGGAGCAGAGGCATCACCCGGCAGGGAGACCATCTGTATTTAGGACTTGTTCCTACCAATGCGAGTTTAAGCCTTGCTGTCTGTAAGTAGGGCTCCAATTTTTGTGTCCCAGATGACCTGCGGTTCTTTGTATTTGCCAATGCCTGTCCTGGCATAGTTCTTTTTAATAAATAGTTTTTTAATTGTCGCTAGGACTCTTAATTGTTTGTGTGTATTAGTGCAAAAAAACACAAAAAATACTTTTATTTCATGCAGCAAATAGTACACTGTTACTGGGTCCAAGAGCTAACTCTTTTGAACCCTTTTACATGGATCAGGGGCAACCAAAACAAGCTTAACCTTTATTTGAGAGCCTGGTTACCCCCTACCATCACAGTTACGCAAGACTTAAAGCTAAGTTTAGGCTGTGTTTGGAAACTACTGTAAAACAACATAGAACATTACAGTCAAATAACCTTGTACTAGTTCGTAGGTCAGAAGTATTATGTGTGTCTCACAATCTCTACAATGGTTTATTGCCAAATCAAATAAACATGGAGGCTACCTATCTTTTTATGATCTGTACACAGTCACACAATGCTAACAAAGATTAAAACATTGAATGGGAGATTACAAAGCAATATATTTTGATTTGACTTTTTTACATGGACAATGTTTCCACTCAATTATTATTGTTGGTTTCCATAATTAACATAGTAAACAGGAGCAGAATGCCTGGCATAATCCCACGTCATTTCCATTAAAACGGCAATACACCCTAGTTTGACGTAGCACTAATACCAAAGCCTAAAAAGGTATCAATAATTGGCATAACAAGAGCTACTAGATCCATATTATACACACACACACACACACACACACACACACACACACACACACACACACACACACACACACACACACACACACACACACACACACACACACATACACATATAATACCCTCATTGCTGAATCAGGTAGAATTTAGCTTTCAGTATAGTGTTTGTGTTTTAGGAAGCTACAGCAGTGTGATTTGTTACAGGCCTCTCTAATAATCAAATTAAGAAATGTCAACACTGTTTTATTCTCTATAATGATTTAATAATTGCTAAAGAAAAATATATTCAAAGAACTCTGCAGAGATATTATTTGTTTCCGAGAAACGGTTTCTAAATATTACTTCCACTTTTTGTTTATCAGCTTGTTTAAAATATTAACAGTGTTGACCAATACTGTATCAGCAATAAAGTTACTTTACAATGAAATATCACAGTAACTTTTTTTCCCTAGTATAAAATTGCAAAGAAAGCCCTCAATCTCTATAGAGATGTAAAGCATAAAAAAAACATGTGGTGTTGCAAGGTACATCTTATCCATGTTTTTTTTTCTCACTTCAAGGTGTGGTGATTCAAACATGGATACTTAACCGGTACAGAATGGTTCAACTAGAAATAATAGATCAAGTTGTGATGTCGTATGGTGGTCTACGTGGTGCTGTTGCTTTTGCTTTAGTTGCGCTACTGGATGAAAATAAAGTAAAAGCCAAGAACTTGTTTGTCAGCACAACTATAGTTGTTGTGTATTTTACAGTTATATTTCAGGTAATTAATGTCTTTCTCAGAGTACTACTTACATGTGTTGCACATATTTCATAGAATGTTACAATGCTACAAAAGGGTTGATCTGTGCTTGTGCTTCCAATTAGTGTATGTTAAGTGGTAACAACTTATCCTCTTTGCAGCTGCTGTGAGTGGGAGCGCTCCAAGCTCCTACAGACGCCACCGAAGAAAAAACTAAGCAGATATGGCAAGAGAAAAGAAACGCAGAGCGCACCAGAGGTAAGTAGGAGTAGTGTATTCAACAACTGTAAAAGAAGTAACTGAAAACTTACAATTCAGGTATATTAAGATCAGTGGGTTAATGGTTCATAGTGCCAGTTGCCGATCACCGATCGAGAAGCTGGAAGTAGGATGTTCTCTGACTACATGTCCTACACACTGGAACCAATGTACAAGGAGCCTTACATGTGCAATGGGCTCTGTTGGGTGTTACGGCAGGCACTGAATCTGATTAACTGCATTTTAGACCACTACACATTTCACATGTTAGAGCACTTTATCAGATAGTCACACTTCAGGCCAATGTCCAATTTGATATACCCCACGGACAGCGGGGGGGGGGGTCGATCTCAGTCGTAATTAGCATAGAATTGAACACATTGGATAAAATTCAATTGAAATCAACCTCATATAGTCTAGAATCTCAATACATAATTAATTACATGTGGAAAAAAGGAGAGACAAACTATCTGAGCAATCGTTTGTCTCTCCTTTTTTCCACATGTAATTATGTATTGAGATTCCAGACTGTATGAGGTTGATTTCAATTTAATTTTATTCAACGTGTTCTATTCAATCCTGATGAAGCACTCTAACATGTGAAACGCATAGTGGTCTAAAATGCAGTTGATCAGGTTCAATGCCTGCTGTAACACCTAACAGAGCCCATTGTAGACACGCCAGGCTTCTGTACTTTGGAGACGCAACCCAGAAGTACGGAACAACCGCCGACATACAGCTGGTCCCAGTGCAGAGAACATTCTGTTTCCAGTGCCTCGATCGGCAACTGGCATGAACCATTAACCCACTGATCTTAATATACCTGGATTGTAAGTTTTCACTTACTACTTTTACATTTGTTGAATATACTAATCCTACTTACTTCTGGTGCACAATGTTACAATGCTACAGTAGATGCAAATTCTATCAATATATTATTTTGCTAGTACAAATAGATAAGAGGTAGGTTTGTTTATAACATTTTCTGGTGGGCACGATTTATGATATTTATCAAAATAAAAATAAAAACTTTGGAAAAATAGGTTAATTGCCACCAGTAAAGATCATAAGTCGTTAAGGCCAGTAGCCTTCTGCGGGCAGCCATATTTATCTGTTCTGGAAATGTAAGGGGAAGAAGGTTAGGAAATCATTAACGTAAGCATTAGGAAAACTCCCAACTATGCAAAATGAAAGCACTCAAGCAGTAGTGATTGGTGATTCTAAAGTGATGTCGCTCATGGCTGCTTGTTTACAATGGATAAACTCCATATATGTATATATATATATATATATATATATATATATATATATATTTATGGATTTTGAACGTTATATCTGAGATTTTAAGGATTCAAATTTGTTTACAACGTCATACAACAAAACTAATAATAATAGCTTTATTATATATAGCGCTTTTCTCTCAATGGGACTCAAAGTTCTTCACAATTACAGTATAGTAAATGGTAAGCAGCACATAGGATATTTATAGACACGAGTCCCTGCACAGATGGTCTTACAATCTATGTTTTTGGTGCCTGTGGTAATGAATTGCAGTGTGCCTTCGTACTGAATATGTCAAATACGCTGCTCATTTACCATTATAACATTACTAGATGGCACATCAAAGTATTTTATTAAATTAATAATAAAAAATTAAAAACTGCCAGAATTTTTTCATGATATTAATTTATCCATACTGTATATAGCTCATCTATTGCAACAATGTTTTTCATAGATAGAGATATGTGAAACTGTGTTGTTCTTTTTCTGTGTGAAAAATGGCATGCAATTGGCACGATTTGTAAAAATAATTTAGCCAAGTATTAAAAGTTGGTGTGCAAGGCCACGTAGCCCTTTATTTACTGCCTTTTACAGACATTTTTTCTAAATTGTGGCAAAAGGGGGGGGGGATTATAGTGAAAAATTGGTAAATGTGGCAAGACTGAGGCAATATTTGTAGAAAACTAAGCAAAAGGGGAAGGACAAGGGAAGGATTCTGGTGGATGTGTTGATCATAGGTGGATGCACTGTGATTTAAGAGACTGGGACCCATATTTACTTTACTATGCTATTTCAGATGACTTCCGGCACTTGAGAATACATAATGGCCCATTGAAGTGAAAGCTTAGTAAATATGGGCCTGAATGTGAAAAGGAGAGGTGATGTGCTATCACACAATAAAAGAGGACATGGTTTTGTTCTCTTCTATTTTTTGTTTTATTACTTTTTCCTTTCTTCCTCCTTTTATATATGTTACATAGTTACATAGTAGATAAATTAAGAAAAAGTGACTAATTACACAATAAAGCGCTCTAACCTAAAAAATGCTGGATTAATTAAATTACCAACGCAATAAGAGCTAACTAACTCTAATAATATGTGATCTTAAAACTATGATAATCCACCCAATGTTAAGTGACTAAATTACCAAATTACCACTAAATGGTTAAAACTTGTGGACCAAGTGAACAAACGCCCTGTCACTACACACAAAGAATAAGTGCATAAATTACCTGGGCTACCTATACAGACAAAGCTAGTGATATTAGAATATATAGACACATTGGGGCCGAATCACTAAGCTACGTTAATTAGCGCTGAAATGGATTACATCGCTCGACCGAAAAAGGGTGAAGCCATAAGCGCTATTCACTAAGGCTGTTTGGTGCGTTTTCAGCCTGCCTTGCCCAAAAGGGCCATATCGCGCGATCACCTTCTTCCCCACCTGATATCGTGCTTAAAGTTAGATAACACGATAACTATTATAAACAAAGCAGCCTGTAAGAACTGCATGGAGACTCTGAGTCTCAATGCACGGCTCTTACAGGCGATCATGCTGTACAAATATGATTTTTAATACTAGTGTACATGAGCAGGGGGTCTCCTGACCTGCACCCCATAATGGGGGCACCATCTTTATAGCGTCCAAGACGCGATGTGGGCTCTATAAAGATGGCGGCGACACTGGCATCCGATGCCCCTTACCGGGGCCTGTAACTTGGGAAGCAGGGGGTCCCTGAGCCACAAATCAATGCGGTTCTGCGCAGGGGACCCCCTGCTCCCGCACACTATTCATAAAAATACATTAAAGCAGCTTCATTACCAATGAAGGGGTTAAGGCATAATAGCATGTTTATTGGGGACAATTGCCCCCAATAAACATTGCTATATACAACACACATCCCCCCCACCCCCTAACACATACACACTACAGTAATGGTCAAAATTACTATTATCCACATATGGATAATAATGCATTTGCCCATTAAATATACATTAATCACAATAAATACAATAAAGACATTTTGTACTCACCCTTGTCCGGCACCCACGATGAAGGCCATCCTCATCTTCCTCACCGTCAATACAATCGGGTGCTGAAAAATATACACAAGAAGAAAAAGAGCTAAACTAATGTCCCTAACCCCTTAATGACCTTAGCGGTTATTAACCGCTACAGTCATTAAGGGGTTAAGCCACCCTGACCCGATACCCACCCTTCACCCATTTATTTGTACAGTGGCTTCATCATGTATGTATGTATGTATGTATGTATGTATGTATATATATATATATACAGTGTTCGACAATCATATACATTTACACGCCCGGGGCGTGTAGATTTAACCTCCGGGCGAGTAAATATTGGCCCAAGCAGCACACGTGTTTGTTTTTTTAAATTTCCCTGCTCGCGCTGACAAAAAAAAAACTCCCCCTACCTGACAGCTGATTGGCGCGCGCTCCCAGGCTTTGTGGGCGCGCGGCCAGGCTCTATATGAGCCCGCCCCCAACGAGCGGCCATTCTTTCAGCCTGGAGATCTGTTGGAGGGTAAGTACTCCCCATGCTGCGGCCCCTCTGCTCCTTCCCTGCAAGCAAACCCGTGCGATCCCCCTGGTCCCCACATGGCTCCCTTCTCACCACCGCGACCCTCTGCTCATGCCCTTTCCCGCCAGTACGCGCCTTTGCGTTACCTCTCTGGTCTCCTGCTCCCCTCCCCCTCCCCTCCTCCTGTCCCCTCCCCCTCCCCTCCTCCTGTCCCCCTCCTCCTGTCCCCTTCCCCTCCTCCTGTCCCCTACCCCTCCTCCTGTCCCTCGATCCACCGATCGCTGCCCAGGATGGGAGGTCCCCACTGCTGCAGTCTGGTTGTCGTGGGGGGGGGCACTCTCACCACGTGCCTCCCTCACCAGGTGCCTACCCGCCAGCTAACTTCATGACGGCGCAGCCGCCGCATGAGGTGGGGGGGGGGATACCGGGCTGACTAGCTTAATGGTGCATACCTGTTTGCCTGTGCACTGCGGGACATGGCGACGGAAGGAGCAGGGCAGTGGCGGCCACGGCAGGGCTGACTGTCCCGTTGGGCGCCCGTCACATGACTCCCACCCACCCTGCCACCTCTCCACCTCCCCAAAGCTTCCACTACGCCCGCGTGAGGTATGGGGGGGATGTCGGCCTGCTCCCCCCCCACGAGCGGGAGATGGGTGCGGGTGGGTGGGGGAGGAGCGTGGTGGTCGCGGCCTTTCCCCCGCCCCCCCGTGTGTGCTTGTATGTGTATATATGGGTGTGTGTGTATATACTGTATGGGTGTGTGTGTGTGTGTGTATATATGGGTGTGTGTATATATATGTGTGTGTGTGTGTGTGTGTGTATATATGTGTGTGTGTGTGTGTGTGTGTGTGTGTGTGTGTGTGTGTGTGTGTGTGTGTGTGTGTGTGTGTGTGTGTGTGTGTGTGTGTGTGTGTGTGTGTATATATGGGTGTGTGTGCGTGTGTGTGTATATGGGAGTGTGTGTGTATGTGTGTATGGGAGTACGTGTGTGACACCAGAGGTAACTGCCCCCAGTCAGTCACCCCCCCAGTCAGTCACCCCCCCCAGTCAGTCACCCCCCCAGTCAGTCACCCCCCAGTCAGCCAGTCACCACCACCCCAGTCAGTCAGTCAGTCACCCACTCAGTCAGTCACCAAGTCAGTCAGTCACCCAGCCAGTCAGTCACCCAGCCAGTCAGTCACCCAGCCAGTCAGTCACCCAGCCAGTCACTCACCCAGCCAGTCAATCACCCAGCCAGTCAGTCACCCAGCCAGTCAATCACCCAACCAGTCAGTCACCCAGCCAGCCAGTCAGTCACCCAGCCAGCCAGTCAGTCACCCAGCCAGCCAGTCAGTCATCTAGCCAGCCAGTCAGTCACCCAGCCAGCCAGTCAGTCACCCAGCCAGCCAGTCAGTCACCCAGCCAGTCAGTCAGTCAGTCACCCCCCCAGTCAGTCAGTCACCCCCCCAGTCAGTCAGTCACCCCCCAGTCAGTCAGTCAGCCCCCCAGTCAGTCAGTCACCCCCCAGTCAGTCACCCCCCAGTCAGTCAGTCACCCAACTAGTCAGCCAGTCACCCAGCCAGTCAGTCAGTCACCCCCCCAGTCAGTCAGTCACCCCCCAGTCAGTCAGTCACCCCCCCAGTCAGTCACCAAGCCAGTCAGTCACCCAGCCAGTCAGTCACCCAGCCAGTCAGTCACCCAGCCAGTCAGTCACCCAGCCAGTCACTCACCCAGCCAGTCAGTCACCCAGTCAGTCACCCAGCCAGCCAGTCAGTCAGTCACCCAGCCAGGCAGTCAGTCACCCAGCCAGCCAGTCAGTCACCCAGTCAGCCAGTCAGTCACCCAGCCAGCCAGTCAGTCACCCAGCCAGCCAGTCAGTCACCCAGCCAGCCAGTCAGTCACCCAGCCAGCCAGTCAGTCACCCAGCCAGCCAGCCAGTCACCCAGCCAGCCAGTCAGTCACCCAGCCAGCCAGTCAGTCACCCAGCCAGCCAGTCAGTCACCCAGCCAGCCAGCCAGTCACCCAGCCAGCCAGTCAGTCACCCAGCCAGCCAGTCAGTCACCCAGCCAGTTAGTCACCCAGCCAGTCAGTCAGTCAGTCACCTAGCCAGTCAGTCAGTCACCCAGCCAGTCAGTCAGTCACCCAGCCAGTCACCCACCCAGCCAGTCACCCACCCACCTAGTCACCCACCCACCCACCCACCCAGTCAACTCACCCACCCACCCAGTCACCCACCCACCCAGTCACCCACCCAGCCAGTCACCCAGCCAGTCACCCACCCAGCCAGTCACCCACCCAGTCACCCACCCTCTCTCTCTGTGTATCACCCACCCTCTGTGTGTCACCCACCGTTTCCCCCTTCTGTGGGTCACTTCCTCTGTGTCTCCCCCCCACACTCTCTCCCCCCCACACTCTCTCCCCCCCACACTCTCTCCCCCCCACACTCTATCTCCCCCCACACTCTCTCTCCCCCCCACACTCTCTCTCTCCCCCACACACTCTCTCTCCCCCCCACACTCTCTCTCTCCCCCCACTCTCTCTCTCTCCCCCACACTCTCTCTCTCCCCCCCACACTCTCTCTCTCCCCCCCACACTCTCTCTCTCTCCCCCCCACACTCTCTCTCCCCCCCACACTCTCTCTCCCCCCACACTCTCTCTCTCCCCCCCACTCTCTCTTTCTCTCTCTCTCCCCCCCCACACTCTCTCTCTCCCCCCCATACTCTCTTTCTCTCTCTCTCTCTCTCTCTCCCCCACACTCTCTCTCTCTCCCCCACACTCTCTCTCTCTCTCCCCCACACTCTCTCTCACTCTCTCTCTCTCTCCCCCACACTCTCTCTCTCTCTCCCCCACAATCTCATCTCTTATTTACCCTATATAGCTTAACTGCCCTATACTACACCGAAATAACCTCTACTGCTTTCTTCCAGATCTGACTCAAGCTTCACACGGAAGACATCGGAACCCCCACCCCCCCTAAGACAGAAGATAAGTAAGGAACACCTCCCCTCGAATGTATAACATTGGGGGAATGTGGGTACCTGGACATTGAGGGACTGCGGATCAGGTAAGATCCCAGGCGGGATTGCTGCTTTAGATATTGTGAAGCGGGGACGTCAAGACACTGGTTAAGGTGTTCAGGAAACTAGTCATTCACAATTGGCTTTTATTTCTAGATCCGACATTTACACACACACACACACACACGTAACCAGGACGAATTGTAGTATAATGTAATACAATAAATACATTTATGTCAAAAACGAATGTTGTTCTGACTAGGAATTTATTAAATGTATTTTATTTATATATTTTATTTTAAAGCGAGGTTGGGGGCGGGACTAGGTGGCGAGTAGATTTTTTGGTTGGGCGAGTAGATTTTTGGGTGATTTGTCGAACACTGTATATATATATATATATATATATATATATATATATATATATATATATATATATATATATTTGCATTTCTTAGATATTGATTTTGCTTGGTGCTGTTTGATATTGGGAGAGATTTGTATTTCGGCATGTACAGTATATCCTTAAACATTTATTTGTATATTGGTTAATCATGCATATACAGTATATATATATATATATATATATATATATATATATATATATATATATATATATATATATATATATATACAAATACAACTGTATGCTCATCTGCATGTCTTAGGCAGGTCTGCAACCCCACCTTTCCCCATTATCACCCAGCATACAGCACTTCCACTGCAGCAAGGGATTCTGGGAAATGACATGCAAATGAGCACACAGTGTCACTTTTTGCCTCAAAAACCATTTTAACATGGTTCCCTATAGGCTTAAGCTTGCTGCATGGTCACAGCTTTGAGCACAGCCAGGGTTAAGGTGCATACCCAAAAAAACACCCACAGACAGCTGTTTTGACCTTTATGGGTCTCATCAGTTTGGGGTTGATTTTAAATGGGTATGCAAAGAGGCTATGGGATAGGCATTACCATAATACTGAGTTAAGTTATGGTGAGTAAAAAAAGTGACAAAAACCCTCCACAGGAAAGCAAATATGCAAATACAACTGTATGCTCATCTGCATGTCTTAGGCAGGTCTGTAACCCCACCTTTCCCCATTATCACCCAGCATACAGCACTTCCACTGCAGCAAGGGATTCTGGGAAATGACATGCAAATGAGCACACAGTGTCACTTTTTGCCTCAAAAACCATTTTTAACATGGTTCCCTAGGAAAGGTGGGGTTGCAGACCTGCCTAAGACATGCAGATGGGCATACAGCTGTATTTGCATATTTGCTTTCCTGTAGAGGGTTTTTGTCACTTTTTTTTACTCACCATAACTTAACTCAGTATTATATATATATATATATATATATATATATATATATATATATATATATATATATATATATATATATTAATATTATAGAAGAGATCAGTGTATCTCAAAAGCTCGCACAAATAAAAGCATTTTGTTAGCCACAGAACGGTATCGTCTATTTATTTTTTATTATATATTTATATATATATATATCTATATATATATATATATATAGATACATACATACATACATACATACATACATACATACATACATACATGATGAAGGGTGGGTATCGGGTCAGGGTGGCTTAACCCCTTAATGACTGTAGTGGTTAATAACCTCTAAGGTCATTAAGGGGTTAGGGGACATTAGTTTGGCTCTTTTTCTTCTTGTGTATATTTTTCAGCACCCGAGTGTATGGACGGTGAGGATGGCCTTCATCGTGGGTGCTGGTCAAGGGTGAGTACAAAATGTATTTATTGTATTTGTTGTGATTAATGTATATTTAATGGGCAAATGCATTATTATCCATATGTGGATAATAATAATTTTGCCCATTACTGTAGTATATGTGTTAGGGGTGGGGGTATTTTTTATAGTATTGTTTATTTTTTTGGGGCACACCATTGGTACCGCAGGCCCGCGGACAGCCGCGGGCACCGCCGGACACCCCCCCCCGGATACACCCGGGGACCCCCGTAGTCCCGCGGGGATCACCCGGGGACCCCCGCGGGGTCAGCCGGGGACATCCGCGGGCCTGTTGTAAGGATGGTGTGCCTGCAAAAAGGTAAACAAAGAAATATTTTCTAAGTCCAGCTCCTTTTGCGCCTGTCTTTAGCTGGCGCGTTTGTTAGGCGTGTTTTTTAAGGCCGATTCACTTAGCGCTGCTTAGTGAATCTCCTGTACTGGCAAAAAGCAGCGCAATAGCCTGATCGTGCACATTTTGCGCCGAAGGCTAAAAAAAGCCCTTTTAAGAGTGATAAAGCGCAGTTATCACTGCATAGTGAATCTCACTGCAGCCTTATCGGTCTTAAAGGGAACTTTGCGCTCTTAAAGCCACTTAACGGAGCTTAGTGAATCGGCCCCATTGCATCTAAACTGAAAATGTGTATGAATCTAACCAAGGAATGGTATAAGAACCGTGCCACAATAACAGTGTTAACAATCATACAATAAATGATAAATATGTTGCTAAAATCCCACAGATGGCATACAATACATAGGATTGGCAGCCAAAAGACTAAACTTCAAATCTATCTAAAAAAGACTTGTAAACTTATTGAGAAAAAAGAGAACACAAAGGCTTTGGCGCAGGTGAGGAGAATATCTACCACTTCTGAGCCGGTGTATATAATAGTCCAGTCACATTGGAAATCTTTGTGATGGTTAAACTCCTCTGCGATGTTACAACACTGCAAGTAGAGAGAGAAAGAAGACCATTGTGCAGTACCTTCTTATACGCGGGGTGTTTGAATAACCCCCACAAAATCATTTTGTGGGGGTTATTCAAACACCCTGAGTATAAGAAGTTACTGCGCAATGGTCTTCTTTCTCTCTCTATTTGCAGTGTTGTAACATCGCAGAGGAGTTTAACCATCACAAAGATTTCCAATGTGACTGGACTATTATATAAACTAGCTCAGAAGTGGTAGATATTCTCCTCACCTGCGCCAAAGACTTTGGACCTCATTTAGAAAGCCTCGATAAGGCCCTTATCGAGCACTTATCGACCAAAATGGCTACTCGTATTAAGTAAGCCTCGATAAGTGCTCAATAACGGCCTGTATCGATGCAAAATCTTATGATCAAAAGAAAATCGCCAATTGAGCGGCGATCAGCCGCTTATCGACCATTTTCGGAAAGATCATAAACTCGCGCGATTCTAGTACCCGCGAGTCGGTTGTTGCCGCCTATCGCAGCCCTAAAAGGCGATCTTCTCCCAAATCCAATTCACCTCAAAATTTAGGTCAATTGGTGGGGAGATGCCTCGATGAGCTGCGATGTGTCGGGACTTTGAAAAAATCAGACCCTTTTCCTGCCTTGGATTGATGCCGGGGGTCTCCGGAGCTGATAGCCATTAATATAAGCACCATAGCCACCCAGCATGCATCCGATGCAGGAAAAATGCATTTACAGCAACCTCATTACCTTAGCGGCAAACCGCTAAGGCAATGAAGGGGTTAAACACCTATGCCAGGCTTACTGTGGCTAGCGAGGGTGGGTGAAGGGGGAATTTGGCCCTTGGTGGCTGTTTAGGCCTTGCGGGGGGGGGTTGCGGGGGGACTTAACCCCTTCATTACCTTCATTACCAACACTAATACTGCTAAGGTAATAAAGGGGTTAACCCAACCGCTACCCACCTGCAAGGTCTAGACACCCATCCTATGGGCTAATACCCCCTTCACCCATTCATGAGGCCTAAGCACCCACCCCGGACTGACTATACCCACCCTGTACCCATTGAGTAGTATAGTGGTACATCATACCCATATAATAATAATATGGGCATGATAAGCCTCTATAGCACTCAATGGGCACCCTAATTACAATACATTAATACACAAGACACACAATAATAAAACATAACTAAACTCCAAAAAAACATACTTCACTAAATAAAAACAGTAGCCAACTAATCCAATGAATACAAGCAATAACAACATCAACAATGAATTAATTAAACCATTAACCAATCAAAACAATTAATTCCTAAAACAACTCTGAATTATTTTATTAAGTAACCAATCCAACCACATTATTACTAAACCAACTCATAATTAATAGTAACACTAACCAATCAAACCAATTAATTACTACAACATTCATGAATTAATGTAAACATTAAAATACAAAGAAATAAATTCAAACAATATCTGAAATAACCATAAAACGCATTAGCTAACATAATACAACATTAACTAAAAACGAACACCAATCGCAAACATTGTATTACCATTAAGCAGGAAAAAAAACAACAATGACATCCACATAAGAAACTGAAATTAAAAAAGCCAACAGCAATACCAAGCCACAAATGCCCCCCAAATATTGTCATAATAATGTATTAATCTGTACCCTAAAGTGGTACAGATTAATATATTATCAGTCAATGTGCCTCCCCCCAAAAAAAACAAAAAACACATCCAATGAAAAAATCTGTAAAAAGAGACATTTACAAACATTGAATATATTACTTACCATTAAAAGCGGTGGCCCTCGACTCCAGGGGAAACAGGAATCTCATGTACCTTGTTTTTAAATATACATTTCTTTCATAGTGTAGATGTGCAGGGGGTCTCCGGAGCTGAACCGCATTGGTTTCAGGTCTAGGGACCCCCTGCTTCCCAAGATACATGCCCCTTATGGGGTGCCGGTATCCCTCTGCATTGAAATGTCCCGTGTCACGTGACCGGGACATTTCCTTGCATAGGAGATACCAGCACCCCATAAAGGTGCCTGTATCTCGGGAAGCAGGGGGTCCCTGGACCTGAAACCAACGCGGTTCAGCTCCGGAGACCCCCTGCACATCTACACTATGAAAGAAATTTATATTAAAATAATTAATTTTCGGGCAACATTTCTGCTGTGAGAGGCGGCTCTCTCAGAGCCGCTCTCTCTGCAGCAGAAATGAATCGCCGGTTTAGGCCTTTTCAGAGGCTCGATGCTCTCACTGGCAGCAACTCGCCCATTTTGGGAATTTTGCTATCACAGGTAATCGAGGCTTTCTGAATACCGTGATAGCAACCACCCAAAAAATGGCATTTTAAATGCCCTGGCGATAATTTTTATCAACCTTCTCTGAATGAGGCCCTTTGTGTTCTCTTTTGTCTACATAGTAGATGAGGTTGAAAAAAGACATATGTTCATCAAATTCAACCTACTGCATGCTAAATTTAGACGTCAGACACTTTATCCTATATCCCTACTTACAGTATGTTGATCGAGAGGAAGGCAAACAAAAAACCCCAGTGAAATATCATCCAATGATATCACATAAGTGGAAAAAATAAATTCCTCCCTGACTCCAAGAATTGGCAACCAGATTATTCCATGGATCAACATCCTTCCCATGTTTACTTATTTGGTATATCCCTTTATACCTTTTCATTCTGAAAAGATGTCCAACCTTTTTATGAAGATATCTATTGTATCTACCATCACAGTCTCCATGGGCAATGAATTCCACATGTTATGTTTTATTTACTATGTTGATTATTAAATGTAGCAGAATGTGAAGATTGCCTTTATTAATTTCACAATAGCTACTTTTTGATTTGATACGATTTGATCTCTACATAAAGCATGCTTTATGGCATTACTTTGGGTATGATAACATTATATATGCCTTTATTGTTGATAAATGACTATTACGGTATGTCTTGAATGTTTAGACTGTTCTTTGTTTCATTCCCTCTAATCAATATTATACTGTACATTTTATTCTGTTTAAACAGGGATTAACAATTAAACCTTTGGTGCAGTGGTTAAAAGTGAAGAGAAGTGAGCATCGAGAGAGAAAAATTAATGAGAAACTTCATGGCAGAGTAAGGTCAATTGTTTTTGTAGTCTTGCATTGCATTGTGTACGAATTAGAATACGAGTTCAAAGAGTACTTAAAGTGGCTTGAACAAAATGGTACATTAACTCCTACAACTGTTTTTCTTCTTTCATTTAAGTAAATTATCTTACATTGTGGAAAATTAAGTTAAGTGGGCTGCTGCTGGTAGTTTTTTTTCTTTATCATATTGTAATTTATTTTGTATTTGTTTTGTTTGTTTTTTCAAATTACATTTATCAAGCTGGCAGCATTTACAGGGTTACAAATTGGCATTAAAAAAGACTAGCAATCTAAATTTGATTTATGAAAATTGATTAAATTCCACAAATGAATCATTAGCAGCATAATCAGTATGATATAGGTCTCCTTTTTTCAATAAACTGGTCATAATCAGGCCATACAGATACTGTAGAAACATGTAAAACATTAAAGTTACAAATAGATTTCGAGTCTGGAGGATTACAAATTGCTAAGCTACTGCCAAATTGTAACTGATTATATATAATAATATTTTATAAATTGTTATTAGATTACATTATATATTAGCTATGAAAAACAAAAACGTTATTTAGGTTAAATAAGAGTAGCAAATGTAGATATCTGTATTTTTCTTCAAGGCATTTGACCACATCTGCTCTGCGATTGAAGACATTTCTGGGCAAGTTGGACACAATACTATGAGGGATAAGTAAGTAACATTTTATTGGATGTAACTTCATGCACAGTAAACATAAGTAATCTGAAATACATTAAAACAAAAGTTCATGTTTGCTGAAAAAATAAGCTACATTGTATAGAGATATATAGCATTTGGGTATCTCCGGGGCTGATACTATACAACTACTACATCAACCTAGTGCCCTTGCAGAGGCACTTACCAGAGCAACCTCCTACTGTCTCTGTAAGTTCTCCCCACTTACCACTTAGAATTTAAGCTCTCGGGCAATGACACCTTTTCCCTAATGTTACTTTTATGTCTCAAACACTTATTCCCATTATGTGTTATATAATTATATCATGTACAGTATAGTACTGCTGTGAGACGCTATGTAAAAAAGACACATACAGATGTAGCAAGACTTACTGTCCTTGTGATGAGGAATATAAATTCAGAAAATTGGGTTCCGGTCCCAGCTCGATTGCAATCAGAAGTACAGCAAGTTTTGTGGCCTGGAAAGAATAACACTGCGGGCTTCCATGCTTTTGCATGCGACCCCGCAGCGTTGATTCTTTGCTTGAATGGGCCATCTGCAGAGAGAGAAGACAGATACTCACCTTTTAGAAGATCTGCACAGCAGACTGCAGCCGTCTCTTCATCTGGCTCTATGTCTCCAAAGCACTGAAAGTATGAAATGCAGGGCTGTACTGTATTTTGTTCACCCTGGATGACGTAGATAAGAATAATAACGGTATTTCTCTGTCAGGAATCTGGGCACACGCCGTCCTCGGCGCTGCCCTTCCCTACCTTTCCCACTGGCTGCGGTCTCCTCCGCCCCGCTCTGCATTGCGGCCCGTTCCTCCGCCCTCCTGCAGCTCTCCCACATGCCGCCAACGTCACTGCCGGACGCGCGCCCGCTTCCATTACAGGGGGCGCGCCACACGACTTAATTTATTCACTGCACAAGCAGTGTAGCTCCGCCCTCCGGCCGTCTCAGCTCCCAGTCTCACGCCCTCATACTGTGCACCTGCAACAAACCCGGACATTAACCCCTGCCCTATCACAAAGGGTTCCTGGGCTTGCCTCTGCTCTGCCCCCTCCTCCCATTGATCCTCCTCACTTTATTACCCCTGTGATTCCTCTCCAACGTCTGCCTAGTGCTGTTGGGTACTGTGCCTTGCTCTCTCTCTCTCTGTTTCAGCTTCGTTATCGATCCGGCTCATCTACCAACCCTCTCTGGCTCCCCGACCTCGGCTTCCACTCGACTACGCTTACCTCTCGTACCCCTTGAACCGGCACTTGGACCCCTACTACCTGGAACTCTGTTACCCTCGACCCTTGGCTTTGGAACCTACTACGGCATCTTCTCTATGCCCGGATCTGGCAAGTACCTTATCTACCCTGGTACCCCTGGCCTAGTCCACGTAACCCAATCCACACTCCGGGCACGCTCTCTACTGCGGGTGCGTGGTTACTCACTCTCCACCTCAGTATAGGGGGTTAACCTGGTCTGCGGGCAGAACAGCGTGACATTATGCAGAGCCCAAACGACGTAGACCCTCCCCTTGATATGAATCAAATACTGACGGCTCTGGCACAACACTGTCAGAGTCTAGGAGACCAAGTAGCCACCCTCACGCAGCAGCTTTCTAACCTAACCTTCCAGGAGAATCCTCCCAGAGTACCACGCACCCCGCTCTTAACCCCACCCATCCGTGAAGGGGCTACCACCACGAAACCAAAGATTCCAGCACCCAAACCATACTCCGGAGACCCACATGCATGTCGAGACTTCCTGACTCAATGTGAAATCCAATTCGAATTGTCCCCTAGTCACTTCACCACGGGCCGCGCCAAGGTGGGCTACATTTTTTCTCTTTTGACAGGAAGTGCCTTGTCCTGGGCCTCCCCTATCTGGGATGTACGGCCGGAACTTACCACTGATTACCCCTGCTTCAAGAGGGAATTTCAATAGGTGTTCGACACCCCGTCCCGCTCGGATTCGGCTTCCTCTTCTTTGATGTACCTGTCTCAGGGTCGTAGGTCCGTAGCGAAGTACGCCTTGGAATTTCGGACCATCGCGGCAGAGGTACGGTGGAACGAAGAGGCTCTGGTTGCTGTTTTCTGGCAGGGACTGTCCGAGTCGGTGAAGGATGAACTCGCGACGCAACCTCGGCCGGAGACTATGGAGGGATTGATTTCCCAGTGTATACGGGTAGACCAGCATCTGCAACAGAGACCTCAAGAACGCCAGCGTCCCCGGTTTGTCACTCATGTTTCCTTTCCGCTTCCTTCTATGCCTTTCAGGAATCCCCCGGCTATCTTACCACCTCCAGATACTTCCGAACCAATGGAGATTGGCAGTCAGCAACTTCGGGGTGCGGAGAGGTCTCGTCGAAGGAACGAGGGCCTTTGCTTTAACTGTGGGTCCTCAGAACATCTGATACGCGTATGTCCTTTGAAGCCGGGAAACGAGGATACCCAGTGAGTAATGTGGGGCTCTCCCTGGGTATGGTCTCTTCTCGCCCCCTTTCCAAGAAAGAATTGCCCAAGAGGGTTATGTTACCGGTTACCCTGGAGGGTATGGATTTCCCTGTTTCCACCTCTGCCTTCCTCGATGCGGGATTGGGAGGAAATTTCATAGACCAGAGTTTTTCTATTCTGAACAACATTCCCCTGGTCGAGAAGAGGTCTCCCATAGGATTAGAGGCCATTGACGGGCGCCCTTTACACCCGGCCTTCATCTCGCTGGACCTTGGCTACAAAGGATGGTCATTGCGAACGTCTCTCGTTCAATGTTTTTCACTCCTCGGTGGTCCATGTTATCCTCGGCCTGCCCTGGTTACAAAGGCATAACCCGCGCATTGATTGGACAGATCAAGTACCCATCCAGTGGCAGAATCCCTCAGAACAAGTCCGTTCCACTACCCTTCTTGCTGGGTTGGAGATACCTCCTACTCATCCCTCTTCCTGAGGTATACGCTGATTTCCAAGATGTCTTCAGTAAGACCTACTCCAACCTCTAACCTCTGCATTGCTCATACGACTGCCCCATCGATCTGGTCCCAGGGGCAATCTTGCTCAAATCCAAGACATATCCTCTGTCTGTTCCTGAGACCACTGCCATGGCGGACTACATCCAGGAGAACCTCCAGAAAGGTTTAATAAAGCATTCTACCTCCCATGCTGGTGCAGGGTTCTTCTTCGTCAAAAAGAAAGACGGTATGCTCCGACCTTGTATTGATTACAGGGGCCTCAATCGCATAACGGTCAAAAATCGCTACCCGCTTCCTCTCATCTCCGAGTTGTTTGACAGACTGCAAGGATCCACCATTTTTTCTAAGCTCGATCTTAGGGGGGCGTACAATCTCATCCGCATTCGAGAGGAGGACGAGTGGAAGACCGCATTTAATACCCGCAGCGGGCACTATGAGTACCTTGTCATGCCCTTTGGCCTTTGCAATGCCCCAGCCGTGTTCCAGGACTTTATGAACGAGGTCTTCCGAGACATACTTAATGTCTTCGTGATCATCTATTTAGACGACATCCTTATCTTTTCAAAAACCCTTCAAGAACATGTACAACACACTAGGCTTGTTCTCACCCGTCTTCGCCTTAACCATCTCTTTGCTAAATTAGAGAAATGTCTTTTCCACCAGAAGTCCACAGCCTTCTTAGGTTACATTATCTCTGACAAGGGTTTCAGCATGGATCCCGAGAAACTGAAGGCCATAATGGAATGGCCCCAGCCCGGTATGCTTAAAGCCATTCAACGCTTTCTCGGATTCTCTAATTACTATAGAAAGTTCATCCGTGGTTTTCCCTCCATAGTGGCCCCCATTACTGATCTCACTAAAAAAGGAGCTAATCCCTCCATTTGGCCGTCTGAGGCTATCTCTGCTTTCGTGACCCTCAAACGTACCTTCGTTTCTGCACCTATTCTGCGGCATCCGGACACTTCCCTCCCTTTCATCCTCGAGGTGGATGCTTCCGAGTATGGAGACGGTGCTGTACTCTCTCAAAGAACGGGACCTCAAGACACATTACACCCATGCGGGTTTTTCTCGAATAAATTTTCTCTGGCCGAGAGAAACTATGATGTCGGGAACAGGGAGCTTTTGGCCATCAAAATGGCTCTTCTAGAATGGCGACACCTGCTTGAGGGTACTCGGGTACCTATTTCCATCCTTACGGATCACAAAAACCTCTTATATATAGAAGGAGCTCGCCGGTTGGGGTCGCGGCAGGCCTGGTGGGCACTATTCTTTTCGAGATTTAATTACGTTCTATCCTATATACCCGGTACCAAGAATGTTTAAGCCGATGCCCTGTCTCGGCAATTCTCCCCAGAAGACAGGTCGGAAGAGATTCCCGAGACCATTCTACCACCCGAATTCATCATTTCCGCTACTTCATTTGATATCCTGGACAAAATTATCACGGCTCAATCTCAAATTCCCAGGGGCTTAGAAATTCCGGATGGTACTTTCTACGCATCGCCGCAATTCCATCGGAAAATTCTGGAGTGGGGGCACTCTTCTAGGACTGCGGGGCATCCCAGTTTTAAGAAACTCTGGATCTCATCCAAAGAACCTTCTGGTGGCCCAAGATGGGTAGAGAGGTTCAGGAGTTCACTAGTGCCTGCTCAATATGCGCCCAAAATAAGACCGCTCGACACAAGCCTTCGGGTCTTCTACTTCCGTTACCCATCCCCGAACGTCCATGGACACACATTTCCATGGATTTTATAGTCGAACTTCCACCCTCCAAGGGTATAGCCACCATTCTCGTCATTGTGGACCGGTTCACAAAAAAGGCGCACTTCGTCCCGCTCAAAGCTCTTCTTTCTTCTCCAGTTCTGGCGGACATTTTAGCCAAAGAAGTCCTTAGACTCCACGGTATTCCCACGTCCATTGTCTCCGATAGGGGTTCTCAGTTTGTCTCTAAATTTTGGTGGGCCTTCTCCAAATCACTCGGTATCTCCCTCTCCTTCTCCTCCGGTTATCACCCGCAAACCAATGGGCAGACTGAGAGGATGAACCAAAATCTGGAGCAATACCTAAGATGTTTTGTATCCGAGACCCTCGACGATTGGACTGATTTACTACCCTGGGCAGAATTCGCGATCAATTCACACAAGAATGAATCTACCCAAGTATCCCCATTTTTTGCGAACTATGGCTTTCACCCCGCTTATCTTCCCATCTCCAGTATTTCCTCAGGGGTACCAGCAGCCGACTCTTGGGTATCCGTTCTTCAAGACTCCTGGAAGAGAATTCACTCTATTCTTGCTGATGCCTCCCAAAGGTACAAACTTCAAGCCGAGCGGCATTGTCAGGAAGCACTTGAATTCAAACCGGGGAGTAAGGTGTGGCTCTCTGCCAAAAACATCCACCTGAATACCCCCACCACGAAATTGGCACCAAAATTCCTGGGACCCTTCGAGATTCTCGAGCGTATCAACCGAGTCACATATCGCTTAAGACTTCCTCCGACCATGAAGATACCCACAGCATTCCACGTTTCGTTGCTCAAACCCTACACCCAGAGCACCCGCTTTCCGTCCAAAGATCCAAGGCCTAAACCCATCTCCATACAAGGGCAACATGAGTTTGAGGTTCAGGTCATCCTGGATTCCCATTTTTCCAGAGGTTGTTTACAATTCCTGGTACATTGGAAGGGGTATGAACAGGAAGAACGATCCTGGGTTCCTGTGGACCAAATTCATGCTCCTGTGTTGCTCAGACGCTTTCATTGCAAGTTTCCCCACAAATCTTGGGTGGATCGTCCTGAGTCCGATCCTCGAGGGGGGGGTTCTGTCAGGAATCTGGGCACACGCCATCCTCGGCGCTGCCCTTCCCTACCTCTCCCGCTGGCTGCGATCTCCTCCACCCCTGCTCTGGATCGCGGCCCGTTCCTCCGCCCCCCCGCGGCTCTCCCACACTGCCAACATCACTGCCGGACGCGCGCCCACTTCCATTACAGGGGGCGTGCCACACTACTTAATTTATTCCCTGCACAAGCAGTGTAGCTCTGCCCTCCGGTCGTCTCAGCTCTTAGTCTCACGCCCTCATACTGTGCACATGCAACAAACACGGACATTAACCCCTGCCATATCACAAAGGGCTCCTGGGCTTGCCTCTGCTCTGCCCCCTCCTCCCATTGCTCCTCCTCATTTTATTACCCCTGTGATTCCTCTCCAACATCGCTCTGCATAGTTCGTCTGCCTAGGGCTGTTGGATACTGTGCCTTGCTCTCTCTCTCTGTTTCAGCTTCGTTACCGATCCGGCTCGTCTACCAACCCTCTCTGGCTCCCCGACCTTGGCTTCCACTCGACTATGCTTACCTCTCGTACCCCTTGAACACGGCACTTTGACCCCTACTACCTGGAACTCTGTTACCCTCGACCCTTGGCTTTGGAACCTACTACGGAATCTTTTCTATGCCCAGATCTGGCAAGTACCTTATCTACCCTGGTACCCCTGGCCTAGTCCACGCAACCCAATCCACACCCCGGGCACGCTCTCTCTACTGCGGGTGCGTGGTTACTCACTCTCCACCTCAGTATGGGGGCTAACCTGGTCTGCGGGCAGAACAGCATGACATTCTCCCAGAGGGACTCAAAGCGCTTCATAATTACAGTATAGTGCACAAGATGCAGAACATCTGAATTTTTACAGACAGTCCCTGCCCAGATGAGCTTACAATATATTGTTTTGATGTTTGAGGCACAGGGAGATAAAGGGTCTTGCCCAAGATCACAAGGAGCCGACACCGAGAATTTAACCAGGTCCCCTGATTCAAACTCAGATGCCCTTATATTTTTTTATTTTTATTTATTTATTTATAAAAATGTTTTACCAGGACGTTATACATTGAGAGTTACCTCTCATTTTCAAGTATGTCCTGGGCACAGCGTTATATGAAATACATGGTTACATTAAAAGAACAGGGTTATACAGTGAATTCCAGACATTTCATGGACAGATAAAGTTGGAAAATTGGGTACAGGGGATAAAGGGCTTGTGAGTTTCAGATTGAAATAGAGCAGCTTTAACATCACTTTAACTTCACCAAACATCAGCAAATGGCAGCAACGGCTCACACCCTTTGGCTGCCCTTCAGCTGTGCCAAACGCTATTCGCCTTTGGGGCAATGCAGACCTACACTGGGGTTGTTGAGATTGATCTGTTGCAGCTGTGAACAAAAAGTTATTTGTGTCTCTTGGCTCATTAACATTCCAGTGTGTGGGGTTGACGTTCCACAAAGTACAAGCACATGTCCTGTGCAGAGGGAAGCAGTTCTTGTGGAGCCCCATCAGGCTGCCCGCCTCTGGGAAAACGCAGGCGTACACTGGGGTACACTTACATGGATCTCTACATCATGCGGGGGAGGCAATATGGCCATATTTGGTAATCTACATTATCAAGGGGGCTGGACAGTTATGTGTCCATTCAGAAACATGGAACCAGGCAGAGTTAATCCTCTTGGGAAATGTACTGTCCTCAGGCCACACGGCACTGCAGCTGTACTGGAACAGTGAAAATCCCCACTGCGAGGACTGTAAGTCTTGCTACATCTGTACATACATATAGTTGTCAATGTATCAACTCATTTAAAAGTATGTTATGAAACAGTGTACCATTTTTTCACATATAATGAAAACCATGAAAATAAAATAAAGTAATATCAACATTATTTCTTCTATACTACAAATAGTACTCAAATCTACATTTTTCTGTGAGATTGGAGGGATTTGCCTAGGGTCAGTGTTGCAGAAAGCTTTACCAGGGCCCAGGATTGCAGTTTCCACTGGGCCAACTGATTTGTTCCCTCGGTTTGACTATTGGCTTGGGGATGATAACCAGAAGAAAAAAGGTGAGTGATCTTCAACCTTTGGGCAAAGGCACGCCAACATTTCGAGACGAACTGTGACCCCCGATCGGACACTATAGAGAGTGGAACTCCATGAATATGAAACATTTCTTTAATATAAACATCTACTAGGGTGGAAGAATTAGGAAGACCCCTGAGGAAAATGAAATGGGTTTGCTTGGAAAATCTATCCACAATGATGAGAATAGTATTCATCCCACAAGAAACAGGAAGCTGAACAATAAAGTCCATTGAGAAGTGGATCCACGGTCGGTCCGGAATGGAGAGAGGACGGAGCAGACCAGATGGCTTATTGCGGGCGGACTTATTTAGAGCATAGGTGGAACATGAATTGATGAATTCTTTGATATCCTTAAACATATTAGGCCACCACAAGTTGCGTCTGATCAGATCGGAAGTTCTTTTAGTGCCCGGCCGACTTAGAGGAATGACCACACTCAAGGATTGTCTGCTGAAATTGAGGTACAGCAAATAAACAACCCTCCGGCACTTCCATACCCTCAGGGATGAGTGTCTGCATCTTCAATATCTTGTCTTGTCTAGTACATCAAAAGAGTTCGCTGAGTAGATATATTTGGTGGGAAGAATGGTCTCAGGAATGTCTTCAGATCTGTCTTCACTGAAAAATTGACGGGATAGGGCGTCGGCTTTAAGATTCTTAGTACCAGGAATGTAGGAAATGATATAATTGAAACTGGAAAAGAACAATGCCCAGCGAGCCTGACGGGAACGAAGTCGACGAGCACCCTCGATATATAACAGATTTTTATGGTCCGTGAGGATCGAAATTGGATCTTCGGTACCCTCCAGGAGATGTCTCCACTCTTGTAAAGCAAGTTTGATGGCCAAGAGTTCCCTGTTGCCAACATCATAGTTTTGTTCTGCGGAGGAGAATTTCTTTGAAAAAAAATGCAGGGATGTAGCTTATCCCGAGGGGACTGTCTCTGTGAGAGTATGGCTCCTGTTTCAAAATTCAAGGCATCTACTTACAAAGTGAAAGGAAGTTTAGGGTCCGGATGGTGTAAGATGGGAGCAGAGACTAACGCCTTCTTAAGAGTTTCCAAGGCCTGGTATGCTTCAGGAGACAAGGAGAAGAAGTGTCCGCATGTTTCTTCATCAGGGCAGTGATGGGAGCCACTATAGCGAAGAAATTACGGATACATTTATGATAATAATTGGCAAAGCCAAGAAATCACTGAATCACCTTGAGAGAAGTGGGTTGGGGCCAATCTACAACTGCTTTGAGTTTATCAGGATCCATGGAGATGCCTTTGTCAGAGATAATGTATCCCAAGAAAGAAGTAGACGTTTGGTGGAAAATACATTTCTCCATCTTGGCATAGAGATGATTCTCACGTAGACAGGAGAGGACAAACTTGGTGATCTGAATATGCTCGGGAATAGATTTGGAAAAAATTACAATATCATCGAGATAGACAATTACATACATGTTGAGAACATCTAAAAAAATATCTTTCATGAATTCTTGAAAAACTGCTGGGGCGTTACAGAGCAAATATTCATAATGGCCATCTGTCGTATTGAAGGCCGTTTTCCATTCGTCCCTTTGTCGAATACGTATAAGATTGTACACCCCACGAAGATCAAGTTAAGAAAAAATGGAAGAACCTTGTATACGATCAAACAATTCTGAAATGAGTGGCAAGGGGTAACGATTCTTCAGGATTATTTTGTTATGGCCCCTATAGTCTATGCATGGACGGAGCGAACCATCCTTCTTCTTAACAAAAAAAGAACCCAGCTGGGGAGGATGAAGCTCTAATGAACCCTCTCTTTAAATTCTCCTGAATATACGCAGACATAGAGATATATAGGTATTTCACTGTGTATTTTTGCCATTGGGTGTAGAACTGGGCTCTTTTTGTGTTTGTTTGTAGTATATACTCAGACATAGCCTTAGTCTCGGGAAGTGACAAAGGATGGGTTCTACATTTAGGCTGAGCATACTCTAATGCTTGCGCTGCCCATGAGCAAGACAGGACCCCGGTACTGAGGTATTTAACCACGCACCCACAGCAGCGAAAGCATGCCTGGCAGGTGAATTGTCAACGTAGTCTGGGTTGCAGTCCAGATATTTGCCGAGGTCTTGGGTTGGAGAGACTAGAATGGTCAAAGTTTGTATAGCCGTGATCTGCGGTTGGAGAGGTCAGAATAGTAGTAGTCCGTGTAGCTGTGGTCAGGGTTGGACAAATCAGCAGAGTCGAGGGTAAGCCGGGGTCAGTATCCACAGGAGTTTCCAAGTACAACCCGGGTCGGTACACGAAGGGTTAACTGTAGAGAGAAGCACAAGACAGGGAGCAATGCACAATAGACGTGGAAGCACAAGGCAACATCTACAGTAGTTATGCTCAGCAACGTAAGACAGGAACTGAAGGATATTTAAAGCACACAAGAACCAGTCACAAGAGGGGCGAAATGTAGTCGTGGCCTCCGCGGAGTCAAGGATTGGCTGCAGGAGACAAGTGGGCTGTAAGTACTTCCCATGCAGCTGGGGAGCAGTGCATGACGTCACGAGAGAAGCACGGCACGTCCAAGGGGGCGGAGCTAAGTTCCGTGGCACTCTAAGATCTGCACATGCGTGCGTGCTCTGTAAGCAGAGCGGGGGTGCGCAGACATGCTGGTGCCAGAGTAGAGGACTGCGAGACAACAGGTAAGGAGGGAACATGTCGAAGAGGACGTGTTCCCCGATTCCTTACACCCTCACCTCTCTCTTCCCCCTCTCTCTTGCCTCACACCCCTACCTCTCTTCCCCAACACACATAATACTCTCCACACACACAAAAACACAGAAAAAAACACACACACACACATTCACACATAAAATAACCTCTCCCCCACATACACACACACAATACCCCCATCCCCCACACGCCCACATAATACCTCCCTTTCCCCACAATACCCACATTAATCCCACACAATACCCCCTCCCCCCACTTTTTTCCCCCCACTCCCTCACCCCCACACACATAGTGATCTCCACACATATAATACCCCCCACCCCTACACACACACAAAAGAAAAACACACATACAATACTCCCCCCACACACAATACCCACCCCCCACCCACACAAGAAAAACATTAAAGAAGTTTGGAGAATCAGAGATTCTATTGGCTAAATATTTTTTTATTTTGTATGTGAAATCTGTGATCTTTTTTATCAGTGAGAATTAATTGATGTCTGTGGGAGCATTTATATCAGAAACCAGCGGGACACGTAAAATCAGTGACAGGTCTCTGGATTGTTGCTTTAAGTGCTATTCTAATGATAACGTTTTTAAACATCCCTAACAAAAAGGAGGTGGCTCCAATGCATATTAAATATGGACCATTGTTTAATTGAGAACGATGAGGCACGACATCAGGGAACTGAGAGCTCCGAACTACCGGTTTCAATAAAGAAACGTGAAAAAACGAAAGGATCTCATCAATGAAGGCAGTTGGCGGCGATACGCCACAGGGTTAATCCATTTCAAAATGCTAAAGAGCCCCAGGAATCTTGGAGCCAGTTTCATCGTAGGCGTTTTCAACCATATATTCCTTGAAGATAGCCATACCTTGTCTCCTGGCCTACTGTAGTGCCGACGAGTATTTTAAAACAAACCTGGGGCAATCACCAAAAGGACCCAGGTACATGCTGGGTACATGCTGTGTACATGCTGGGTACATGCTGGGTACATGCTGCAACATTACAGTGACATTTCTGCAGACAGACTAATGGCCCATCGGATTAACAGCAGGGGTCCCTGGCAGTCCCATTCAAACTGAATGGGACTGCCAGGGACCCCTGCTGTTTTAATCCAATGGGCCATTAGTCTCTGCAGAAATGTCACTTAAATGTTGCAGCATGTACCCAGCATGTACCTGAGTCATGTTGGTGATAGCCCCAGATTTGCCCAAGATTTTCAAGGCAAGTTTAAGGCGTTTTAGAATTCTCGTCGGCGCACCTTTATATCTGGGCGCCTTTTGGCGGTGACGATCCGTCTGTCTCTTCTGTCGGAGGACTGCCTCCTGGAGAGTTTTTGGAATTTTTCTCCATGAGCTTTGAAGAAAATTTACCCTTGAGTCTGCTGTCGGAACTCCAGAGAGGTTAGACGAGATAGGGAGATGAGCTGGGTGAAAGCCATAGTTTATAAAGAAGGGCGACTCCTGGGTGGACTCGTTCCTGAGGGAGTTGTGAGCGAATTCAGCCCGTGGGAGTAGATCTACCCAGTTATCTTGCGTGTCGGAAATGAAGCACCTGAGGTATTGCTCAAGAGATTGATTCGTTCTCTCTGCCTGACTGTTGGTTTGTAGATGGTATCCAGAGGAAAAAAAGAAGTGAAATATCCAGTCTTTGGGCGAAGGTGCGCCAAGACTTTGAGATGAACTGTGATCCGCAACCAGAAACAATGGAGATTGGAACTGGGTGGATATGGAAGATTTTCTTCACAAAAATGCCTGCTAGAGTAGCAGAATTAGGGAGACCTTTAGGCGGTATAAAATGAGCTTGCTTCGAAAATCTATCTACAATGACGAGGATGGTATTCATACCGTTAGAGAGTGGGAGTTCGACAATGAAGTCCCTAGAAAGGTGTGTCCAAGGACAATCTGGGATAGGCAAAGGGCGAAGCAGGCCAGACGGCTTGTTGTTTCGGGCACAAGTGGAACATAAACTGATGAATTCTTTAATGTCTTTCAGCATGTTTGGCCACCAAAACGTGCGTCTGATTAGATCCAAAGTTCTCTTGGTGCCTGGGTGACCGGCAGATTTAGAGGAGTGACCCCACTCGAGGATTTTCTGGTGGAATTACGGAGCGGCATACTGTACAGACATCCCTCAGGCGCCTCCATACCCTCAGGAATGAGTGTTTGAGACTCCAATATCTTATGCAATACGTCAAAGGAATTAGCTGAAAGGATATACTGAGAGGGAAGAATGCTCTCAGGGATATCTTCAGATTTATCTTCACTGACGAATTATCGGGACAAAGCATCGGCCTTCAGATTCTTGGTACCAGAATAATGTTATTGAACCTTGAGAAGAAAAGGGCTCAACGGGCTTGACGTGAACCGAGACGGCGAGCATTCTCAATGTACAATAGGTTTTTATGTTCCGTAAGGATTGAGATAGGGTTTTCGGTACCCTTCAAGAGGTGTCTCCATTCTTGTAGGGCCAGTTTAATGGCCAAAAGTTCTCTGTTCCCAACATCATAATTTTGTTCTGCGGAAGAGAATTTCTTAGAGAAGAACCCGCAGGGGTGCAATTTATCCTGAGGAGATCGCCTTTGAGAGAGTATGGCTCCTGCTCCGATATCCGAGGCATCTACTTCCAAAGTGAAAGGGAGAGTAGGGTCTGGATGACGTAAGATTGGGGCAGAAACAAATGCCTTCTTGAGAGTCAAAGGCCAGGCATGCTTCAGGGGACCAAGAAGAGGGATCCGCTCCTTTTTTAGTCGGGGCAGTAATGGGAGCCACAGTGGCGGAGAAATTACGGATACATGTACAGTAATAATTGGCGAAACCAAGGAACCGCTGAATCACCTTAAGAGAAGTGGGTTGGGGCCACTTTATAACAGACTTAAGTTTATCAGGATCCATAGCGAACCGTGCATCAGAAATAATGTACCCTAGGAAAGAGGTAGATGTCTGATGGAACATACACTTCTCCATCTTGGCATAGAGATGGTTCTTGCGAAGACGAGAGAGGACTAACTTAGTGTGCTGAATATGTTCAGAAAGGGACTTAGAAAAGATGAGAATGTCATCAAGATACACAATGACGAAAGTGTTAAGGACATCACGAAACACCTCATTTATGAACTCCTGGAAAAACGCAGGTGCATTACAGAGTCCGAAGGGCATAACTAAATACTCGTAATGGCCATCGCGAGTATTGAAGGCCGTCTTCCATTTGTCTCCTTGGTGTATGTGAATAAGATTATAGGCCTCACGAAGGTCAAGCATGGAAAAAATGGTAGCGCCTTGCAAGCAGTCAAAAAGTTCGGAAATCAGAGGTAGAAGATAGCGATTTTTCAGAGTAATCTTGTTTAATCCTCTGTAATCAATACACGGACGAAGTGAACCATCCTTCTTCTTGACGAAAGGTATAAAGCCTCTCTTTAAATTTCCTGAATATATTCAGACATAGCCTTAGTCTCCGGGAGAGAAAGTGGATAAGACCAAACTTTAGGAAGAACAGCACCGGGCAACAGATCAATAGGGCAGTCAAAAGGACGATGAGGGGGCAGAACCTGAGAGCGAACTTTACCAAATACGTCAAGGTATTTCGAGTAAACTTCAGGAAGAGAAGAGTTGTCAGGTTTAGTGATCTCTAGACCGGCAACAACTTGCACTGGGGGCATAGGAGGTCCCTTAGAGGCTGAACCCCATTGTATGGGATTGTTATCGGTCCAATCTATCTGAAGATTGTATTGTTGGAGCCAAGGTAGGCCTAGGATTACCTGCACTGTAGGGGAGTGAATTACGTCAAGGGAAATCTTCTCTTTATGACCATCCTTTGTGGAGAGTGAAAGAAGAACTGTCTCCAAGGAAATGAAGGCTGGCTGGAGGGGTCTTCAATCTATAGCCACGAGACCGACAGGTACTGACTTCTGTATCATAGAGATGTTGTGCTTACTGGCGAAATCCTGATCCACAAAATTTCCCCCAGACCGGGGGTCGACAAAAGCAGACGCGGATACTCTGAAGTCGGGACCCTCGAGGAAGATTGGAAGCATAGTCCTTTTTGGAAGGTTTCCCTTTGTAGGGGGAGAAGAAGAAATAGTACCCAATGAGATTCCCCCATACCTTATTGGGTGTTGGCGTTTCCCGGCTCCATAGGACAGCGGCGCACCAGGTGTCCAGATAAACCACACTAGAAACATAAACCTTCATTTTTCTGGCGTTGTTTCTCAGAATAGGAGAGTTGATGACTTCCTAACTGCATGGGTTCTGGGGCCTCAAGAGCTGGGAGAGCGATGGGAGTAGAACTGCGGATAGGAGGCATAGGAGTGAGAGAACGAGCATGATGGCGTTCAAGCCGCCTTTCCTGAAGGCGTTGATCCACCCTAATCCATACGGCTATCAGATCCTCTAGCGCAGCAGGTCTTTCCTGAGCAGCTAACTCATTCTTCAGAGTCTCTGAAAGTGCTTGCCAGAAGGCTGCAGATAAAGCCTCATCATTCCAGCCCGTCTCTGCAGCGATGGTCCGGAACTCTAGAGCATACTTAGCAACAGATCTGTGGCCCTGGGAAATATGAAACAAAGAAGATGCAGTAGTAGCTTTACGACCAGAGGTATCAAATACCTGTTTCAACTCTTCTTTGAAATTTGAGAAATTTTGTGTAAGTTCAGGTCTTGGCTCCCAGATGGGAGAAGCCCAGGCTACCGCATCACCAGTCAAGAGAGCAATAATATGCACTGTTGGAGGAAAAGCGAGAAGGGGTTAATTCAAATTGAAAGTCACATTGGTTTAAGAACCCTCTGCACCCATGTGGGTCACCAGCATAGCGATTTGGAGTAGGAAGCCGTGGCTCCAGAGGTATATTGAGCTCCAGTCTAGAGGGGGTTAAAGTTCAAGTTCCGAGAATATGAGACTGAGGCTGATGGAGCAAAATTGTGGCGATCTTTTGGGGCAAGGAGGTGACTTAGTTGTCCAACAGCTGGAGATGCTCGGTAATGGAGGACGGGACAGGGCCCACCTCAAGGGGGTCTATGTTTGTTGGGCTCAGTATACTGTAACGCTCGAGTTGCCCACAAGCCCCCGGCACTGAGGTGGGAAGGTATAACACCACACTCCCGCAGCAGCGGAGGCGTGCCTGGAAGGTGGATAGTTTTGCGTAGCCGGGTCTGGGTTGGATAGTGTAGGAGATGTGGTATACTTGCCGGTTCCTTAGTTTGGAGAGAGCAGGATAGTAGGGGTCCATAAGCCGTGGTCTGGGATTGTAGAGAGTAGAATAGTCCAAGTCTGTATGTCGTGTTCAAGGGTAGGAGAGATCGCGTAGTCGAGGGATAGCCAAAGTCCAAAAATCCAGAAACAAGTCGTGTCGGTACACAAGAGGTTAAACTGCAAAGTGAACTAGAGCAAAGCACAACAGGAGTGAGCGTCTCGAGGCTACATAGAATTAGGCTTTGGTCCCGCTGCGTCCGGTGGTGCGCACGGCCGCGCGTCAGCAGACCACCAGCCCCTTTCCTTTAGTGTGGAGGTCCCCATGGGCTCCTTACTACTTGGCTGACTGCGTGCTGTGACGCGTCAGCTGGCCGATGCTGCAAGCTCCTAGTGATTTGCAGCTCTGAGGCATCACGTGGTGCGGCAGTCAGCCAATGAGGGAAGGAGGGGAGGGAAGGAGCTACGGATGGGAGGCGGCTTGGAAGGGGAGCAGGGAAGGAGCTGCGGGGGGAAAATGTGTGAGTGTATATGTATGTGTTTATGTATGTGTGTGTGTATGTGTTGTGTGTGGGGGTGGTGGTGGGGTGGATGGCACCACGGCACCACGATCTCAGACCTGGCAAAGTTTTACCACGCCCCCCCCCCTCCCGCTCCCGCCCTCCTCCCGCTCCGGCTACCAGCTCCCTACAGACCGCATATCACGGTCAATTGCCTGTCAGCGCGCCGCCTGTCTGCAGTGCAGGTGCGCTGAATGAGGGAGCGCGGCCTTAGCCTTATGCTGAGCAAAGTCTGAGCAAAGTCTCAGAGAAACCAGGAAGTATTTAAAGGGAGAACAGCCAATGAGGACAGGGGGCGGAGCGTAGGCGCGACCCCAGCGGAGGCTGGGATAGGCTGCAGGAGAACAAGGCAGGCATGGGAGTATTTTCCACGCAGCTGGGGATCGTTGCACATCATTGCTAGAAGAGCTGCGGGTGCGCGCGCGCTCTGTAATGAGAGCGGGGGTGCGCGCAGGAGCAGGTACAGAGGCAACAGCAGCGCAGTAACAGCAGGTAAGGAGGGAACACGTCGCAAAGGACGTGTTCCCAGATTCCTTACATTAATATGTCATGTGTTGTTGTTCATCTGAGGTTGTATTTACCTAATTTTAAGACCTGCTAAGGAACAGCTGATTGTTATTATGTCCTGTTATTACATATCCTGATATGTAAAACCATAGAATTCAAAGAGGGTGTATTTTCTTTTTCACACAACTGTATACTGAATAGCAGTGATGCCCAAACTGTACAATGTGACAGTGTGGCAGATATCACCCTATTAATTAACTGTACATGTGGCGGATATCACCCTAAAAACACTGTAAATCATGTAAAATGCTTTTTTTCACTTTTTAGTATCTGAACTACATTTTTGCTCATCATTGTATGTATGTATGTATATATGTATGTATGTATGTATGTATGTATGTATGTATGTATGTATGTATGTATGTATATATATATACATACATACATACATAATGCACTATATAAATAAAGATACAAACTTGTGTGTGTGTATATATATATATACACACACACAAGTTTGTATCTTTATTTATATAGTGCATTAATGTACATAGCGCTTCAAAGCAGTGATACACGTGAAATAATAATATAAACAAAAAATAATACAAATAACACACGATGGAAAGAGTGCTTCAGACATAAAAGTAACATTTAGGAAAAGCAGACCCTTCCCCGAAGAGCTTACAATCTAATAGGAAGAACGTACAGAGACAGTAGGAAAGTGTTTTGGTAAGTGCATCTAAAAGGGTCAAGCTCTATGTATGATGCGTATAGTATCAGCCACAGAGCTACTCATATACTTTGCTAAAGAGGTGGGAATTTAGATGGGTCTTAAAGGTGGATAGAGAGGATTCTAATTGGATATTAAGGGAAAGGGCATTCCAGAGGTGTAGGGCAGTCGGTGAGAAAGGTTTAAGGTGGGAGAGGGCTTTAGACACAAAAGGAGTAGAGAGAAGACATCCTTGAGCAGAACGCAAGAGTCGGGATGGTGCATCCTGAGACATTAGGGCTGAGATGTAAGGAGGGGCAGAAGAGTGTAAAGCCCCATATGTGTGGATGAGAATAGAGTGTGAGATACAGGATTTGAGAGGAAGCCAGGAGAGGGATTACAGCAAGGGAGATGCTGAGACAGATTTAGGAAAGAGTAAAGTAATTTTGGCAGCAGCGTTTAGGATAGGTTGTAGGGGATACAGGTGAAAGGCAGGAAGGCTGGACAGCAGGAGGTTACAGTAGTCGAGACGGGAGAGAATGAGGCCTGTATCAGAGTTTTAGCAGTCGAGCAAAAGAGAAAAGGGCATATCTTTGTATAATTGCGAAGGAAAAAACGACAGGTTTTAGCTACTTTATGAATGTGAGAGGAGAATGTGAGAGAGGAGTTGAGTGTGACCCCTGGACAGCATGCTTGTTACACAGGGTATATTATAGTGTTTCCAATAGTAATGTAAAAGGAGATAGTATGGCCAGGTTTGTGAGGAAATATGAGGAGCTCTGCTTTTGATATGTTAAGTTTAAGTCTGCGGATGGCCATCCAGGATGATATAGCGGAGAGACATTCAGAGACTTTGGTCTGTACAGCAGGTGTAAGGTCAGGTGTTGAAAAGTAAATTTGTGTGTCATCAGCATAGAGATGATATTTGAACCCAAGAGATGTGACTATGTCACCTAGGGAGAGTGTGTAAAGAGAAGAGAGAAGAGGTCCCAGGACAGAGCCCTGGGGTACCCCCACAGAGAGATCGATAGAGGAGGAGGTGTTTGCAAAAGAGACACTGAAAGTACGATGGGAGAGGTAAGAGGAGATCCCGGATAGAGCTTTGTTATGGATACCAAGAGTATGGAGATTATGAAGGAGAGAGGGTGGTCCTCAGAATCAAATGCTGAAGAGAGGTCAAGTAATAGGAGCAGAGTGTAATGACCTTTGTCTTTGGCAGCATGGAAACCATCCGTTAATTTAGTGAGGGTTGTTTCAGTGGAGTGAGCAGTGCGGAAGCCAGATTGGAGAGGGTCTAGGAGAGAATAGGTGGTGAGAAAATGGAGCAAGCGAGAGAATACAAGACGTTCAACGAGTTTAGAAGCAAAAAGCAGGCGGGAGACAGAACGATAGTTAGAAAGACAGGTAGCTTGCTGTTTTTGAGTAAAGGAATAACTGTTGCATGTTTGAAGGAGGAGGAAAAGGTACCAGTGTAGAGGGAGGAGCTAAACATGTGTGGGAGTATAGGGATTAGAGTAGGAGCAAGAGGTTTTAGAAGTTGGGAGGGAATTGGGTCAAAAGGGCAAGTGGTAGAGCGAGAAGAGGATATCAGCAATGATACATCCTCCTATGTGACAGCGTGTTGATTAGTGAAGAAAAGTAGGTTTGTTTAGCCTAGGAGATGGCAAAGTTGAAACAGGATAACATAACGCTGTAGTGAAAGAAGTCTGCGGGTGTGAGATTTCCTCTAGAGGTGTTCAGAGGAACACAGCATGCAGTGTGTGGCAATTTAGCCATGGTCTGGGGTTATCAGCCCCAAAACCTGTGCCTTGGATTAATTTTGTTCATTGCAAATATATGTGCTATATGGATCCTGCGTTAGAGCGCGTATACCACATAAATTTCTATTGGGGTTAGAAGGGCGAAATGTCAGAGAGAAAGAGGGGTATGTAGATCAAGTGAGGAAGATAGGGCTAAGTTGTAGTTCCTGACCAGGTTGTCAGGGTCTGGAGCAGAGCTGAGAGAGGAGAAGGAGGAGCGCAAAGTGGAATCAAAAGCTGGTAGGTTAATAGAGCACAGGTCTCTGCAGAAACAAGTGGCAGAGGGAGGTGGAGAAGGAGAGAAGTGTGAGAGAGAAAATGAGATGAGATGAAAGGAGAGGAAAGGGGGAAATGCAGAAATCAGAGAGAAACGTTTTTAGTGAAAACCAGGTCTAGGTAGTGATCATCATTGTGGGTGCTGGCTGCAGTCCACTGTTGAAGGCCAAAAGAAGAGATTAGAGAGAAAAAGCAGGAAGCCCAAGGGAGAGAAGGCTCATCAATATGGCAGTTGACGTCCCCAAGGGCAACAGGAGAAGTATGAAGGAGAGCCAGGATTCAAAGAGAGAGAAAGACAGAAAGGGGGTGAGTAGAGGTAGGTAGGCGATAGATGACCGCCATGTGGACAGGGAGTAGAGAAAAAAGCTGAACAGTGTGAGCCTCAAAGGAGGGAAAATAAAGATACAGAGGGATAGGAAGGGTTCGGTAGAAGCAGATAAAGCCGAGGAGCCCCACGCCTCCACCCCTGCCATCTGGGCGCGGAGTGCGGGAGAAAGAAAGGCCCCCATAAGAGAGGGCAGCTTCCAGTGCACAGTCAGACTGAGTGAGCCAAGTCTCAGTTACAGTATAGCAAAGAGGAGCAGAGATTGAGAGAAAAATAATTCATGCACAGAGAGGAACTTTTTGGAAAGAGAGTGAGCATTCCAAAGGGCACAGGAGAAAGGGAGAGAGGAGGGAAATTGACAGGGGATGGGTATGAGGTTAGAGGGGTTGACACAAGAAAGAGTAGAAGTTGCATGTGAAAGACAAGGATGAGAGCATGTAGAAATAAGGCAGGGGCCATGATTAGGAGAGATATCGCCAGAAGCAAGGAGGAAAAGCATGGAAAGAAAGAGAATGTGGGAGCATGATTTGTAGGGTGTGTTTTAGTGCAGGGGATATAGCTGTGTAGTGTCAGAGGGCGCAGGTAAGAAAGGAGTTCATGTGAACTGAAAAGTGGCAAATGAAGGAGAGATGGAGATATATGAATGTGAACAAAAATTCACAAAAACTTTTTAATTTTCACAACAATATCTGAGGTCCCGTGACCAATGTACGTTATTTAATGCCATTTTTTCGCAATATCTTAATGGAAAAATGGAAAGTTCACACATATTTATTTATGTATTTAAAATGTATTAAAATGCATTTCAATTAACTATTAATGAGTGTTAGGTAATTCCTAAGCCGTGTTATTTTAACAACATGGATTTGGGTCTTATTATTTACATTGCAGGAAGGATGCAACATTTCCCTTGCAAAAAAAAAGTATTTCAGCATAAATAATGCATTTGTTTCCTATGAAATAATGTTAAAATACATAAAAACAAATATATTTTTTTAGCAATTATGTAAATATTTCCTAAATTAAAAACAAAACAAACAAAAAATGCATTTCTTTGCAAGCAAGTTCCACTCACAAACTAATTGCAGAGGAGCTTCAATCTAGACAATGCCACATATTCCTCTCTTAGCATTTCTGCAGCCAATATGGCAAATGGGCACATTCTGTGTAATTAATTGTCATTCAGTAAAGATTTATCACCGAGTTTTGTGAATTAGATGACCTTTGCTGATATTCTTTCCCGAAAATTGCAACTTGGCAAAGAATTTGCCAAATCTATGGGGTAGATCCTCAGAAGTCTGTTAAATCGAAGCTACTAACGTGACGTTATCTAAATTTGTAATGTCCATTAGCTTCCCTGAGTTTAACAGTTATCTACAAAGCTAAACATATGCAATACTAACGTTAGTGAACTCACTAGCATAGGCTTTAACGCTATGTGAAGTTAGCACTGGTTTGCGTTGGTTTCAAATAACATTGCATTAAACCTGTCTTAACCAAAGGTGATATTACTTTCATGCAGACCGTGAATAGGTGTTTAATTAAAGTAAAAAAAAGAGAATACAGGAGAAGAAAATAATCCTGTAAATAACAATATGATAGTTAAATAATACCTAACTGTGGTCTTACACTTACCCAGATCCTGTAAAGACCTATTTCAAGGCCTGGTTAGGCGTGATGTCACCTTTAGCTATGACCTAAATCGAATATAATGTTAAATCTCTGCGTTAACTATAATGGAGCTCTATTGATGTACTTTGTTAGAGTGAACACGTCTTTTGCATATCATTACCACTAATGTCTGTTATAGTAACGTAAGGGCTCCTTATGTCTGAAAACAACACAACGCATTAAAGAGCTTTGAAGATCCTTCTTACAGTGTAGCCTAGCCTTCGGCCACTACCTATTTCCCTTTGCCCTACCAGTGTAAGTCCTGTTAGGTACAGGCAGTGAATGGGTTAATTACTCCTGAAGGCCTAGTGTGCTATTGCAGCCTTGGATACCCTTAGTGTATCCAAGGGCGGGCCTAGCAACAACTAGATAGTGTCAGCCTGGAAGAGGTACTGGCTGGGTGACATGTAGATGTGACACCTGTCAGTATCAGACCTGCCCTGTTATGGGGCAGGGTTACAAGCCCAACCCCAGGGTATATAAACTGTCTCTTCCAAAAGTGGGCGTGTCTCTTTCCTCCCCCTGTGGAGTGAACAACAGCTACCCTGGTCCCATAAGGTGATTCAGGAAGAGGACTATACAGAAGGAAGCTTAGATGGGCGTCAAGCCTTAAAGTAACCTTCTTGGGGAAGCAAGAAAGTAATTTGCCTGCTATAACAACTACTGATGCAATAAACACCATGGAACCATATGCAAGTGTGATTCACTGTCTTGGGATATGGAAAGGTGTCAGCATGGACCATTGTAAGGGAGTCCATGGGTTAAACTCCCTTTACAGGGCAGGAGACTGAAATGTGGTGTCGGGTTTCCTGCAGCTGACTTGTAAAACTCCTGAGTGAACAGGTATGAAAAGCAGGAAGTAGCTGATGTCAGTGTCCCTGTTTGCAGTCTGTGAGAGGATCACAGACAGAGTGCCCGCCCGTAGGGATCCAGGCTGGGTTGACCAGAAGATTTAGCATGGCAACCATGAGGAATCCACAGCCTCTCCCAGCAGAAGCCTGCACAAAGAAGGGCAAAAAGACTTTCTGGGAACAGCAAGGCCTCAAAGCCTGCGCTGGAGAAATCGGAGACGCCGAACCAGCAACAATATCAGATAAGACTTTCACTATTGTTCCCTGTCTTTCTAAATACTGTTTCATATGTTTTGAGCTGGGAACCAGGTTAATTGGCCAGCACCGTTAGAAAGGGCCACAACAAAGTGTAGTTAGTCTCCTGAAAGGAGTAGGTGTTTATGTTATCATTTTGTGTTTTGCCTTAAAGGGGCAGTAGCCCTATTGTTTGGTTGCTGTTTTGTGGTTAATAAACCAATCCAGTTAAACGGATACCTCTGTCTATGCGTCTAACTGCCCTCGTCTACAGGCCGCTCCATCACATATGGTGGCAGAGGTGGGATGCAGCGTCTCCAGAGGTCGGCAGAAGAATCGCATACAGAGGATCACTGCGCTGGATAAAGCTACAAAACGAGGCTGTACAACAGGCGGTGACCCACAAGTGGTAATGATTCTGGAAGCAAGACAGCTACAGACAGTGACCCACGAAAGGTACTGATTCTGGGAGTGAATTCTGCACCACCAGGTGTGTGAAAAAATGTTTGCGCTGAAGCATTGAATACAGACAGTGACCCATGAGAGCTACTGATTCTAGAAGTAAAGACTGCCACACCGCATAGGACTACCAGCTGTGAATGGAGTATATGCAGGAAAAGTGTGAAAGTTGATGCGAAACTGTGCTGAAGCAGGGAAACTAATACAGACGGTGACCCACGAGCGGTACTGATTCTGGAAAAGACTGCCATACCGCATAGGACTACCAGAGGTGATTGGAGCATATGCAGGAAAAGTGTGAAAGAGTTTATGCGAATCTGTGCTGAAGCAGAAAAACGAATACAGATGGTGACATACGTGAGGTAGTATTCTGGAAGAAAACGGTGAATTAAACGTTTTTATTGATGTTTTGCTGAAGTCCAGGCTGCACAGCAAGATGCCCCAGCAACAGCAAGATGCAACAGCAAGACGCAGCAGCAAGATGCCCCTAGTATGTATGGAGTGCGAGGACCCAGGGCACTCGGAAGAGGCGTGTCCTTACGTCCTGGAGCATGAAAAGTACCGGCAATATGAGGAAGATTGTCTCCAGTGTGCGACAGCAAGTAACGTGTGGTGGGCGAGGAGAAAATGCAGAAGTTCAGAGCAAGGAAGGTTAACCCAGTACTGCCCATGCCTCAGAGCCTACCAAAACCAAGAAAAAAAGAGGGAAAAAAAAAGTTTGTAACTTACAGCAGAAGGTACAGAAACAGTTAATGATGAGCCTACGACGTCAGAAAATCATAATTCCAAAGGAAGCCGAGATGTTCTGCAGCCTATAGGGACTGGCAGAATCCTCCTGGGAATGGCAGAATATCCAGTGATGAAGGCGTGGATTCAAAAAGAGACGGCAAAGGAAAAAGATGAGAAAAAAGTTGATGATTAATTGAGCTAGGTTAAAGATGCATTGTGAGGTGCCAAGCATGACTATGATCTCCTCCACAAAGAGTTGGTTAAAGAGCAAGAGCTAAGACTGAGCTACTGTACAGAGGGGTATGTCCGCAGCAATCGCCAAGTGTGCAACTTTGGAGTAGACAAAGCGTCTCTTGCAGAGCGAGTTCCAGGACATGAGGACTAAACCTTGAGCAGTCAAATTCAGCTGCTGCCACCAGGGATGAAGAGTCAAAGGCTGAATTGGAAGTCTCTCAGAAGGAGATTCATTGTCTCACCGCAGGGCTGAATGTATATGATTACGCCCTTGAAGAGGTCAGGCAAACTCTAGAGGCTGTAAGAAGAGAAGAAAAACCTACAAGAGAAGGTTTCAGATTTGACTAACCAGGTCAGTGAAGGAGACGAGAAGCTTCACCAAGCAGAAAAGGTAAAGAAACAATTGGCCCTGGAAAACAAGAAGTGCAGCAAGCACTGCAGAATACAGAGAGATTACTGCAAGGAGAATGTGTCACCTTGGAGCAGCGCACACAAGCAGAACAGAAGCTGTAGAGCCAGCTGTAAGGTCTGTGTGAGTCTGCAGGAGGCCAAGGAGAAACAGGCAGATGCTGAAGAGAAGCAGCAAGTGCTACAGGAGCGTCTGAGTACCCAGTTTGTCCCCGCAGAGCAGCATGAGGAGCTGAAGGCCACACTGAGCATCACCAGAGCATTGCTGGAGGAGGATCTTAGAGGCCAGGTAATTCTGTATGTGAGAGGGAGCATGAGGCAGTCTAGAAACTGGAGCGGGAGCTGGAAGAACAGAGAGACTGCTCCATCCCCAAAAGTCAGTATGCTCAGGAGAAGGAGGTGTGGAAAACTGAAGCTGCTGTAACCCTAGTGACGAAATCGGCAGAGCTCCAAAATATGATGGAGACGGCAATGCAAACTCAGAGTGAGGGGGTGGAGACCTTAAAAAGAGAACTGCAAGATGCGCTCAAGAAACAGAGGAATTGAACTTGCAGCAAAACCTAAAAGTAGAGTTTGGGAAACTAGAGGAGGACAATCTCAAACTTAAACAGGAACTGGGAAAGAGCCTAGAGGAAAGCTCAGTACTCAAAATTCAGTTGCTAGTGTAACGCGTAGCTCACCACAAACCAGACGCGACCGCGAGGCTGAGGTAGGGAATTGTATAAACGCCAACCCACAACCGCGAGGGCGCGCCTAGAGTGTAGAATAGTCTTGCAAGCCAGGTCAGGAGTACAGAAGGTAGAGTAGTCATTTATACTTGCTGGGTCTGGATTGGAGAATAGCGGATCTTTGGGGTACTTTGCCAGGGTCTGGATTGGAGAGTGAAGAGTTGTTGTTGCGAGGGTAGCCGAGGTCAGAATTGGAGAGATCAGAATTGGAGAGTTCAGGTTGGTCGTACGTAAGCCGGGTCAGGAGAGGAGAGATGCAGAGTCCAATGAACGTAGCAGGGTCAGGCAGCAGCAGGAACAAGGCAGGGCACAAGGCAGGCAGGCAGCCTGGTACAAGGCAGAATGCAGCAAGGCACGGCATCACACAAGGTTATGCTCAGCAAAGACAGACTGAGCGAGGCAGGTATGTAAAGGTTTCTTCCTCCAATGGTGAGCCAGGGCGGAACAAGGTGGAGGAAGCGGATAGGCTGCTGGGTCGCGTAGGTGCACCCTATTGTGCAGCCAGATTAGACCTGGGGACGGAACTACGATCCGCGCGCGTCACCGACGTCAAGGGGTGTCAACCCAATCGCGCACCACTTGCGCACCGCACAAGGCCGTCGCGTGAGTGAGAGTGGAGTCTGGAGGTGGGTCCAGAGGAGACCTGTTCCGCGCGCATTTCCGACGTCAGAGAATGGTGACCTGATTGCGCGTCACTCGCACACTGTGCGTCACTCGCGCACAGTGCATGTTTGTCGTTAGAGCGGGGGCGGAGTCTGGGAACTGATCCGGAGGGAAGGCTGGCCGAACGGGCAGGCCGCACGTCAGAGCAAGGTTGGAGATTGGAGGCGGAACCCGCGGAGGGACAGACCGATCGCGAGCCGTCGGACCGCCATGGCATCGCGCATCTTGAGTGCCTGAGGGAGTGGGATGGAGAGGTAAATTCCAACCATCAGGATGGCAAATCCTCACAGCTAGAGATGAAATAGAGAGAACTCTCAATAAAGAAAGCGTCTCAAAAAAAAATTTGGCCCACAGTTAAAAGGTTGGAGGCTGAAAAGATGATGTTGGAGAAAAAGGTTAGAGAATTTAAAACAGAGTGGGACTCTGCAGACCAGTAAAGTACAGGTGTATCCACTGCAGGAAAAGGTATTGGCCCTGCCCAAGCGTCGGTATACCACAGCGACTAATACCCAGGAAGACAAGGGTACAGTGAGAGCTGGGGACACCGCTCAACTGCAAAACAGGAGTGCAACGTTTGAACCGCCTGAGCAAGTACTAGCTAAACCTTCAGCTGCCCAGCTGGCAACAAACAAAGGTATGAGTGTCATGGAAGAGGAGGTGGCAAAATACCATTCTGGAAAGTACGGTAATTGCACCAAAGGAAAAAACCAAAGTGACTGGTTGTAGTAAAAAGGTGCCTGGGAAAAGAAGTCTCACCAACGAGAACCAAGCCCATGGATCCAGCCGGAAGCTAGACCCAGAAAAGATTGGAGGTAAGATTGAAAAGCTCTTCAATTGGAAGTAGAGAAAAAAGAAATCGGATCCAAAAGACTCCCCTGTGAGGCCGTGCTGTTTTCCCGAGAAGGGGGGGGGGGTGTTTAAATGGCCGAGTGTGTGCGGGGCTACACTCTGAGGGGGGAGGTATGTAAGGGAGTCCAAGGGTCAAACTCCCTTTACAGGGCAGGAGATTGAACTGAGGTGTCGGGTTTCCTGCAGTTGACATGTAAAACTCCTGAGTGAACAGGTATAAAAAGCAGGAAGTAGCTAATGTCAGTGTCCCTGTTTGCAGTCTGTGAGAGGATCACAGACAGAGTGCCCGCTCGCAGGGATCCAGGCTGGTTTGACCAGAAGATTTTGCCTGGCAACCGTGAGGAACCCATGCCTCACCCAGCAGAAGCCTGCAGCAAGAAGGGAAAAAAGACCTCCTGGGAGCAGAAGGACTTCAAAGCCTGTGCTGGAGAAATCGGAGACGCCGAACCAGCAACAATATCAGATAAGACTTTCACAATTGTTCCCTGTCTTTCTAAATACTCTTTCATATGTTTTGGGCTGGGAACCAGGTTAGTTGGCCAGCGCCGTTAGAAAGGGCCACAACAAAGTGTAGTTAGTCTCCTGAAAGGAGTAGGTGTTTATGTTATCATTTTGTGTTTTGACTTAAAGGGGCAGTAGCCCTATTGTTTGGTTGCTGTTTTGTGGTTAATTAACTAATCCAGTTAAGCGTAACCCTCTATCTATGCGTCTAACTGCCCTCACCTACAGGCCGCTCCGTCACAACCATCCTACTATCACAGGATTCTCGCTGACTGGAGGCGCTTCAACGAACAAAGGTACCCTGTAAACCTGTCCTGATAATAGTAGACAATAGTAGCAGATCAGATCTCACTTAGGGTGGGGGTAAAGGGGCTACATCAGTGAATGAGATGTTAACTGAAGTTATTGTCTTGTTAAATTATCAACTGACCTCTGAGGATCTACCCCTATTTGCATTCCAAATGTCAACACAGATACGCATGGTCCTTTTTATTCAGCCATTTTTGCACAATTTTGGTGAATGTAGACACATCTCTCTGTAATCTGGAGGAAATTGTGCACTTTATATCAATTTTGAGTATTCCAGAGCAAGGGGAACTTTTGTGAATGACAAAGCTGCAAAAACGTTTACGAAGCAAATTTGAAACATTCTCACAACTCTAAATTAGTAGCATAAATTGTTTATTTTTATTTTTTATTAAATCTATAAACTCTTTCTTGTAGGTTTGCAAAGTTAGACAGAACATTTCTCAGCAAAATTTTAATGAGAAGATCAGCCCAAAAATCACGAGATCAAATTCTCAATGTTTTCCATGAATTAAATATGAAGGATGCCATAACTTATGTTGCCGAGGTACTGTATGTCTGTGTTAGTTTAAAAAATGTGTCTTTTGAATAATATGAGATCATTGTTTATGCCAGTCAGAGTATCACATTGTATCTCAAACTCTTGTACCAACTCCAATTTCAAAATGTGCTTTGTCATGGCTTCATTTTTGTCTGCTACATATGTGTTCATAACATTGGAAAAAGTATTTGTAGCTTCAAATTAATTTTTATATGTGTATTGCACACATCCAGTTGTGTGTCCTAATCATGTTCAATGTCACACTAGGGCATACACATATATACACATATGCACGGGCATATACAGACACACATATCATTACAATTCAGAAACTCAATCTTGATTGTGATTCAGAACATAATTTCTATACACATAATTTTTTTAAATAAAAATGTGTTTTCATGTTTTTCAATGTACCCTCAATTTGCATGCCTCTTTGGACAATATCTAGGACTAAAAAAACTCAAGCCGCTGCCTTATGCCTGAAACATTTCAGTTTTCTAACATATACTGGAATTTTTTAGGTTACGCCTTGACCTTCATAACATTGCATTCTTTATTGAACAAAAAATAGCAAAGGCCCGTCCTTATTCAATATGCTTCTTTTGCTCTTTCTCAACATAATTTAGCATGTCTCAACATAAATTATAGTGTACAGTGCTTTGGAAACCTCATAAATTCATTCTTCAAATGATCCAGCTTATAAAAAATCATTAATGCGACTCTCTCTATTACCATATTTCCTCGATTGTAAGAGGCGCCTTTTTCCCCATTTTCACATGTCTGAAATAGGGATGCGTCTTAGATGTACTAATAAAAAAATCACCTAGGGGGCACGGCTGGAGATGATCAGAGTGTGTGGAGCCACAGCATGACTCTGATCCCACCCCCTACCCCCTCCATGACTTGCAGAGAGATTATTTAGAGATGCCTGCCAGGCATCTTCACATTGCCCAGCAGACTCCCCCCTCCTCCTGTCAAATCTCTGTGTGAACTGCAGGAGGTGCAGAGGGAGCTGTGTGTGTGTGTGTGTCTGTGTATGTGTGTGTCTGTGTTTTGTGTGTCACTGTGTGTGTGTGTGTGTGTGTGTGTGTGTGTGTGTGTGTGTGTGTGTGTGTGTGTGTGTGTGTGTGTGTGTTTGTGTGTGTGTCTGTGTGTGTATGTCCCTCCATTCTCTCCTTCCCCCCTTCCCTCCATTTTGTCCCTCCACCCTTCCCTCCATTCCCCTCTGCCCCTTCCCTCCATTCTCTCACTCCCCCTTCCCTCCATTATCTCCTTCCCCCTTCCCCCATTCTCTCCTTTGCCCCTTGTCACGAGAGAATAGCACATATATACAATAACCGGGCCAGATTGAACAAGACTAGGATATAGTAAACTGAATGAGTTTATTTCCTATGAGCAGAACAGACAATACATCAAGCAAATAATATTACAGAAATATTTACACTTACTGAGGTTGGACAAGGAGATATTCAGCCGAATAGCAGCTCCTTAGTTGCTATAGGTCACAACAAGCACGACAACTCAGGAATAAGGGGTGCACGCAACTATATAGACGCAGAACCCCATTCCTACCATGGCAGTTCAGTTATTGGTGAAGAAAAATCTTGACCCAATCACAGGTTGCCAGGTAACGCAAAAAGCTGGGTTTACCCAGCCCCTCATTAATACAACCCTCCCCTGTAGCTCCTTGGCCAGCCCATTTATAAAAAACTATGACATGATGCCTTCGTTGCCATCCTGTCTAGCAAAAATGCTTATTGGGCAGGGGTCTTTCATGTAGGGTGTCACTTTTGACAGGTGAAATGGTTATCACCTCGTTGTGAGACCTGGCTGCATATGCAATGAGGCTTTCAAGTGGCCTCCTTTGATTGTACAATTACATATCAAAGGGGCCATTTGGCGAGCTTCCAAACTTTTATCCAAAGTTATAGTAAAAACAGCGATAACATAACTATTTCTCCCATATTTTAAATCAGATTAACAATATCTATGCAACCTGTGTTCGTTGCATAGGAAAGCATATCCAAATTTCAGCCTTGTAGCACAAACACCTATAGAGATATGGTTCTATGGGGTTTACATTATGACAAATACACAGTTAACCCTCGCTACATGTTAATACATAACATAGCAATTAATGGGGGGGGGATGCAGATCAACATATACACAGATCCCATTAACCCCTCAGACCCCGATCATGACACCCCTTCCCTCCATTCTCTCCTTCCCTCCATTCTCTCCATCCCCCCTTACCTCCATTATCTCCCTACCCCCTTCCCTCCATTCTCTCTCCCCCTTCCCTCCATTCTCTCCCCCCCTCCCTCCATTCTCTCATTTCCCCTTCCCTCCATTCTCTCCCTCCCCCTTCCCTCCATTCTCTCCCTCCCCTCCATTCCATCCTTCCCCCCTTCCCACCATTCTCTCCTCCCCCTTCCCTCTATTTTCTCCCTCCGCCTTTCCCTCCATTCCCTCCCTATCCTCCCTCCCCCTTCTCTCCATTCTCTCCCTCCCCCTTATCTCCATTCTCTCCCTCCCCCTTCCTTCCATTTTCTCCCTCCCCTCCTTCCTTCCATTCTCTCCCTCCCCTCCTTCCTTTCTTCCTTCCATTCTCTCCTTTCCTCTCCATTCTCTCCCTTCCCCCCTTCCCTCTATTCTCTCAATGCCCCCATTCCCTCCATTCCTTCCCTCCCGCTTCCCCCATTCTTTCTTTCCCCCCTTCCCTCCATTCTCTCCTTCCTCCCTTCCCCCATTCTATCCTTCCCCCCTTCCCTCCATTCTCTCCTTTCCCCTACCCTCCATTTTCATCCTTCCCTCCATTCTCTCCCTTCACCCCATTCTCTCCGTCCTCTCCATTCTCTCCCTTCACTACATTCTCTCCCTCCCCTCCATTTTCTCCGTCCCCCCTTCCCTCCATTCTCTCCTTCCCCCATCCGCTTATCTGATACTGCTTCTCTCCCCATTCTGTGCCTGTGTCTCTCTCCCCATTCTGTGTCTGCCTCTCTCGCCCCATTCTGTGTCTGCCTCTCTCTCCCCATTCTGTGTTTGCCTTTCTCTCCCCATTCTGTGTCCCTCTCTCTCCCGATTCTGTGTCTGTCTCTCTCTCCCCATTCTGTGTCTGTCTCTCTTTCCCCATTCTGTGTGCCCCTCTCTCCCCATTCTGTGTCTGTCTCTCTCTCCCCATTCTGTGTCTGTCTCTCTCTCCCCATTGGTTATTGAAGGGTCATTTGAAAGGCAGGGTTGCAGACCTGTCTAAGACAGACATGCAAATGAGCACACAGTAATATTTCCATGATATAAGTTTATCCTTGCTTGCTTTATTCAATGTACCATCGCCGGAAGAAGAAATCAGTGTATCTCGAATGCTTTATACATATGCCACGCTCAATAGCACTCCTTTTTGACACTTATATACATATATATATATATATATATATATATATTGTGGGGGCTCAGGGGTTCCCAAAAAGAGCTTGCTGGGGTTTTGTGTACCAATCTCGAAAGCACGCACAAATAAAAGCAGCTCGTTAGCCACAGAACGGTATCGTCTATTCATTTTTGATTATTAAAGCTCGGCTAACACAGTACCGATACCTCAACATATCTCTCTCTCTCTCTCTCTCTCTCTCTCTCTCCATCCAATTCAGAATTCATAGCTTACGTTATTGTTGTTATTTCCACAAATGTATTATATTAAAGACCAGCTACAAAGATAAGTAATTATGAAGATTCTTTAAGGTGTTAAAATGTGACCATCGTTTTCCCTTGTTTAGGGAGAACGCAAAGGATCACTGGCATTCATTCGTTCGCCAAGCACAGAAAACATGGCCAACGTAGATTTTAGCAGTCCTCGTCCTTCCCTTGTGGAGCCTTCTGTGTCCTACATGCTGTAAGCTTGACTTCTTATAATGTATCATTTAAAAAATTTTGTTTTACATTTTCCAACAAAACACTCAAATGTGAATTTCTATTATGTATAATGATTTCTCCTTAGTGAGGACAAGTTTATTTTGAAATACAATTAATTAATACAAATTTAATTGTGGAATTTATTTTTTTGGCCAATGACAGTGTAAAATATTTATGGTGAATCATTTATAAAATTACCCATGCATTAAAAATTTAAATTTAGCAGCATAGAAAACACATAGATGAATATTACCACAACATCTATAGAGAACTGCGTTTAACGTCATTAAGAGATTTACTGTAAAATTTGTTTTACAAACATGCAGATAAATGTTTTCATAGTTTCCATGTATGTTTTATGGCATTCTTAATCATCTTCTGCACAAGTCAAAAAGATGATAAAAATTCATTTTGGAATATTTAAGTTTCATCAGTGATTTTTCAACATGTCTTATTTTAATTATTTCCATATATTGCCTATAAATCTAAAATATTGACTATCTTAGGTAGTGTATGGTAAATACTAGTAGTAAATTCTAGTAGTTTAAAAATATTGTTAAATGGATTTATAAAATAGTCATATTTTAATGAGAATATTGACTGTTTGTTTTGCAAGCCCTAACCCTTTCAGAAAAAAATGGTAACAATTGAGACTATTCTTCAACAGGTTTTTATTGGGGGGTTTTTCAATTTTTTTCCCCATAAAAATGAAATCTAAGGAAGTTGTGCACTTTATCATCCTTTAGTGTCATCGTATTAGGATACATCACTCTGATCTTGTCTCACTTACATAAAATGAGCAGGTCAATTAGTGGAAATATAAATTGAGATGTAACAGCTTATGCATCCCTTGTAATCATTTTCATCAATAAAAATAACACTATGCCTGAGCAGGCATAAACCTAATTAAGTCATGGGCAACATTTCTTTTTTTTTTTTTTTAAGCAGATGCTAGTACAGAATTTTGGGAGTTGTATTGTTCCTGGAGACAAATAGCTGGGTTATTCGTGATGTTACCTCAATACACAAATATGATAGCTCTTTGTACAGTAGGTATAGTTTTATAAAATTCGTTTGAGATCTTTTCAGATTTACAATCACCTTTCATCGTACACCCGTTTCTTTCATCGATGTACTTTCAGTAAACCCGAAGAGACTTCCACATAAATGTATTTTATGACTAAGCACTTTTTTTTTTTTTTTTTTACAAATGTGCACACTTATATAGTATGTAACACTATGAGTTATAAATGGGGACCATTCAATGCAAAATGTAACATTAACATGGGATAAATGTAAAAATAATAAGAAAAATACAAAATAATCCAAATTTGTGAACAGTTGTATATATATGACTAGAATGTTGACTATCATTGTGTCCAGCAAAGACGCAGCACTTTGTAATTACCTGTCTTATGTTATGTCTATTTAAAGTGTTTAACATTTAACATTTGTTATTTTTCATTTAAGGAGAGAAAATGTCAGCGCCGTTTGTCTAGATATGCAGGCTCTAGAGAAAAGGAGAAAGAGTGTCAGAGACACAGAAGATATAGGGACTCACCATACTCTTAATCAATATCTATATAAACCAAGGCAGCAGGTAAGCAAACAGTTTTATACACAGTGAAAAAAAAAACATATTTGCTTGATCATTGCAACAAATACAATTTTTCTTTCACAAAAATAATACTTGAATTATAATATTTGCAGTGTCTCTGTGTTAATAAGATCGATAGTAATAAACACTGAAACTCATGCTACTCCTAAAACTCAGTAATGGGTATACTAACCATATAGTGTAATAACTTGTTCTCTTGTAACCTGCACTGCTTTTTGTTTGTTTTTTTACATAGGGCAAACATGACATCTGTAAACCCTTGTGAAATATAGTACACAAAATGTACTGCTTATCTATCCACTCTCAATCATTTTTTTTCTGTCTTTTGTCTTGCTGGTAGAACTAAATGTATTTAAACAATTGACATAGTTTCTCGTGCAATACAATATATTTTTGACCTTTCAATAGAAAAACTAACAGTTATCTACTAGTTTTTTTTAGTGCATTTTCATCAATGGTTGAGAGACTAGATCTATGTTTACAATTGGTAGGATGTTAGGGACTTAAAAAAGCAATCACATAAAACCTTAACTTTCCTTGTATTATCTTTATAATTGCTGCTACTTTTTTGTTGCCTTGTTAACCTTTTTCGACCAGATATTTCCTCCTTGACCCTAAGCAATTTTTTTTCCGCCTTTATCATTCAGCAAAACTCACATTCGTTTTGGTGAAGTTTATGGTCTGCTTCCTATCAATAACCCATTTGTACTTTTTATAAATACCTTATACTAATTATGTTATGCACTTAAACATTATATTTTTACTCATAAAGCACAAACATCTGTATAGTCGTCATGAGCTGACATTGAATGAAGATGAAAAACAAACCATTGAGATATTTGAAAGAACAATGAGGAAGCGTTTAGAGTCATTCAAGTCTACAAAGTTTGGCCTCAAGCAGACAAAAAAGCTCAATAAAAACTACAAAAGAGATCGAGGACAAAAGAGAGTAAGTACAAGCTGTGAAGGTCTAAAACGTAACACAGGAATTATCTGGCATGGACTTAGTTGGGATAGAATTTATTAGAATATTACTAGGGCATTAAAAAAGAAGGTTCATATGAAACACATGGGAATTGTAAAGGCACTATATATATATATATATATATATATATATATATATATATATATATATATATATATATATATATATACACACATTCACATGTCTTAGACAGGCCTGCAACCCTGCGCACACTCCTAATGCATGTGTGAAAGTATATTACAATTTATTAAAAATAGGACAAACTATGTCCAATAGCAGATATCAAATACATATAAATGTATACTTAAAGAAATATCAGTATAACATCAGATCAAGCTGTGATCTCCACATGGGAAGAACAGAGCAAAGGTTGCCTTGGGGGCTTGAAGAGTCTCTAAAGCTGAAATTAGAGTCAGTGTGAGTGGCTGGCACAATCACCAGCAGTGTGTATTACGTTTAATGTTTATAGGGAGTCCCGTATACAATCCATATGGTAGATAAAGATGAATAGAATATATTACCGAACTGGCAGATGATAGACAAAATCCAGTTGCTCCGCAGTAGTGTAGTAGTACTGACCAAGAGTCAGAAGCATGGTGTGGCATGTTGCCATGGCAACACAGTGTCAAATGAGGTGACGTCACATGACCCCACGGCTTCATTTGACGCCCGTCGCCTTGGCAACGAGACATCATATGATGCTGGCAAAAAATGTAAGGGGCGCAAGAGCACTAGGGGGAGCAGGCAGGGAGGCGCACCTCCAAAAGTTTGCATACTCCTGCTATAGTTGCATAGTATCTATGTCCAGAGAAGGCCTATCGCTCTCCAGTCACAGTTAGAAATAAGATGAAATCCCATGGTGCATATGGGAATAAGGTACATATATATACACAAAAACCAGTCAAAACAAAAGTATTGGCCGGAAAGAAATCCCAAATAGTTGAACTCAATGGGCGCACAGTTTGGTTGGACAATGTATAGTCCCAGGTAATCAAAACCTAATATATGCCATGTAACGAAAATAATGACATTTTATTTAACATAATAGTAGTGACAATATAACATAAAGTGCAGGGTATATACAAGTGTGTTAAAAATAGTGGTGGTGCTGCATTATGAAGGTTTATGCTCCTCCTAAGCCTATATTGAGCAACCAATATCTATGGGATAAATGTCACTAACAGATGGTTTTCACCACATAAAGTAGAATATGTCTACATAAATATATCAGGTGACTCAAATATAATGTTGCTGGATTACAGAAATGCCAATTTTGCCTGTCTGCAGGCATACTGTAGTTACCTGCTTGTAAGGAGATATAAAGCTTGCAGAATAAATTCTGAGCACAAGGTATCCTATCCCAGACACAGTAGGAAATGATACATACGTAACTACCTATAGCTCATATTCTACATTGCATCAGGATGTTAGTGTCACGGGAGACCAGGAGTTTACACCTTTATACTGGGATCATATCACTGAGCAAAACCAAGAAGTAAAACTAATTGTGATTTATTCCTTAGAAACATTCATACACACAATGATTAACAATATACAGGAGAAAACCCACTTACTGGGGGTATGGGCTACAAAACTAACCTTTCCAAGTTGAAATAGCATAGAGAACAAAGGGGACTATGCACTAAGCAGTGATAAGTCGTTTTAAGAGCGCAAAGTGCTTTTAGAACGTGAAGTTCCACCGAGCGCTATGCACTAAGCCGCGCAAACAGGCACTTTGCGCTCTAAAACGGCCTTTTCCTTGAAATTTTTATCGTACGATCAGCTGTTTGCGCTGAATCCTGCCCTTCTGCGGGATTCACTAAGCAACGCAAACTAATCGTACGTTAAAGTTACGCTGAATAAAGCTCACCAGCTAAAGGCAGGTGATAAAAAAAGCTGGACTTAGAAAAAATTCTTTGTTTACCTTTTTGCAGGCGCAAAACCAATACAACAGGCCGGCGGGTGTCCCCGGCTGACCCCGCAGGGGCCCCAAGGGAGGCCGAGGGTCGCGTGGGTGTCCCCGGCTGACCCCGCGACCGTCCCGGGTCCCCGCGAGAGTCCTGGGGTACCCGCGGGCCTGCGGTACCAATGTTGTGCCAACAAAAATACTAAACAATATTTATAACTAAATACACCCCCCTAACACATACAGTATAATAATGTGCAAAATAACTATTATCCAGATATGGATAATAGATTATTTGCTCATTATTAAACACTGCATTAGCATACCTAAATAAAGTCAATAACAACAGTAGCCAGCTAATCAAATGAATACAAGCAATAGCAACATCAACAATGAATTAATTAAACCATTAACCAATTAAACCAATTAATTCCTAAACCAACTCAAAATGAATAGTAACACTAACCAATCAAACTAATTAATTACAACAACATTAATGAATGTAACATTAAAAGACAAAGAAATACATTCAAACAATCTCTGAAAGAACCATAAAACGCATTAGCCAACATAATACAACATTAACTACAAACGAACACCAATCGCAAACATTTTATTACATTAAGCAGGAAAAAAAAACCAATGACATCCACCTAAGAAACTGACATTAAAAAAACCAACAGCAATACCAAGCCACAAATGCCCCCCAAATATTGTAATAATAATGTATTAATCTGTACCCTAAAGTGGTCAATGTGCCTCCCCCAAAAAATCAAAAATCACATCCAATGAAAAAACCTGTAAAAAGAGACATTTACAAACATTGAATATATTACTTACCATTAGAAGCGGTGGCCCTCCGACTCCCACGGTAACAGGAAGCTCACGTACCTTGAAGGCCTCCAACAGCATCCGATGCCATCCGCCATGAAGATCCAGCAAAGGTACCCAAATCTTCTTTTATCTTTCTTTACTCACCGTCTTCTTTCTTCATCTGTAACCATTTCTTTTTCTTCTTTATCTTCTTACTTCATCTGTCAATCCAAAATACCCCATGTTAAATCCCAGCCGATGCTGTCTCGTCGGCTTCTTGGGCTCAAATGAGGCGTCACGGCCTTAAATATGGCTTGTGAGTCACATTTAGCCTCAAAATGGTTAACAGCCACCTGATTGGCTGTTAAAACCATGTTCCGACTTAATTTTTTTTTTTTTACATGACGTCACTTAAAGGGAATGATGCCAGCCAATCGGAATGGCTGTGCTTCATTTGCCTTTAAGATGACATCACGAAATCCAAGATGGCCGGCGTCACATGGTATTTCAGCCAATCAGAGTGTGGAATTGGTTCCCAAAATCTGATTGGCTGAAATACCATGTGACGCTGGCTTCGTGACATAATTTTAAAGGCAAATGAAGCACAGCCATTCTGATTGGCTGGCATCATTCCCTTAAGTGACGTCATGTAAAAATAAAAACTTAAGTCGGAACATGGTTTGAACAGCCAATCAGGTGGCTGTTAACCATTTTGAGGCTAAATGTGACGTCACAAGCCATATTTAAGGCCGTGACGCCTCATTTGAGCCCAAGAAGCCAACGAGACAGCATCGGCTGGAATTTAACATGGGGCATTTTGGATTGACAGATGAAGATAGAAGATAAAGAAGAACAAGAAATGTACAGATGAAGATAGAAGAAGGTGATTAAAGAAAGAAAAAAGAAGATTGGGGTACCTGAGCCGGATCTTCAAGGCGGATGGCATCGGATGCTGTTGGAGGCCTTCAAGGTACGTGAGCTTCCTGTTTCCCCGGTAGTCGGAGGGCCGCCGCTTCTAATGGTAAGTAATATATTCAATGTTTGTAAATGTCTCTTTTTACAGGTTTGTTCATTGGATGTGATTGTTGATTTTTTGGGGGAGGCACATTGACTGATAATATATTAATCTGTACCACTTTAGGGTACAGATTAATACATTATTATGACAATATTTGGGGGGCATTTGTGGCTTGGTATTGCTGTTGGTTTTTTATTGTCAGTTTCTTAGGTGGATGTCATTGTTTTTTTTTCATGCTTAATGTAATAAAATGTTTGCGATTGGTGTTCGTTTGTAGTTAATGTTGTATTATTTTGGCTAATGCGTTTTATGGTTCTTTCAGAGATTGTTTGAATATATTTATTTGTCTTTTAATGTTTACATTCATTAATGTTGCTGTAATTAATTGGTTTGATTGGTTAGTGTTACTATTCATTTTGAGTTGGTTTAGGAATTAATTGGTTTCATTGGTTAATGGTTTAATTAAATAATTGTTGATGTTGTTACTGCTTGTATTGATTGGATTAGCTGGCTACTGTTGTTATTGACTTTATTTAGGTATGCTAATGCAGTGTTTAATAATGGGCAAATAATCTATTATCCATATCTGGATAATAGTTATTTTGCACATTATTGTACTGTATGTGTTTGGGAGGAGGGCGGGAAGGGGGTCGTGTATTGATGTTTGTTAATTCTTTTTTAAATATACATTTTAATTATAGTGTAGATGTGCAGGGGGTCTCCGGAGCTGACCCGCGTTGGTTTCAGGTTCGAGGACCCTCTACTTCAGGAGATACAGGCCCCGTTATGGGGTGCCTGTATCCCCTGCACTTTCAAGCGTCCGCGTCACGTGACCGGGACATTGAAATTCTGCAGGGGATACCGGCAACCCATAACGGGGCCTGTATCTCCTGAAGTAGGGGGTCCTCGGACCTGAAACTAATGCGGTTCAGCTCGGGAGACCCCCTGCTCATGTACACTATAATTAAAATGTATTTATTTATTGTACGATCGCCTGTAACAGACTTGCATGGAGATGGCAAATCTCCATGCAAATGTTACAAGTGGCTTTTTTTTCAATCAGCTAGCGTACGGGAACTTTAAGTGCGATAGCAGGGGGGAAATACATTGCACACACGATAAGCCAGTTTTGGGCACGTCCGATAAAAAATGGGCTGCGGGCCTTAGTGAATCGTGCCGCCGGCTTCATTTTTTATCGGACGTGCTAATTTTTTTCAGGCCAGCGTGAAAGCTCGGAGCTTAGTGCATAGCCCCCAAGGTCTTTACAAAGTCTTTCCAATGACCGGGACTAAGCCCGAAAAGTCCTGGAACTGAAATTGGCATGCAGTTCCTGACACCACCGCTCTTTCCACTCTGGAGGTGCTTAAATCCCTTGACCGGAAGTGAGTACCAAATGTCCTGGTACTCTTTTCGATATGCAGTTCCAGCTGAGAACGCCACAAAGTATTCTGAGAACTTGGCCCCGAAAAGTGAGACTTAGAAAAATTCTCGTCTTGAAATTTCCAAAGCTGGCTTAGTGACATCTCTCACAGAGCATCTTTGAATTTACTGCTGCAGTTTTGGTGCTTAGAATCTGAGGTCTGGATTGGCTGCTGGGTTTCTTATAGTACAGTATTTCAAATTAATTCATGAAATACTACAACCAATCCGAGCCTGGGAACTTTGCAACCAGCCAATCAGAGGGCAGCAGTCTTCCAAAGCCGGGCAAGTTGTTTCTTCGGAATGAAACGACGGTATGCGTGAGTTTCTCACCCTAGTCACTTGTCATTCATAGAAAAATAGAAAAGCGGCGCCAAACCAATCACACAATGCAAAGGATAGGTGGGAAAATATATATATTTATATATATATATAGAGAAGAGATGACCTAGGTGCAAATATGCAGGGAAAGACAAAAAGAGAAAAACATCATAGGGCAGTATATCCATGCAATTCAGGGTTTAGGTGGTAAGATATACACTTACAATTAATTCAGCAAATAAAAGCCTTTAATCCCCAATTTGACTCAGGAACTCTGCTTCTGGTGATCTTTATTTTCTCTGTGTGCCTTCTATATTTCTGCTTCACACGATACTCCAGACAGCTACTGCAGCATCACCATCCGTCTGCTGCTACATGATACCTTTTCAAGGGATGAATCTCACAGGGGGGATGGGGGGTGGGGAGCGGGTGGGGAATAATAGAAAAAAGGAATAGTATAAAACCTTTTAATAAAATCTATCTAAAAAACAACAATTGGTATTCCACTCACATGCTGTGAATCGAATTCAGGCAGTTGAGAGTTTAGGTGAGTCTCTCACACTCATGTCCGTAAGACGCCGGTTCTCTGCACTGTTGCTATGTGGGATTACTTCCGCATCACGTGCTCAGGCTCTCGCGAGACTCTGTCTCCCACTGTAGTTAGTACGCTGCCTTTGCTCCGGTGTATAGGACCTGTCCACAGCACGTCTCCAACTGCTCTGCCAATGCGTTTGTCCTACGCGTTTCTCCACTTGGGCTTCGTCAGGGACTAATTATTCACAGCATGTGAGTGGAATACCATTTGTTGTTTTTTAGATAGATTTTATTAAAAGGTTTTATACTATTCCTTTTTTCTATTATTCCCCAACCGCTCCAGCCCCCCCCCCCATCCCCCCTGTGAGATTCATCCCTTGAAAAGGTATCATCTAGCAGCAGACGGATGGTGATGCTGCAGTAGCTGTCTGGAGTATCGTGTGAAGCAGAAATATAGGCACACAGAGAAAATAAAGATCACCAGAAGCAGAGTTCCTGAGTCCCATTGGGGATTAAAGGCTTTTATTTGCTGAATTAATTGTAAGTGTATATCTTACCACCTAAACCCTGAATTGCACGGATATACTGCCCTATGATGTTTTTCTCTTTTTGTCTTTCCCTGCATATTTGCGCCTAGGTCATCTCTTCTCTATACAATCCATTGCGGCAGGTGTGGAGCCGTGGACCTAAGTGGCAGCATTTGAGTAGGGTTAGTTGTTTTAGGGGTTAATACCTCTCGGTTGACTGATTGGCCAGGTGTGGTTGTTATTTACTCTGCATTTAACTAAGTGTTTGGATTTGCGCTGTTTGTATCTTGCTATATTTATATATATATATATATATATATATATATATATATATATATATATATATATATTGTGACAAACGCCCCTCTTTTGTAGCGTGACGTCTGTCTGGGTTCTTCCCGACACAGTCTTCTAGGGTTAATTATACAACAAACAGGATCATGCAAAGTATTATATTGCTTAACTCAGGCTTCTGCCTGCTTTATTTTCATCCCAGTAAGGGACTGCGGCTTTAACATGTGTAGGTTAGAGGCACTCAGATATTTTCATTCAGCGGTTTACTCATATCAGTGTCATAGTATTTCCCACACTGTCACTTTTAAGAAATAAAAACCAAATCATATAAAGAAATCCTATCCCTTTCAGGGATCTAACTACACATCAGAATCAGCCTCTAACTGCTGCTGGGCCAACTAACCTTGTTCCCCAGCTTAAAACAATGCCCTCTCATTTAGGGTCACTAGATACAGCATAGTCTTTTAGAAACATCAATAAACATTTGTTTGTCTTATCTGTTCGTGGTGGGAACTCGGTCCCAAGTGATCAGGCAAATCCTCTGGTACTGTGATACTTGGAGGGGCCGTCCACCCCGAAACTGGATGCAGGGGACCAGCGACACCCCCAGCCTCCAGGCTCTAAGGAGAGAGACTGAAATGCAAACCTCTCTGTTCTAATTACCTGTGCTAGTGATTAGGAGAGCAGGTGAGGGAGAACTAGACCCATTGTAATCTGTGGTCTGGATTTTCCATCCAGCAGCCTGAGTTAATGTGAAGCTGTGGAATGGATCATTTTTAACTATTCCTGCACTTTCTGACCTAAAACGGGGCAGTGTCAGGAATCCGCTCCGCGGTTTACTGGTTGCCTTACCTTGCAGACCGGTGCAGTTCTGGAACAGCTCTCCCGATGTTTGCTGCAGCCTGGATTCACTCACCAAAGCTATACACACTCCCTCTGGTATCTACTGCAGCTGTGCAGCCTATCACTGCAACCTAGACTTGCATTCACTCATTGGAGCAGTACCTTCACACCCCCGCTGGGGATTGGCCCGCTGACCTTTAAGTACTGCTTTCCCATAATGCTCCTTGCCGAGCATAGTCCTTACCGGATGTCACCAACTGTTCTGCCACAAGCTCTTGCTTGTTCTCTTGTGCTGAAGCGGAGTTTTCCCTTGCGTCCTTCAGCTTGCTGTTCTCCTGTGCTGAAGCGGAGGTTTCCCTTGCGTCCTTCAGCTTCCTGTTCCCCTGTGCTGAAGCAGAGGTTTCGTCCCTGCGTCCTTCAGCCTCCTGGATTCCTGCACTGAAGCGGAGGTTTCGCCCCTGCGTCCTTCAGTCTCCTGGATTCCTGCACTGTAGCGGAGGTTTCCCTGTGTTTCTACAGCTTCCTGGTTCCTGGGGCCTACTCTTTCCCTAATCTGGAGAGGCCGTGTCCTGGTTCCTGTGCTGCTACAGAGGATTCCCTAGCCCGCTCAGGACTCTTGCGCTGTAGCACTGGTTTAACCGTGCAGCTAGGCGGTGTGTAAATCTGGTCTGTCTTCCACCTCCTGAGACCAGTACCATGGGCCATGGTCGCCGCACGCGCAGAGGCCACCCCCGCGCTCCTAAGCTGAAGCGGGGTTTTCCTGACTCCCTGTTGCCGAACTCCTGCTTGGACAATGTTTATTCTGACGTCTCCTGTCCTGACCCTGGCTTGTACAACGACGATGCTGTCTTCTCCAATCCTGACCCTGCTACGTACGACTATGAACTGCGCAATCCGGATCAGCCTGCGAGGTTTAAGGTCGGTGCTTTTACAACCCTACCTCAGCCACGCGGTCCGACCCGAGTTTGTGGCGAGCACAACCGTGACAGGCATAAAGCTGCCTAACATCATTGGACTATGTCACAATATATATATATATGTGAATATTACCAGATGATGGTCCAGTAAGGAGAGACAGCACACATGAGATGAAATTCAAAGTGGTGTATTGAATACAGAAAAAAAACAATGTTTCGGTTCCTGCAAACGGAACCTTCCTCAGGGTTGTACAGTGTTAGAATGAAGGCCACTGTAACTTATACCCCCACTAGTGCACCCAAAACATGCAATCAACCAATGAGAACAGCTCAAAACGCCACATGATTCATCAATTGCTGCTGCAGCCTAATGTGCCAATCACAATGCTTGTTCTTACCATGTCACCTGAGATAATACTTCTGATAGGTCTGTCAATGATGAAAGGAACTCCACTGACTTCATAGAAATCTATGGTACCACCTACCTTCAAAGCTCCATTCTGATCTATTGGTCTGTGTGTCGTCTGCAGTCTGACATGAGCATAGAGGGCTGACTTGGAGCAGCTGGGCCGCCGTATAGCATGAGACGCACGTGCGCAACCCGCAGCGTCCCTCACTGCCATGGTAACCCGCCATGCCGCACGAAGGAATCCGTGTGCGCATGCGTGATTAATCGGCACCAAGTGCAATTCAGCAGGGTACACAACACAGGGACCATATCCACTGTAATGCATGTGGCCAATAGCTATTGGTGGATGCCATCGCAGACAACAACGTTGGATCAGACGGATCCTCTTTGTTCTTCTGCATCAGCCAGGTGCTGGAGCCCCTGACAGGTCCCCAACTAAGTGCACCAACACTTCACGGGATAACGCTATCTCCAACGCTTTGGGTGGGCATTCACATTGCACCCAATGTACTTTGGGGACACTCATTGGTGGTACGGGGTTGGGCCTATCACACTGTGTGGTATAGGGTACCGTTATACTGTGTTCAGTAAAGGTTGTTGCTATATACCCGACTGTGTGTATTATTGTTATTGTTCCTGTAAGGGGCATATCCCACCACGTTGGGCCCCCTTTCAGGTGGAGGCGCTGCACCAAGATAAAACCCGATATCACCCCAGGCTCCCAGTGGCGGAGGCTCAGGCCTCCTGGTTGCCATACAGGAAATAGCAGTACCGGTAGTTCCGTCCCCCGGTACGGTGGGACAGGGGCTGCACCCGGATTTACCTTTCTGGTCTGTGTTGAAGCAGGGAAGCCTGGCGGTGAATCGAGTAACTGTTTTGAAGGGAGGATTGTGACCGGACTGATGTGCCTACATGGCCCCAGAAATACGACCGGATTCCGGGATACATTTTTGGGGTGACCAGCAACTCTAGACCCCTGCTACCTAGACACAATCTGACAACACTCTTACCGCAAAACCCCCGTGAAACTCCTAGCCTGATAATCTCCACTGGATAGCACTCCTGGAAAGGCACAACACACATACAGTAAATCCTTTATTATCATACAATACATTCATTGCAGGTACAATACACAGGTTGAAGAGCTGACACTCTAAAACCTGAAACAGGGCTCAGAGTTAACCAGCCGTGCATAATACCTTTATTTATTGCCTAGTTACCCCTTCACAGTCACAGTTAGCTCCTAGAAGTTTGATAGCCAATTGATTTTAGCTATTAATGTAGCAGTTTACATGAATCGAAGACAGGTCAGAGGAGTCTCTGTTACTATGAGTCAGGGCTCAATAAAATGTCCGATACATGTAGGTTTTCAACAAGTAACTCAGTCAGCATCCATCTACTGCTGGTATATGGGCAGATTGCTTGTGGTACAGCAGCCCCCCCTCCCCACCTTCGTCAAGGTGATGACATCACCTAAAACCGACGGTTGATCATTTCATGTACAAAATTACACTTCGTCAGGATAGGAGGGACCCCTCCTACCCTGACGAAGCGTAATCTTGTACGCAAAATTAAATTATCGACCGTCGGTTTTAGGTGACATCATCGTATTGACGTCGGTGGTAGGGACTGCTGTACCACGAGCTGTTTGACTGCATACATGCCTGGAAACACGGGTCATATGGCGGTTGTGTTTATATGTATACTGTTGCGGCCGAGTTTATTCGCACCTTTACCCGGTCTCGGCCGCAACAGAAACTGGGCGCGCGCCGAGGTGTCCCGGGTGCACGCCAGAGCCTCGGAGGATCGGTCCCCCAATCGAGGCTTCCCCCTCCCCTTTCCGGGTCCGCCGGGTCCCCCGGAGCCCCCCACCACCATCCCCCACATCACGGGACACCAGGGCTCCCTCGGGGAGCCCTGGGCACGCGCGCCATATGCGCACGCTCCCAATGAAGCGTGACCGCACATCGATGACGCGCGGCACGCCGAGGGAAAGAAACGAGCCAGCTGGGAAACCTCCCGGCTTGCGGCTCGAGCCCACTTCAAATAAAGTGTGCCGCCTCTGTATACTCTCTTTATCTGATTGCATTTTAAGTCTATATGCCAATCTGCCTGTATACTGTACAGTGTACACTGGCGACACAGTTTATTACACTGCGGCCAGATCCGCAAGCCGGGAGATTTCCCGGCTTGCTAGTGGCCGCCCCTCGGCGTGCCGCGCGTCATAGACGCGCGGTCACGCGTCTTCGGGAGCGTGCGCCCCCTGCACGCGCGTCCAGGGGCTCCCCGAGGGAGCCCTGGTGTCCCGCGATCGCGGGACAGCGGCAGGGGGTTCCGGGGGACCCGGCGGACCCGGCAGCGGTAGGGAGAGCGCCCCGATCGGAGGGCGCTCTTCCGCTGCTTCGGCGCGCACCCGTCACTCTCGGGCGCGCGCCAGGCTACTGCTGCGGCACAGAACGGGCAAATGCTCGAATAAACTGTGCCGCAGCAGTATACTACCTGCATACTAATAGGTTTCTAAACGTTGACAGAGTTAACTTCTACATTTGATGGAGTTATATGATTAAATACCCGCTCGGATACACCGACTTTTCAGCGGTCGTGTATATACGTATACTTTCTTGAATGCATCTAGTATTTGACTGCAATCTGCCCATATAAAAGCAGTAACTGGATGCTGACTCAGTTACTGCATCTGGGATAAGATACCTTGTGTTCAGAATTTATTCTGCTAGCTTCGTATATCCTTACAAGCAGGTAACTATCCCTGCAGACAGGCAATATTGGCATTTCTGTAATCCAGCAACATTATATTTCAGTCACCTGATATATTTATGTAGACATATTCTATTTTATGTAGTGAATACCATCCTTTAGAGACTTTTATCCCATAGATATTGGTTGCTCAATATAGGCTTAAGAGGAGCCAGATACCTTCCCACCACTACTATTTTTAACACACTTGTATATACCCTTCACTTTATGTTATATTATCACTACTATTATGCTAAATAAAATTGTATTATTTTCGTTACATGGCATATATTAGGTTATAATGACCTGGGACTATACATTGTCCAAACAAACTGTGCGTCCATTGAGTGCAACTATTTGGGATTCTTTTCCGGCCAATACTTTTGTTTTGACCGTTTTTTGTATATATAGTTACAGATGTCCAGTCAAATTCAACCTATGCTACATTTAGATGAAAATAAAATAGTTATCCTTTTTGCATATGTGAGCAATTGTTTATGAACTAAAATAAGATTTTATTGTGTTCGCAGAGGAACAGCAGCATTAATATGCTACCAAATGGGAATATACCATATGAAACTACAATCCAAGATTTTACCTTTCAGAATAAAGGTAAAATAATAAAACATTTTTGTTATTTTACTAATATGAGAAAGTCATTACTTTCTCATTAGAGTTGTTTACATTCCAGACCAAAGTCTTCCAATTCTTGAGGTCAACATGAACAGATGAGCCAAAATGTAATAAGCGCTGATGTGGAACATCATGCTGTGATCCCGCATTCACTGCCATTTACTTAAATCCCACATCAGTATTTAGTGAATCTCCCTGTTAGGCTCATATTTAATAAGAGTTGCTGATAATCTGCAGCCACCCATTTCCAGTTTTGCCCTTCTCCCCACCCCCTTCCCCCAATTGTGTTTGTCTGGTGTAGTATTGAAAACTTTTAGTGTATCATAAATTAGCCTTGTAGTACACACATAACAGATTAATTTAGCTACCTAGATCTGTCAAGAATAAACATTTGATGCAAAAAGAGATGGGATGTAAATTGAATAATGTGTCATTGTTTAAAATTGAATTTTATATTTTTTTGCAAATACATCCACATAATTGTTGTGCTGAAAAGCTCCCAGTCTGTTTTATCAATCACACACAGGACTAAAGACTATTTAAACTTTTCACAGAAACAGTAGGGTGGAATTACATATTTAAAGTAGTTCTGTAGGGGAACTGTATGAAAGTAATGCAAACTTCTATTTATTTTGAACCAACTATTAAGTAAAGTGTTAAGAAATGTATAAAAACATTAAAACAATAATACAAAGAAAATATATTGGCAGGCTTTTTAAACAATTGCCACAATCAATTCCCCTTTAAAAAGCAGTCCTTCTGTTTCATTGTGATCATGTTCAAGCCAACTCATTTTTTTGTCCTTTTACAGAAATTGAATTTTCTGATCCAGAAGAGACTGTGGAATATGATGCTCAAATGGATGGTGGTATTAGCTTTTTAACTTCTTTGACCGACAGCAAGGAATTGACAGACACTCGTTTTGGTAATACTATAATTACATCTAGCAATTAAATGACTTATAATAGTTAGTTTCTTCAGTAGATTCAACAGTGTGTTATTATAGACAATAGCATAAACAAAATTGAATATATATATATATATATATATATATATATATATATATATATATATATATATATATATATATATCAAAACAACAAAAAAAGAAACGAAGTAGCGCCTCTATTATACCTTGACAAAACTGTGATTGAGTTTACCTAACTATAAAAGCATCCAATGGGGTGGCAGAAGTGGGTAATATACTAAAACCAGTATTATCCAAGGATTTTACGTTTATATGTTAAAATATGTAAAATGTTCAATAAGAATAACCTAATACTTTATTAATTAATAAAATAACATAAAAACTAAATAAAAAATGTAAAAGTATTATGAAAGTGAATGAATTAAAATGCAAATGAATTAGAACTTAAAAAACCTTAAAAAAACACAAAGTCCTGTTCCAAAATAAAGCATCCAGGTAAAAGGCAGCCCGTTTCAAAGGGGTCACTACTCCCTGTTGATACCTATGAAAAAAGAAAAGAAACAGGCGCATACCTAGTGCATTAAAGTATAACAATTTAGTTTATAGAACAATAAAAACAGTCAAATGCCCACTCACAAAGGTACACGGTTTAAGAGCAGGTATGAGATAGGCTCTCATAAGCCAGTACTGCCGTCCGATATCAGCAATGGTATCCTTCTCCTGTTTGTTCTCCACGTGGTTCAAACAACCGGAAGTGGCGTCCCTCCGGTCAGGTGCCCCGCACATGAAGTCCCACCGTGAACCAGCACCTTCAGGTCCCTGCTTCTGATCAGTGCACCACCGGGAGAAAAGGATCCAAAATTCTTCTTAGCCTCACACAGCCTGCAGTGTCTCTCAAACAGCAGTGGTAATGTCCTTGGGAAAGTGACACCTCAGTCTTAGCCACGCCCTATGTATATATATATTTTTTACTATATAAAATATTTTTTACTATATAAAATAATTTATCATGTATATGTACAATTTTTCAAATTCTCATTTGGTTCCTATACCTAATCAAACTACTAATCACAAAAAGAGATTATTAATACTAATCCTAATTCTGACTATATATATACAGTCATGTGAAAAAGAAAGCACACCCTCTTTGAATTCCATGGTTTTACATATCAGGACATAATAACAATCAACTGTTCCTTAGCAGGTCTAAAAATTAGGTAAATACTACCTCAGATGAACAACATCACATGACATATTACACCGTGTCATGTTTTATTTAACAAAAATAAAGCCAAAATGGAGAAGCTATGTATTAAAAACTAAGTACACCCTTACTACTTCCGTAGGAATTAAGATGCTAAGTAGCAGACAGGTGCTAATCAAATGCCCTTGATTAATTGATCATCAGCAAGTGTGACCATCTCTATAAAAGCCAAAGTTTTAGCAGTTTACTGGTCTGGAGCATTCATGTGTGTGTTAACACAATGCAAGGGGGAAAGACATCAGCAATGATCTCAGAGAAGCAATTGTTGCTGCCCATCATTCTGGGAAGGGGTATAAGGCCATTTCCAAACAATTTAAAGTCCATCATTCTACAGTGGGAAAGATTATTCAAAAGTGGAAAACATTCAAGACAGATGCCAGTCTTCCCAGGAGTGGACATCCCAGCAAATTCACCCCAAGGTCAGACCGTGCAATGCTCAGAGAAATTTCAAAATACCCAAGAGTTACATCTCAGACTCTACAGGCCTAAGTTAGCATGTTAAATGTTAAAGTTCATGACAGTACAATTAGAAAAAGACTGGTTTGTTTGGAAGGGTTGCCAGGAGAAAGCCTCTTCTCTCTATAAAGAGCATGGCAGCACAGCTTAGGTTTGCAAAGTTGCATCTGAACAAACCACAAGACTTCTGGAACAATGTCCTTTCGACAGACGAGACCAAAGTGGAGATGTTTGGCCATAATGCACAGCACCACGTTTGGCGAAAACCAAACACAGCATATCAGCACAAACACCTCATACCAACTGTCAAGCACGGTGGTGGAGGGGGGATGATTTGGGCTTGTTTTTGCAGCCACAGGACCTGGGAACCTTGCATTCATTGAGTCAACCATGAACTCCTCTGTATACCAAAGTATTCTAGAGTCAAATGTGAGGCCATCTGTCCGACAGCTAAAGCTTGGTTGAAATTGTGTCATGCAACAGGAGAATGATCCCAAGCACACCAGCAAATCTACAACAGAATGGCTGAAAAAGAAAAGAATTAAGGTGTTCCAATGGCCCAGTCCATGTAAAAATGGATTTAAGGCAAAAGGTGACGCATTGTGTGCCCATTTGCATGTCATTGCCCAGAATCCGTTGCTGCAGTGGAAGCACTGTATGCTAGGTGATAATGGTGAAAGGCAGGGTTGCCAACCTGTCTAAGTCATGAGAATGTGCTCACAAGTGATATTCAAGTGATATTCTTTATTGGCTATATGCGATGGTGGAGGTTTTTTGTCGCCTTTTTCACCATCCATAAATTATATAATATAATTAATAGTGTAACATTTTTCTTGTGAATTTCATGTAGGCTTTAGATCACATTTCATCTTATAATGGTTGGAAGTTACAATTTTTCCCAGTGCATTCCTCATTTTAATCACATAGCCCTCTTATTCTCACACTCCCTACTTAGACTGGCTAAAATAGATTTTCTATCTTGATACATTGCCATACAATGGCAAAAAAGATCCCAGGATCCCAAGTGTTCCTATTCTTTATGTCTGTTTTCATGTTGATCTGATACTTTGACCTCACATACAGTATCTATTTTATTAGTGAAGTATTTTTCAAGATACTGTATGTAGGATCATATAGTATGTACGTGACAGTGATATTATAGGCGCGAACACCACAATAGTGAAAAATAACAATAAATATATGTATTCAAACAATAATACGTGAAAAAGTGAGTAAATAAGTGATATATATCTGAAATCCCAGCTCAAAACCTCCGGTGGGACCTGTCTTCACGGGTTCCAGAACGTAAGAATGATTCTCAAGAAATCCAGGGGCAGTATATGGGAGAGAAGAAAAACAGCGACACAGGAAATATAAGTGTAGACGTAGGAACACACTGGGAGTAAATAGATAGTGATCTTGGCTCAATGTCCAGCCTACTCACAGGATAAAGGTATTCAATAGGCGTCGAGGGAATAATTCTCACGAAATAAAGATAAACTCCTTCCCTCCGATGTCACAGAGATAGTTGAGTGCTCCAACAGTATATGGAGAGATAAGAACTACATAGCACAGATCAATAAAATAAACACTTTATAGTAAAATATAAAAAACGCACTTACAATAGTGCCAATAAAATAGGCATATATCACATAATAGTGAACTGCAGGATCGATCCTGGTATCTTTCACCGCCTTTCGCAATGTGTGGGGTACCCCACATCAACTGTGAAAGTTCTCAGCCGGAACTTTTAGATAAGCTGGGGAGTTCTCTATGCAGAGTGTGGTCTCCCTCTGTCTCAGCATCTCGGCACAATCACAGCCAGCTCTGGCGCAATGGTGACGTCACACTGCAGGCAGTTCTGAATACGGATCGTCTGTGCAGCCAAAATTCCTCCACTCTACGCGTTTCGCCCAGTGGATACTGTTAGCGGCTTCGTCAGGAGTGTGGATTAATCTCTACAGTGCTATATTTATAGCCCTTCTCATTAATAAATTCATTAAAGCTTTTATATTGAATATGGGCAATAGAAGAGTGTGTGTCAGCATTATTCAAACTACGCAATCAACCTGAACAGTAAGAGCACCATCTGGTGTTCTCTTTACACATTTCATCTGCTATATACTTAAAGGGAACATGTATCCATCAGAAAAGGGTTTTATAATTAAGTTAGCCACTCGGTATTAGCTCTTACTCTGGAGACAGGGTATACATCAACATAATCTATATGTCTTCCACAGGAGGAAAGATCTGAATGCTTAAAAATAGGGGAATTAAATTTGGTTGGAAAGAGTTTCAATAGGAAAAGATTGTGGGATAATATGATGGAGGGTTTATTATGGGGATATATATATTAAAGCTAATCATTACAGGGTTAATAAGTGCAAAAATAGATGTAACCAATGTTGTTAGTGTTATACTAAACACTTATGTGTGTATATATCTATATTATTTTATATTTAAACCAGACCTGAAAAAATGTGTAGAGAGAAGGATGTGACCTTTTACATAGGTTAACCACAAGTTGGGACATAATAGACAATTTTATACATAGGGTATATCAAAAAGTAGATGTCAAAAAAGCTTATCACAGAAACACGGATATGGTCAGTCATGGGTATAAACCCAAAAAACAGAGATAATGGACATAACAACAACAGAGAAGGTCAAAATATATCTAAACATATAAAAAAATATATATATGATACAGTATAGACGGTGTACTAAAGGGAAGAAGAGAGGAGACAAGAGGAGATACCGTTAAAATCATCATCCAATAGACTTGATCATTTAGAAATCTTTATGACTGATGTCATTTTAAAAAAGGTGTTAAATCGATTTCAAGATTCAGTCCCCTTGGAGTGAGGGTTTTTAGACGGTGGATCCAAAATGCCTCTCGTTTTAGGAGTTTTGAATTCCTATCTCCACCTCTCTAGTGATTTTGGACCTGTTCGATAGCAATGAACTGTAGGCCTGTTGAATCCCCATTGTGAACTTCCAAAAAATGGTTAGGTACACTATGATTAGTGATTTTTCTTTTAATGCTCCTAAAATGTTCAATGATTCTAGTTCTAACCGGTCGAATTGTTTTCCCTTCATATTGTAGCCTGCAGGTACATTCCAGTAAATAAATCACATGGTCTGTACGGCAGGTAATGCAAGATTCTACATTAAAGGTTTCACCGGTAACATTAGAACAGAAATTAGTATGATTAGGGGATTTAAATTGACAGGCCCTACAGTCCCTTTTTTCTTCTCTCCCATATGCTGCCCCTGGATTTCTTGAGGATCATATAGTATACCATTTAGAAATTATCATTCTTCCTAATATATTATTGTATTCTTCTACACTTAGAGATTAATGTGTTTAATTTACAAGTACATACTGTAACTCGGCATTGCTTTATACAGCTTTGAAGAAAATATCAAGGAATCTAAAAGTTGACTATAGATGTCTTTAGCCCAATCATTTCCATTGTAATCTCTATCGGTTACAACTATGCAAACTAAGACACAACCTCATATATCTGATTAATACTAAATCTGTGACTCCCAAACTTTATTTTTAGGAATTGATAACCCAGTATTTTCCGTTGATGATGAGCAAAATATCTGTCTGAGGTTTGCACCGTGGTTATCCAATGAAGATACTGTAGCTCCATCACAAAGGGCCCGTGTACAGATACCGTATTCTCCAAACAACTTCAGAAGGCTTACCCCGTTACGCATCAGCAGTAGATCAGTTGATTCGTTTTTGATAGCAGATGGTGCAGAGGAGCGACCCAGATCTTTGCTTCCAGAATCAACAAATATGTAATATATGAACTGGAATTTATATATTTAAAAAAAAATCTTAGTATCTCTTGAAGCAACCTGTTTCTTTGCCTCTGTCTGTACTCTGTACATCTTTTTTTAAAGCCTTAACTGCTGTCCTTTTTCTAGTTCCACTTTGATTTAAGTAATCCTTTGAAATTTACAAGAATGAAAAGCACATTCTTTTGTTGTTAATGTTATTTTTGTGAAATTGATTACTTCCTGTAAATCACTACAGATTTACAGTTTAGTTTTAGTAACAAAATAACTGCTGCTAAATTCTAGGAATGGTTGCAAAGAAAGTTACTTTTATGTCCCTTGTTCTATCACACTAAACAAATTAGGATTATTGCATTTAGAATATAAATATCTAATATCATAACACCATATGAATATGTAGTAGTAAGATTAGTAACTATCCATCATAATATTTGTATGTCTTTAGGAACAGTTGATGCATTTCCTATGCCACTTTATTAATCTTTATAGTGATACCATGTGTAGCTGTGTATGTAAATGTAACTTAAATTAAAATAACTTCTTTATCAGTTCGTTGCTACAAACCTTCATCTTCATTTCTTTCCAAAGTTTATTTCTGTTTCATTTTTTACTAACATTGTTTACATTTCCTTAAAAAAAAATTCTTGCATAAAAATGATAAATGTTTTTTGTATCACTGGAACCAAAGTATGAAATTACACTTTTTTTGGAACCAATACATTGTTTTCCCCCCAACGTACATTAAGAAAACATAAAGTCAAAAACATATAGTTTACTTTTACTTTTTACGACCAGCATAACCATTTATTTGCTATAAGCATTCATGACATTCTGAACATGTCCAAACTTTAAAAACAAAGGCATGTAAAAATACAGACCATGCTTTGCCAATAAAATACAGTTGCAATTTGTTAATTGGTAAATTGGATGTATAACATTTTGAAATATTCCAATGTAATTTGTAAATGCATTTCATACACACATATTAACAATATTTGAGGTATTTCAATAATTCTCAAGTGCGCTACTAAAAAATAGAAATAGAATTTCAACAGCAGCAATGTGGGAAAAGCCAAGGTAAAACAGGTGACATTTCTCTTTAAATATTAAAGAAAATGAATGCTCAAGCTGACGTCAGATATTTTATAATATTTGCCATGTTTGTTTAGTAAAATATTTATTAATTTTTATCATATCCAGGTGACTGCATCATAAGTAACCCACCGGCATCACACTCCTCTACTGAAAACCTGTCACCTTGGATAAATGATCAAGCAAATTATAACACCCTAAGTGCTTTAGAAAGACCATTGAAGATTGTTCCACTTTGTCTTCAGCGGCCCTGGACTCCAAATTACTCATCACTGGAAAGCAAAGAAAAAAGCACCCTTTCAACCATATTGGAATACATGACAGGTGATCAAATGCAGACTTTATCCCACTGGGAAACAATGTCAGATATAAATGAAATAGCGCATGTCAATTCTGGATATTGGTCTGAACCTATCAATGAACTGGTGGACACCCAGCAGGATAGTCCTCTGACTAAGCATGACTCTGAAGAATCTAATCTAAAGGACCTTCAAGAGCAGAAACCACTTCTTAGTACAGATATCCCATTGCGATTAGCAGTAGGAAGATGTGTGCAAAGTCGCCATTCCTTTCATCGGCCAAAATCATTTCAATATTATTCTAGGTTACAGAAACTAAAATCCCTTCCACCTTCTTGTCATATTCCTCCTCATTCTTTAGAGCAGGAGGAAACAAAACTCTAAATCCACAATTTTATATTGCTTAAAAATCTCATGTTAGAAATTGAACAATAGTGGAATGAATCAGCACTTCATTTATCCATGAAGAAAAATCCCTTGATTTCAGGGGCATTCTTTTTCTTTGATAAATGTGGTGCATTTTCTCTTTAAGAAACCAGCTTCCACAATGTTACATTTCTAAAACCTTCTGGCCCGTATACAGTAGGTTGCTTACATTTTACATTACCCAAAACTCATTCATGTGAAATTCAGGACCTCTAAACAGACTTACATAAACATTCAGCTGCATTAGCCTGCAGGCTGCATCTTTAATTTATACGCCACATCTAAAGAGGTTATCTGGCCAACTGCAAGAATAAGACTGCCAGTGACCATGTATATTTTCTTCATTTTATAAACTTCAATCTTCTACTTCCACAGAATTTACTTTTAAGACACCTGTGATGCTAAGACAATACATGCTAAGACAATACATGTTTGTAACAGAACATTCAAAACAAAAGAATAATACTTCATCAGCCCTATACGTCCCAATTTTCTCTTTTGTGGTAAAAAAAATATATATACATTATATCTACAAAAATGTGAACATTATGTAAAGTGTTCTTTTAAGAAATTAACCATTGTAAGAGACAATGGGGCTTCTTCAATAAAGTGCGACAGTTTCGCAACAATTCGACGATAATGTATGGAAACTCCCATTGACTTTTTTGAATAAGCCCCAAAGAGAGATCTTCATAAATTAAATTGCAGTGTACAGAGTGTTCAAAAGCTCTGTGGTTTCTTTTTCAAGTGTATTTGTAAATCTGTGCTTCCTTTATTTGAGCTGACTGAGCTTCTAATGCAGTAAATTCTACTATCTTTCATGATGTAGTTCAAAGCTCCGTCAGCCATATTGGTCTTGGAAAAAATGTAGATTTGTTGTACGGTAGGATACCTTTTAAGACCCAATGGGACAGTTTTTCATAATTGAAAATATATAGAACTGAGCTTTCAAAACCTCACAGATTTCTTCTTCAATATAACTTTCATATATTTGTAACTCTGTTTCCCCCCCTCTCTGGAAGATGTTCTGCTGGCTACTGATATCTTTGGTGCGGTCATACCTGTGAAGGTCAGGAGAGCGGAGTGTCCGCAGTGTTGTGGGGTAACTAGACAGGCATTTGGTGATCTTTACGTTCCACTCAGGGTGTCTGCGCCTCCAGCTCTAGTGGGCTCCAGGATTCCCAGAGACAGTCCCTGCCAGGGCAGACTTCTTCCATACCCCTACCCAATAGACTGGCAGGGGTATATAATAAGGGATGCTTTATTTAGCAGCCACTGCTGGTGTCATGCAGTGGATACAGATAGATTGAGATGGGTCCCAGACCTTTGGATGATGCTTGGCTCTCTGATAATATTGAGGCCATGTTCTCAGTTCTGATCTCTCTCTCTCACAGTCAGCCCAGGAGGGACTGACTGGCATGTCTCACCCCCAGCTGGGAGGAAACTGCACACACCTCCTCTACCCAGGAGGGGTATACGAGAACTCTCTATAATTTAGCACGTTCTCTGTGAGACACCAGAAGGGGAGGGCACAAGGTCTGCACCATTATTGGATATACACAGACCCTGTGTCACCACCATTCCTGCCACTCAGAGATTCAGCATGAGGGGGGTCAATACCCCTGGGAGCCTGCCACAGCCTGTAGCTACTAAGGACTTATGTGACAGGAGGCAGAGAGGCAGTCTGGACTAGCCATGGCTACACATTGATAATGAAAATATTTAGTCCTTACAGTAAATCCCATATAAGAAATTAGATTACAATTTTTTTCATTTGCAATAATACGCTTCTATGCATAAAGCTTGCAATCTTTAAGTTATGTTAATAAATAAATATCAATCAAAATCTGTCAACTGTGAATGCATAACTGATAAATATACTGCCTTGTTTAAAAGCATGCAAACCATGCTAAATTACATAAATCTATCACACAGTTTCTTCATTTCACTGTTGGTGTTTAAAGTAATTTATATTATTTATTTGTTCTAATTCTTATTTTTTTCTGCTACCACCTTTTATTTTGTGTAGTATCATTGAGTGTAGCATTATATGAGAGATTATGAATTCAAGGACTGTTCTATTTTCAGTAAAGCTTTGTCTTGGGTTCCATAAAAATGTTTTATGTAGATTATTTTAGAATGATAACATTTAATTCTAAATACATGACTCATGGTGTTGATACTATGAACTACTGTAAATCAATAAAAAATACCAATATTTATGTGTATGATCAGTATGTTTGTATATATTTACATGCTGCTATTTAACTTGGTATTTTTTGTGTTTGCTGTTCAATACTATGATTTTTCAAGCACGCCAACTTGAGAAGGGTTTATTACAGACAAAGGCAAATACTAGGATTCAATGATAGACCAGCATATATGTATGAGGTGAATTGTATTGTCCCACAACAATAGCTATTTCTGTAAAGATGCCGTGGTGTGATGCACAGCAATTATTAATTATCTGACATTTGTGCACATGAGGGCTGGAACTAAGGGTGCAGGGGGTACTTGTAGCTTTCCCCAAGTTTATTCATTTTTACAAAGCATTATTAAGACCACACCTTGAATATGGAGTACAATTTTGGGCACTACTCCATAGAAAAGACATTCTGGAACTAGAGAGAGTGCAGAGAAGAACCACCAAATGAATAAAGGGGATGGACAATCTAACTTATGAGTAGAGGCTAGCTAAATTAGATTTATTTACATTAGAAAAGAGGCATCTAAGAGGGGATATGATAACTATATACAAATATATTCGGGGACAATACAAGGAGCTTTCAAATGAACTATTCATCCCACGGGCAGTACAAAGGACTTGGGGGCATCCCTTTAGGTTGGAGGAAAGGAGATTTCACCAGTAACAAAGGAAAGAAAGGGTTCTTTACAGTAAGGGCAGTTAAAATGTGGAATTCATTACCCATGGAGACTGTGATGGAAGATACAATAGATTTGTTCAAAAAATGTTGGATATTATTTTTTTTTTGAAAGGAAAGGTGTACAGGGATGTACCAACTCAGTAAACATGGGAAGGATGTTAATTCAGGGATTAATCCGATTGCCAATTCTTGGAGTCAATAAGGAATTTATTTTTCCCCTTATGAGATATCATTGAATGATATGACACTGGGGTTTTTTGTTTGCCTTCCTCTGGATCAATAAGTAAGTAACGATATAGGAGAATGTATCTGTTGTCTAAATTTTCGCATAAGTTGAACTTGATGGACGTACGTCTTTTTTCAACTTCATCTACTATGTAACTGTGTAACATTAGGGCAATGTAGGTATATTACTGATTTCATATGTACAGCACCCCCACCCCTAAAAATTAATGCACTACTGTTTGTGTACTGTAATTGGTTTATTAAAGAAACTTCTCTTTCACTTTGAATTCATTTCTATGGTACACTGCCATACCACTTTAAACCTTATTCCTAGGTATTGACAATTTATTAGATGGCAACTGTTAAATGCTTACTGTACTCTTGCAACTTCTTAGATCAAAATATTATAATGCACATATCAGCTATAAGTATATGCATCATAATAATGTGAAAATAATACAATAAGCGGAATATTTGTAGTTTTAATAAGTTATGGTATATATATATATGTAACCCTGTTTCCCCCTCCCAATCTCACATAGGATCTCCTAGGGGAAATGCGACTCTGGTTACATGGCTTTGTGTGGTGCATACCTGCTGGTAACAGGGGGCCGTTGTTCTCCCGCATGATGGTAGAGGGGACGAACAGGACAGGCTTCTGGGGTCTTGCCCGAGTTGTACTCACAGGTGCAGCGCCTGCATCTTGTGCAGCCCCCAGATGTATGGGATGCAGTCTCTGCAAAAGAACTCTCGTCCCCCTCCTCCTAATATACTTCAGCCTCAGGGCCAGGAGGTATACTGTAGTGCCGGCGAGTATTCTAAAACAAATCTGGGGCAATCACCAACGAGACCCAGGTACATGCCGGGTACATGCTGCAACATTTCAGTGACATTTCTTCAGACAGACTAATGACTCATCGGATTAACAGCGTGTGTCCCTGGCAGTCCCATTCAAACTGAATGGGACTGCCAGGGACCCCTGCTATATTAATCCGATGGGCCATTAGTCTCTGTTGAAATGTCACTGAAATGTTGCAGCATGTACCTGGATCTTGTTGGTGATAGCCCCAGTTTTTCCAAAGCAAGTTTAAGGCAAGTTTTTGAATACTCATCCGCGCACCTGTAGGTAAAAACACAAGGGGGGCTATGCACTAAGTAGTGATAACTCGTTTTAAGAGCGCAAAGTGCTTTTAGAACGTGAAGTTCCGCCGAGCGCTATGCTCTAAGCCGCGCAAACAGGCACTTTGCGCTCTAAAACGGGCTTTTCCTTGAAATTGTTTCTAAGTCCAACTTTGATCCTGAGATCAGCTGTTTGCGCTGAATCCTGCCCTTCTGCGGGATTCACTAAGCAACGCAAACTGATTGTACATTAAAGTTGCGCTGAATAAAGCTCCCCAGCTAAAGGCTGGTGATAAAAAAAGCTGTACTTAGAAAAAATTCTTTGTTTACCTTTTTGCATGCGCAAAACCAATACAACAGGCCGGTGGGTGTCCCCGGCTGACCCCGCAGGGGTCCCAGAGGGAGGAAGAGGGTCGCGTGGGTGTCCCCAGCTGACCCCGCGACTGTCCCGGGTCCCCGCGGGAGTCCTGGGGTACCCGCGGGCCTGCGGTACCAATGTTGTGTCAACAAAAATACTAAACATTATTTCTAACTAAATACACCCCCCTAACACATATAGTACAATAATGTGCAAAATAACTAGTATCCAGATATGGATAATAGATTATTTGCCCATTATTAAACACTGCATTAGCATACCTAAATAAAGTCAATAAAAACAGCAGCCAGCTAATCCAATCAATACAAGCATTAACAACATCAACAATTATTTAATTAAACCATTAACCAATGAAACCAATTAATTCCTAAACCAACTCAAAATGAATAGTAACACTAACCAATCAAACCAATTAATTACTACAACATTAATGAATGTAAACATTAAAAGACAAAGAAATACATTCAAACAATCTCTGAAAGAACCATAAAACGCATTAGCCAACATAGTACAACATTAACTACAAACGAACACCAATCGCAAACATTTTATTACATTAAGCATGAAAAAAAAAACAATGACATCCACCTAAGAAACTGACATTAAAAAAACCAACAGCAATACCAAGCCACAAATGCCCCCAAATATTGTAATAATAATGTATTAATCTGTACCCTAAAGTGGTACAGATTAATATATTATCAGTCAATGTGCCTCCCCCAAAAAAGCAAAAAATCACATGCAATGAAAAAACCTGTAAAAAGAGACATTTACAAACATTGAATATATTACTTACCATTAGAAGCGGTGGCATCACATGGTATTTCAGCAAATCAAATCGTGGGAAACAATTCCACACTCTGATTGGCTGAAATACCATGTGACGCCAGCCATCTTGGATTTCGTGACGTCATCTTAAAGGCAAATGAAGCACAGCCATTCTGATTGGCTGGCATCATTCCCTTTAAGTGACGTCATGTAAAAAAAAAAGTCGGGACATGGTTTGAACAGCCAATCAGGTGGCTGTTCACCATTTTGAGGCTAAATGTGACTCACAAGCCATATTTAAGGCCGTGACGCCTCATTTGAGCCCAAGAAGCCGACGAGACAGCATCGGCTGGGATTTAACATGGGGTATTTTGGATTGACAGATGAAGTAAGAAGATAAAGAAGAAAAAGAAATGGTTACAGATGAAGAAAGAAGACGGTGAGTAAAGAAAGATAAAAGAAGATTTGGGTACCTTTGCTGGATCTTCATGGCGGATGGCATCGGATGCTGTTGGAGGCCTTCAAGGTACGTGAGCTTCCTGTTACCGTGGGAGTCGGAGGGCCACCGCTTCTAATGGTAAGTAATATATTCAATGTTTGTAAATGTCTCTTTTTACAGGTTTTTTCATTGGATGTGATTTTTGATTTTTTGGGGGAGGCACATTGACCACTTTAGGGTACAGATTAATACATTATTATTACAATATTTGGGGGGCATTTGTGGCTTGGAATTGCTGTTGGTTTTGTTAATGTCAGTTTCTTAGGTGGATGTCATTGTTTGTATTTTTCCTGCTTAATGTAATAAAATGTTTGCGATTGGTGTTCGTTTGTACAGTAGTTAATGTTGTACTATGTTGGCTAATGCGTTTTATGGTTCTTTCAGAGATTGTTTGAATGTATTTCTTTGTCTTTTAATGTTTACATTCATTAATGTAGTAATTAATTGGTTTGATTGGTTAGTGTTACTATTCATTTTGAGTTGGTTTAGGAATTAATTGGTTTCATTGGTTAATGGTTTAATTAAATAATTGTTGATGTTGTTACTGCTTGTATTGATTGGATTAGCTGGCTACTGTTTTTATTGACTTTATTTAGGTATGCTAATGCAGTGTTTAATAACGGGCAAATAATCTATTACCCATATCTGGATACTAGTTATTTTGCACATTATTGTACTGTATGTGTTAGGGAGGAGGGCGGGAGGGGGGTCGTGTATAGATGTTTGTTAATTCTTTTTTAAATATACATTTTAATTATAGTGTAGATGTGCAGGGGGTCTCCCGAGCTGACCCGTGTTGGTTTCAAGTCCGAGGATCCCCTACTTCAGGAGATACAGGCCCCGTTATGGGGTGCCGGTATCCCCTGCTGAATTTCAATGTCCCGGTCACGTGACGCGGACTCTTGAAAGTGCAGGGGATACCGGCACCCCATAACGGGTCCTGTATCTCCTGGAGTAGGGGGTACTCGGACCTGAAACCAATGCGGTTCAGCTCGGGAGACCCCCTGCTCATGTACACTATAATTAAAATGTATTTATTTATTGTACGATCGCCTGTAACAGACTTGCATGGAGATGGCAAATCTCCATGCAAATGTTACAAGCGGCTTTTTTTTCAATCAGCTAGCGTACGGGAACTTTAAGTGCGATAGCAGGGGGAAAATACATTGCACGCACGATAAGCCAGTTTTGGGCACGTCCGATAAAAAATGGGCTGAGGGCCTTAGTGAATCGTGCCGCTGGCTTCATTTTTTATTGGACGTGCTAATTTTTTTCAGGCCAGCGCGAAAGCTCGGAGCTTAGTGCATAGCCCACAAGATCTTTATTTGGGCTCCTTTTTCAGCAGCCACAGATCACAGCAGTTCTTAGGGTATCCACCCGAAGGATGTCCCTGAACCCACTCCCAGCCAAGGGTATCGAGAGCAGTTCTTGCTCTTCCCCTATCCCCTTGTGGGATAGGAGGTATGGTTCACCCACACTCCCCGGAGGGCCCCAAGCCTGCCAGAGCCCTGACAGCTTGGTACGGGTAACCTGTCTCTATCAAAGGTAGAGACCAACTGCTAAATCAGGAAGTGCGATGCATTAAGTAGCCTCCAGTAGGAACCACCCCTGTGCCTCTGATTGGGCACAAGGCCTGATTACCCTACTCTCACTAACTCACTGCACTGCATGTGTGGGGAAAACCCATGATTACTCATGGCAAACCTGCCATTACTAGGTATTACTGCCAGGAGGAGGACAGAACTATAGTCCAAAACTACCCAGGGCTACACTCTCCCTCTGGTGGAATCCAATGGTCCCCACTTGGGCCAAATTTGCTGGGCCATACTGCAGGTGAACAACCTGTGCAAACACAAAGACAGACGATTATTCTACACAGTATCATACATAGTAGGTTGTACACCCACCCACCTTGGATGGTGAAACTAACAGGGATACTCCCAAAATGGAGAATCCTTTCTAATAGTAATGGCAGGGATCAAGCTTCCTTACTTCCCATCCATTGTGGTCTATGAGGAGACCCGTTCTCAGGGCGTTACACAATTTTGTGCATGAAAATGTTCCTCTCTGTACTCCAGGGAACAGATCCTCTCCTCTGTCTGATATGCAGTACTACTACACTTTGACCACAGATAGTCAATGACTGCGTCCCTGAGCCATGTATCCCTTTGGTCCTCAATCTCCTGCATAATTGGCTCTCGTACATAAGGGTACTCATACCCATGAGACTGTCTGTACCGTGCTACAATAGCCCTGTCAGCTCTACTCAACTTAGTGAGATTTTTGTTCCTCGCCTTGCCTGGCAGTACCCAGTATACAGGCTCCTCAGGTGCTCTCTCATCATAGAATATTGATGAGCCTTTAGGTGTCACTAACTTCTGGGTGATCTCTCTCCATCTCCTAGTGAGTTCTTCAGCAACCTCCTTTTCAGAGTATGTGCCTATGTCCCCCCAATGATCTACCACCTCATTCTTGATAAGAATAAATCTTGTACGATCCATCCCCTTATCGTACCTCACAAATAATGGTGCCTACCATTTATCATGGTGCTCGTACAAAGAAGACACACTCATAGACTAGTCAGATTCATCTTTTGAGGACACCCCAGATGTTTCCCTATCTGTGGAATGTGAACCTTTACTTTTTCCTCTAACCACTTTCTTATACACTGTAGGATTCATTACTGGAGGTTTAGGACACACAGAACCCTCCCTCTCCGAAGACATTGACTCTCTGGTTCTACCCCATGGCATAGGATTAAATACAGTGGGGTTAGGCACAGGTATACGACTCGCCCAAGGTATCTCCCCATCAGACCCCTCATCGCTGGTAACCCAATCCCGCCAGTCCGTTGATAATTTTGGCGTCTTATCCTTTATACCCCCACTAGGACCCGGTGGACATGAACGTGACGGGACAGAGGCAGTGGCCGGGGCATTGGCGCTATGGGAAGTGACAAATGAATCATCATAGTCCAGGACTGTGTCTCACAGTTGGGCTATGCCGCAACCAGTAGGGGTTCTCTTACTGTCCCATGCAGCACGTCTCCTTGTTTCTCTGCTGACTAGGGCATCTTGAAACCTCTTTATTTCCTCCTCATCAATACTGGAGCTCCTCGGGGAGTTAGGTGCTTGCCTTAGGCCCAAGCTCCGTGTTGACCCAGAAGTGATGTCATCTCCGTTCGTCTCTGTGGGGTCGCCATACACATCCCGGTCCCGTGCCGGAAGTGCGTCATCCACCGGAAGGGGTGGCGGTGGATCTGTGGGGTCACAGGCAATTAGGTAGGCCGCCGGATGCTCTTTCTGGGATCTTCTTCTTTCACCTGGCAGAGGTAAGGGGGTATTGGTTCCTTACCACTCCGCTGACCTCTGACACGCTGCAGTCCTTCCGGAGCAGTCTCGGGTCCCGTCTCCGCCACACTGGGAGGCTCCATGGCTGTGGGACTTCTACGCGGCTCAGGCAGCACCAGCGCCTGCTGTCGGGGAGTCTACGGACTCATCCGCTCCATCTCTCTGGTAAGTGGACTTGACAGGGTTTAACCGCTGGGGTGGTTCGCCGGCCGGCGCATCACCACCGATGACAGGCTGTCCTTCTCGTCGTCAGTGAAATGTTCACCGACAGGACTGTCACTTTTTCCGTGTGTGATGCTGTGGCGATGCAGATTCATTCTCTTGATTAGCCCCTGTCCCGTCTCATCTGTGTAGTAGCAGCACCCTGGGCATTTGATGTACATGATGAGGTACACGACATTGCTGGAAGAACAGGTGAACCTTCCTCTGATTTTGTACTTCAGATTCCTGTGTGGCATTTGTATTGTGCCCGCTGTGTGGAGCATTGCGCAGGTTTCGCATCTTGCGTCCTGGCATGGTCTTGTCCCGCATTCTTTTGTACTGTTGAATACTTTACTCCTCACCATCATTTTCTTGAGATTATGAGGATGTCTGTATGATAATAAGGGTGTTTCAGGGAAAACCTGTTGCAGTCTTGTATCTTCCTGGAGAATGGGTTGTAGTTCCCTTTCGATCTCGCGTAGGGCTATATATATCTATATCTATCTATATATATATATATAGATAGATATAGATATATCTATATATCTATATCTATATATAAACATGTTGTATGGTTTTGAAGCAAAAGGTGCTCATTTGCATGTCATTTTCCAGAATCCCTTCTCTAAGACATGCAAATGAGCATACAGTAATATTTCCATGATTGTGTGTGTGTGTGTGTGTGTGTGTGTGTGTGTGTGTGTGTGTGTGTGTGTGTGTGTGTGTGTGTGTGTGTGTGTGTGTGTGTGTGTGTGTGTGTGTGTGTGTGTGTGTGTGTGTGTGTGTGTGTGTGTGTGCAAAAAGACCATTACATTTATTAATGTAAAAATTTTTTTTGCAGTGGGACAAATATTAAAGTTGTTCCTGTACAATACTCCATCACTAGGCCCAATAATGTGATCTGACCATATGTCAATAGAGATTCTTTTTCAAATAAGTATACATTTTAAATGAAAATGTATAATTTGCTAACCATCTATTTAAGCTGATTCGGTATTGTTGCAATGTGGCAATACAAGATTGTTAATTTTTCCTCTTTTTTAAAAATAAAAATACATATATGTGAAAATTCACTCCTCTTTCTGTAAATATTATAGTATTTTTAAATTTGCATTACTTCAATAGAATTATTGTGATATACTGTGCAATTTGTCAAACTAATTGTGAACTGAGAAACACAATATCAGTTGAATATACTGTAGCATTCATACTAAATGTACTGTTTTTTTAATTTGTGTCATAATCAATAAAATAACAAAGCACTTTTTGGGGGGTTATATAAATTAAATACTTACTTTTTTTATTTGATAGTTAAATTACTTATTGTATTCTAAACTTTTTTGACTAATTTATAGTACTCAAAAATAACAAAAGCTAGGAGCTGTGTCTGGGATTCTCCAGGTGAACCGGGAGAGTAAAGACACACCACAACTACTCCAGGAGATGAGACTCTTTAACCCCCTTGTTTAGTTCCATCAAACAAGAGACGCATAGACCTTCAATTGCTGTGAGAGGGAAGTCAGACGGAGGAGGGGACAAACAAGGAAGGGAGATCATGACTGTTCCATGGTTTTAACCTAAACAACACAGATAATCATAATGATTGTGTTAATACTATGCTCTGTGCTTGACAAATCACCCAAAAATCTACTCAACGAACCAAAAAATCGAATCGCCACATAGCCCCGCCCCAAGCCCCGCTTTTAAAAAAGAAATTGAATAAATAAGAACTAATAACAACATTCATTTTTGACATAAGTTTATTTATTGTATTACATTTATACTTTACTACAATTAGTCCTTGTTACATAGTTACGTGTGTGTGTGTGTGTGTATGTCAGATCTAGAAAAAAAGCCACATGTGAATGACTAATTTCCTAACCCCTTAACCAGTGTCTGGATGCCCTCGCTTCATAATTTCTAAAGCAGCAATCCCGCCTGGGATCTTACCTGATCCGCAGTCCCTCAATGTCCAGGTACCCTCATTCCCGCAATGTTATATGTTGGAGGGGAGGTGTTCCCTACCTGTCTTCAGGGTTAGGGGGGATTCCGGTGTCTCCCGTGTGAAGCTTGAGAGTCAGATCTGGAAGAAAGTAGTATAGGTTATTTCGGTGTAGGTATAGGGCAGTTAAGATATATAGGGTAAATAAGATATCCAGATCCAGAGTGTGAGACAGAGAGAGTGTGGGTGACAGAGAGAGACAGAAAGAGTGTGTATGACAGAGAGAGAGACAGAGAGAGTGTGGATGACATAAACAGCACGTGAGTGACAGAGAGCGAGAGAGCATTGGTGACAGAGAGAGACAGAGAGAGTGTGGGTGTGGTGGTGGGTGAAGGGGTGGGGGTGGGTGACAGGGTGACTGACTGACACTTGGGTGGGTGACTATGACTGACTTGGTAGGTAGGTGACTATGACTGTCTAAGTGATTAAGTGACTGACTGTGGGTGGGTGTCTGTTTTCACACACACTCTCACACACACACATGGAAGGGTGTGCCTCCACATGGAAGGGGGGCCTCCGCACGGAGGGGGAGGCATGGAAGGGAGGCATGGGAAGAGGCATGGGGCTCACCTTACTTGCTCCTTGCAGCATATTATTAGAATAAAAAAGGAGGGTCCGGCATCACAGTGCAGAGCCTGGCTGCAAACCAAAAAAAAATCCTGACAGCATGCCAAGTCGCGTCAGCCCAATAAGGTAGGGAGATTTTTTTTGTTTTGTTTTTTTTGGGGCGCAAGCAGGGGAATTTATACAAAACCACGTGCACTGCTTGGCACATTGCCAGCGGTCAAAATCCTGTCATCCATGGTGACCAGGCAACCGGATTTGTTCACCACTGACTATGCTGACATCCCCACGCAGAGCCAAGTTTAGTGGGATAAGAGATTGATAAATTATTTACTGGAAGACAAGTCTTGCATCCATCTAGGCAGTATCCCCGTTAATTTAATTGATTTGAGTTGTTAATCCAAATATTCTTTAACCTTATTTTAAACACTTCTGGGCACCAAAGGGTGAAGGGGGAGGGTAAGAGGGCTTTTTCTTCTCTCTCCTGGAGGTCTCCCCTATCAACTCACCAGAAACTAGTTTAATAGACTTCAGTTCCTGTTGGTTACTTACCTATTTTTCCCGTGTGCCTAGTGGTCACATAAAACCCACTGGACCCTATGGCCTATGTACTTATCCTAGTGTAGATCAGTATGGGATACTCTGTCAGGTGCAGGTGGCACTTAACTTATTTTCCCCATTTATGCTGCCCCTCTGGGGCAAAAAAACATTCCTGGCTCTGCTTATGCATTCATATAAGCAACTTTTAGCTAATCCCACAATTTTAGCTTCCACAAACACCTGGTCACCTAACTCTCACTGGACTATATGATGTGGACAAAGTGGTTTTGCTTCACGTTCCTGTTGGAAAAATAAACAAATGAGGGTAATACAAATTAAACCATTTATTCTATCATGACGAGTCAATCTTCTCTTAAATGTATTTAATTAAATGGAAAAGTCTCAAGTTGAATTTTAAGAGCAAACTGACTATGGGCCTCATGCAGTAAGCGACGATTATGTGAAATCGGCAAGCTTACCGATTAGTCATGTTATTGGCGATTTTTCCTCTCCGTATGCAGTAAGTGCCGAATACATTCAAAATCAAGCCGAAAACATATCCGCCCACTCTCACGATGATTAGCCGATCACACACAGGTGTATCGGCGTGCGTGGCGGGGTGCTGTTAGGTTGCCCAATCACAAATCTTGCTGAATCAGGCGAACCAAGCATGTATTGGATAGCGCGCCATATTTAAAGGCAACGTGTACTGTTAATCATTCTCTGTGTTGTTGGGAGTGAGAGAGAGAGAGACGCACAGAGCTTGGTGATTTAAGATTTGCATATTGACTGAGAGACTTGTTGTGTATTGGGAAAGCTTTGTCCTTTGTTGTTTTGTTTACATCTTTGTCTTGTTTTATATGTGGAAGTGTTTCGTGTGATTGGCTGTACATTTGTTGTCTGTTTTTTGTGAGTGCTGTAAGTATGCCCGCAAAGCGTGGTAAGAGTGATGCTGGTGGGAGTGGGAGTGCTACTCGTGCGAGTACACGTCGGAGTGAACGTACTGTTCAGGGGATTGATGTTGCTGGGAGTGGGAGTGCTGGTGCTGCGAGTGGTGTTGCTGGGAGTGTGAGTGCTGTTGCTGGGAGTGTGAGTGGTGTTGCTGGGAGTGTGAGTGCTGTTGCTGTGAGTGGGAGTGGTGTTGCTGGGAGTGGGAGTGCTGTTGCTGGGAGTGGGAGTGGTGTTGCTGGGAGTGGGAGTGCTGTTGCTGGGAGTGGGAGTGCTGTTGCTGGGAGTGGGAGTGCTGGTGCTAGGAGTGGGAGTACTGGTGCTAGGAGTGGGAGTGCTGGTGCTGGGAGTGCTGCTGGTGGCGCAGTTGCTGATGAGGTGTCTGGTGGTGGCGTGCTTGCTGGTGGCCAGCTTTTGGAGGCTCTTCCATTGGAAGAAGGAGAGTTTAGTCAGCACCAGCCAAGCTCTGACCCTAAACCTGCTCGGAAGAAACGTGTGGAGAAGCCACGTAATCCTCGCTTCAATGACCAGGAAAATAGAGCTCTTGTCACTGGGATTCTGGAGCACTATGACAGTATCTATGGACATTTACTAGGTAAGTGTACCTTTACATTTATTATTCAAATACATGTGATCCTAGGTCATCTGAGTTTTGTTCATATGCAAATATGGGTTCAGAATATCTTTCTATGTTAATTAGTCTGGAAACACAGCTTTTTATCATGCATTGTAATGTTGTCCTTTAATCATTTATGTGTTCTTGTTTCAAGAACATCTCTGATTTTATACTAATATATATGTAGTATGTATGGATATATGCACACACACACACACAGACACACACTGTGTGTGTGTGTGTGTGTGTGTGTGTGTGTGTGTGTGTGTGTGTGTGTGTGTGTGTGTGTGTGTGTGTGTGTGTGTGTGTGTGTGTGTGTGTGTGTGTGTGTGTGTGTATATATAGTACTATCTAAACTGGTATATATGTATTTACAAAAAACATACACTTCATGCTTCCTTGTGAAAACACACTATTTTAAGAATACAGGCCTAATGTTTGAGAACTATACTAACTGTGAGCCTATAACAGTATTGGCCTAAAACAAATGTTTATTACTTAATTCACTCATGTTTAACACCATTTTAATAGGTTTCATACAAGGCCTACTTACTGCCATCAATATGTTGTGTGTACTCCTGCATTATATTTATATATATATATATATATATATATATATAAATATATATTTATATATATATATATTTATATATATATATATATATATATATATATATATATATATACTACAATATACATATAGTACAATATATACTTTATATATATATATATATATATATATATTTATGAGAGAGATATATTTATAGATATATATACAGACGTACTTCAACTGATGCAGACAGGGAGTTAACCAGACTTTCAAATACACACAGAATTTTATGGGGAAAAAAAACATTTACTTTTGCAGGTGTCTGTGTATTTCATGATATGGCTGTGTAAGCACTATTTTCACACAGTGCTCTATTTTATTTTTCCTGAACCCACAATGTTACTTAATTAAAAGTCTCGGAATGTTGTGAGAAACGAGATAAAAAAATGATACATGTTTGTCAGACAAACGGCTATCAGAAACCACAAACGTTCAACCAATTAATTCAACATATTCAATTGGAGTTTCAAAAAAAGGAGTAACAGTTGATACTTTTTATGACCTTGAAAAGGAAACACAGCAAATTGTTAGGCAGTGACCACTTTCATTCTTATGAGCAAAGAACAGAGACCTGCACACATTTCTTGCGTTAATCTGCAATGGCTGATGAATTCGTAACGACTATGAATCCGCACAGAGGGTATAAATTCATGATAGCAGAAGCGATTTTGTCCACTTGCGGACACAAAGCTAACACACGTCAAATCTATGATTTGATTAGAGCCAAATATCCTTATTACCAAGAACGTGGCCATGCGCGCAATTTTAATTCCTCAGTAAGATTCACTTTATCAACTAATGACTGGTTTGAACGTGTGCAGGATAAGCTAGAAGACAGGTATGGTTTCTGGAAGATTGCCAAGGATAAACATTTCACCGTGAAAGAGGGCACACATATTGTGCTTAATGGCATATTTATTCCTAATGCCAATAGCAATGGATCCGCTACTACAGTTCCGTGTGAATCGATACCTGCTGCAATATCTGCACCCTCCATTCCTGAAAGCCACATTGTACAAGAACATAACTACTATGATTATGTACCAAGCCTTTCAGCTGAAAATGCATTGGAATGGGTACCCGAAGAAATGAACCTACCTCCCGACCAATTGTTTGAAGAAAGCAGTGGCGATTCCTATGAGCGCTTCATGGAGGAGATGTGTGTCATACTGGATTCAGCGTTTGGGTCAAGCGTGGATGAAAATGCCTTGCATTTCTGGAGCGAACAGTTTCAGGCAGACGAAGAGTTAATTCTAGAAGAATGGTAAATATAACAATCGTTATGCGTTGACTCTGCGTTTAAATTTTTTATTTTTTTTTAACCACCATTTTCACTTTCAATGCGTGGATACAGCGTAACATTGCAGACTGCATAACATGTAGCAATCACAAACAAATTGTTTCCTAATACAATATAGTAGAACCTGAAAGAGTAGTACACATTGCTGACGGAATAAATATACGTACTTTCCTATCACTTTAAACATATTAGCAAAATTTTACCATAACTCTAACACATACCTGTTTTGTTATCATGCTACATCTACAACATTTAAAAGCGGGTCCACCACGTATGACGTGGGACCCTTGTCATGGCCCAAGGCGTCCTTAAAAAGGATTACGGATGTAAGTCCCGCCCCCAAGCGACGTGCACGCCTCAAAGCCTATTGGCTGTCTTGTTTTGTTATAGTAACGGTAACTGCACTGTGTCATACAGTGGGGGCGTACACTGGGCGTTAGCCGAATGTTAATTGAGTGGGAGGAGTGTTAGCGTGCGTTTCACGCTGGCTTAACATGACGTCACACGTATTGCATTTGCGCATTTTGTTATCGGCCGTGCTTTCTGTCCAAACACGTCTGTTTCAAAAGAATACAGATGTACTCGTTCAGAACGAATGTAGTTTCGTCTTCATTGTATTTGAAATAAAGATTTTATGTTTACTGGTATTTTCAACATGTATTGAACGCACAACGTACGCATTGTTTTGCGCATGCGCTAACAGTTAGTCGACCCAAGCGTGAAGTGCGTGCGCACACTAAGATGTGCGCGCACATTTTTCAGTATACAGGCAACGTTCACTTCATATACATAGTTATGCCTGCTACAAATTTAAAGAAAAATTACATACTGATGTACACTTGTACTTCTAACATATAAGTGAGTGACGTGTGTATGTACACAATCATATAGAGCTGTGTAACGCGTTGTCACGGATACATATATAGTAAGGTGCCATCTTTGACCATCATGTGTTTGCTGTATTTCAGAGATGTCGGGGAAGATACAATCGGATCAATGTATGATTTCAGAAGAGTCTACCTTTATATGAGATGATTGTGAGGAGGAGCCACCGACTACTATACTACATATGGAACTAATTTTATATTGCTTGCAGCGCTTATTAACAAACAATTAAAAATGTGATACCCTTATGCCTATATTGCATAAGCACTTAATTAACATAATGATGTTGCAAAAGAGTGCCTCATGAATTTGTATTGAGTGTTCTTTAATTACTACTAGCATTTTATGGCATGGTGTGTTTTATATATAACAACCATTCCCACTCTGCTGTCTATGACTGTCGAAACTATGTAACAATAATAATAATTATAATATGAGCATGTTCATGTATAGCGCTGCTAGTTGTACGCAGCGCTTTACAGACACATTTTTCAGGCTGAGGTCCCTGGCCCGTGTAACTTACAATTTATTTTTTGCCGCCTGAGGCACAGGGAGACAAAGTGACTTGCCCAAGGTCACAAGGAGCCGACACCGGGAATTGAACCAGACTCCCCTGCTTCAAACTCTCAGTGCCAGTGTGTGTCTTTACTCACTGAGCCACTCCTTCTCCCAATGTAAAGGACACTTACAACCAACTAGCCATTTATTGTTAAAAATCTCTTGTTACATGGGTATGTTGATAAAATGGTTTGGGACTGTAGCAAATAATGTTATTGGCCAGATGTTGTGGTCCCCTACAATGCATGATGTTCTGAATATTACATCAACATCATGTAATAAAGTACGTTTCTGTGTATATTTCATTAACCTAACTAACTATAGTTTACTGTGTTTATTAAACGTTCTAAAAATACATAGTATAGTCAATATAATGATATAAGCTACCATAATAAAGCTGCTGTTATCATTTGTCGGTGTTATACATGGATCCTACACAAATTGATACAGACACAAACAGTTGTCTTAAAAAGTGTGTCTATGCTAATGTGCACGTGATTGACGTTACAATTGTGAGAATACTTGATAATTATCATCATGATAATGATGAAGTGACGTGATTGACATTCCAAAAATATTACCAACATTGTCATATTGGGAAATTAGAAATGCTAAATTACAGTAACATTTGCGACAAAATTGTGGTTTCTCTTAACAGTTTTACACTTGGTACACTGGCGACACACTTTATTCGAGCTCGGCTAGTCCCACGAATTCGGGTATACCCGAGTGTATTGAGGTTTGTGACTGTTTTCTGCCCGAGTGCATTGAGGTATTTTCCAGGCAGGGATTGAAGCATTTTATTCCCGCTGGCTGCAATACTGCACAGTATATATATATATACTGCATTACAATTCATGAATTTATGCCATCTGGTAGACACGCGAAGCATTGCAGCCTATTAAATCCTAATCATTATCATTTAACAGATCAGCCGCCCGTCAGCCAGGCATGAACCCAGGCTGGGAAGGCAAATGCAACGGGGCTTGTCAGAGGTGAGGAGCGGCGCATTCCAGGTTTCTGCCAGGTACATACTGGGTATTTGCTCGAATAAAGTGTGTCGGTGCAGTACATGTAGGACACATCCACACACGTGTGACTTATACATACACATGTCACAAATTTAAATTAATGTTGACTATTAATTCCTAGCATTAATAAACACCTACATTGCTAAATATAAGATGTAGTACGCATTGTTGTGATTACAGGCATTCATGCATGGAGTGTTATGAACAGTCAATTTCATCCGTGATGAATGAGCTCCCGTAAGTAAACAAATAAGTACAGTTATCCCCTTTTCTCCAAACACCTCTATATTACATTAATGGAATTTATAAGGAAACATACATAAAATGTGATGAAATGGGAGTAATCATTTTCTAATACAATGCACATGAAACCTCAAGAGTAGCTAAATGCATATACATGATACAGAAAGTACATGTATGTTACATTTGTCTTTAAACCAATATGTTGGGTTTTTACTTCAAATAATTATAGGAAGATTGAGGTAGGCACATCTTATGAGAGATGTCAGCAAATATACATACCATGATCAGTCATACTGGAGATATACCTATAATGCAAAGGAACAATATATAAATTGCAAACATTGACATGCCATCTTCAGTACCGTAAGCAACACAGCAAAGTGTGTATTTGGTGTTAAATGTGCAACACCATGTATATTTAATCACATTCAAAATGTAAATCACCCTGGTGTACACATCATATGGATGTACATGTTACACTGCACCAATAACATTGTATATAAGCATACTAGAAGCATGAATGACTATGGGCATAATATGTGTATTGTCTTAGCATAAGGAACAACACAATGCTAAAATATTAGTGCTTTGTTACCCCAGTTGTATTCACATACACACAACTAAAGTACAATTGAAGAGGGATTATATAACCTGTGCAACAATAACATACCGGTGCCACATCCCTTTGTGCACACAGCAGAGAAAAGAAAGGTGTGCAACCCATATTCATCTGTGTCCTAACAGAAGGTTATATAAAAAAACATTATTGTTAATATAACATAATAAAACTATAAAAGTAGAACTTGGAACATATATGTTTTTACTTACAAGAAAAAAAGGAATTGATGAGATTCTGGCGTGTCTGGCCACCACTGGCTGTTTGTTCATTTTCAGCAGCTACATGGGTGGGATGCTCGTCTACCAAAGGCTCAGCTAGGTCTGATTGTACATTGTGCCTGAGTGCAACATTGTGCAAAATGCAACAGGCAAGGATAATATCAGACACTTTTTGAGGCTTGTATAGAAGAGCCCCACCAGTTCTGTCCAGACACCTAAATCTGGTCTTGAGTAGGCCAAATGTCCTCTGTATAACAGATCTTGTAGATATATGGGCTGCATTGTACCTCTCCTCTGCTTCAGTTTGAGGGTTTAGCACCGGAGTCAAGAGCCACGGCCTAATTCCGTATCCTGAGTCACCTATAATGAATGGAGCACACATAAGCTGACATTAGTGATCAAATTCTACAATGCCAACATTCCTAAATAAAAATGTGTTTTGTGTTAGAACATGTAAATCTGTACTCACCCAGCAGCCAACCATGTTCAAAATGTCCCTCTTCGAATGCATGGAAGACTGAAGAGTTCCTCAGGATAGAGGAATCGTGACTGGAACCAGGGAATTTGGGTACCACATGCATTATCCTCATCGTGGCATCACATACCACCTGTACATTGAGTGAATGGTAGTGCTTACGATTGCGGTACACATGCTCACTCTGACTAGGTGCAATCAAAGCAACATGTGTGCAATCGATTGCACCCAGCACACATGGTATCCCTGCTATATTATAAAAGCCAGTCCTGACTTCCAGCCACTCTGTTGCCTCTGTAGGAAAATGAATATAATTCCTAGCGCGTCTATTGAGTGCATAGAGAAACTGGGTAAAGGCCCGCGAGAATGTAGATTGCGAGACCCCGCCCACTATGCCCACAGTTGTCTGGTATGACGCGGAAGCAAGATAATGTAATGAGCACAGCATTTTAACAAGCCCAGGGACTGCACGACCTCTGGCTGTGAAAAAATCTAAATCTCCCCTTATCTCCTCATAAAGAGATACGATTGCTGCTGAACTCAAACGATAGCGACTTACTATCTCCTCCTCACTCATCCCATCTAACAGGGTTCTCTCCCTGTATACACGCGGACGAGGCACAACTTGTCTCCTCTGTCTTCTCCTCTGATCTCCTGTCCCTCTACCTGTCCCTCGGCCTGTCCCTCTCCCTGTCCCTGTCGTATCCGCGTGCCTGTCCCTGTCACTGTCCCTCGGTCTGTCCCTCCCTTGCCCTATATCATTCTCTTGATCAGCAAGCATGTCATAGAAAAGAATGTTCCTCCGTCTCCTAAACAATCGCAACATTTTGAAATGAGTAGCTGTGAATGAGCAGGTAATGGGCGTCCTTTAAATAGGTATGTGATGATGTCAGGTGACATAGTAAAATGCAAGGTGTTACATTAACATAATAAAGTACTTCTGTGGCAAGCTGTGTGCAGTTGTTCTTAGAAGTATTTGTTGTGTGTATTCTGCAGGGAATGATGATATTTGCCAATGATGTGACGTGAAGCTTTGTACAAAGATTGCTTGAAAATAAATAGTTGAATGTGCAATGCATGTAACACTTCTGAACGCAACAGTCAGTCATGTAATTAGACAAAAAGGCTGAGATTGACGTGGGAAAAGTTTGGTGTAACATGTGTAATTAGCCATGTTATTGTCACATGTTGACAACAATGAATAGTCGTGTGCATATGCATGCATTTCTGTAAGGAGGATAGTTGCTATAGAATGAGTTTACAAGGTGTCACAATGATGAATTACTGTACATGTGTGTGTAAGTTAGGTTGAAGTGCTTGTAATGCAACGGTTATAATGTAAACATGCAATGTGATTGCGCGTCCAATAAGTGACGTCATGAAAATAGGGAGGACCAAACCTAGATGTAAACATGAGAAGAAAGATGTACATGAACGTTTAAAGATGCGTGACACATTACAAGCATTGTGTAATGTAAAGGAACATGAATATACGGTGTATGTGTGACATGTGTGACATGTGTAACATCATGTAAATAATTGTCGCTCAGTTCAGTAAAATGTGTGATATGATGTGAGGTTCTCCTTTAAGAGTTGAGTATAGTATTTTCCCTTGCCACATCATCACATGATGAGTAATGTGACCCGCAAATGCTGAAAACATGTAAAAGTACAATGTTATGCAAATAATACACGTCAGCTGTGACACAATGCAGGGAATGCCCCCACACTGTAATGCAAATGACGTTTGTATTGTGAGCATTGAAACGTAAACAGTACTATACTGTTATACGTCCCCGCTCCATTGACTCCATTGATGTACAGAAGATTTTTTTTTTCTAAGTGCCGTTCCGGCAGCCTTAGCGATCGTTCTCCCCTTCAAACTGCCAACTTTAGTTGGCGGGAGAAATTGGCCATAACATCTCAATTTCGTAGTGCCGATCAGCCCCGATAAGCTGATTTTTTTTCTTGAATCCAGCCAATTTAAAAAAGTGGCGATCAGTGGCGAAAACAGGCTTATCGGCAGCCGACTGGCCATAACAAAATTATCGGCTCCGAAACCTGCCGAAATCAAGCACTTATCGGCGCTTACTGAATCTCAAACCCAATTTTGGCTATAAAATGCCGAAAATTCCCTTATCAACGCTTACTGCATGAGGCCCTATGTCTGAATTTAAACCCTTGCAAGGAGATATCAGTTTCCTCCAGGAGACCCATTTCAATAAATAGAATCCACTAAATACATTCAAAAGCATATCTCCACTGGCTTTTTTCTCATCCTGTAATAGTAAGTTGTGAGATGGCTATCCTATACAACCATAATGTTCCAGTTCAACTAATGTTAAGAAGGATCCAGAAGGCAGATGGTACTGTATTTGACCTAGAAATTATATTGGTAAACATGTATACGAAGGAGCAACAACCAAATTTCTTAAGATTCTAGATTCACTTGTTGAATTCTCTACAAAATTGCTTATCGTAAAAGGAAATGTCAAAATGATACTAAATCCAGACCTAGATAAAACTAACCACACATGTCAAGCTCATTCTTTATCAATAGCTAAAGCATCAAAAGAATTTAAGAACGTATTGAATGAATTTGCTTTAGTAGAGTCTTGGAAATCCCAAACCAAAAGAGTTGGCAAATACAGGTTTTATTCTTCCCCACAATTACTACTCCAGGATAGATCACATCCAAGTCAGCCCTGATATCTTTGAGAGCATAACGGAAAAATCAATAGGCTAAAAAAGTGTGATAGTACCATGTGCCAATAGACATTTTTAAAGCCCCCTTCTTGTGAAAGAGGCACTTACAATGGGGGCTGAATGAGGCACTATTACATTTTCCAGATATTAATGAGAAAATCAAGAATTCCATAAAGGATTATTACAGTTTTAATGAGAGATTGTAGACTCTCTGCTTCCCTATGGGAGGCGCATAACTCATTAAGCTACATTTAGAGGAGTAATTATCTCCATCGCCTCCCATAAGAAACTAAGCAAGACTTAATGAAAGACCTCACTGACAAAATCCCCATCCTTGAATGCACTTATTCAGTCAAACATATAAAAAAAGCTTTTAAGAAATTGTTAACCAGTGGAGGAAAGCTAAACAAACAAAATAAACAGAAAAGCTCTTAAGTGGATAAAACAATTGTTCCATGAGAAGAGAAATAAGGTACAGTAGATCAACTGTTAGCTAACAAGATAAGAGGTATGAAAATCAGATTTCAAATTACAGCTATCAAATTAAAGGATGGTTCGGTCACTCACAATCCCTCTCTGATGAGTTTAAAAATATCTATTCTAAACTATATAATTTATTTATTTATTTATTTATAAAATATTTTACCAGGAAGTAATACATTGAGAGTTACCTCTCGTTTTCAAGTATGTCCTGGGCACAGAGTAAAACAAAATAATACATGGTTACAAATACAGTTACATAAATGAACAAGGTATACATTATATACAAGACATTGCATGCACAGTTAAAGAAAATATATATTATGAGAGTATGAAACAGTTACAGACCAGATTAAAGTGTGAGACAGCCTTAGATTTGAAAGAACTTAAACTGGTGGTGGATATGAGAGTCTCTGGTAGGTTGTTCCAGTTTTGGGGTGCACGGAAGGAGAAGGAGGAACGTCCGGATACTTTGTTGAGTCTTGGGACCATGAATAGTCTTTTGGAGTCTGATCTCAGGTGATAGGTACTGCATGTGGTAGGGGTGAGGAGCTTGTTCAGGTAGCTGGGTAGCTTGCCCAGAAAGTATTTGAGGGTGAGACAGGAAAGGTGAACTTTGCGCCTAGACTCTAGTGATGACCAATCTAGTTCTTTGAGCATTTCGCAGTGATGTGTGTTGTAGTTGCATTGGAGAACAAAACGACAAATTGAATTGTAGAGGGTGTCAAGTTTGCTAAGGTGGGTTTGAGGAGCCGAGCCATATACTATGTCTCCATAGTCAATAATTGGCATTAGCATCTGCTGTGCAATACGCTTTCTGACCAGGAGACTTAGGGAGGATTTGTTCCTGTAAAGTACCCCTAGTTTGGCATAGGTCTTGGTTGTCAGGGTATCAATTTGCATCCCGAATGTTAAGTGGAAGTCAAACCATAAGCCCAGGTATTTAAAACTAGTGACAGGTGTTAGGGTGATGTTAGCGTTGGTTCTAATCAGGAGCTCAGTCACTGGAAGCTTTACAAATTTAGTCTTGGTCCCAAATACCATTGTTACAGTCTTGTCAGTGTTTAAAAACAGTTTGTTTTGGGAAATCCAGTTTTCGAGTCTCAAAAAGTCAGACTGAAGTATGTGTTGAAGGTCAGAGAGGCTATGGCTGTGTGCATACAGGATTGTGTCATCTGCATACATGTGTATTGAGGCTTCCTTATAAGCTGTGGGAAGATCATTAATGAACACTGAGAAGAGTAGGGGCCCCAGAACAGAGCCTTGCGGTACACCACAGGTGATATCCAGGGGGTTGGAGTTAGAGCCTGAGATGGACACATGTTGGGATCTTCCTGATAGGTAGGACTGAAACCAGTTTAAAGCATGTTTCCCTATTCCAGAGCTCTGGAGTATGTTAAGCAGGATAACATGATCAACTGTGTCAAAAGCCTTTGCAAAATCTAGGAATACAGCACCAGTGAGTTGTCCCCGTTCCATTCCACACTGGATTTCATTGCAAACTTTTAGCAGGGTAGTTACGGTGGAGTGTTTGGGACGAAACCCAGACTGGAATTGGCTAGGGAAATTTGTCTTGGTGTAGAAATCGCTTAATTGGGAGTGGACACATTTTTCCATAACTTTGGATAGAATTGGGAGAAGTGAGATTGGCCTGTAGTTTGAGACAGTGTTTTTGTCCCCACTTTTGAAGATTGGGACAACTCTGGCAGTTTTCCAGGTCTTAGGGATATGGCCTGCAGACAGGATAGAGTTGACTATGGACGCAATTGGTTTGGCAATGGCTGGGGCACCAAGTCGTAGGAACCTAGTTTGTAGTAAGTCGGGTCCACATTGGTTGCTTAGTTTTAGTTTGAGGAGCGCTTGTGTAATCTCTTCTTCAGATACTGGGCTAAATTGAAAATTGTGGGCAGTGTTGGGAGGGGGTGGGACTGTAGGGATACTCCCAGGATGAGATTCATGTTTGGGGTTTGTGCTGCGTTTCGCTAATAAGTTAGTGGCACACCCCACAAAGTAATCATTGAATGCATTTGCAATGTCAGTGGGGTTTGTCAGAGTAATATCCCCCTTAGTGATATTACTTGGTTGTTGATGGTTAGGAGGCTGGAATATATTGTTGATAACCTTCCAGAAGTTACCTGAGTTTGATGTATTTTGGTGGAGATTCCTCATTCCCAATTGCTATTAAGAGGATTCAAGATTACCTCAATAAATGTAATCTACCAAAGTTTATTGAGGAGAACCTTTTAAAATAAAAAGCTAAAATAACAAAACAGGAACTATTAGAGGTAGTGAAATCCATAAAGTAGGTTAAAGTTCAAGGTACACATGGATTCTCTATTATTATTATCTACTATAAGAAATACATTAATGTCCTAGCCCCAATTATAGTGGACCTATTTAACTATTTCTGGGAAGGAAAGGCTATCCCAGAACAAATGACTAAACCCGACATTGCCATAATTCACAAGAAAGGAAAATATCCAATTAGTTGCAGGAGTCACAGGCCAATTTCACTCCAGAACTCAGACCTCAAGCTCTATAGTAAACTATTGGCAAACAGATTGAACCCAATACTTCCTCAATATGTACTGTACCTGTATATGTTGACCAGGTTAGTTTTGTGAATGTTTGTCAAGCAACTTATTATACAAGAAACATCATAAATATAATTGAACATGCTAGTAACACCAAAATAAAAGCTATTTTACTAAATTTAGATTCTTAAAGGCATTTTACAGTATTAGCTCTAGTTTCCTGGATCATACATTGAATTATTTTGGATTGAAATGAATAAATGTCTTGTATAAATCCCTAATAGAAACACTGAAACTCCCAGGCGATAACCAAAACAAAATTAAGATTGCAAACTGAACCAGACAGGGTTGCCCTTTATCACCTTTATTGTTCGCCCTTACAATAGAATGATAAGCAGGCATGATTCAATCGAACGCCAACATACAGGGGATTAAAATAAACTCTTTCTATTTGAAGATTACATCATCCTAGCAATTGCCACTGTAAGAGACATGTGCAGAGGGACGACTAGGGAGATATATTTGGGAAAAATAAATCATGGCATTTATTCAGCCCATAGCTTTAAGCAATACATTTTAAGGAAGCACATAAATAAATAAAATCCTATCCTTTTGTAAGGGCTAATTCATTTTCCCGGTATCTATCTGCAGGGCTGGGAGGATAAGCCTCTTTCAAACCTATGAGCCCAAAGTCCAAAGAGGTAACCTGTACTCCTTGAACGTCTTGTATTCCCTCGATTGATCCACACTTTCTCAACACCTATTCTGTCCTAGACCCTCTACAATCTGGCTTCCGCACTGCTCACTCTACTGAAACAGCCCTCACTAAAATAACTGACGACCTCCACGCTGCCAAAGACAGAGGTCATTACACTCTGCTCATATTACTCGACCTCTCTGCAGCATTCGACACCGTGGACCACCCTCTTCTCCTTCACATTCTCCATACTCTTGGTATTCGGAACAAAGCTTTATCCTGGATCTCCTCTTACCTCTCCCATCGTACCTCCAGTGTCTCTTTTGCTAACACCTCCTCCTCCTCCTCCTCTATTGATCTCTCTGTGGGGGTACCCCAGGTCTCTGTCCTGGGACCCCTTCTCTTTTCTCTCTACACACTCTCTCTAGGTGACCTAATCACATCTTTTGGGTTTAAATATCACCTCTATGCTGACGACACACAAATTTACCTTTCAACCCCTGACCTTACACCTGCTATACAGACCAAAGTTTCTGAATGCCTCTCTGGAATATCATCCTGGATGGCCATCCGCCGACTGAAACTTAACATGGCAAAAACAGAGCTCCTTATACTTCCTCCCAAACCTGGCCCTACTACCTCCTTCCACATTGCTATTGGAAATACGATCATTCACCCAGTAGCCCAAGCACACTGCCTAGGGGTCACACTTGATTCCTCTCTCTCATTCTCCTCTCATATTCAAAACATTTCTAAAACTTGTCGCTTTTTCCTCCGCAATATCACAAAGATACGCCCTTTCCTCTGTTACTCAACTGCTAAAACTCTGACTCAGGCCCTCATTCTCTCACGTCTCGATAACTGCAACCTCATGCTGTCCGGCCTTCCTACCTCTCACCTGTCTCCCCTACAATCTATCCTAAACGCTGCTGCCAGAATAACTCTAATCTTTCCTAAATCTGTCTCCGCATCTCCCCTCCTGAAATCCCTCTCCTGGCTTCCGATTAAATCACGTGTCTCACACTCAATTCTCCTGCTCACTTTTAAAGCTTTACATTCTTCTGCCCCTCCTTACATCTCAGCCCTAATTTCTCGCTATGCACCATCACGACTCTTGCGTTCTTCTCAAGGATGTCTTCTTTCTACCCCCTTTGTATCTAAAGCTCTCTCCCGCCTTAAACCTTTCTCACTTTCTGCCCCACACCTCTGGAATGCCCTCAATACCCGACTAGCCCCCTCGCTATCCACCTTTAAGACCCACCTTAAGACACATCTGCTTAAAGAAGCATATGAGTAGCACTGGATAATCATGGACACATGACACATAAAGCTTGGCCCCCTGCAGACGCACTTACTAGTATTCCCTCCTACTGTCTCTGTACGTTTTCCCTACCTACCAATTAGATTGTAAGCTCCTCAGAGCAGGGACTCCTTCCTTAAAGTTACTTTTACAGTATGTCTGAAGCACTTATTCCCATGATCTGTTATTTATATTATTTGTTATTTATATGACATGTATTACTACTGTGAAGCGCTATGTACATTTATGGCGCTATATAAATAAAGACATACAATACAATACAATACAGGGGGCCCTCTATGTCAGTCTCAGGGTATAAGTTGGTGTCCATTGGGGGATACATACTGGTGGGTTCTACAGTTTGCTGTGCCCTGGAACAGAGTCTGATTTCTGGTGTCTTGCAGGCAGCACAGTCCTTCTGTACTAAAGACAATGTTTCTGTGAGTCTCTTTCTGGCAACACTGTCCCTCTGTGCTAAAGAGATCTCTTGCATTTCAAGCAGGAAGTTTTTCTATTTGTCTGATGAGCCATTTATTTTTTATTTATAAAATGTTTTACCAGGAAGTAATACATTGAGAGTTACCTCTTGTTTTCAAGTATGTCCTGGGCATAGAGTTAAGATGACAAATAATACATGGTTACAATACATAGTTACATAAGTGAACAGGGTATACATTATATACAAGACATTGCATGCACAGTTAGAGATAATATATATTATAGGCGTATGTAACACTTACAGACCAGATTAACATGTGAGACAGCTTTAGTTTTGAAAGAACTTAGACTGGAGGTGGATGTGAGTCTCCTGTAGATTGTTCCAGTTTTGGGGTGCACGGTAAGAGAATAGCGACCGGATACTTTGCCGGATACTTTTCTGAACCTTAGGACCATGAACAGTCTTCTGGAGTCAGATCTCAGATGATAAGTGCTGCATATGGTAGGGGTGAGGAACTTGTTCAGATAGATGGGTAGCTTGCCCAGAAAGTATTTGAAGACAAGAAAGGAAAGATGAACTTTGCACACACACTCGCCGTGTGCTCTGCACAAAGCCCCGCCCCGGCTTCCTCTCTGCCTGCAGCCAATCTCCTGTGGCCCGGCCAGCATGAAGGAGTGATGGTGGGGAGGATAATCGGAGGGATGGTGGGGAGGATAATTGTGGCGCACCTCTAGGCAAGCCGCGGCGCACCAGGGCGCCATGGCTCACAGATTGGGAACCACTGCTCTACCTGTTTATTTAGCCACATAGATTTTGACTTATCTCTTTTATACTTATTACTTAGAGAAGAGCCACTAAATTAATAAAGGGGATGGACAATCTAACTTATGAGGAGTGGCTAGCTAAATTAGATTCATTTACATTAGAAAAGAGGTGTCTAAGAGGGGATATGATAACTATATACAAATATATTCGGGAACAATACAAGGAGCTTTCAAAAGAACTATTCATCCCACGGGCCATCCCTTAAGGTTGGAGGAAAGGGGATTTCACCAGCAACAAAGGAAAGGGTTCTTTACTGTAAGGGCAGTTAAAATGTGGAATTCATTACCCATGGAGACTGTGATGGCAGATACAATAGATTTGTTCAAAAAAAGGATGGACATCTTTTTAGATGGGAAAGGTATACAGGGATATACCAAATAAGTATACATGGAAAGGATGTTGATCCAGGGATTAATCAGATTGCCAATTCGTGGAGTCAGGAAGGAATTTATTTTTCCCCTTATGAGATATCATTGGATGATATGACTCTGGTTTTTTTTATTTGCCTTCCTCTGGATCAATAAGTAAGTATAGATATATGATAAAGTATATGTTGTCTAAATTTAGCATAGGTTGAACTTGATGGACATATGTCTTTTTTCAACCTCATCTACTATATAACTATGTAACTATGTAATTTAGCTAGCCTCTCCTCATAAATTATATTGTCCATCAACTTTATTAATTTGGTGGCTCGTCTCTGCACTCTCTCTTGTTCTATAATGTCTTTCTAAGGAGTGGCGCCCAAAACTGGACTCTATATTCAAGGTGTGGTCTTACTAATGCTTTGTAAAGGGGCATAATTATGTTTTCTTCCCTTCCATCCATTGCCCGTTTAATGCAAGATAAGATCTTGTTTGCCTTTGCAGCTACTTCATGACTTTGGCCACTATTGCTAAGCCTGCTGTCTACAAGCACTCCTAAATCCTTCCCCATCAAGGATTCCCCCAATTCATCCCCATTTAATTTGTGTCGCCTGTTTAATCTTGCTTTCCAAATGCATAACCTTACATTTATCTGTATTATTTATTTATTTATAAAATATTTTACCAGGAAATAATACACTGAGATTTACCTCTCGTTTTCAAGTATGTCCTGGGCATACACTGGCGACACACTTTATTAGAGCATGGCTAGTCCCACGAATTCGGGTATACCCGGGTGTATTGAGGTTTGTGACTGTTTTCTGCCCGAGTGCATTGAGTTATTTTCCAAGCAGGGATTGAAGCATTTTATTCCCGCTGGCTGCAATACTGCACAGTATATATATTTATACTGCATTACAATTCATGAATTTATGCCATCTGGTAGACACGCGAAGCATTGCAGCCTATTAAATCCTAATCATTATCATTTAACAGATCAGCCGCCCATCAGCCAGGCATGAACCCAGGCTGGGAAGGCAAATGCAACGGGGCTTGTCAGAGGTGAGGAGCGGCGCATTCCAGGTATCTGCCAGGTACATACCGGGTATTTGCTCGAATAAAGTGTGTCGGTGCAGTAGAGTTAAGACAAATAATACATGGTTACAAATACAGTTACATAAGTGAACAGCGTATACATTATATACAAGACATTGCATGCACAGTTAGAGATAATATATATTATAGGTGTATGTAACAGTTATAGACAAGATTAACATGTGAGACAGCTTTAGTTTTGAATGACCTTAGACTGGTGGTGGCTGTGAGAGTCTCTGGTAGATTGTTCCAGTTTTGGTGTGCACGGTAAGAGAAGGTGGAGCGGCCGGGTACTTTGCTGAACCATGGGACCATAAACAGTCTTTTGGAGTCAGATCTCAGATTATAAGTGGTTAATTGTCTCTAGCTGCAATCAACAAGTTCCCAGCTATTTTCCTCAGACCAATACAGGATTTCAATTGAAGTCCCTTTTTGACAGGGGTTAAGGCCCTGTTACATACCTCAGAAAAGAGGGGAAGAAGGGTGCTCCACCGTAGAATAACTTCATCCAATAGTCAATCAATATTAAAAGGCCCCAAATAGACTATAACAGAGTGGGTATATATGAAATGACCTGTGAGTCACTCATAGGATCAAAAGTAATAAAGCATATAAGTATAAACGATCCAGGTAAGAGTACTCAACTATGACGGTCATAAATAATAAATATAAGCTTCTTACCCACTCCTAAAGTCTCTGGTGGTCCACTGTGGCATGCCAGCCATGGAAATGGAGATCCAGAATAAGAGAAAACAAGAAGCAAACAGCGCACTGCCAGGGAGTCAGGTGGTGAAAAAGTAGATCCTATTTATTTCAGTACATCACTGGTGATGTTTTTATCGGTGATGTACTGAAATAAATAGGATCTACTTTTTTCACCACCTGACTCCCTGACAGTGTGCTGTTTGCTTCTTGTTTTCTCTTGTCCTGTTACATACCTCTGCTGTTTGTCGGTAGCTCGGGCTAGCCATGGCTGAAGGCCATCCCTTCACTCTCACTCGAGATGTATCTGCTGCTGGAATGAGAATGAGGCCATGAGTTTTTCCATGCGTCGGCTGATCTTTTCTTCCCTGAGACAAGGGTCAACACCTGCCTCAGGTTCAGTATCCATGATCACGGGTAGTTCATCTTTGGTGGAGTTTGTATCCACTCTGATTAACCCCCGTGGCATCTCAGTTTGGTAGTTGGTAGACATCATCTTAACGTATTACTTCTTTTACGCTGACCGATTCTTCAATGTGTGGGTAAATCCCAAGTGATGTCTAGAGGGTTATCTCTGTTATAGTACCATCGTTTTGAAGTACCTTCTCAGTGATGCTCTAGTTATGCTCAGCATAGCCTTCAGTTCCTTATGCTGCTCTGCGGAGACCACTGGGTAATCAGATGTTCCTGCAGCACTTGTACTTCGTTAGCAGCCAGCAGATTTTTTCCTGCAGAGTTCGCTGCTTCTCCTCGGCATTCGCCTGTTTCTTCTTTGCCTCCTATTGGTGCATACACAGAGCTTGTAGATGGCTCTGCAGTACAGTATGTGCTCTGCTTGTGTGCATTGCTCCAGTGTTTCTAACCTTTCTTGTTCAAATAGTTTCTTCATTTTTTCTCGCTCATGAAGCTTTTTATTACTTTCACTGACGTGGTCAGTCAAATAAGAATTTTCCTCTTTCAGACTTGTACTTTCTTTTTTACAGTCTCTTTAATATTCAGAGCCTCCTCGTAGTCTTCCTTCCATTTATGCACTTTTCTGAGTTGAGACTCCAGATCTCCTGGCATGAGACTTCTAGCTCTAGGTTGAGGGTATGAAACTCTTTCTGAGAGACTTTAAGATCCATACTAAGACTGCGAGTAGGTTTTTGAGAGATGTCCAGCTTCTCTGCGAGACTGTGAAACATTTTATTTTAGAGATTTTCAGTTCTGTGTGGCAACTGCTGATCTCCTGGTGTATACATCCAGCTCTATACAGAAAGCTTTTGAGAGCCTCAGAGCTCTGCACCGAGACTGAGAGACTCCTTCTGACATTGTCCAACCTCTACACTGAAACAGAGGGCCTTCTTTTGAGCCTCCTACTGTTTCTGCTGCAAGTCATCAATTACTTCATCTGAGCATGTCTGTTTCTTGCCCATGATGTTAATAATAGTGTTCATCGTCTTAAGCTCAGTCCTCAGGTTTTCTAAATCACTAATAAAGCAACGTTCAGTGTTCATCAAAGTCTCACAGTCCCATCAGGGATACTGGGGACTCCTTCTTTATTTGAAACTTAAGCAGTTTCACAGCATCCACCAAGTCTTTTGTCTGTTCGGTGCGTACCGTGTTCAGGCACCTCCACCATCCTATGGGTGTTTTGTGGGTGAGTCTCGTTTCGGGACCCACATAATATATATCTTCATTCTCATCCATGTCCTCTTAGGACCGGAAGGGAAACTCTGCCGTGTGGCCAGGTTCATTACAGGAAATTTTGCCCTACATTTTGGCGGTATCAGGTGTATTTTCCCCCGTGATCTCAGGAGGTGCTATTGTAGCGATTTTCTACGTAAATGCTAAAACCCCAGCTGGTAGTCCTACCGGTGAGCATACTTCACTTGCAGAGTGCTTAGCTCTCACAGGAGTCTCTGTAAACTATTTATTTTTTTGAGCGGCCATTTAAAAAGCCCACTTTTTAAAAGTGGTGGGTTAGACTTTGGTAACTGCATCAGTACCTTGTGTATGTCACCATCTGTCGCAGTCCCCAAGGTCAAACTGCGGTGTTATTGGTTTCTCCAGCACAGTGTAGCTTTCCAAGCCTGGATCTGTAGCCCTTTAATTCTGGTCACTTCTGCATGTGGTTCTTTTGTTCTTGGTTTTATTTCTCAAGCTCTTGCAGGAACAGTAGGCAAACAAAAGCACAATGATTTTTCCGGACGGTCTCCGGTGCCCCTTTGTAATTCAAGTGCCACCTCTTATCCCAACTTCTGACACCATATGTGGGAGACTAGTGCAGAGGTATAACCAGGGAGACATATATTGGGGGGAGAAACCTTGGCTTTTATTCAGCCCGTAGCTTCAAACAATACAGAGTTTAAGGCAGCATACAAATAAATAAAACAGCCTATCCCATTGTAAAGTCTAACTCATACTTCCCAGTCCCTATGTGCAGGGCTGGGAGGATAGGCCTCTTAATAACCTCTAACCCAAAGTCCAAAGAGGTGCCTGTTATCAGGGGCTCTTTACATCAGCCCGGGCCTGGGTTGGTGTCCATGGGGGAAACCCTCTGGTGGGCTCCAGGGACTGCTGCGTCCTGGAATAGAGGATTTGGTTCCCTGGGCTCTCTCTCTAACAGTACCCACTTCCTTTGTGCCAGAGAGATCCAATGCTGTTTAAGCAAGATGCTTTTCTACCTGACTGATGAGCCAGGTGGAGACTGGCTAATTGTCTGTAGCTGCAATTAACCAGTTCCCTGCTGAACTAATCAGCCTTTCTTTTTGGAGCCCTATTTAGTTAGGGTTTAAGGCCCTGTAACACAGCCCTTTTGCGTTTTAGAGAGCAAGATCTTTAGAGGGCTCCTACAACATGCTGAGACTAGCAGGTAAATTCCCAGTAGGGTCTATTTATCCACTAAGGCTCTCCCCCACTGTGGTGGGATGTTGCTGAACTAGTGGTCTGGACTCTTTCATACAGTAAAAAGGTGTACCACACAATACATGTGGACTAGTGCCAAAGAGGACTGTGTGTTGGTGGTTGTACTGATGCTACAAGTCAGGGAAACAGAGATAATAGCAACAGCACTACTTGGTGGCGTAATACCATATGTATGCAGGGTTTTGATCAGAAGGCCCATAAAATGACTAATATTCAATTGGAATTAGATGGGATTATTGAGCACTGGCTTTCTCAGAGAAGTCTAGAGGTTGGACAAATGGCAGGAGATAATCTAAAACACCTGGCAGCAGTATTACAACAGGGCAACCTAATTTATGTTCTGTAGTTTGCCCATGTTCTCAACTTGATTATTAATCATTTTTTAGATCAGTGTGAGGCAGTGCAGGAAATATTATCACCAACTAAAAAATCTGTGCACTCTTTAGCCCTTCCCACACAGTAGTCTAATAATCTGACATGCCACACGCTCAAAACAGAGTTGCTCTGGACCATCTCAAGAGTTACTGCGAGTTAGCCACAGATTTTGCCAGGCAAGTGGACTAATACCGGCAGCTGCATCTGTACCTAAACAATGGAACAAACCCTGTACAGTGGAACTAAAATCCACTTGTTGCCCAACAAGTAGCATCTGATCTGTGTAAGCTATTGAGGCTGTTTGAGGAGCAATACCTGTTGGTCAACAATGACAGTGCTTGAATAAGCGTAGTCATCCTATTTATATTCCTACAATATAGGACCCTTGTTTGCATGAAAGTTATGACAATGCTGAATTTATGCGGCTGGTGGATGCTATGCTAGAATGCCGGAGAAATTATCCCTGTGTCGTTTCTATTAAAACTAAGTTAGAATATCTCGTAGCTACTTTCTAGACTCTCGCTTCAAGGTGTAAATTAAACAATTTGTGCCTAGGGGTAAGCAGACAGAAAAATAATGCAGGGATAAACTGGAGTATAGGGTGCAAGTGTTGATGGAGGAGGAAAGTGAAGGGTTATGGTAAGCAGTCTCATCACAATCACATGCAGGAGGTAAATTATGTTCAAATACACAAATGACCATTTAAATAGCACAACCATCGCTGGGGACTAGTAATAGGAATAGGGGTATTCCTGATCTTAGTAGCAGACACAGTTATGCCATGTCTACCTCAACTGGTACTCCAGTATCATGCCAATACATGTTAGAAAGGTGTTATGTTGTACTGTGGTTGCAGTAGTGTTGTCAGTAGTAGCAGCAAAGAAATTTGTCTATGAGACATGTTGCTACGTAATGGTTTGATGCATGTGAGGCTACATAAGAGAGGAGGAGGTTGGAACATGGGTCACTAACATGATTGAGGCATACATCAATGATACAACATTTAAAGTGAGCTTTTTAAGTGATACAGTTAGACTACAGTTTGACTAGAGGTGACTGGGGACTGCATCTACTGCAAACTCTTTTACTCAAGACAACAAACGGTAAGCTATTCAGATCACACTATGATCCCAAGCTTGTTAGCCTGCATAGTTTAACCCCCCACCCCTTTACAACTTCTTTCACTGCAGCCTCTCCCAAAACTGAATGCATAAAACACTTAAACCCTGAATTGACCCTAGTATTGCAATGCAGCAAAACACTTGACAAGGTACAGGCTCACCCCTGCTGTTTAGTCTGCACACACTCACTCTGCTCACAACAGCTCCTTGCAGCACTGCCTACCTCTGGCATCATGAACCTGCTATGTCTTTTAACTTTTTTCTCTCTCCAGGCCTCATGGATATGTTACTCCCTCTATCCACTACAAACTCCTCCATCCTGGCCCACACCCAACATCACCATACACCCTGGACTACTCAGAAGCCTTGCACTATCTACTGAATGTTGGTGGAGAACTCTAAAAACTAGCACACCAACCACTGCTCACTCAAATGGCAAACACCACAAATTTACAACTTGCAAACAACTAACCAAATTTCTACTCATACTATTACTCTCTCTAGCAGGTGATGTTGAAACTAACCCAGGTCCTCCCATTTCAGCTCTATCCCATGCCCCTGAGAATTCCACCTTTAAATTCCAAAAAGGGCTATCTGTCGCCCATATAAACATCCGGAGCCTGCTGCCCAAATTGGATGAACTAAGGGCATGGTGCCTTATGCATAAACCCAAAGCCATCGTTCTTACAGAAACATGGCTATCCCCTAAAACCCCTGATGCAAATTTCGCCATTCAGGGATACTCCATTTTTAGGAGAGATAGGTCAAAGAGAGGAGGAGGGGTGTTATTTTATATTGCAGACACCTTACAATTTACACTGTTAAATTGCCCACCAAGTCCACCCTCTTTTGAAACTCTAGTTGGCAAAATCTGCCTCCCCTTTTCTAAGCCCATCTTGCTTGCTGGCATCTACCGCCCCCCTAAAGCCCCTCTACAATCCTTGACTGATATCACCCAATTTCTTGGCTCCATTTCCTCTCTGAATGAGAAGAGTGAGCTGCTAGTTCTAGGGGATTTCAACTTCAATTGGCTTGACCCTAAAAACCACAAAATCCAGATACAACTCAAGTCACTTAACCTATCGCAACTCATTTCCCAACCCACACGGATAAACCTGAAATCGCATAACCATTCCTTGCTAGACTGGATTCTCTCCTCAAACCCCAGCAGAATCCAATCCTCTGGCATCCTTCCTGATATTTTCAGTGACCATGCAATAGTGTACTGTGTAAGGAAAATTAAACCACCCCATTCAAGCCCTAAAGTTCTCCTCACTAGAACATTTAAAAACTTTAACTCACAACAGTTTCTGGATGACCTTACCAACTGCCCATGGCACAGAATCGATTTAATTCCCGACCCTGATTCTGCGCTCGACTATTTCCAATCCAAGTTCTTAAAACTCTGCGAAACCCATGCTCCACTACGCAAAATAAGGGTACGGGGGGCCCACCTTCCATGGGTTACACCTGACCTTATAGCACTCTACCAGTTCAGGGATGCCTTGTGGAAAAGCTACAAAGTAACTGGCACTACCAAGGATCTCAATCACTACAGATGCATGCGGAACATGTGCACAAGGCAAACAAGGCATGCAAAAGCACAATCTTACTCTGACAATCTCCACCAAAATACATCAAACCCAGCTAACTTCTGGAAGGTTATCAACAATATATTCCAGCCTCCTAACCATCAACAACCAAGTAATATCACTAAGGGGGATATTACTCTGACAAACCCCACTGACATTGCAAATGCATTCAATGATTACTTTGTGGGGTGTGCCACTAACTTATTAGCAAAACGCAGCACAAACCCCAAACATGAATCTCATCCTGGGAGTATCCCTACAGTCCCACCCCCTCCCAACACTGCCCACAATTTTCAATTTAGCCCAGTATCTGAAGAGGAGATTACACAAGCGCTCCTCAAACTAAAACTAAGCAGCCAATGTGGACCCGACTTACTACAATCTAGGTTCCTACGACGGTGCCCCAGCCATTGCCAAACCAATTGCGTCCATAGTCAACTTTATCCTGTCTGCAGGCCATATCCCTAAGACCTGGAAAACTGCCAGAGTTGTCCCAATCTTCAAAAGTGGGGACAAAAACACTGTCTCAAACTACAGGCCAATCTCACTTCTCCCAATTCTATCCAAAGTTATGGAAAAATGTGTCCACTCCCAATTAAGCGATTTCTACACCAAGACAAATTTCCTTAGCCAATTCCAGTCTGGGTTTCGTCCCAAACACTCCACCTTAACTACCCTGCTAAAAGTTTGCAATGAAATCCAGTGTGGAATGGAATGGGGACAACTCACTGGTGCAGTATTCCTAGATTTTGCAAAGGCTTTTGACACAGTTGATCATGTTATCCTGCTTAACAAACTCCAGACCTCTGGAATAGGGAAACATGCTTTAAACTGGTTTCTGTCCTACCTATCAGGAAGATCCCAACATGTGTCCATCTCAGGCTCTAACTCCAACCCCCTGGATATCACCTGTGGTGTCCCGCAAGGTTCTGTTCTGGGGCCCCTACTCTTCTCAGTGTTCATTAATGATCTTCCCACAGCTTGTAAGGAAGCCTCAATACACATGTATGCAGATCACACAATCCTATATGCACACAGCCATAGCCTCTCTGACCTTCAACACATACTTCAGTCTGACTTTTTGAGACTCGAAAACTGGATTTCCCAAAACAAACTGTTTTTAAACACTGACAAGACTGTAACAATGGTATTTGGGACCAAGACTAAATTTGTAAAGCTTCCAGTGACTGAGCTACTGATTAGAACCAACGCTAACACCACCCTAACACCTGTCACTAGTTTTAAATACCTGGGCTTATGCTTTGACTCCCACTTAACATTCGGCATGCACATTGATACCCTGACAACCAAGACCTATGCCAAACTAGGGTTACTTTACAGGAACAAATCCTCCCTAAGTCTCCTGGTCAGAAAGCGTATTGCACAGCAGATGCTAATGCCAATTATTGACTATGGAGACATAGTATATGGCTCGGCACCTCAAACCCACCTTGGCAAACTTGACACCCTCTACAATTCAATTTGTCGTTTTGTTCTCCAATGCAACTACAACACACATCACTGCGAAATGCTCAAAGAACCAAATTGGTCATCACTAGAGTCTAGGCGCAAAGTTCACCTTTCCTGTCTTTTCTTTAAATTCTTCATGGGCAAGCTACCCAGCTACCTGAACAAGCTCCTCACCCCTACCACTTGCAGCACCTATCATCTGAGATCAGACTCCAAAAGACTATTCATGGTCCCAAGGCTCAACAAAGTATCCGGACGTTCCTCCTTCTCCTTCCGTGCACCCCAAAACTGGAACAACCTACCAGAGACCCTCACATCCACCACCAGTTTAAGTTCTTTCAAATCTAAGGCTGTCTGACATTTTAACCTGGTCTGTAACTGTTTCATACGCTCATAATATATATTTTCTTTAACTGTGCATGCAATGTCTTGTATATAATGTACACCTTGTTCATTTATGTAACTGTACTTGTAACCATGTATTATTTGTTTTTTTCTGTGCCCAGGACATACTTGAAAATGAGAGGTAACTCTCAATGTATTACTTCCTGGTAAAATATTTTATAAATAAATATCTCAATTTCAACTGTGATCCATTAATTTACTGGGTAGAAAATAAAGAAATATGGTCAAAGATGGCATGCATGTCATCAGAATACCTTCATGCTATCTGAATGAATGTTCAGCAAAACTGGATCCATCATAAAAGATCATAGAAGCAATCTGTCTAGTAGCAGTGTAGAAAGGTTTATGTTTGTTAAAATAAATAAATTTTTATGTGCTATACTGGATCACACCCATGACAGATGTCACCAGTGCCCCACACCAACAAGTACTAGAGTAGTGGATTGTACACTGCCACCCCTACCATTTTACTTTTTACTACTATTTGTGAGGGCCCAAACAAGCCAGTACTAATATTGTCACAATGCTTGACTTGTTGATGAGTGTGTCTCATCATAGTTCCATCTGTAATGGGTGGAGGGGCCCAATGCCATACTCCTTATATTTTGCTTATTTTTTAAACTGGGATAATGAGTGTGATGACTATCTTATTACAGAACAATTATGTATGCCATCAGTAATGTCAAGTGAGAAAGATATTCAGTGATAAGTGAGAGTCTTGAATACAAACAGTTGAGAAATCAAGGGAGATCTCTCAAGAAGAAAGCACATTTTGGAGCACTCAGGGGGCTAAAACTTCACTTTTATTTACATACAGTATTGTTAAAAAGCAACAAGGAAGCTAATCTCATACAAAAACATATAACAGGAAACCCTGATGAAGCCCTTTAGTGAACAAAATGCATAGGCCATAATGATGCTGTCACAGCATCCAGGAAGTGCTAGTGCAGAGAGCTAGATGGAGACAGATGGATAGATTTGCCAATTGGTGAGGTGTGAGAGATTGAAGAGTTAATTCCCTCATTGTGCTGAATCAGGATTTTGCAAAGGATTTTGATATGGTTCCACACAAGAGGTTGGTGTAGAAAATAAAGCAAATTGGGCTCAGTAATAATGTATGCACCTGGATCGAAAACTGGTTGAAGGATAGACAACAGAGGGTTGTCATAAATTGAACTTTTTCAGGTTGGGCTAAAGTCGTGAGTGGAGTACCTCAGGGATCGGTACTGGGACCCCTGCTTTTTAACTTGTTTATTATTGACATTGAGGTTGGCATTGAGAGCAAAGTCTCCATCTTTGCTAATGATAGTAAATTGTGTTAGGTAGTAGAATCAGAGCAGGATGTAATTTCTCTCCAGAAGGACTTGGAGAGACTGGAAACATGGGCAGGTAAATGGCAGATGAGGTTTAATACAGATACATGTAAGGTTATGCATTTGGGATGCAAGAATAAACAGGCAACTTACAAATCAAATGGGGATACATTGGGGGAATCCTTGATGGAGAAGGATTAAGGAGTGCTTGTAGATAGCAGGCTTATCAAAAATCAATGAATTTGACTGCTCACCTATATATGTTCTATGTCCTGAGTATGAAGGTAGGTGCAAGCGAGGTAAATACTACATACAATACAGAGAGAACCCAAAAGAGGTGAGTTCAAAGCACCCCACTATTTGCACTCATTACCATTATTAACAATAAGATCCTCCTTTTAGCCAATAGCCAGATCCCTATCAGGGAAAAAGGGAGCAGCAAAAACAAAAAAAAAATATTTAAAAAATAATTACACATTAAATGGTTAAAATTGTAAAATTTCCCTCGGAGGAGTAGTGGAGAGAAATAGGGTATTGTTACTGATACAATAGTCAGAACAATCACCCTATTACCCCTGCGGTTATTTTATCAGGCGGTGCCTACTATTTGTTGTCAGTAGGAGTGTTAATACACTTGATTGCAGATAGTTTTTAGTTGGTAAGCTACATAGCAATATAAGTTGTCACCAAATAGCTTTTACCAGAACATGGGTTTCCCCTGTTGAGATAAATATTTCCCAGGATATACCAAAGAATCCCTGCTATATACAGTAGATTGTGCCACATTAGATACATATCAGCAGCCCATGTTCATCAGAGACTGCTCCATAGTATGGGTATATCTAGTGTACACACCCTAAACCAGCAAACAGAGTGTACATTTATAGGCAGAATATAAACTGTCAAAATGATTTCTAAAGTCTCTCATTTACCATATATTCATAATAAAGGATAGATCAGTCATACACCAACAAATAATACCTGCCACTAAGTGGCCTCTCTGTCAGTTACAGAGTACAGATACACAGCCCGTTTACTCTAGCCAGAATTGTTATAGCCAGTGAGTGTGGGGGTATAATCACAACAGCACACGGTTACAGCGAACCCAAAAGGCAAGGAAATAGGATACAAGCCGTGCACTGTTGAAGTGCATCCACCGCATGAACCGCCTCTCCTGCGTGACGTCACTCCTGCGACGTCCTGTTCAGCCCAACATATGTTTCGCGCGTTCAACACGCTTCTTCAGGGGGAGGAGTCTGCCCCTCAGACCCTGTAGTAGGTATTTATGGGAATGTCTGTGTTCTAATTGGCTAGTCTGGAGTGATTCATTTCATTTGTATAATTACTTAACCCTGTCAGACCGGGTGCAGTCAAATGACTTACAGTATTGTCACGGACCTAGATGTATTAACAATGTAAAAATCCCCTCCTCTCATATCTATCTCCAAAAATTAAAAAAAATATATATATATGTTATCAGCAGGCTTAGCAATAGTGCTCAAAGCCATGCAGTAGCTGCAAAGGCAAACAAGATCTTATCTTGCATAAAACGGGCAATGGATGGAAGGGAAGTAAACATAATTATGCCCCTTTACAAAGCATAAGTAAGACCACACCTTGAATATGGAGTATTGGGCACCACTCCATAGAAAATACATTCTGGAACTAGAGAGAGTGCAGAGAAGAGCTACCAAATTAATAAAGGGGATGGACATTCTAACTTATGAGGAGAGGCTAGCAAAGTTAGATTTATTTACATTATAAAAGAGGCAACTAAGAGGGGATATGATAACTACATACAAATATATTTGGGGACAGTACATGGAGCTTTCAAATGAACTATTCATCCCAAGGGCAGTACAAAGGACTCAGGGGCATCCCTTAAGGTTGGAGGGAAGGATATTTCACCAGCAACAAAGGAAAGGGTTCTTTACAGTAAGGACAGTTAAAATTTGGAATTCATTACCCATGGAGACTGTGATGGCAAATACAATAGATTTGTTCAAAAAAAGGTTGGACATTTTTTAGAAAGGAAAGGTATACAGGGATGTACCAAATAAATATACATGGGAAGAATGTTGATTCAGGGATTAATCCGATTGACAATTCTTGGAGTCAAGAAGGAATTTATTTTTCCCCTTATGAGATATCATTGAATGATATGACACTGGTTTTTTTTGTTTGCCTTCCTCTGGATCAATAAATAAGTATACTGTAGATATAGGATAAAGTATCTGTTGTCTAAATTTAGCATATGTTGAACTTGATGGACGTACGTCTTTTTTCAACCTCATCTACTATGTAACTATGTAGGAGACCACACCCTAGCTGTAGAGCTCTGCTAGGATTAGGGCAATCAAATCATAATGGCAAAAAGCAGGGCTGCACAACTCCAGGGCTCGAGGGCCGCAAACAGGCCAGGTTTTCAAGATATCGCTACTTCAGCACAGCTGACTCCATTAGTGGCTCAGTATGACTGAGCCACTAATTGAGCCAGCTGTTTTGGAGTAGGGATATCCTGAAAACCTGGCCTGTTTGCGGCCCTCGAGGACTAGAGTTGTGCAGGCCTGGCTAAAGGGAATTAAAAGACAGGAAGTTGTTCCGTGTCAGTGCTACCAGATCCTGCAAAGAAACAGGATCACGTTTCCCATGGGGAGTCCCTGAGAAACTGTTGGGGCTCATGCCTGGCAAGAAAAGCCATAGAAGCAAGTTGTCCAGAGGGATTTACCAGGGAACTGCAGGACTCCAAAACTGCAAAGGAAAGGAGCCAAGAGAAAGTCATCTCCCAGAGGATGTGCCTGGGATGGAGAAGGACTTGCCTCAGAAACCTAAAGTAAGGACATTTAACTTGATGTGGCACTGTCTATTTAAGTGCATGAGAAGCTTTTTCCCTTACCTGAGAAAATAATGGAAGTCTTTTGTGTGAATTAATTGGTGTGAGAGTCCCTCACTGACCGAACCACGAGGCAGCCTGTCACTTGAGGGCTAGCACAGATCTGTATGTATGTATGTATGTCTTTATTTATATAGCGCCATTAATGTACATACAGTAGCGCTTCACAGCAGTAATATACATGACAATCATATAAATAACAAATAATATAAATAACACATAAAGGGGAGAAGTGCTTCAGACATAAAAGTAACATTTAGGAAAAGGAGTTGATCTAATATTTCAGCTCGACACCAGTAAATTATTTCAATCTTATCTAACAGAGATACACAAGATGCTAGGCAAAATAGATTGGGAGTCCCAGACCAACATTAATATAGACATAAAAACAATATCATCATAGAGAAAGAGAAGAGTTCAAGTTAGACTTCACAGAGAAAGAGAACATAGAAATAGAGAATACGAGGAAAGGAAATATAGAAATAGGGAATATAGTGAACCGCAAGTAAGAGATAGATATAGAAGTGAGAGGTATGAATCCCAAGATACCCCTTTTCTGAGACAAAGGTGGAGAGAATACCCACGAATGTGGAGGGCAAATTCTGCAAAAACCTCCAGAGGGGAAATATACAAAGAAAACAGAGGGGGTGCAGGCGGGAGAAGAAGAAGATAAATAGATCAGAACCGAAGAAAGAGAAATTGGGAATATTCAATCTAAGCAATCTAGTACTAGGAGAGAAAGAGAAATCCGTACTAGAGCAAGGTTTTTATTTTGCACCCTCTAACAATTCTAATTCTTTCCAAATGTTTGTTGATGCTCAAAAGTACATCAGGAAACGGACATTGAAAAGGTACTTTATGAAGTCAAAAGATGAGTTAATTGCAGGCAACGCAGATAATACAATAGCTATGGGGGATCAGTATAAACATACAACCCTTAAAAAAAACTTTCAAAATTCTACCCCAGTCACTACAGAGGTCTGTACCTTGAGACCTTCCAAAAATTGGTTGAGGAGGATCTCAGACAGATAAAGGACAGTGGCAACAAAAGCAAAAGGCAGAATATACCAAAAGAAGAAAAGAAGGCACTGGAGAGATTAGCCAAGAACGAGGAGATAGTTATCAAACCGGCAGACAAGGGGGAGGGGTGGTTATCCTCAATAAAGCCGACTATATAGAGGACGCCAAAAGGCTACTAGATGACATAAGTACGTGTAAGAAACTGCCAGGGAATCCCACTTTGGAGTATAGCAAACAGATGACTCACATGCTAAATGTTGGCTTAACAAAGGGGATTCTATCGAAGAATGAATTTGAGTTCATTAAAACAGAAAACCCCAAGATGCCAGTATTTTATCACCTACCTAAGGTACACAAATGCCTAATAAAGCCACTAGGAAGGCCGATAATTTCCGGCATCTAGTCCCTGACACAAAATCTGCCTTCCTACATAGACACTTTTTTACAACCCATGGTAAAGGGGAGGTGGAGTATGTTTATATGTTAAACCGGATCTAAAACCTATTATAAGGGATGATGTTTATGAAGGGCATGATGAAAATGTAGAGACTTTGTGGATAGAAATTAGCAGTGGAGGTAAAAGTATAAAGAAAATGTTTGTGGGAATATGCTATAAACCACCAAATTTCTGTGAGATTGAGGAATGCAAAAATACTTTTGCAAATGGAGAAGGCATCAAAACTGGGTCATGTTTGCATAATGGGGGATTTTAATTATCCAGACATAGACTGGGGCAATGAGATTAGCATTACAACAAAAGGAAACATTTTTTGGGGTGCTTAAAGACAATTATATGACTCAAATTATTGAGGAACCAACCAGGAGAGCGGCAGTACTGGATTTGGTCATATCAAACAATGTAGAAGTAATAACAAATATTCAAGTCCTTGAAAATTTGGGTAACAGTGATCATAACATGGTCTCATTTGAAATAAATGATCAAAAGACAGATTACTTGGGTTCAACAAAGACCTTAAACTTTAGAAAGGCAGATTTTAATAAACTGAGGTCTAATCTACAAGTAATACACTGGGATGATGTTTTTGCAGGGAAAAATGTAGAAGATAAATAGGCAGTCTTTAAAACATTGTTAGAAAAACACACTTATCAGTGTATACCCTTGGGTAATAAGTATAAAAGAAATAAGTCAAAACCAATGTGGCTAAATAAACAGGTAGGGGAGGAAATGGACAAGAAGAGGAAGGCGTTTAGATTCTTTAAGTCAGAAGGGACGGAGACATCGTATCAGAATTATAAGGAATGTCACAAAAATTGCAAAAAGGCAATCAAATTAGCAAAAATGGATAATGAAAAAAGGATTGCAATAGAAAGTAAGGTCAACCCTAAAAAGTTCTTTAAGTACCTTAATAACAAAAAAATGAGAAAAAAAAATATAGGACCCTTTCAGTGTGAGATGGGTAGACAGATTATTGGAGATAAGGAAAAAGCAGAGGTATTAAACAAATTCTTTGCCTCTGTGTTTACCAGGGAAGAATCAAGTTCAATAGTAGTGCCGGAGGAGGAAGCCACAACCTCCATATTAATGAACAATTGGCTAACTGAGGAAGAAGTTCATGAGCGACTTGAAAAAATTAAAGTAAATAAGGCACCTGGCCCCGATGGCATACATCCAAGAGTTCTCAAGGAGTTAAGCTCAGTAATAGCCAAACCCTTATATTTAATATTCAAGGACTCCATTTCCACAGGCTCAGAACTACAAGATTGGCGTAAAGCAGATGTGGTGCCTATATTTAAAAAGAGAGCTAGATCACAACCGGGGAATTACAGACCTGTAAGCCTGACTTCAATAGTGGGGAAACTTCTTGAAGGTTTAATACGGGATAATATTCAGGAATACCTAATGGAAAATAAAATTATTAGTAATAGTCAGCATGGATTTATGAAGGATAGATCTTGCCAAACTAAACTTATTTGTTTATTTGAGGAGGTACACTGCCGACACGCTTTATTGCGCATCGGCCAGATCCGCAAGCCGGGAGATTTCCCGGCTTGCTAGTGGCCGCCCCTCGGCGTGCCGCGCATCATAGACGCGCGGTCACGCGTCTTCGGGAGCCTGCGCCCCCTGCACGCGCGTCCAGGGCTCCCCGAGGGAGCCCTGGTGTCCCGCGATCGCGGGACGGCGGCAGGGGGTTCCGGGGGACCCGGCGGACCCGGCAGCGGTAGGGAGAGCGCCCCGATCGGAGGGCGCTCTTCCGCTGCTTCGGCGCGCGCCCGTCACCCTCGGGCGCGCGCCAGGCTACTGCTGCGGCCAAGAACGGGCAAATGCTCGAATAAACTTGGCCGCAGCAGTAAGTAGGAATTTAGACCAGGGTAATGCAGTTGATGTGGTCTACTTAGATTTTGCAAAGGCTTTTGATACGGTTTCACACAAGAGGTTGGTGTACAAAATAAAGCAAATTGGACTCAGTAATAATATATGCACCTGGATTGAAAACTGGTTAAAGGACAGACAACAGAGGGTTGTCATAAATGGAACTTTTTCAGGTTGGGCTAAAGCCGTGAGTGGAGTACCTCAAGGATCGGTACTGGGACCCCTGCTTTTTAACTTGTTTATTAATGACCTTGAGGTTGGCATCGAGAGCAAAGTCTCTATCTTTGCTGATGATACTAAATTGTGTATGGTAATAGAATCAGAACAGGATGTAATTTCTCTTCAGAAAAACTGGAAGAGAATGGAAACGTGGGCAGGTACAGTAGCGACATACTTTATCGCACTAAATGCCGGCGGCATGCCGGGATCTACCCCAGCTGCCGCCAGTAATAACTGCGCGCCGCCGCGTTTCCCCCACGCACCCCCCCTCCAACTCGCGCGCAATTTACTATGCTTCCGGACCCCGAGCCCGGCTTCTGCTCTGCCCCTCTGCTTCCCCGCACCCCCGCTTACCTTGATTTGATCTCCAGGGGTGTCGGGGAAGCCTGGGGAAGCCAGGGAAGACGGGGAAGCCGGGCGCGCTTGTGACTGTGACGTCACAGTGCGCCGCCACGCGCCGCGGCTACCCGCTTCCCAGCCACATACAGCCAGCGGCTTTTGCTCGAATAAGAGCTGCCGCTGCTGTAAATGGCATATGAGGTTTAATACAGATAAATGTAAGGTTATGCATTTGGGATGCAAGAATAAAAAGGCGAATTACAAATTAAATGGAGATATATTGGGGGAATCCTTGATGGAGAAGGATTTAGGAGTGCTTGTAGACAGCAGGCTTAGCAATAGTGCCCAAAGTCATGCAGTAGCTGCAAAGGCAAACAAGATCTTATCTTGCATCAAATGGGCAATGGATGGAAGGAAAGTAAACATTATTATGCCCCTTTACAAAGCATTTGTAAGACCACACCTTGAATATGGAGTACAATTTTGGGCACCAATCCTAAGAAAAACATTATGGAACTAGAGAGAGTGCAGAGAAGAGCCACCAAATTAATAAAGGGGATGGACAATCTAACTTATGAGGATAACTATATATAGTTATCATATCCCCTCTTAGACGCCTCTTTTCTAATGTAAATAAATCTAATTTAGCTAGCCTCCCCTCATAAGTTAGATTGTCCATCCCCTTTATTAATATATTCGGGGACAATACAAGGAGCTTTCAAAAGACCTATTCATTCCACGGGCAGTACAAAGGACTAGGGCCATCCCTTAAGGCTGGAGGAAAGGAGATTTCAAAAGCAACAAAGGAAAGGGTTCTTTACAGTAAGGGCAGTTAAAATGTGGAATTCATTACCCATGGAGACTGTGAAGGCAGATACAATAGATTTGTTCAAAAAAAGGTTGGACATCTTTTTACAGTAGATAGGAAAGGTATACAGGGATATATACCAAATAAGTATACATGGGAAATATGTTGATCCAGGGATTAATCCGATTGCCAATTCTTGGAGTCAGGAAGGAATTTCTTTTTCCCCTTATGAGACATCATTGGATTATATGACTCTTGGGTTTTGTGTTAGCCTTCCTCTGGATCAATAAGTACAGCCACGGCCCCTTTTATTCTCCAACATCTCCGAATTTTTTCGGTGATTTTTTCCGAATGCCACGCACTTCACCGCACTTCACCACGTTCATGCCGCATTCTGACCGCATTTATACCGCATTCATGTTGCATTCACAGCCACGGTTAATGCGCGGTTGATGTGTTTATTGATAATGGTTCGGATTTAATTGGTTGCAATTCTTCGCGTATCCGCCAGATGGCAGATATTCATGAATTGTAATGCGCATGCGCTTCAGTAATGTATCGACTTGCAGGTGTTTCGTTTAAAAAGATATCACAGTGGTCTATTGTAAATTGGCCTTGGGACTGAAGGAAGAGGTTACAATAATGTATCAATTTAGGCTTTTCATATTAAAGAAAGACAAGCACCAGTTTCTGGTCTGGTTATTGTCCAGAGATTCCTGCCATGAGTGTACATGTGCAGCCCGTGTTCTAAAAATCCAACAGAGCGTACGCTTATTTAATATGGGCCGCGATTAATGCAACAGATGATAAGATGGCAACAGTTGTTCAAATTTATCAGTATTTTATCGAAAACTATGACTTTTACAAATTTTCGCCAGATGCTCATGTGTGGAAGCGTGCAATAAGGAAAAAGTTATGTAGCGATCCATGTTTTTCTCGTATTGATTCTGATTTTATTGCAGGGTATTGGTGTGTAACACCGGGTTTTTCCTATATCTATGATCATGCAGACGGCAAAAGGCGAAAGGTCGTGTTAAAACCAAGTAAGAAACGTCAGTCCCTGGCAAGCAATGCGCCAGCACCAGCACCGGCTTCCAATAACGGTCCGACCGTCAGTGACAACCCTTGCTGTCTGTCCACACCCGGATACCTGCAGCCTGTGCCAGATTTCGCGTACAGTTTCGAGCAAGCTTGCATGTACCTAAGCAATTTCCAGCCTCATCAGCTGATTACAGGTGTAGCAGTCCCGCTGTCACCTGTCAACGATGTGTATGATCAAGAATACGGGACTTGCAGTGGCTCGGCGCCAGCTGATTGGGAAATTCTATGGTGAGTAATGTTGCCGTATTTTATTCTGTTTTTTTTATTTTGAAAATATCAATGTCATGCGATTCAAAAGTCAAGCGATTCTCCTGTACGCAATATTATTGGCTGAGCGGCTTCTACAGTAGATACTGCACAATTGGTGAAAAGCTAGGCGCATGCGCATTGGAACCTTCTTGAAACGCATACTGTATGCATGTCATCACATCGACGGTAGGCGCATGCGCATGTGAACAGAAGGACCCCCCCAAAAAAATTATTGGTGGGGCTGACTATGGGAACTTCTTTAGGGGACTGACCATTTCAGTAAAACTTGTACTTTTGTTTTTCCTCAGAAAAGAAAACTTTGTCATCTCATGCGGAAAACGGCGAATGGTGGGATTTCGATGGATAATATCGCTTTGTGTAACAATGCCTGCACATTGCTGAATCGGATTTAAAAAACACGTACCGGAGTCTACAGTTTAGTGGCCGTTGTTATTGATTAGGATAGAATACCTGAAACAGTATGCTGATTTTTTCAGACCGTATACAATACTTTTTTTATATATACTCTATAAAAAACCCGAAAAAATAAAAAGTATGCATTTATTCTACATGTATTATGTTAGTATGGTTTACAGTCAGCACAACAGCACAACAGTATGGTGTTATTTAAAAAAAATCTTTATTCATAAATTTAAAAAAACGCAACATCTCCTTTATTAAAGTGCAGAAAGTCAAAACATTTACAGTAGGATGGTGTACAGAACAGTCAGTCAGGCCTGCACAACTCCAGTCCTCGATGGTTGCAAACCGGCCCAATTTTCAGGACAGCATTGAAAACCGTGCCTGTTTGCGGCTCTCGTGGATTGGATTTGTGCAGGTCTTGTGTACAGTAAGTAAATACATTTCTTTATTAATACAAGTTAAAACACGCAACATCTCCTTTATTAAAGTACAGAAAGTCAAAACATTTACAAAAACATTTACAAAAAATAAACAACAGTTGAACAGTCACGCAAATTCGATACCCACTAGATTGTCCTTCCAGGGCCGATGCCTTGTATGGCGCAAAATGCCATTAATGGAGTCTCGAACGCTTTTCATTAAAGGATCTGTAATTGAAAAAAAGCGCCGCAATTCCTCCACAATAGTCCTTCTTAAATTTTCAGGAAGCGCCCTTTTTTCGCGATTTTCTTTGTAGTTCACTTTGTAGACCCACTCGCAGGACACCAAGTAGGACACGTGGTGCTTAAAAATTAACATGGCATTCTTCTGGGGTAAACCAGCACTCATCACCCTATACTTCTCCCTGAGTGCCGGTTGCAGCTCGCGCAGGATGATGTCGGGCACCGTATCGATGCAAGCGTATGTAGGTTGGGTTCTGGGAGCGGGTGTTCTTCTGTGAGCGGGTGTGCTTGTGGTGGCGGGCGAGGGTAGGTTGTCTGGGAGGAAGCTTTCCTCCTGTCTTGGTCACCGTGTTGTCTCCTGGCGTGGTCTTGACGGGGTTGTCATGTTTTCCTCCTCATCAACGGCATACATGTACACAAATTCTTCTGGTGGAGGGGGTGCGCTTGGTGTTGGAAGGCGGTCGAATGTCCCATTCATCACATCCATGCCACCCTCCTGCTTTGGCGTCGGGGATACAGGGGCATGAACACCGAGCAAATTATGTATCCCCGCTATGCCAGTCTCTATCTTCTCCATCCGTCGATCCATCTTCTCCATCCGTCTATCCATCTTCTCCATTCGTTGATCCATCTTCTCCATCCGTTGATCCATCTTCTGCATCCGTTGATCCATATTTAGGATGGTCTCCAGAAGCAGATCTATCTTTACCAGCACAGTAGAGTTCCCAGGGATATCCACACTTAACCCATTCAGCATGCGGTCTAACGAGCTGGTTCTTGTGCATGGGGTGCTGTGGACATCTGGGTGGATGGGTGCTACGGAGGATGAGATGGGGGTTCCATGGAGAGAAGCGGCAGCATAGTCGAAGAAGGATGGAGGAGGTGACCTGTGGATTTCCGGGAGAGGAGAAGCGGCAGCGTCGTCGAAGAGGGATGGAGAAAGTGACCTGTGGATTTCTGGGCGAGAAGTGGCAGAGTCGTCTAAGCGTAATGGAGAAAGTGACCCATGGATTTCAGGGACACCAGCGGCAGCGGCGTCGAAGAGCAGTGGCGAAAATGGCCTGTGGGTTTCCGGGAGAGCGGCGGCAGAGTTGTCGAAGTGAATTGGAGGAAGTGGTCTGCGGGTTCGATGGGTTGGCTGCCATTTGTTTTGCGTTGAGTGTACATCACCGTATTTCTTCTTGACATAATAAGGCTTACGTGTATTAAAACCCTTAGTCTTTGGGGTCAGCAGAAGGTTTTCTTTATTAGCCTTAGCCTGTCGCTTTGGCCTTGGCTTGGAAACGGCTGCCGCCTTTCACTTTTTCTGTGTGACAGGCACGGCAGAGGCGAGTGGCTTCTTGCGTCCATAGAATCGGGGTTGATCCATGGAAGCAGATGGCACAATGCAGTATCTGGACAAGTTCAGATACAGATCATCGAGTGGGAGGCTATGCAAAGTCTGTAACCTTTTATGCATTGCGATGAGGTACAGGTGTTAAAAGTGGGCATACTCTAATGTGAGTCATTATCGTATAAATACACCATCCACAATTAAAAAGATTTCAAAGGATCTCAGCATGAGAATTAAGGAGATGTACACGAGCGGACACCGAATTGCAGATATCCAACGCTGGCTAGCTGCTTCTGGCCTCGTTGTGCCATCAACCACCGTGTGCTATCATGCACACGGAAAAACCAAACAACGCACGAGGACACCAACGGTAACTAACGCGTAAGTATATTTATATAACTACTAGCTGATATTCCCGGCATTGCCCAGGCGTGGAAGGGCAGGGGGCATGGAGTGGAAGGTCGGGGGGGGGAGGGGCGTCGAAGGGCGGGGGGAGGGCAGGGGGAAAAGGGCAGGAGGGCAGGGGGCAAAGGGCAGGGGGCAAAGGGCAGGGGGAGGGAGGGCAGGGGGCAAAGGGCAGGGGGAGGGAGGGCAGGGGTAAAGGGCAAGGGGAGGGAGGGCAGGGGGCAAAGGGCAGGGGGAGGGAGGGCAGGTGGCAATGGGCAGGGGGAGGGAGGGCAGGGGGCAAAGGGCAGGGGGCAAAGGGCAGGGGGAGGGAGGGCAGGGGGCAAAGGGCAGGGTGAGTCAGGGACGTGTTAAATAACCCATTCCCCTGCGTTTACTCACCTTGCACACGGCCGCGTTCCTCTTCCTCTGGGTACCGGCCGCCCTCCTCCTCCACCTCGGGCTCCTCAGCGGAGAGGCTGAGACACTCCGGTGAGGAGGTGCTGTGCCTTTCGCGGGAGAGGCGGAGACAGCCAGAGGAGCGGCCTCTGGGACGGGGAGCGGCCTGTGTGAGGGGAGAGCCGCAGAGAGCATGCTCTGTGTGTGTGGGTGGGGGGGGATAAGTGGGGGTGGTGAACGGGGGGAGAGCGGGGGGAGGGAGGGAGAGGGGGTGAGCAGGGGGGAGAGCAGGGGGAGGGGGGGAGAGGGGGGTGAGCGGGCGGGGGGTAAGGGAGAGCACCGGGTGAGGGAGAGGCCTATGGGTGGTGAGAGCCGTGGGGAGCACTCTCGGGGATGGTCAGCTGGGGGAGCGGCCTATGTGAGGGGAGAGCCACAGAGAGCATGGAGGAGGTGTGTGTGTGTGTGTGTCTCCGTTTCTCCTTTGGCCCGTCACTCCGCCTCAGGCCAATGAGAGGTGTGCGGGGGCGGGCGGGCCAAGGAAGCAATCTCATTGGCCTGGCCCAAGGTCCAATGGGATTGCCGCTAGGGACACAGGGAGGGACACAGGGAGACACACACAGACACGGACACATATGACGCTTTCAGAAATATATAGTAAGATATAATACAGTATATCTATTATTGTTTATATTGCTATATTGCTATATTATTGTTTATATTAGATCTATCTAATTTTATAGTTATTTCGGTATATTTATATAACTACAGTATATATATTGTTTATATTGCTGCATATTAGTAGAACTATATACATTGTGTAGATCTATCTAATTTTATAGTTATTTTGGTATATTTATATAACTACAGTATATATATTGTTTATATTGCTAGAACTATATATTGTGTAGATCTATCTCATTGTATATTATTTTTACTGCAAATGATGTGCTGTGCTTGTGGCCTACTGCACTGTAACTTATTTTATAAAATGTTATAGTTATTTCGGTATATTTATATAACTTTTTTTATTTATATAACTATAACTATATATAACATATAACTATATAATACAGTTTATCTATTATTGTTTATATTGCTTCACCTTTCCTGTCTTGCCTTTAAATTCTTCATGGGTAAGCTACCCAGCTATCTGATCAAGCTCCTCACCCCTACCACTTGCAGCACTTATCACCTGAGATCAGACTCCAAAAGACTATTCATGGTCCCAAGGCTCAACAAAGTATCCGGTACGTAAGTTAGAATGACTAACTACGGAGCCTGAGGAAGCCCACAGGGCGAAACGCGTTGCTCGAAATCCCCCAGCCTTTTTGACCTTTTGCGGCCACCGTCGGGAGCAGGACCAGGAAGTACAGAGCTCCATCCAGACGCGGAGCGAGCTACTGCAGCACCTTGAGCCCTGCTAAAGATCCCATAGAGACTGGCCTTAACCCCATTCCACACCGCAGCTCACGGTTTGAACAAGCGGGGGGTCTGTTGATTATCCCTGTTTTAAATTCTTGTTTATTGTTTAAATAAAGACCATAGCCTTGACTCACTGGGCTCACTATTTTTATTACCATTCTGTAAGGAATTCAACTCGGGAGATGGCTACCTTTTTTCCATCCTAGGACGATAGACACAACAAAAGATACCTTTCCAAGTGTGCACTCACACTTGGCCGTGTGAGTAGTAATACTTTGAATTATCTTTTTTATCCCCTTCATCACTTGCCACTGAGTCAAGTTTTGTCAGTTGGAGCAGTGGGATTACCCCTGGGAGCCCAAAGATACCATACCTTAGAGTGCACTTACACATGCCCGTGTGAGTGTTTGGTTATATTTATCACCTCTGGTTATATTGTTCCACTAGAATTTGTTCTTGATTGTTCATATTCTGTTCCTATTTCCATGCTTTCATTTCGAGGGTGATAACGCACACAAGAAAAAGGAGAGAAAAAAGCACAGACGAGAGACGGAGACCGAACCTACAGGACAAAGAAGGTGACATCACATCAACAAAGAAAGAAAGGAAGAGCCCAGACGAGAAGCGGAGATCGAATCCATAAAGAAAAGAAGTTAGGACGCAAAGATACCTTGATGCTCAAGCATTCGCACAAGGCCGTGTGAGTGTTTGAAACTATTTTAGAGTTATAACACCCACCTCAGCACTTCAGAGTCACACACCTGAATCAGATTGTACTTTATTATTCCACTAGTGCTCCCCCATTCCTTTCTTTTGTCGCCCTTACTTTGAAGGATCCTGGGTAGATCCTCCTTTGGGGTCGTTAGAGTCACAGGAGGAAAAGAAACAGAGGGATACTTTGCCCACTACTAAGGTTGCTATTACACCCTTTTCAACTCTTAATCATCTACAGGTAGCGCCCGGGTTCTTTTGTTCCATAGACACTTGTTTTACTCTGTGCCCAGGAAATACTTGAAAACGAGAGGTAACTCTCAATGTATTACTTCCTGGTAAAATATTTTATAAATAAAAATAAATAAATAAATAAATAAATATTAATAGAACTATATATTGTGTAGATCTATCTAATTTTATACTATTTTAACTGTAAATGATGTGCTGTACTTGTGGCCTACTGCACTGTAACTTACCGGATTGTTGTTTTTCTGTACACTGTAGGGAGACAACTCTTCTGGTCCACAAAATAAGTGAAGAGAATGATGAGAAGAGTGCATTAAGGGTCAAATACACTCTGCAGCAAAATCACAATCTCACTGTATCCGAGACCAGCATAAAGAAGATGAGACGCAGAATTGGATGGAAATATGGACGTGTGAGGTTAGTACTGGACAGAACAGGAGGTAAAAGTGTTGTTTAAGAAACTGTACTGTACCTCTAAAATTATTTATTCCTTGTCATTACAGAGCATACCCTATGATAAGGGACGTTAACAAAATCAAGAGAGTGGTCCAGGCCTAGGCATAGATCGACACTGGAGAAACTTTCCAGGATTGCATCTTCACTGACGAGTCTACTGTTTCGCTGGAGAGATTTGCCACCTTTGCATTCCACAAAAAAGGTTGCATATCTATGAAGCCGCGTCCAAAACTCCCAGTGAAGATGCATGTGTGGGGTGCTATCTCTAGGCGTGGACCAGGATGTATCATCATCTTTGAAGGTACAGTAAAATGTATGTCACACGCTTTTGCCTTACGCTCTGTAGTGTACTAGTGTGCAGTTTTTTGAGCCCTTTTCTTTTCTTGTTATAGGAATCATGAATAAAGCTTTCTTCCAAGAGAAAATTGTGCCTGAGATTGTGGAATACATCACACGTGAGTTCCCGGATGGTCACCGTTTCTACCAGGACAACGATCCGAAGCACACCGCGTCAACAGCGCATATCCTTGAGCGCGGTATCAACTGGGTAAAGACGCCAGCGGAGTAAGTGCGGTAACCGTGTCTCATTTTTTAGCACTGTTTTTACTGTGTACTGTATCTCTTAAACTAATTGTCCTTTTTTTCCCCCTCCCTCCAATGACAGATTGCCAGACTTCAATCCTATCGAAATGGTCTGGCATCAGCTGAAGGACCATATCCAAAAAGTCGTGAAACCCTCCAAAAAGGATGAGTTGGCGCAAGGCATACTGAGTGTAGTTTCAGTATAGACTAGTTTGACAGTACTAACTGCGTACTGTAGTCCAATATGGAGAAGCTATAAAGTACACAATGCCATAATACAGTATGCACCTAACTGCTCAATTTTTTTCTTTCCAGAGAGAGCAGCACCAGCCACCTGGTTACAAAGTATTTAACAGTAGTCACAGTATACAGTAGTTCCAGTATAGACTAGTTTGACAGTACTAACTGCATACTGTAGTCCAATATGGAGAAGCTATACAGTACACAACGCCATAATACAGTATGCACCTAACTGCTCAATTTTTTTCTTTCTAGAGAGAGCAGCACCAGCCATCTGGTTACAAAGTATTTAACAGTAGTCACAGTATACAGTAGTTCCAGTATAGACTAGTTTGACAGTACTACACAGCACACAATGCCATAATACAGTATGCACATAACTGCACTAATTTTTTGTTTTCTTGTCTTTTCAGAAAAAAAGGATGGACTGGGGGAGAGGGGGGTATTGTGTAAAGTCTGTGAACTGTTTGTACAGTTAAGTGCACAGTATCTAAACTGCAGTCATGATGTACACAAAACCTCTCCTCTCTCAATGAACTACCGTACTGTACACAGAATGAGGAAGAAGATAAAGACGGAAAAAATTATATTGCTATATATATATTATTATATATTATTAATTAATATTATTATCAATGTGCATTATTCATGATTATCCACCGGCCCTCAATTGCCATCTGACAGAAGAACTTAATAAAGACTGCATTTTGTATTATTCATGATTATTTTTATATTTGTTTTTATTGTTCCTGATAAAAGAAAATAATATTTATTTACATTCATGATAATTATAATCATTGACAACCCCCCCCCCCCACACACCTACAGTACACCAAAGAAAAATAAAGAATGACAGTGCTGTGCAAATCTGATTTACATATCAAATTCGAGAGGGATTTTCCCGAGGGGATTTTCAAAAGCGTTACCGTAAACAAAGTCTCAAAGGGTTGGGGGGTGGATGGGTGAGTCATGCGCAGTAATCATCAGCTAGCTCCCATCCCAAAGAGGATTACACGCAGGTGCAGTGAGGTGATGCTCAGCTAGGGACGGATTAAAAACACAATGGCAAGCTTCAGAAACTGAATGACTCTGTAGAGGTGTCTGTCGATAAGAGTTTCAAATCCTTGAGCGAACCTTGTGTGTGTGCGTGTGGGAGGGGGGCATAGGGTACAGCTGCATGAAGGATTAGCTGTACTGCAGTTCAAAGAAATGACATAATTTCAAAAGGCAGGTCATCATAATAATTTGATCCCTACACCCCCAAATACAGTACATAAAAAGCACATAAATCAACCATGTGCAGTCAAACGCACAGGGTCGCAGTCAAAAGCTACAGCACAGATTGAATATCGTAATATCAAGTTGGTCTAGGCAGGCTTGTAGAGAAAATAAAAATAAAAAATAAGGAGAAAAAAAATATATATATTTTTTTTGGTCACTCACTCTTGAACTTCGCAAGCAAGCAGTGGTGAATTTACAGGCGCATGCGCAGTAATCATCAGCTATGTACTGTAGCTCCCATCCCAAAGAGGATTACACACAGGCGCAGTGATGTGATGCTTGGCTAGGGACGGATTAAAAACCCAATGGCAAGCTTCAGAAACTGAATGACTCTGTAGAAGTGTCTGTCGATAAGAGTTTCAAATCCTTGAGCGAGCCTTGATTGTGTGCGTGGGGGAGGGGGGGCACAGAGTACAGCTGCATGAAGGATTAGCTGTACTGCAGTTCAAAGAAATGACATAATTTCAAAAGGCAGGTTATCATAATAATTTGATCCCTACACCCCCAAATACAGTACATAAAAAGCACACAAATCAACCACGTGCAGTCAAACGCACAGGGTCGCAGTCAAAAGCTACAGCACAGATCAAGTTGGTCTAGGCAGGCTTGTGGAGAAAATTAAAATAAAAAATCACTCTTGAATTTCGCAAGCAAGCAGGAATGTGATTGAAACCAGAAAGACACACATTCAAAGGAATGGTGTGGGAGATGTGTACTGCACTGTAGATAAGATAAGAAGTTGAAATACTGCAGTGCAGTAAATTATCCTGTGTGTGTGCGGGGGCGAGCGAGGGGAGAGCGCTGTACGGTATATGCTGAAATGTGATACAGTACTGTTACAGCACACGCCTATGCGTTTCAACAATTTTCAAATGAGACATACAGTACAGCACTGCAAATGCATGTATAAATATGCAAATTTACAATTACTGCGCGCGCACACGCAGACTGTGTACTGACGTAGGTTGAACTGCTAAAGTATTAGACTTCGTAGACAACACCTCGCGAACGCCCCCCTTAGTTTTTAGACGTTATTGCAGTATTGCAGACAGCGATAATAAAATGCTAATATTACGAGCGCTAAAATACCGCAATATACTCCGGAAAAAAAAATGCATCTGTCCACGGTTATCAGAGTTGCGCCGCTACGGCCGCACGAGGCTAAAGGCGGCCACCACTGTAAGTATACATAAAGGATAAAGTATTTGTTGTCTAAATTTAGCATATGTTGAACTTGATGGACGTACGTCTTTTTTCAACCTCATCTACTATGTAACTATGTAAATATGTAAAGAAACTGCATTCTCACCTCAGAGACACAACACATATATTACATATATTGAAAGAAGTACTCTGAGAACGGAATTATGTATTGGCAACCTGTGACGTTTCCTCCTTATAAACTAGCATCGGACACCAGCAGGGATGTGAGGCCATTGCCTATAGTCTGAATATGAAGACCAACCAGGTAGACTTTTTATTGGAGGGCATAGCCTTCATTTTAAACCACAACATGTTTTAGTTTTAGGGCGACCACTACCTCCAGGTTAGAGGAACTGTGATGGGTACCAGGTTTGCACTTAGCTACGCCAATCTATTTTTTGGTTGGTGGGAGGATCATACCATCTGGTCCAATCCCAGCTAGTGCAAGCCTGGTACTCTATCACCGCTACATAGATGATATCCTCATAATCTGGAAGGGCAGTCAAGAGGAACTACAGACTTTCTTTGAGGAGATCAATGTAAATGACCTCAATTTGCAGTTCACTCACAAAATGAGTACTAAAAGTGTGGAGTTCTTAGATCTAGAAATTTTCATAGAAGATAATCAGATCCACACCAGGACATTTTTTAAGGAAGTGAACTGCAACAATTATATCATGGCCAAAAGTTGCCATAAACCCACATGGCTCAGTAATGTTCCTTATGGCGCATTCCGACGTAAAAGCGGAACTGCTCTAAGAAACAGGACTATGAGGGTCAGGCTTCCCTTTTGAAAGAGAGATTCCTGGAAAAGAACTACAAATCAGGGACAATTGATGCTGCAATGGAAAAGGTAGATAAGTTTGATAGGTCTGATATGTTGGTACATAAAAACAAGACAACACATCCGGGAGTAGAAAAACCTTTTATTCCTTTCATTACAGCATACAACAGTCAAAGCAAGTAAAGGGAATCCTGAGCAAGCATTGGCATATATTACAGCAGGACCAATGGCTTAAGGATGTCATTAGTGAGAAGCCTGACATCTTATTTTCAATGGCCCCAAACTTGAAGCAAAAGTTGGTACCCAGTTTTCTGTCCACTAGAAAAGATGAAAGCTGGCTAAGTAGAGCCTCAAAAGGCTTTTTCAAATGCTTGAACTGCAAAGTATGTAAGAATAACAAAAATCAGGAAACAAAAATGAAGGCATTTGTATGCACTGCTACATTAACAAATTTTGAAATAAAATCCAATATTTCATGCAATAGCAAGTGCATTGTGTATGCAGTAAAGTGCAGTTGCCATTTGCAATACGTGGGCAGAACAACACGGAAGTTGAAAACTAGAATCAGCGAACATATTAGGAATATAACCATAGGGTTAGAGATCCATACTGTTTCAAAGCATTACAAAATAAAACACCAACAAGATCCAAAATGTTTGAAATTTTGGGAAATAGAGCATGTGTTACATGATTGGAGAGGGGGTGATTTTACACAAAAAATCTCCAAACGAGAAACATTTTGGATTTTCACCCTGCAAACACAGGCACCCAAATGGTTAAATTACGGTATGGATATTGCAGCTCTTCTGTAGCATGTATGCATAGTCCCTATCAGAAGTGAATATCCTAGGTGTGCTTTCTATGCTTATTTTTCCCCTCAGCTGGAACCTCTGCAATGCTATTGGCATTTAATCTTTAACCCTTAGGGTTACATTGCAGTATGGACCCTGCCCTTTTCCCTTTTCCTCTACCAAGTAAGATATATGATCTATATGGATATAAATGTTATACTGGGACCCCTTTTCTTTTTATGGTACTGTATGTACCAATTTTATTAATGTTATTTGTGTGGCTATAGAGCTTCTTTTGCTCTTTTAAAGAACAGTCTGCAACAATCAATTTCACTCACATTTTAAATAATCAAAGACTTAATTGAGGACGCTCTATAAAAGGACTCCTAGCCCCTGCAAACTTACATCACTGAGGAAGGCATTGCCGAAATGCATCTGATGTGTTTTGGGCACTCACAGCCACCATAGTTGTCTGAGAGCAGTGCTAATTCCTCACACAGTCCTCCCGCAGTCGTCGGAACCTCGTCACGTGTGCTCGTGCACGTCTGGAGCAGGAGAGGACACGCAGTCTGCTGGGAAGCAGAGAGGCCGGTGGAAAACCCCCCTGCAAGGAAATCAACAGAGGACGAGCAAAGGAAGATCTAACAAAGACAACAGGAGCTGGCAAGCTATGCACCAATGCACTACTGTATAACTCGTTTGTGAGTGTTCCTACTTTTATCTTTTCCTGTAATAAATGTTATTATGCCATGTCCCTCTCTCTTTTCTTTTCTTAAAGTGGAACAAGTGTGAAGATATACACCTATCATCTGGATCAACTTAACCTGTGGAAGTGGACTTACTTTGCGGGACATTTTCACTTGGACATTTGTTTATGTAAGTGCACTTTTCACAGAGATTGGATATATTTTGCACTGTATATAGGATAGTTGTGTGTTTTATAGGTTTAAACACATAGGGCCTCATGTAGTAAGCGGCGCAAAGTCACTTTTCGCCCGTTTTGCGCCAAAAATGCATACACAGATTCAGTAAGGGGCGAAAACTTGGCGAAAAGCAAACAAACGCCAAGTTTGTTGGCGGGTTTTTTTCCGCCATCGGCGCGGCAAAAAGGCACTTTGCGCCGCAACTAGCCATGTTTTGAAACCTGCTCAATTCTAGTAGTGGCGAGTAGCTTTGCGCCACTCTAGAATTGAGATTTTCACAGCAATCCATCTTGCCCCAAAAAGTTGACAAGTTGCTGGAGAGAGGCTGCGGATGAGCGGCGGAACGGCACTTAGAAAAAATCAGGCCTTTTTCCTGCCTGGGATAGATGCCGGGGGTCTCCGGAGCTGATACCATTAATACCAGCACCGGAGCCTCCCGGCATGCATCCAAGGCAGGAAAAATGCATTTAAAGGCCACTTTATTACTTTAGCGGCTAACCGCTAAGGCAATGAAGGGGTTAACCAGCCGTGCCAGGTTTATTGTGGGTAGCAGGGGTGGGTGAAGGGAGTATTTGGCCCTTGGTGGTTGTTTAGGGCTTGCGGGGGGGTTGTGGGTGCACTTAACCCCTTCATGACCATAGCGGTTAATACCTCTACGGTCATGAAGGGGTTAAGCCCACCCGCTACCCACCCGCAAGCCCTAAACAAACCACCGTTGGGGCTAATACCCATTTCAGCCACCCCCGCTACCCACAATAAAAAAAAATACACACACAACAGCCCCACACTAAATAAATAAATATATAAATATATAAATATATAAATATGTGTGTATATATATATATATTTGCATGATGAAGCCACTGTACAAATGAATGGGTGAAGGGTGGGTATCGGGCCAGGGTGGCTTAACCCCTTAATTACCTTTGCGGTTATTATCCGATAAGGTGATTAAGGTGTTAATTGATATCAGAATGTAATTGCAATGTATTGGCTATGTATTTTGTTGGCAACGGAGGACACGGATTTTGCTGGCGAGGGGGCTTCTTATTGATGAGGTCAGTAGAACTTTATTTATTTTATTATGCTACTTAATGTGTTTAATAATGTGCAAATAATCTATTATCCCTATCTGGATAATAGTTATTTTGCACATTATTGTACTGTATGTGTTGGGGGGGGGGGGGGGGGGCGATTGATGTATTTAATGTATAGGACATGTTTATTTTTTTTACATACTGTTTCCTCAGGTCTGTGGGGGACCTATGGAGACAACCTGTGGTCTCCTCGGGCTTCTCATGGGTAAACGGCTGCCGGGTCCACGGGGGACACCTGCGGGGAAGAACCCGTGGCCCCACATCTATTGGGGCACTGCAGACCCGTAGGGACCACCCGTGGGCCCCCTGGACCCCTGTGGAAACCACCCGAGGCCCCTCAGACACCTGTGGGTCTGACCCGGGCCCCCCAGACAGCCACCAGCCTACCCGTGGGGACCCCATTGTGGCCCACGGTGACCCGCGGAGACCACCTGGTGGACCACGGCGCCTGGCGGGGACCCCCCGTAGGCCTCCAGACCCTGTTTGAAACATGGTGCTGGGCTACTGTAGGTCTGTGAGGTGACCCGTCAGGCCCACCGGGGACTCCCATGGGCCTGAGGTATTAACCCTCTATGTAAAATAATAAATCATGTATTTATGGGGGGGCACAGGGGGTGGGTTATGTATTTAATAAATATAATGATGTTTATTGTGGGGCTGTGTATTGTTTTTATTGTGAGTACTGGGGGTGGGGGAAGGGTGTATTGGCCCCAAGGGTATGTGGGTAGGCCTCCCGGCTGGGTATTGGGTGAGTGAGGATGGTTAGGCCTCACGGGGTGGGGGGTAGTGGGGGAGGGTATGTAGGCCGCCCGAGTGGTGGGTGAGGGTGGGTTAACCCCTTAATGACTGTAGCGGTTAATAACCGCTATGGTGATTAAGGGGTTAGGGGACATTTTATTCTTGTTCGTGTTTTGCAGCATCGGAGGGGGCATGGATGGTGATGAAGATGAGGATGGCCTTCATCATGGCAGCCGTACATGGGTGAGTGCTATATGTATTTATTGTATTTATTGTTCTTTATGTATTTTAAATGGCAAATTCACTATTATCCATATGTGGATAATATTAATTTTGCACATTACTATACTGTATGTGTTAATGGTAGTGTATTTATGTGTTGTAATTTTTTTGGGGGTACACTGAATTGGTACTGCAGGCCTGCGGGGAACACCCGAGGGCCACCGCCGGCCTATGGTATCATTGCTGTGCATCCCAAAATTTTTATATATGTAATGGGGGTATAGGGGTTGTTTGGGACCCTGGGGGTGTATGTTGTATATTGCAATGTTTATTGAGGGCAATTGTCCCCAATAAACATGCTATTATGCCTTAACCCCTTCATTGCCTTAGCGGCTATCCGCTATAGTAATGAAGCAGCATTAATGTACTTTCATAATATTGTACGGGAGCAGGGGGTTCCCTGAGCTGAACCGCATTGATTTGTGGATCAGGGACCCCCTGCTTCCCGAGTTAAAGGCCCCGGTTTGGGGCATCGGTGCCAGTGTCGCCGTCATCTTTATAGCGGGCACGTCGCATATGGGACACTATAAAGATGGCGGCGACCCTGGCATCCGATGACACATACCGGGGCCTGTAACTCGGGAAGCAGGGGGTCCCTGATCCACAAATCAATGCGGTTCAGCTCAGGGGACCCCCTGCTCACAGTACACTATTATTAAAAATATATTCATGCTGCTTCATTATCATAGCACATAGCCGCAAAGGTAAGGAATTATTGTTTATTGATATGGGTGTTTTATTCATAGTGTAGATGTGCAGAGGGTCTCCGGAGCTGAACCGCTTTGGTTTTAGGTCCGGGGACCCCCTGCTTCCCGAGATACAGGCCCCTTTAGGGGGTGCCGGTATCCCTCTGCTTTGTTTACATTCCGCGGTCACGTGATCGGGACATTTAAATGACGAGGGATACCGGCACCTCATAACGGGGCCTGTGCCTCGGGAAGCAGGGGGTCCCCGGACCTGAAACCAATGCGGTTCAGCTCCGGAAACCCCCTGCACATGTACACTATGAATAAAATTGTATTTAAAAGATTTTTTAATGTGCCGATGTTTGCGCAGAGAGAGCGGTGGATCTCTCTCTGCTGCAGACACATCTCGGCAGGGGACGGCTTCTCGGCAGCTTCTTGCCAGACACACTGTCTCCCCACCGGTTACTTGCCATGTTTGGCAATGTTGCTCTCATTGTGATTCGCCAGGGATTCGGCCCTTCCTGCATACAGCGAGGGCAACACGCCAAAAACATGGCGAATTCAAACCCCTGGCGAATGCAATTTTCCGCTGCTTAGTGCATGACCCCCATAGTGTTTTTGCACATTAGGGCACATATTTAACCCATGCGCTGGTATTCCTTTTTCCTTTATCTAACAGCTACTGAGGCTCCTACTTAAGAGATTAACTATTATTTATTTGATGGGAACATATTGTATATGCGATTAGCACTAACCACATTGGGAAATCTCCCTTGGAGCTTTTTTTTCAAATCAAATTGCTTTATTTAGCAAGCACTCAGTGCCTTCCCAAAGATAGATTGTGCTTATTATGACATTTCTACTGACATATTCCCTTACTCTGAAGTGATTATTACGATATTGTTGGATATATTTACACCCTTGTGGACAAGTGCAGCTATAGATGCTATGTGCTCCTCACTAATCTCAGTCACTGACTGACTTGCCACTACCACCACCACAAGTGCCATTATTCGTGCCCATGCATAGCTATTATCAACCACACCACCAACAACTATAGTATTAGTGTGTCCACCACCACTACTCAATTCAGCATCATCATGATTCTTAATGTATCCTTTTTTATCTGGTACCATTTTGTGGGGCCCAAACCAGCCAACACTTAGCTTTGCCAGCCTTTGGCGTGTTGGAAAAATGCTTGAGTTGTGTTGAGTATGTCCTAACTGTATAGTCTATAATGGGAAAGAGAAAAGAGAATAAAAGAACATACTCATTTAATATTTTTTTCATAACAGAATACAGAACAGGGTTTGTATGTGTGACCGCTAGCAATGTCAAATGATGAGTGATAAAATCAGTGAGAGTGGAGACAAACAAAGTTGTTGCTGATAATGCTGACTAACGAAAAAAGACAGTGCAAAACAGCGCTAAAAAAATAATAACAACAATACTTGAAATAAATATTGCAGGCAGCCTGGCAAATACTGACTGTACAGTCAGAAAATGAACCACAGAGAAAAGAAAGAATTGCCGGCACCAAATCAGTCCTTTAAATAATAATAACTCCTGAAGAAGTGCATGCATGTGCATGAAACGTCGTTGGGAGATTATCCTGTTTTTAGAGCTGTCCGTTTGGTTGTGGAGGATATTGGCAGCAGTTGTGTAGGCTGAGGGGGGAAAGGAGAGGAAGAGGAGCAGCGATTTCGGTAACACCGTGGCGTGTGACGTCACATCCACCCGGAAGTTTCGGTTTTCGTGCGACTCAACATCCATCCAACACACGAGGCAATCCCTAAAGGAGCTCCAGTTATCATCAGAGAAGAGCACCTGAGCGATCTTCAGCTTAACTGCTATTACCATCCACTGTCCTGTAAGTAGGGTTTCAATTTTACCCCTCTGGACCTAAGTGCTGTATCCTCCGGAACCCAGTATACAGTAAATAGCTTTTTGTTAGGATTATAGCCTTGCTAGTGTCTGTCTGTCATTGTGTGTTATGTTTGTCATGTGTGAGTTTTTAATGTTTTAATGTCAACTTTTTTGGCGTACTGCACCATTATCTGTTTGTTTTCTTCTCTTTTTTACATATTGCACTATCATTTGGTGTGAGCCGTTCATTGACCCCTTCACTGCATATCTGTTCAAGGACACTTTTGGGACTTTTCAAGAGACGGTTTGGTTTTTATTCGGAGTTATTATTATTTAAAGGACTGATTTGGCGCCGCCAATTCTTTCTTTTCTCTGTGATAAACCGACTAAGCTAACACTATTAATATCCTGGCTACATAGAACATTGATATTACCACTATCATACATCCTAGTAGTGTACACCGCTAGTAACTGGTAGCAGATGCTATCAGTGCCGCCGACAGTGGAGGACAGCCGGGACTGGTGTTCCGGGCCCGGTTAGTCAGAGGGCCCGAGCCCCCTGCAATAATACTAGGTGACACACTAGGTTAATTGTAGCTAGAGGAGGATGGCCAATCATGGCCTTCCTCATGGGCGGGGACTAGCAGCTGATATTCAAATACAAATGTAAATACTTCACTGTATTTGTACTACCCTGTACTGCTGTGTGTTTACCCAGTGTTTGTCTCTTTAGTGTCTGTGTCCCTGTTCCAGTGTATATTTTTGTGTTGAGTGTGTGTGTCTATGTGTGTGTGATCCCCAACTCCCCTTCAACTTCTCCCCTTCTCCTCTGCACCCTCCTCTCTGGACATCTGGTGGTGCAGGTTGCAGGCCCCCCATGTGCCATACCCCCCTACCCCCTTACCGAACCATACCCCCCTCCGCAGTCCCCAGCCCTCATTCACTGGCAAGGCCCCCCACATGCCGCCTCCGTGGACCGGTTGAATGTCCCCCCTACAGGTTGATTGAAGTCCACCCCGCAGGCCGATTAGAGCTCCCCCCGCAGACTGGTTGAAGGCCCCTGCATGCCCATTGAAGAGCCACCTGCAGTCAGTTGCAGAGCTTCCAGGTAATCTACATCAGAGACTCATCAAACCTCCTCCTAGTTCAATACCCCTTACACACCCTAGGCACATACTTTATCCCCAAGGCCCATACTTTACCCCCACTCCCCCAGGTCTATACTTTACCCCTCCTCCAGGTCTTTCTTTACCCCATTGGCCCATAACTTACCCTGTCCCCCCAGACATTAGATACCCACCTTCAGTCTAAGGTACCCCATCCCCATCAGCCTGAGGTAACTTCCCTCCAGCCATCCACCAGCCTGAGGTATCCACTTATCTGGGCATGAGGCAGCTTGCCATCAACCACCCTACTACCAGTATTAGGTAAGGCGCACCGGTCATTCTGTAAGGTTTTTACCGCACTAAAGACAGCATCATTACATTGTAATTTCTGTACAATTGCTGATTTCTTGGTTATCTGAATAAGTTATCAAAGTAATATTATGTATTTTTTTAATTACACGTTGGTTTGAGGTGTGCTTGTACTGTAAGTGACATTTGTTATTTGAAGAGTTCTTGCATTAAGGGTCAAAGAACCTGCTTTGTAGTTGTGGTCTTCTGGTTAGCTTAGGTTAGCTAGAGGAAATTATCATCTTAATACGGTATATTTTATATGTTATATTATTATAATAAAGCACAAAAGTCCTGTTTCCATTGCCTACTATTATTTCAACACATTGAATTTTAAAATGTACTGTACCACCACAGGTCTGGTTCTCTAAAATGGAAACAAAGGAAAGAACGAGAAGAAGAGGATGACAGATTGAGACACAAGAAATTATTATTGAATTTTTTTTAACAAGCCTAAATCCAACCAGCAAGATGTCGAAGATAATTTATCTCCTGAGGTAGAAGTTGAAAAGGACCACAAGGAAGTAGAACAAGAGGAAAGTGCTTGTTGCCTACAGTATTGTATTGTATGTCTTTATTTATATAGCGCCATTAATGTACATAGCTCTTCACAGTAGTAATACACATAGTAATCAAATAAATAACAGATAATATAAATAACAGATCATGGGAATAAGTGCTTTAGACATAAAAGTAACATTAAGGAAGAGGAGTCCTTGCCCCGAGGAGCTTACAGTCTACAGTAACATCGTCTTTCACCAATGGGACTGCAAATCAAGAAGAGATGCCCGAGATAGAAGAACAAGCTCAAAGCAGCTTCTCTGAATCTCAAACAAATTTGGAAAAAGATATTGACTGGAAGGATCAAGCTACAGTTAGGTCCGGAAATAATTGGACACTGACACAATCTTCATAATTTGGCTCTGTACGCCACCACAATGGATTTGAAATGAAACAACCGAGATGCAATAGAAGTGCAGACTTTCAGCTTTAATTCAAGGGGTTGAACAAAAATATCGTATGAAACGTTTAGGAATTGCAACCATTTTCATACACAGTTAACTTATTTCAGGGGCTCAAATGTAATTGGACAAATTAAAACAATCATAAATAAAATGTTCATTTTTAATACTTTGTCAAGAATCCTTTGCAGGCAATGACTGCTTGAAGTCTGGAACGCATGGACATCACCAAACGCTGGGTTTCCTCCTTTTTGATGCTTTACCATGCCTTTACTGTCTCTGTCTTCAGTTGTTGTTTGTTCGTGGGTCTTTCTGCCTTAACTTTTGTCTTCAGCAAGTAAAATGCATGCTCGATCGGGTTGAGATCAGGTGATTGACTCGGCCATCGCAGAATATTCCCCTTCTTTGCCTTAAAAAACTCCTGGCTTGCTTTTGCAGTATGTTTTGGGTCATTGTCTATCTGTAAAGTGAAGCGCCGTCCAATCAACTTCACTGAATTTGGATGAATCTGAGCAGACAATATATCCCTATACACTTCAGAATTCATTCGGCTGCTTCTGTCTTCTGTCACATCATCAATAAACACTAGTGACCCAGTGCCGTTGTAAGCCATGCATGCCCATGCCATCACACTGCCTCCACCGTGTTTTACAGATGATGTGGTATGCTTCGGATCATGAGCCGTTCCAAGCCTTCTCCATACTTTTTCTTCCCATCTTTCTGGTACAGGTTGATCTTAGTTTCATCTGTCCAAAGAATGCTGCTCCAGAACTAAGCTGGCATTTGAAGATATTGTTTGGCAAAGTCTAATCTGGCCATTCTATTCTTGGCTTATGAATGGTTTGCACATTGTGGTGAACCCTCTGTATTTGCTCTCGTGAAGTATTTTCTTTGTGGTAGACTTGGATAATGATATGCCTACCTCCTGGAAAGTGTTCTTCACTTGGCTGGATGTTGTGAAGGGTTTTTTATTTACCATGGAAAGGATCCTACGATCATCCACCACTGTTGTCTTCCGTGGATGTCCAGCCCTTTTTGTGTTACAGAGCTCACCAGTGCGTTCTTTTTATCTAAGAATGTACCAAACTGTTGATTTGGCCACTCCTAATGTTCCTGCTATCTCTCTGATGGATTTTCTTTTCTTTTTTTGCAGCCTAAGGATGCCCTGTTTCACTTGCATTGAGAGCTCATTTGACCGCATGTTGTAGGTTCAGAGCAACAGCTTCCAAATGCAAATGCCACACCTGGAATCAACTCCAGACCTTTTACCTGCTTAATTGATGATGAAATAACGAAGGAATAGCACACACCTGTCCATGAAACAGCTTTTGAGTCAATTGTCCAATTACGTTTGGTCCCTTGAAAAAGAGGGGGCTACATATTAAAGAGATGTAATTCCTAAACCCTTTCTCCAATTTGGATGTGAATACCCTCAAATTAAAACTGATAGACTGCACTTTAAGTCCATATTCATTATTTAACTGTAACTTGAATTTATTTTGGTACACAGCCGAAATAACAAAACTTGTATCAGTGTCCAATTATTTGTGGACCTAACTGTATATGGCCGGACGCACTGAAAGTCAAAGACAGAGAACAGATAGTGCTCTGTAGATTAAAGACGGAAAAATAATTAAAGGAAATTATTAAATGCATGTGTTGTAGGGTACATGCAACCACACGTGGGTTTTCTTGGGAAGGCTTATTTATTTGAGCCTTAAAAATATGGCACACAAAAACAAAACAGCTTCTTTTCAGCATGTAGAACAAAACAGAAAATAAGTCCTGAGCAGGGCTTGCCCTTTCCCAACAAGGGCTGTCCAAGTCCTGAACAACAGTATTGCAAAAACAGTATAGGCAAGACAGACCTTATAGCAGTAATCCTCCCTCAGCCTTTCAGTATCTCTCACTGGATCAGACAGGCTGCATGTGTGTGCAGCCTGGGGTTTTTAAAGCTCATTGATGAGGCAGCTGGGACCAGACTAATTGACTAGAGCTTCCCAGCTGAGTGTTAACCCGGTCACTGCTGCACTGCAGACCTAAACATGGGTCTTCCAGGCATAGGGCAGGTGACGTTTATTCACCCTGTCACAGCATGCCTGTGAATTGTCAAGAACGCTTATTTCATGAATTTCTTTTGAATGTGATATCATCCAATGGTCTTGAAAAACGTACACGGGACTGGCTTGGATAGAGCACTAGCAAACATGTATTGTACTGTGTCACTTTTCTTGCATTTCCTGCTGACCGAAGCAAAGCTGGCAGTTTACTCTGCAAGAAATAAGGATTTGATCCCTCAAAAACCAAGTGGCATAAACTGTATGATAGACTACCAGAACATGAAAAGAGCAGTCAGCACAAACAAAGCAATTGGAGTTGGAGAAACCTGTAGAAGTTTATTGGAGGACATGGAGTAAATGCTGAAAGGCAAAGACGTTTACAAAGAGAAACTGAGAAGTTTGCTGCCCTGCTTGAACGATTACTTGATGTGACGTTGTTTTTGGCATCAAGGAATATGGCATTCAGAAGGCGCTCTCAAAATATCAGAGATGGGAATCGTGATGGTAGTTGGCAACCAGGCTATACAATAAAGGTTAAGCCCTCTGGTTACCCCTGGAACCATGGGGTCCCTGGTAGCTCCATAAGCCATGGATAATACATGTGTAAAATAAAGGGACCCGTGCTTTTTTCTGTTTTTCTGTTCCCTTAGCCCTAGAACTGTGAGATTTATTGTGTGTCAGTTTTAGGTGGGATATTTGGGTAAGATTGCAATTATTTTATTTGCAGGAGTTCAGGGACTGGAGCTACCAGTAGTACCTTAATTCTATCCGGCGAGCAGACATGATTTGCAGGTACGCAAGAGAATTACACAAGGGCTGCCCCATGTCCCCCAGACTCCTGGTTTTCGAGCCCTGATATCTCAGTCCTATATCCCGTACAGACATGAGTCTCATGTATTAAAAAATGTTTTATGCATTTGATACATTTATTATAAGGCTCTATGCATCCGGCCAGGGCATCTGCTTAAGGTGCCAGCAAGTCTGCATAGAGTCCGTAATTCAAAAAGGAGACTGGATGTTGAGAGGTATCGGAGTGCAAAGGGTCCAGGGCAGGGTGGAGTACTGAGACCAGAGAACAGGGACCCCCTGTGGGGAGAGAACAAATCTGGTCTGCCAGACTTAGTGGAGCCTGCCCAGTAGGTGGCAATGGGTTAACCATGGGAAGCGGCAGAATGTCGGCGCATTTCCCATTGGTCGATTCATATGTCCCACCCACGGTGCATCCTGAGCCGGCTTGACATGCCTCCTCCTCTAATGTCAGCCCAGAGATGAGCCACTGCTTCTATTGGCAGGCGGGAATGAATTCTCACGCTCTGATTGGTCGCTCCTCCTTCCTCCATGCTGAACATAGCTCAGCGAAGGGTATGTAAGGAGAAGCCCAGTCAGAGAACCAGACGATTTTGTGGCTTGAGTCGATGAAGCTAGGGCAGGCTTTTCAAAGTTGCTCTGTCCCAGATAACAGAGCAATCGGCTTTGTTTTGAAGCTAGGAAAGTCTGCCCTGCAGAGACTAAGTAAGACGTGAGAACCAAGTTCTCATCTGAGAATGTAGCTATCGCGGTCAGGAGTTTCTGTTGAATCTTGGTTCAGGAAGTCTGGAACAAGGTTCCGATCAGGGTAAGCCCTTGTAAGCGGGCACACTGCGCTTAGGAAAGGCTAGATCTCATACCCCAGACCCCAGTAAGTGTGTATATTTCTGTATTTTGTGTGTTGTTTTATTTCCAATGTTTTATCCAAATAAATCCCATTTTATTTCACTGCCTTGTTTTGCCTATTGACTGGTCCCAGGAATATAAATGGTCTACTGTGACAGGAATTTTCTTTGTTTACTCAAGTTGATATCACATTATGATCCTCTGCTGCAAGAACATTTAGAAAAAGTGAAGATTAGCCAAGAGACTCCAGTTAGACTCAATTAGACAAAGACTCCAGGCTCATTATTTATCTTGGGAAACCCAAAATGAATGTATTAATTTATGTAAAAAGCATGTTCAAGACAACATTCTATCAGAAAGTGAAGAGGCAATTTATTTTTCTGTGATACAGCTGCAGCGGCCGTTATTCGAATAAATCATGGAGCCATTTTCGTGTGCTCGGTTGTATTCCACACGGTATTAATTCTGCATTCCCGCATTCATGCCGCCGTTCATGCTGCATTCACGCCGCCAGGCACCCGCGGTTGATCTGTTTAATTTAATGGTATCGTATTTCTTTGGGCGCAATTCTTCGCGTATCCGCCAGGTGGCAGATATTAGTGAATTCTAATGTGTACAGTTCTGTCTGTGCTACTGTGTCAATTTGCAGGTGTTTAAAACCAAATAATGTAAAAACCAAGTCTACCACAGTGGTCCATTGTGATTTGACCTTGAAGACGTTATCAAATTTAGGCGCTTCATAATGAAAACTTATAAAACTCAAAGCTGTGTGCTTTTTTCTACATTCCTACAGTATCCTTGCACAATTGCTGACTGGAATGGACATAATGTGCACACCGTAGACGTATACAAAACCTGACTGTAGTTATGCATTTTTAATATGTTCTGCAATTAATGCTACAGCAGATAACATGGTGACTGTAGCCGAAATATATGATTATTCATCTCGAACTTTGATTTTTACACGTTTTTATCTGACGTTCGTGGTTGGAAGTGGTCGATGAGAAAAACCTTATGTAGCAATCAGTGTTTTTTTTGCATTGCCCAACCTGCCGGAGATACTGTACAAGTGGGTATTGGGGTGTTGTCCCTGATTTTTACAGTATGTTTGATCATGGCAATTTCAAAAGAAGAAAGTTTGGGTTTAATCCATATAAGATTTGTCAATCCCAATCCAGCAATGTCACAGCGCCGGCAACAGCGCCAGCGCCAGCACCAGCACCGGCTTACAATAACGGTCTGGCCATCAGTGAAAACCTGGTGAACAGCAATCCTTGCTACCTGTCCCCGCCAGAAAACTTGCAAAATTGCCAGCCTAAGCCTGATTTCATGTACAGGTACCAGCAAGCTTGCATGTACCAAAAAGATTTCCAGCTTCATCAGCTGTCAACTACAGGTGTAGCAGGCCAGCTGTCACCTGTCAACTATAATGAAGACTACAGGAATGACAGTGGCTCATCACCACCCATTTGGCAAAGTCTATAATGAAGGTAAATATAATGTACTACAGTATACTCTATTACACTATACAGTACAGTCGTGAAAAAATAAAGGAACATAACATAGTGCAACCTGTGTGCATGTAATGGCATTTTATAGGATGTAAGATAGTAGCACTCACACTTTATCCCCAGAAATCACGCAGTACAGAGACTCTATCTCTCTCTGAAATGAGCAACCTTCAGTTGTAACTTCCAACATGATTTGTATTCGTAGGGTAATCCGTCCTCCAGTGTCATACAAAAAGGACAGAGACTGGCATGGTGTAGTATATCTACAAATTGTATTATTTGACCAGCAGCAAAAGAGATAAAATGCACTCACATTTTAAAATACAATACAGGGAATTGTACGAAATCCCGATCCTTTCAGCGTTCAGTCTCCGGCGCCTGCGCTTGTTCACGTCCGACACTTCCGGTGTGCATAGCGGAAAGGGCGGATGTGACGTCACGCTGGGTCTTCGTCTGCCAGGATCTCTCAAACAGGACACAGACTAGGATTCTACACGTTTCATCATTGAGGAAGTCGCATTGCGAATCTGATTTAAAAATCCAAGTAGGCAAAAATTTTGTGACAGTGCAATTTTAATTGATTAGGATAGAATAATTGGGAGCTTTATAGAAAACCTTATACATTATGCTGCTGTTTTCATATTCAATACTTTTTTTACATTGTACTGTAATCATCACTACTGTTTGACGTTGTATTTTGCAGTACAATTACAATACACTTGCATGTTTAATTAAATTCTAAGAAAACCCACAAATAAAAATGTAGATCTTTTATTCTATATTTATTATTAAGTTCTTTCAACATTATCTATGATAATTTTTCTTTTCAAACTGTTTTTATTTTATGCGCATGCATGTATGTCTCATTGGAACCTTGTTGAAATGCATATGCATGTCATCACATTTATGCGCATGCGTGTATGTCTCATTGGAACCTTGTTGAAACGCATATGCGTGTCATCACATTTAGGCGCATGCGTATATGTGAATTTTTCTTTGGGGGTGGGGGTGTTTCAATGATTCTCATGAATTTAAAGAAGAAACAATTTTATGTGTACAGGATAATCATGAAAAAATGGATAATACAAAAATACAGTAGGTCGCCTATTTATCCAAATTTACAATCTTGACTTTATCTTCTTTGTAATGGCTGTAGTTCTTTTGTCATTGAGAGAGGGGGGGGTATGTGTAAATTACTGACGGTTGCTACAATATACACACAGTACAATACTTTTTTTGTATCAATTTTTTTATTGAGAACAACATACATTCACATGAGTACAAGAATGTCATAGGCACATGACACGATTTCTCAACTGAGTATAACAAGATATTGTCTCAAAGTAGGTGTGTTTCAATTAGTGGGGGGGTGGTGTGGGGGGGGGGAGGGCCTCTCAGATTGTTTGTGGGCAGCCTAATGCAGGCCTAGTCCCAACGGACCGCTCAAGGGGGCCCCAGGTATTCCAGAACTGTGGCATTTTCTTATGGAGCATAGCTGTAAGCTTGTCCATGATCATTACTTCATCTATTCTTCTTAGCACCGTGTTTCTTGCTGGGGCTTTGGTGTTTTTCCATGCCGCCGCTATTGAGCATCTGGCTACGGTTAGGAAAGCTGTTACTAGTCTACTCATAGGTGGGGCCAGGTCGTTTATGGGTTTGCTCAGCACAAAGGTCAAGGGGACTAGGGGGAAAAGAAGCCCCGTGGTCTCTTGTAGGAGTATCTGGATCTTGGTCCAGTATCTCTGGATCTCCGGACATGACCACCAAATGTGGGCCATGTCCCCCTTTTGACCACATCCCCTCCAGCACAGGTCGGGTATGCTGGGGAAGATCTGGCTCAGTCTAGCCGGGGTCAGGTACCACTGGAATAGTATTTTATATATGTTCTCTTTTGTCACTGTGCAAATTGAAGTCTTTGTGGCCAACTCCCAGATATCCTCCCACTCGTCCATATCTATCTGCACATTGAGGTCCTTGGACCACTTCTGCATATAATGGTGGATTGGGGGGTCGGTTACCGATTCCATCCCCTTATAGATCTCTGATATCAGACCTCTCTGATAGGAACCACTGCGACAGAGGGATTCAAACCTGGTTAATGGGGGGAATTTAGCGTTCGGGGCCAGGGATAGGAGGATGTGCCTAATTTGCAGGAACTTGAATAGATGGAGGCCTTGGTGGTGATATTTATCTCGAAGTTCCTGGAAGGAGAGAATCTCCTCACTCTTCAGCAGATTGGCAATCAGCCTTATGCCTAGACCTTGGAATTGGTCAAAAAAAAATTGGAGCACCCACCAGTACAATACTTTTACACATGCCCCCCCTTCCTGTACTGCTGCAACTCTGAAAAGAAAAGAAAAAATTAGTGCAGTAAAGTGCATTTAAGGCATTGCATATATCACTATATTGGACTATACAGTAACTACTGTCAAAATATAAACTGTACAGTATAACTGTATAACTACAGTATACTGTACAGTATATACTGGAACTCTATACTGTATACAGTACAAGTACTTTATAACTATAACAAGTTAGGGATTGGAGCACTGGGTTTTACCTGCCAGTATTGGGGGGAGGGGGGATTTCCTGCACTTTATCGTCTCCCAGCTCCAGACATGCACATGCAAAACAGAAATAGAAACAAATGATTATACAGTAACAAGCATTAAAAACATTAAACAATGAAACAATTTAAAACAATCAACTTTTTTTTGGTGTAAAAACATTTTCTATAACTTTTGAACTACAGTACATTGCAATCAAACAGCAAAGTCATTCCCAAATGGGCTGGCCTTCCAGGGACGAGCCCTTATATGCCTCAAAAGGCCATTGATGGTGTCTCTCACGGTTCTCATAACATGATCGTTAACAATAAAATAACGCTGCACTTCCTCCACAATTGTTTTCCTTAAATTTGCCAGCAGACCCTTCTTGCTTTTATTCCCTTCATAATTTACATTGTGGGTCCACCCGCTTACATCTCAAAAATGACGTGGTGTTTCAAGATGGACAGGGCATATTTCTGGGCTAGACCAGCACTTTCGATCTTGAATTTCTCCCGGACTTGCTGGGGCAGTTCGCTCAAGATGATGTATGGGAGCATTACAATCTAGGGTGCGGGTGTGCTTCTGGCAGCAGGCGAGGGTAGGTGGTCTGGGAGGATTGCTTTCCTCCTGTCGTGGCCTTACTGGGTTGTCATCTCATCCTCATCAAGGGCATACAGGTACATGCCTGGGGGCAGCAAGGATTTACAGGGGTTAATCCAGATAGTACCTGAGAGTCAAAAAGAGGGAGATTTACCTCTGAAATTGGGGACACAAGGGTTCCTCCTCTGGAGCCCAGGGCGTGTACTTGGCTGGCGAACAACAGGGGATTACCAAAGGAGGCTCATAGGACTGACCCGCAGGGGTTAATACAGGAAAAACCTCAAGGGTTAAGTTAGGCTGTGCCTGAGAATCGGAAAAAGAGAAGCTAGCCTCCGAAAGTGGGGTCATAGGGGTTTCAGCATCTGGCCCTAGGGACCTAACATTAGTCTGCGGAATACAAGGGTTAACAATAGGGACCTCACAGAGCAGACAAGCAGGGGTTAAAACAGAAATAACCTCGGAGACAGAGCTTAGAAATTCTGAGTTAGAAAGAGAGGGCAAACAGTGTTCATTCTCTGGTGCTAGGAGAGACACACTGACCTGGAGAATGCAGGGATTTACAGTGGGGAACTCATAGGCCTGACTAGCAGGGGTTAAGACAGGAATAACCTCAAGGGCAGGAGTTAGGGATTCTGAGTTAGAAATTGAGGGTAGAAGGGGTTCATTCTCAGATACTAGAGCCTTAGCTTTGGCTTGGGAAATGCACGTATACTCCACAGGAACCTCACAGGGCTGATTGGCAGGGGTTAACGTAGACATATCCTTGGGGTATAAGTAACGGGAGGTGCAATCAGGGCTAGAGACCGTGGCAGCTTCTACCTTAGGAGGCAGTGATAGTGGGACAGTTTGGTCATTTTTTGGAGAGGAAGGTACCCCCACAGGTTTAACAACAGGACTGACAGAAAAGGGTTTGTGAATAGTCTGTGCGTAGGAAGAAAGAAGAGGTTCACGCTCACTTATGTTCCTGTCAAATTCCAGGAATAATTTAAGGGTGGTGTCTATGGCCTGAGCCGGTACCCCAAAAATCCGCAGTTTCCAGACCCGGAGTAGACATAAGAAGGATTAGTTGGGAGTACTGGGCTTGTAACATCTTCTTTACCTCTCTACATTCCTGACACTTAGTAAGTATTTCTTTACAAGTCCGTCTTTCTGCAAGGGTTAACCCTTCATACATACAAGCAAGATTAGGCGGAGGCAGTCTTTCAAACAGATACTGTTTTTCAAACAGGGACTGGTCCGCAACCTGGGACATAGGTACAGTTACACATTTACCAACCCCCGCCACGGTACGGTACGGTTTTGTGGGGCCGAGCATAATGTCACGGTTGAGCTCGCCACAAACCGGGGCCGGACCGCGTGGCTGAGGCTGAGCTATGAAATCACCGACCTTAGACCGCGCAGACTGGTCCGGAGTGCGAAGTTCATAGTCAAACAGGCCAGGTTCAGGACTGGAGAAAACAGCGTAGTCGGTGGACGAACCAGGGTCAGGATTGGAGACATCAGGGGAATCGTTATGCAAGCGTAGTTTTGGCAACAGGAGATCAAGTAGGTCCCGCTTCAGCGTAATAGCTGCAGGGCGGGAGCGGATTCTGTGCGAGTGGCAACCGTAGCCCATGGTACCAGCCTCAGCAAGGAGAAAGCTGACCGGAGAGGGCACACCGCCAGGCAGCACTGGTAAACCAGTGCTTCAGCACAGAAGTTCAAGCTGGCCTCTGCAAAGGGAGAGAGAGCAGCAGGCCAAGGGATCCAGGACACAGGCTTCAGCGTAGTAGCTGCTGTAGAATACTGGAAAACAGGAACGAAAGCAATGCGCTGGAACATATCAAAGCAGAGTCACGAGAGAAAACAGGAACTAACTCTGGAACACAATACACAGAGATTAGTACATAGAGATAACAAGCCAGGGGCTTGTGGCAGAACACAGGTGACATCCAGGAAGGATTATACTTGGCAGAGAGGGATTGTGGGGGGAATGCAGTATTTAAAGGCCAGCGGGCCAATCACCGGAGGAGGGTGTGAGGGCACTGCTCCAATGACTGCGTACAAGGCTAGGTTGCAGTGATAGCCCACACAGCTGCTGTTGATTGCAAAGAGGGAATTAGTGAGAACAACAGCACCCTGCAAGGCTACGAGAAAAGCCAGGAGTGGATTCCTGACAGAGTCTGGCGTCTGACGTCAGATCCGGGTTAGTTCCGGCGGTGTCCGAACAGCCTGCGGCACGTCTCCAGTGTGTTCCGTGGATCAAAAGACTCCCACGTAAAAGTAACGGCATCGTCAGGAGTGTGGAGTATCATTCTAATTACTGGCTTTAAATAACGAGTGCAATAAATGCTAATACACATAACCTGGTGTATCTATGCTAATTTCAGGGGTTAACATTCAGTGCTGGCACAAATCTAAGCAACATTGTAATGACAATAAAAAATAATAAATAACAGATAACAGCTTTATTCTAAAGTCGCTCAAAACTATATAAAAACTAAATCTAATGAGTATAGTACATTAAAGAAAGTCATTAACTATAATAATATAAAATATATTAAGCATTATTGGAATAAGAACAGCCGAATATATATGGACAGCTGTTATTCACAAGATGAAATATTTACAGAGATAGGTTAAATCAATCATGGTGAAGAATGATAGATATTTATCTACTCAAATGGTTCTATATACACATCCCTCACAGGATGTGGAGGTGGGAGGTAAAAGAGGGAAGGGGGGGGAGATGATGATACTAAAATACTAAAATTGTATTGTATGTCTTTATTTATATAGCGCCAGTATGTATCCCCCAATGGACACCAACTTATACCCTGAGACTGACATAGAGGGCCCCCTGTATTGTATTGTATGTCTTTATTTATATAGCGCCATAAATGTACATAGCGCTTCACAGTAGTAATACATGTCATATAAATAACAAATAATATAAATAACAGATCATGGGGATAAGTGCTTCAGACATACTGTAAAAGTAACATTAAGGAAGGAGTCCCTGCTGCGAGGAGCTTACAATCTAAAATCAAAAATCACCGGATGGAGTATTTAAAAACTTGAAGGCTGATTACCAAGTCTAACTCCTATTAGTGGTAATATACAGAACATAAAAATATCCTTCCATACATACTCCCAAGGTTACACATTAGTTGACAAACAAGACTTATATCATTACAGTAACGTCTACTGTACTTCCAATATTAGACTATGACAGAGTAAATGAGGTCAAAGTAACATTAGTTATACAAATAATCATAAAATGAAGCATCAGTGATAATAAAATAATAGCAGCAATGATCATTATGCAAATAATCATAAAATATATTATTATTATTATTATTATTAATAAAAAAATCTATATACAATTCATAAAAATGACGATTCATAAAAATTCATAAAAATTACAATATTGTCCTAAGAGAGGAGAGAGAGAGAGAGAGAGAGAGAGAGAGAGAGAGAGAGAGAGAGAGAGAGAGAGAGAGAGAGAGAGAGAGAGAGAGAGAGAGAGAGAGAGAGAGAAAGAACGAGAGAACGAACGAGAACGAGAACTGTTAGGGCATAATAATATATACGCATCATTTGAGGAAGGGAACAATATCTATTGCCATGTTGAGTCCCCTAGGTGTAAGGCTCCTCAAACGATGGATCCAGAATGTCTCCCTCCTCAACAATTCAAGATACCCGTCTCCCCCTCTCCAATGTTGTGAAACATGTTCTATGGCCATATGTCAGACCAGTTGGATTCCCCTTATGAAACTCCAGAAAATGGATGGATACGCTGTGGGTGATGAGTTGTCTTTTTATACTACTTAAATGTTCGACTATTCTAGTTCTAATGGGTCTCGCCGTTTTACCCACATATTGAAGTTTACACGGGCATGCCAACACATATATTATGTTGTATGTCCTACACGTTAGGCATGATTTTACTGTGAAGATTTCGCCTGTAACATTGGAGCTGAAGTTGTTACTAATAGGAGACTTAAATTGGCATGCCCTGCACGACTTACAACCAAAGAATCCCTTACTATGATTCAACCAATTCCTTTGGTTAGATCCCTTTTGTTTCAGTGCGCTTGGGGCCAATCGTTTTTTTTAAATTGCAAGCTTTTCTGAACAAAACATTTGGCCTGGAAGGGATTTCTGTCCCTAAGACAGGATCATTCTTTAAAATGTCCCAGTGTTTGTTCATGATTTTTATAATCTTTTTTGCTTCTTTATTATAACCTGTTAGGACTGTCAAACTTCTTACTATTCCTCTGTTTATTTGGTTTGGGTTGTAATAAATCTCTCCTAACTTTTAGATCAGCTTCAATGAAAGCTTTGTCTAGCGTCTCCTTACTATATTCCTTCTCCAGGAATCGATGGCGAATAAGATCTGCTTGTATTAAAAACTGGTCCCTGTCTGAACAATTCCTTTTAATTCTATTGAATTGCCCAGGTGGGACATTGTCCATCCATCTTGGCAAGTGACTGCTGGACCCTAAAATATAATTATTCTGGTCAATTTCGTTGAAATATCTTAGTCTTAATTTCATTATTTTCTATATAAACTGTCAAAACCAGGAAATTAATCTGATTTTTGCTGCTTTGGCTGGTGAATTTTAAATTGCACGTGTTAACATTAATTTTCTCATTGAATTTTGTCAGATCTTCCTCTTTCCCTTTCCATACTAAAAACACATCGTCGATGAAACGACACCAGAGGACTAGGCCCGCACAGAGTTCGTCTCCAGACCAGATGTATTCACTTTCCCAGACTGCCATAAACAAATTGGCGTAGCTGGGTGCGAACCTACCCCCCATCGCCGTTCCACAGTTTTGCAAATAAAAATCTCCACCGTACCAAAAATAGTTATGATTTAAAATAAAACCGATGCTCTCAATAATAAACTCTGCCTGAAGTTCAGGTAATTCTTTGTCTTGTCCTAATATTTGCCTAATGGCCGCACATCCCTTTATATGTTTTATGGATGTGTAAAGTGATGTTACATCACAGCTTGCCATTATGTAATGTTCCTCCCATTGTGTATCATTAAGGAAATTCAATATGTTTAAAGTGTCCCTTAGATAAGATTTTTGTTTGGTCACATATTTCTGAAAAAACCTATATATATGCAAACACAGGTTTGCTGTAACTGAGTCAATCCCGAGACAATAGGTCTGCCTGGGGGATTGACTGGACTTTTGTGGACCTTTGGGAGGAAATATAACACTGGCATTTTTGCCTTATCATTTTATAGAAATCTATATTCGTGTTCATTTAGAATGCCCATTTCCTTCTCTCTTTCCAAGAGACACTTCAATTCCTCTGTATATTCTTTTATCGGGTTAGACCTGAGTTTAGTATAGGTATTGGTATCCCCCAGAAGGCGAAGATTATTCTCTATCGTAATCCCCCCTATCCATACGAACCACCCCTCCCCCCTTATTGTCCTGTTTAATGACTAGATTGTCATTCGCCATTCATTCTTTTAAGGCCTCCTTTTCTTTTTGGGTTAGATTATCCTTTTGTTTGGTTTGATTTTGTATCAAATCCTCAAAATCTTTTGTTATCATTTGGAAGAAAACCTCCAAATGATTACCCTTTGCAAATTGGGGATAAAAGGTTGATCTTTGTTTCAGTTCTGTGTGTATAAAATTTATTTCTTGCTGCACAACTGGAGGAATAGCCATATCAGCCTTTGGTTCTACATTTCTTCCTAAAACATATCTCTTTAAGGTAAGCTTTCTCAAAAATTTATTGGCATCTATGTAGAGGTCAAAATTACCTTGGCCTCTAATTGGTGCAAAAGACAATCCCTTTGAGATAAAAAAAAATTCTGTGATTCAGACAATATGACTGAACTTAAATTAAAAATATTATGATTTATCTTGTACTCCTTTTCGGTTCTCGTTCTTTTTCTTCTCCCCCTCTTTCCTCTGAAAGTCTGCCTCTTTTTGAAGTGGCTTTGCGTCCCTTCACCACTAGTTAGAGATAACGATTTCTCGTTTCCCACAAAGTGGAAGGTCTCTCTGTCCCAAATCTGGCGGATATTGATCTGTAGAAAGTCATCTATTATGCATGCATCTTAGAGGTTACTGTTGGTACGTTGAGGCATGGATACCTAGCATGTCACTTTGTAACAGTACCTCTACCTGACACATTCTGTGTTCTGGGACTTACAGTAATTGTTCATTGCATCCACATCTGTATTAACCTATGTGTCATGTGCACATGCACTATATCAGAGGTATTGATTGCGCACCTTGTAATATTACCTGATTAGACGCTGCAACGGTACAACCCCACGTTATTTATTTACATAGCCACACTACCACTCCAAGTGGTTTGGGTGTTTCAGGGACACGATATTGAGTCTGCCTATCAGTGTAGGGTCTTTATCACAGTGGCTGCCAACATTTGGAGCAACCACTAGATTAGTGATTGTATAGACCTTCCGTCCTGAAAATATCTTCATATACCAACCACTCAGCAGGACTGGTTTCACCAAGGGGATTTTATTTACATTGCATTTTAATTACCATTGTGTCTGTCATTTATTTAGCATATATGTTAATAAAATTTTTATTATTTTTACCTATTTTTTTGTATATTAGTGGGGTCTCTTGGGACCACTTTAGTCCTCAGTCGTTTTTGATGAATTGAGTATTATACTCAGCAGCCATTGACTGCCAACTATATATCATAGAGGTAGAGTGCATCTATATAGGGATTATTTTTGTGTGTACCCCTAGGGGTTTCACCAAGTTTCGGGTTATAGTCAGGTACAATCCCTGATGCACCACCAATTTCTCCTATATTTACAGATGACAATTACACTGTATTAGGTGAGCGGCAGACTACTTTAGGTCTCTATTCCATGCAGTATTAATTTTGCATTCCCGTGTTCATGCCACATTCACGCCGCCCGGCTGATCCGTGGTTAGTTTGTTTAATTTAATGGTTTTGGATTTAATTGGGTGCAATTCTTCACGTATCCGCCAGGTGGCAGAAATTCATGAATCGTAATGAATTGTAATTTGTACAGTACTGGCACTACTGTGTCGACATACAGGTGTTTAAAAAAATAGATAAAAACCATGTCTGCCACAGTGGTCCATTGTGAATTGACCTTGAAGAAGTTATCTTTTTTAGGCGTTTCGTAATAAAAACTTAAAAACTCAATGCTCTGTGTCTTTTTTTTTACATTCTTTCTCCTGCAAAATTGCTGACTAGACACAATGAGTACACCACTGTATAAAAGACCTGACTGTACATATGCATTTTTAATTTGTTCTGCAATTAATGCTGCAGCAGATAACATGGCGACTGTTACCGAAATTTATGAATATTTCACTTTGAACTATGATTTTTACAAATTTTCACCCGACGCTTGTGTGTGGAAGCGTGCGATAAGAAACAAGTTAAGTAGCGATCCGTGTTTTTTTCGTATTGACCCAGCACGCGGAGATGGAAGAGGCTATTGGTGTGTTGTACCAGATTTTTCCATTGTGTTTGAGCATGGAAACTTCAAAAGGAAAAAGTCCCGGTTGAATCCATATAAGATTCGTCAATCCCAATCCAGCAATGCAACAGCGCCAGCAAGAGCGCCTGCACCAGCGCATGCACCGACTTAGAATAACGGTCCGACCATCAGTGAAAACCTGGTGAACGGCAATCCTTCCTATCTGTCCCCGCCAGAATACCTGCAAAACTTCTAGCAAGCTTGCATGTACCAAAAAGATTTCCAGCTTCATCAGCTGTCAACTACAGGTGTAGCAGGCCCGCTGTCACCTGTCAACTAATTTGTTTGAACTGCTGCTTTAATTCCCAATGACTCGACGACGCATACGCAATACCGGAAATAATAGCTTCGTGTTATTTTTCCACAGAAAAGAAACTTTGTCATCAAGCGGAAAATGGCATAAGGATTTCGATGGACCTACAGTATAATATCGCTTTTTTGAAACGTTGATTGCGCATTGTGAATCTGATTTAAAAATCCAAGTACTGTAGGCAACAATTTAGTGACAGTGCAATTTTTATTGATTAGGATAAAATAATTGGGAGCTTTATAGAAAACCTTATACAGTATGCTGCTGTTTTCATATTCAATACGTTTTTGTACTGTAATCATCACTACTGTTTGACGTTGCATTTTCTAGTATAATTACAATACACTTGCATGTTTAATTAACTCTTTTAGGAAACCCCCCCCCCAAAAAAGGCATATCTTTCAGTCTGTATGTATTATTCAATATTTTCAACTTTTGCTAGGCTTTCTCTTGTTTTCATATTGTTTTTATTTAATGCGCATGCGTGTATGTCTCATTGAAACCTTGTTGAAACGCATATGCGTGTCATCACATTTAGGCACATACGTGTATGTCTCATTGGAATTTAAATTTCAAGTTAAAAAAGGTAAAAAAAACGAGACATCCCTTTTTGAAGGGTCCAAAAAATGCAAAGAAATGCACAAAGCAGCGCACTGCCCAGGGACACAGGTGTATCAAAAATAAAACATAAGTTTATTGTCAGACATAGCAAACAAGGAGGTACAATCCTCCTACGCGTTTCACACAACAAGGTGCTTTATCAAGGAGTAAGGTACACTACATTGGGGAACCTTTATATACCTAGTACATATATATATATATATATATACATACACTGGCGACACACTTTATTCGAGCTCGGCTAGTCCCACGAATTCGGGTATACTCGGGTGTATTGAGGTTTGTGACTGTTTTCTGCCCGAGTGCATTGCGTTATTTTCCAGGCAGGGATTGAAGCATTTTATTCCCGCTGGCTGCAATACTGCACAGTATATATATGTATACTGCATTACAATTCATGAATTTATGCCATCTGGTAGACACGCGAAGCATTGCAGCCTATTAAATCCTAATCATTATCATTTAACAGATCAGCCGCCCGTCAGCCAGGCATGAACCATGGCTGGGAAGGCAAACGCAACGGGGCTTGTCAGAGGTGAGGAGCGGCGCATTCCAGGTATCTGCCAGGTACATACTGGGTATTTGCTCGAATAAAGTGTGTCGCAGCAGTATGCAATATGTTCCAGGAGAGACTTAGAATAGATGAGGATGTCATCAAGGTATACAATGACGAAAACGTTAAGGATATCACAAAAAACTTCATTCACGACCTCCTGGAAAACCGCAAGTGCATTACAAAGTACGAAGGTCATAACTAAATACTCGTAATGGCCGTCGCATGTATTGAAGGCCGTCTTCCATTCGTCTCCTTATCATATATGTATAAGATTATAAGTCCCACGGAGGTCCAGCTTGGAGAAAATGGTATCACCTTGTAAGCGGTCGGAAAGTTCGGAAATAAGGGGCAAATGGTAGCGATTCTTAAGAGTAATCTTGTTCAAACCTCTGTAATCTATACACGGGCGAAGTGACCCATCCTTCTTCTTAACGAAAAAGAACCCTGCTGCGGCAGGGGAAGTAGAATTTCTTATAAAGCCCTTCTTTAAATTCTCTTGAATATATTCGGACATGGCCTTAGTCTCCGGGAGAGATAAAAGTATAAGACCTAGCTTTGGGAAGTATGGCACCGGGCAAAAGATCAATAGGGCTGTCAAAGGGACAATGAGGGGGCAGAACCTCAGAACGAACCTTATCTAATACGTCAAGAAACTCTGAATATATTACAGGAAGAGAAGGGTTAGCAGGTTTGGTGGTCTCTAGGCCGACAACGACTTGTACGTGGGGGGCGGTTGAAGGACTCTTAGCAACTGGAACCCACTGTATAGGTTTGTTATCAGTCCAATCTATCTGGGGATTGTGGCATTGGAGTCAAGGTAGACCCAGGATTACCTGCACCGCAGGGGAGTGAATTACGTCCAAGGAAATGTTCTCTTTATGACCATCCTTCGTGGAGAGGGAAAGAAGAACTGTCTCCAAAGAAATGAAGGCTGGCTGGAGAGGTCTTCCATCAATGGCCTCGAGACCGATGGGTACGGAGTTCTGTATCATAGGGATGTCGTGCTTGTTGGCGAAATCCAATCAAGACACATTATACAATATAACACTTAAAAAATCATATATATATATTTTAACATTATACAGAACCTAAAATACATATTGTTTAATAAATATCCTCTTATCCAATATAAATAAATAAGTACAATTGGTTATAAGCTATATATATATTACAGATGCTTCACATTACTTTCATTCTTGTTTTTAACATTTTTATTATTTTTTGTTTATTTGTATGTTTACGTGTCATTATAATTTTTTTATATATTTTTGTCAAACATAGGATATCTTGTGCAGAGTAATTTGACTCTATCCCTGGCTTTCAGCTCATTTGGTTGATTGCTAATCACTGGGTCTTATTATTTTCTGACCAAAGGGGGAGTAGCTATTACCTACTTAAGATGCCTGTGTGTTGAGAGTTTTTCACTCTTTGATAAAGTCCCACGACGGGACGAAACGCGTTAGAGTTTCTCTCTCTGTGATGTGCAGCATTTTGATCAAATAAAGCTGATTTTATCTTCAGTTTGGCTGATTCTCATCCCGCAGTGACCGCCTATCATCTTACTTTCACTATTGTCTAATACCGGCTGGAGCACGCAGGCATCTTACTGCATAGGGAGCCTTGCATCCCTCCCAGCATGTGGCTTCTGGCGCCGCCCCTTGGAGCGTGAGGACACGCGGCGGAGCGCACAGTATGCTGGGACCTTTCCGGACAAGCAGCTCCTTATCAGAGACGACATCGTTGGAGTGTTCTTAGAGCTGGGACCGGCAGGGCGGGCAGTAAAGACACCGGGTTGGGAAAGGACAACAGGTTGTGGGCTCCTTTGAGTTCATGAGAGAGGCATCTGCGAATGCTTCTTCTCTTGCCTCTATCCAGTTTCCTGTGTACTAGCCCCCCACCCAGTCTATATACTATTAGTCTATATACTACCCTCCTTATGACTTTCATTATACGTTATACCTGCAGTAGGATTCCCACATTTGTTGCATATATGGATCAGAGGTCACAATACAATCAAACAGTCATATACATGTATTAAGAGCATCGGATACACGGGGTTCATTCCCCTCCTTTTTTACATTCTAGTTCATTTTTCCTTGTTGCTCATCATGCGTATTTTTACCCTTAAAGGATAATTGACTCATTAAGAGTTACCCAACTTGGAAGGACTGTTTTTGCTTTTTATGAATATAAGCTATTCATATATACCTCGACCTATATATCATAGGGACTCAGCCAGTCTCGTTTTTATTACATTTCTATTAAAAAAGTATTTTTTTATTACAATATGGAGGAATCCAGTGGAGAAGAAAATGTTATATCTGATATTGAAATTAGTACTTATGTACAGTACATAACTGTGGAGACAATACAAGAAGGTCTAGAAGGGCAGCACACCTTTTTGATGGAGTTTCTGAGATTATATGTGATGAACCCTCGGATTTAACACATCATTTTGTTAAGCTAGAAAAACTCTTGGTTGAAAATATAAGACTCTGGTGGGATATCACCTCGCTGGAAAATTATATAAGGTGTAATTGAATCCCTAGGGGATTACGCATAAAGAAAGTACCATCATTTGGCTTTATGAACAAACAATTTGAACAGGACTGGGTGAAAGCCTTAGATACCTGCTCTATACAATTGATGGAGCTTATTATCCAGCAAAAGACAACAGAAAAAACTATCTTAATGGCAGAGATAACCATCCTTCAAACGAAATTGCAGCCATTTTCCAAAAGGGAGCAATTTATTAAGAACGATAAAACCTTATCATCAAATATCGAATTAACTGAAGATATTATTAGTGATAAGAAACATCTCAAGTTTGAAAGAGATCGTGTTAATTATATTAAAAGCCAAGTTTATTGCTGGCAGAAACCAATAGTAGTAAGAGAATTCACTGGCTCTAGTACACCTAAGGGTCCAAAACATCATCCCAAGAGATGGTCAGGAAACCCCCCCAATAAATCTATCCTCAAAAATACACGAGTAGAGACTTCTAGCTTCGACTCTGATTTCTCTGATTCTGAATCCAGATCTCATTCAGTTTCCTTTGATAGGCCTATGGAGTATTCTAGAGATCGGGGGGCTTCCAAATATGACAACAAGGCCTCTACCTCATTTTCCCAGTCTAAAGTCATCAAATCCTCTGGCCAACCCTCCTCGGCTTTTTTACAGACAGGAGCCAAAGGTTGGGGAGAACGCGGAGATCCAAGAGGAAACAAGGGAGGATGAGGAAGGTCCAAGAGGAAGAAATACGATTAAGGGCTCCCGATAATATCATCAATTTATCTGGGGTAGATCTTTCTCTAGACCAGCTGTCTCTCCTCAACAAGGGACTTGGGTTTGCTCCTACCCAAAATTTCCAACTGTTTCAGACTGTAATAGAACTTCTATTATAGATGCTTCACATTACTTTCATTCTTGTTTTTAACATTTTTATTGTTTTTTGTTTATTTGTATGTTTACTTGTCATTATAATTTTTTTATATATTTTTGTCAAACATAAGATATCTTGTGCAGAGTAATTTGACTCTATCCCTGGCTTTCAGCTCATTTGGTTGATTGCTAATCACTGGGTCTTATTATTATCTGACCAAAGGGGTGTAGCCATTACCTACTTAAGATGCCTGTGTGTTGAGAGTTTTTCACTCTTTGATAAGGTCCCACGACGGGACGAAACGCGTTAGAGTTTCTCTCTCTGTGATGTGCAGCATTTTGACCAAATAAAGCTGAATTTATCTCCAGTTTGGCTGATTCTGATCCCGCAGTGACCGCCTATCATCTTACTTTCACTATTGTCTAATACCGGCTGGAGCACGCAGGCATCTTACTGCACAGGAAGCCCTGCATCCCTCCCAGCATGTGGCATCTGGCGCCGCCCCTTGGAGCGTGAGGACACGCGCCGGAGCGCACGGTATGCTGGGACCTTTCCGGACAAGCAGCTCCTTATCAGAGACGATACCGTTGGAGTGTTCTTGGAGCTGGGACCGGCAGGGCGGGCAGTGAAGACACCGGGTCGGGAAAGGGCAGCAGGTTGTGGGCTCCTTTGAGTTCATGAGAGAGGCATCTGCGAATGCTTCTTCTCTTGCCTCTATCCAGTTTCCTGTGTACTAGCCCCCCAACTAGGTTGTAGTCTATATACTACCCTCCTTATGACTTTCATTATACGTTATACCTGCAGTAGGATTCCCACATTTGTTGCATATATGGATCAGAGGTCACAATACAATCAAACAGTCATATACATGTATTAAGAGCATCGGATACACGGGGTTCATTCCCCTCCTTTTTTACATTCTTCACAATTCTGACTTCAAGGTCTGCAACTTAAACAAAATATTCTCAGGGCTATACCCCACCCGGTCCATGAATATCCCCCGGCCTATACTCCATATTCTCATCAAGTCACACACCCTCTCCTCAGTGTGGTAGGCAGAATAACTGGTCTTGGACCGCAGATAGTACTGAATAGCCTCCCTATGCCATGACTCCCGTTAGCCTCAATCTCCCAAATGATGGGCTCAGGAAAATAGGGGTACTCATACCCATGAGATTGCCTGTATCTGACTACAATAGCCCTGTCTGCCGTGCTCAGCTTAGTTAACTTTTTACCATGGGCTTGTCCTGGCACAACCCAGTACTTGGGCTCTTCTGAGGGCACCTCCTGATACAAGACAGAGAGGGTCCAGCAAGCATTACAATACCCAATTGTATCTCCCCTACTCTCTTCCTCAATGCCTCTGCTATTTCTTCTGGAGATAAGGATCCCTCCCCCCACCTATGATCCACAATGTCCCCATCTACCAAGAGGAACCTTGTGCGATTCATTGAAGGGCAATACCCTTGGAATAATGGATCCCACCATTTGCGTACCCCCACTTGGGAGACCATAGAAGAAGATGACTCGTCCTCAGTGTCTATCCTGGATGAAACACTGGATGTTTCGGACAGACATGATAACATTTTACCCGGTCTATAACTATAACTATATAGTATATCCACTCACATTGTGTGTATTGATAGTACGCCTTTAGGTTGTTAAAGTAACCAACTTATTATGTCTTCTGGAATCAGCCTGGTCACATATGGCTAATAATGGCACAAGGAGGATCCAATGCGCACTCACATCCAGATAATATGAAATAAAAGAGAGAGAACACAATAGTGTAATTCTGTGTGTGACCAGTATAGGTAAAGGTGGTAATGCACTCACATTTAGTAGGATAAAACAGGCATCTCGGTTAATCAGTTTAACCAAACTGTTGTTGAAGAACGTCTGATGTCAGGACACTTCTTATGGTATATATAATCTCTGACGACAGGATACTCCCGATATTTCCCAGGCTCACAGGCAGCAGGATATTATGGGGATACAGAGAAATAGACACACATAGTGTAATACTGTATATGTAGATATATTCTATAACGATATAGTATATCCACTCACATTGTGTGTATTGATAGTAGGCCTTCAGGTTGTTAAAGTAACCAACTTATGATGTCTTCTGGAATCACAGGAAAATTCCCAGGCAAAAAAAGGAAAAGGATGCAGGAAAAGGTAGAAAAAAACTTTATAAATGAATAAAAATAAGCACTTACAGAGCTGTAGACATAAACAGCCTAAGGTAGTCCAAAACACATGCAGCCCCACTCTCAGTAAAACCTGGTGATGGCCATACACCCGGGGATACTGCACTGAGGGGGTACAGAGCTTCAGACAGCTCATCAAGGTCTAGATAATACAGCAGCTGGCTCCAAAAATGCCTCTACGCGTTTCGTCCGAATGGACTTTTTCAGGGGTTTTTGGAAATGTCCTGCAATCCTTTCCTTCTTAAATACATTCCAAATTCGCGCCTTTTTTCCTTTCTCATTTCCTATTGGCTATGTGCTGCGTGCCAGGACCCAGCATGCGTTCCAGCTAGAGCGATGACGTCATCGCACTACAGTCATCAAGCACTGCGTGTAAGCGCTATTCATGCGTTCCACGCATAGAAGACAGGGAGGTAAGTAGATACACAGGGGCACCGCTACCCACTTGTGTATAATACAATAAATAAACCATGATAACCATCTTAAGAGTAAGTTAATCCACAGGGGCAGCGCTACCCACTTGTGTATATAACATGGATAGAACATGACCCCAAAAATATATACTATGGTGCACTAGGAAATTATCTGAAAACAATGATATGATAACACAAAGCAATCTATAGTAAAAATATAAAATACACAGCATACAGATACATTTAAATATACACAATATAAATAAGCACATATAAATAGAAATAACCTAAATCAGTAAAACCTCATCTATATTAAAAAGGCATTAAAATCAAAGTCAGCTTTTAATCCCTTTGGTTGCAGTGTTTTTAGCTCAAAAATCCAAAATGATTCTCGTTGGGATAACTGTTGTATCCTACTCCCACCCCTCCAATGTATAGGTACTTGTTCTATCCCCATGTATTTTAAGCCATCAGAATTGGAATTGTGATATTTTTTTAAATGTAGGGGAACACTATGGTTTTCTATCCCTAAATTAATGTTTCTTAGGTGTTCTTAGGTGTTCAAGGATCCTTGTACGGAGGGGACGTGTAGTTCTCCCTATATATTGTAATCCACATGGACATCGGTGGGTGTTATCTTTCACCCTTGTGTCTGCATAGAGGTTTGCTTGATTAGCTGGTCGCAGTAGCACTGTTAGATCCGTGCAAGTGGAGGAGTTCGTTTCACCTTAAGCACACGGGCACACGCGCGCGGGCGTGCGTCTACAGTCGGGCGGAGAGGAGGAGCAGAAGGAGGGGGATTAGCTACAAGCGTTTCCAGCGTGGGCGCCCCAGAGAGACTGCTTCCGCCCCGACACATCCCCGTGTGTGGTAGAAGGGAGATCCGGGTGAGTGAGCCGGCGCTGCAGAGTGTAAACTCTGTTTTGACATCATCCCCTGGACAGTGACACTGTACTACCACCGCTTGCTATTAGCCTGCTTCTCGTGAGTAGGGTTTTGATTTTACATCTCTGGGCGATCAGCTGTTCAGTAACCCCTTGCAGCCAATGTTAATGGCATGGTTCATTATATATTTTAATAAATAAGTTTTAGCTTTGTCACTAGGAGTTTGTTTAATGTTTAATGTTCTGTGTATAGCATAGACTGTCATTACCCAGCAGTGTTACGCTATGATTTGTTCTGTTTGTCTTTTTTCTCGTTCCATGGCTTGAAAGCATCCATGCCGTTTCACTGAGGATTACAGGACTTCCATATTGGACTTTTATTTGGCGGCAGGTTTATTTTTCTCCCTATATATTGTAATCCACATGGACATGTTAGCATGTATATTACATGTGTGCTTCTACAGTTTATAAATGATTTAATTTTGAAGCATTTTCCTGTATTGTTAGAACTAAAAGTGTTAGTTTTAGTCTGACCATTTTTACATGCTTTATGACTGGAGGATTATGTCTATACTGCGGACTGTTGGGTCACTTGGTGCTTTACTGTCCCACGAAGCCAGGAAATGCCAACACCCAATGAGGTATGAGGGGATCTCTTTGGGTACCATTTCTTCTTTCCCTCTTAGTAACAGATGTCTTCTTACCAGGGTCATGCTGTCAATCTTCCTTGAGGGTCCTGGATTTCTAGTTTCTGCCGCTGCCTTCATCGATTCCTGGTGTGGTGGACATTTTGTGGATTAAGATTTTGCTACCAAACATAACATTCCTCTGGTCAACAAGTCAGTACCGGTGGGTCTAGAGGCTATCGATGGACGTCCTCTACAGCCAGCCTTCATTTCATTAGAAACTCCTATTCCTTCTTCCTTTCACAATGGACACGGAGGATACTTCACAAGAAGGGTTATTGGAATCCGCGAATACAGACTTTGTTTTCAATTATTTTGATCAACGTGCTAGATCTAAGAAGGCTCAACTAGTTTTTTTTTTTTTTCAACTTATTCTTTATTTGTTTTTTTGTTTTGTTAAGAAAAATGGGGAGTGGGATACAAAACACAAAAAGGGGAACATGTTACTTGCATATCACATACAGTTGTATCAAGTGAATAACACATTCAATGGGGAGACAATAATGACATCACTGTTATTACAGCGTTTAAAGTAGTGAATACAGAAAATTAACTCAAAAGACTTAAAAAGGAAAAAAGAAAAAGAGGGAAATGTCATTGCTTTTAGAATATTCATTTCTTTTGTTGTCACACCGGCTTAACCTCCATGCATTTATAGAGTATCCGAATCTGGATACTGGATACCCTCCAGGCTCACCTCTGCATTTTATACAATTACGATTCCTTATCACACCAGGGTTGTCTCAATAGTGAAGCTCTTGTTATTTATTGTTATATATTTTTTTTTTTTTTTTTTTTTTATTAATTTCCTTAGCTTGTGTGTTTTTACCCCACCTATTTTTTGGTTTTCAGGACTGGAGAGTAGCTCTCGAAAGATATCTATTCCCTATATGGGTTCTCCACGGTTCCCAGACGTCTATGTATTTCTGTACTGTGTCGTTTTGTATCCCCGTCAGTTTTTCCATAAAGCTCAACTAGTTTTTGATGACAATGTGGAAGTAGACTGTGAGGATGTTTCTGGTCTACATGACTATTTCCTTAAGCTTGAGAAACTGATGACTACAGACACCAGACTATGGTGGGATATTATCTCACTTGAGAATTATGCGAGGGTGAAGCGTATAGCCAGAGGCTTAAGAGTAAAAAAGTCTCCAACTTTTGTTTTTTCAGGTCCAGAATTTGAGGCAAATTGGAAGAGTATCCTTAATGACTGCTCCTTTAAATTAATTGATTTGATATTATCATTATCATGTAAGTCTAAAGAGAAATTGATAATGGAGAAAGAAGTTAAAATCTACAAGTAAAATTGTCAAAATTCTCAAAAATGGAGGGTTTTTTTTTTCAACTTAAATTTTATTAAGAACATACATGGTTTACAAACATGGCATACAGTTGTAATAAGGGAACAACCTCCAACTGGTAAAAATCAACCACATATAGGTACTTACAAATATAGACATACGGGGTAAACAGACAGAATTACAGACATGACAGACCCCATGAAAAAGGGGGGAAGTGTGGGGGATGGGTGTTGTAGGGGGGAGGATCCTCCTACCATGGTTCCGCTTATTGCTTTGCGTCTGCTGGCACTCTGCATCCATGGAGACCGAGTGCTCTCCTCGCGCCACCCATGACATGTTCGGAAGTCTGTGTCTATCTCTGTCTAGGGGTCTCTAGTCTGTCCGAATAGTCCGTTTCTTCCCAGTGTAACGTCTTCAAGCGAGAACGCACTTACCTCTATTATTGCCATATCGTGGCCCTTTCTACCCCCGGTATGTCTGTCTGGGCCAACCATTGTGACCAGGCTTTTAGAAAATTTGTAGCAGTGTCATTGACCAAACTCGTCAATTTCTCCATCTGGCAAACCGACCAAATTCTATTCTGAATCTTAGCAATTAGTGGGATTTCATTTTGTTTCCAACGTGCTGCGATCTCCCCTCGTACCGCCATCGCAAAGTGCGCCACTAATTTATTTTCACCTTTAGAGAGACCCTGATGTGGCCTGTTGAGGAGAAACAGCCACAGATCCAGTGGAATGTGTGTGTCTAGGATCTTATTCAGCCAATCCTTAATTGAGTCCCAGACCGGAGTGATCTTGGGGCAGGACCACAGCATGTGCAACAGATCTGCCTGCTGTCCGCATTGTCTTGGACACAATGGGGTGTAACTGGGCAGAAATTTAGCTAATTTTGTGGGGGTGTGGTACATCGCATCATAACTTTATATGGAGCTTGGAGGTTGCCATCACAATCCTCGTCCACTCATCTAGATCTAGTACCTCCCCCAGGTCGGACTCCCATTTAGTCATATATCCTTTTTCTCCATCACTGTCGCGCCAGAACCGGTTACCTCTTTGTACATCTGCGATGTAAGTCCCTTGGTGGATGTCCCTGATCGACAGAGCTTTTCGAAATTCGTTAAATGGGTGTGGGGCTGAGTTGCCTGATAGAATGCTCTGATCTGGAGGTATCTAAAATCCCATTGGGGAGGTTTTTGTTGGATTTAAGTAGATCAAATGTTTGTATGCCTTGCCTACCCTCCAGATCTACTAGCCTATTAATACTTTTGTGTTTCCAGATAGTGAAGTCAGCGTTGTTCCGACCCAGAGCAAACATTGGGTTACCCCACAGAGGGGTCATTCCTGAGGATTTGTGGGTCAATTTGCATTTGAGCCTGGTGGCCTCCCATACCGAAAGCGAGTTGGTCATTGAGGATAGCGGCAGTTTGGTGCCTAACTGCACCTTTTTGTGAAGCCAAATTAGATGTTCCAGTTCAATAGGGGAGCATAGGTCTTTTTCTAGAGCGACCCATCTTTTCAAATCTGCGTTAGTGTGCCATTGCACAATTTGGCATAATTGAGCCACCTTGTAGTAAGACAACAAGCAAGGTACCGCTAGCCCTCCTGCCCCTGTTTGTTTACGCATTATCTGCTTGCCCACCCTCGCTCTCTTTCCTCCCCAGATAAATTTATCCATCTCAGATTGAAGCGAGAGGGAATCCTTCAACCTTAGTGGCACCGGTAGGGTCTGGTAGAGACACAGATGGCGTGGGAGCAGATTCATTTTAATGCAGTGGATCTTCCCAATCCAAGAATTTTTTTGAGTGGCCCATCTCCTAATGGTCCCCTCTAGGGGTATGCATCAATTTGGGGTAATTTGCCTGGTACAGCATATTGGATGTCTTAGTAACGTTAACGCCTAGATATTTAATTTGCTTCTGTTGCCAGTTGAAGTTAAAGTTTATGGCGATCAACTTCTCTAGATGTTTGGGTAGATTTATATTCAAAGCGTTTGATTTAGACTGATTCATTTTGAATCCGGAGATCCTGTTGAATCTCCCCAGCAAGTCGAATAAGTTCGGTAGAGAGGTAAGGGGTTTAGATATTGTCAGGAAAACATCATCCGCATACAGTGCCATCTTATTCGACTGGCTTCCAATGACAATACCCGTGATGTCTTTGCTGTCGCATATATGAGCAGTCAATGGCTCCATACACAATGCAAAGAGGAGGGGGGAGAGCAGGCATCCCTGCCTTGTTCCGCTCTTAATTTGAAAGGGATCTGAAGCAAATTCCTGGTGGGTAACCCTAGCCGACAGAGCCGAGTATAGAGCGAATATAGCCTTTGTCAACTTTTCTCCCAGCCCGAATGCTCCAAGCGTGGCCTCCAAGTAAGGCCAGTCTATCCTGTCGAACACTTTTTCTGCACCCAGACTGAGTGCCATAACTGGTATCGATCTTGAATTGGCTATTTCTAACAGATCAATAATTCGTCGGGTGTTATCAGATGACTGACGACCCGGGATAAACCCGACTTGATCTGGGTGCACCAGTCTGGGCAGGATGAGACCCAATCTGTTGGCCAGTAATTTAGCGTAGATTTTTATGTCCGAATTAATCAGGGATATTGGCCTGTAACTTCTACAGTCCTTGGGGTCCTTACCCTGCTTGTGTATTACAGAGATGGACGCTTGGAGCATGTGCTGGGGAAAGGAGGTACCTCCTACTACTTGGTTGAACATGCGGAGGAGATATGGGGTCAACTGTTTCCTAAATTTTTTGTAGTAGAGATTCAAGAATCTGTCGGGACCCGGGGCTTTAGAGGGTTTCAGATTTTTGATAACCTCAGTTATTTCCTCCATTGTGAAGTCACTACCCATTACCTCTCTATCTCACTCAGACCTGGAAGACTCGAGCCCTTTAATAAATCCTTCAGGGCCTTCTCTGTTCCTGTTATGCTGTGCTCGCCACAAACTAGAGGAGACCCCTGTGCTGAGATGGGATAGTAGCCACCAGTCACAGACACGGGGACCCCGTCTGGAATGTAGAGTGGTCTTGCTGGCCGAGTCTAGGGCAGGAGAAGGGAGAGTAAACGTATACTTGCCGTGTCCGATGCAAGAGAGATCCAGAGCGAGTGAGGTACAATTGCCAAGGTCAGAACTGGAGAAGAGCGGATGGTCAGAGTCCAGAGGGTCAGGGCAGGAGAGATATGGATGGTCAAAATTCAAGCCAAGGTCGGGGTTCCAGAGAGCGAGGGTTCCAAAGGCAAGCAGAGTCGGTACACGGGTAAGCAGAACTAGGACAAGATAACAAGACAAGGGAGGCCGAGGCAAACACCAGGTAAAAGAGTCTATGCTCAGCCGAAGTGCCAGTGGCATAAGTAGCAGGCAAGGACCAATCACCCCAGGGGGTGGAGCGGGGGCGTAACCCTCACGAGGAGCAGGGATAGGTCAGAAGGGAAGAGACAGCTGGCAGCACTGGAACTAGAGAGTTCCTCTTGACTCGTCGCTCGGGGGCATTGTGCGTGCGTCGCGCGCGTGCAGCACACGCCAGTGACGTGTCTCGCTTCTGCCCTCCAATCCCATGGTGCGGGGTCTGCGCCTGCGCAGCGCATCAGCGGGGACTGACACTCCCGAGGGGAGCGCACTGCGCGTGTGGGGAGAGGTGCGTGACGGAGGAGAACAGCGCGAAAGGTTGCCAGCAGGTGTCGGCCCGGAGCGGAAATATGTGCAGGTGCACGGAGTCCGTGCGGGAGCGCGCGAGGGAGCGCGAGTCGTGACAGTTACAGAGAATCAGGTCACCTTTCCCCCATCGTACAATTTTTCAGAAAATTTCTTAAACTCCCTGTAAGAGGACATGTGCAGAGGTATGCAATGGTGACTTTTTTAAGGTGAAATTAAATTAGGCTTTTATTGCGCCTGTTTCTTTAACACAAGAAAATCATCCAAACGTATGCAAATAAGGGGTCAAACAAAGCTTTTGTTCCACTTGGGAGTATTTCTAGTGAAACCTATGCAGTCCACAACTCCCTTTAGATTAGCATGTCTCCCAGCCCCAAACATATATCTTAATATGTGCAGATATACAAAAAGTCTTAGAAAGGAAAGTCTTATCTGTCTCTTGTAGGGGAAGGCTTCTTTGTTCTCCAGGTTTAGAAGTACTTTCCCCTGTGTCTTGCTGGCAGCGTGCAGTCTCTTCTGGCAGGCTCAAGACATCTGTCTCCTTGTTCAGCTCACAGGTGTGCTAAGGAGTCTCACTTCCTTTCTCAGAGACAGGCTTTTTCTAACACCTCTAATCAGCCAGGTGCTGGTCAATTAACCAGCACACTGCTGGATTAGAGGCAAGTTTTCTGAACAGGGTAAGTCCCCTGTTACACTCCCTTACAATATTTTTAGGGTTGGCCGAGATCCAACCTGATTCTAGACGTATGGCCTGGATGTTGTAGTTTTTTGTTTTGGAATTGATCAGGTTGGCCAGCAAGGTATCTGGCTTGTTTGCTTTTTCAAAGAATCTTCTCTTTGACCAACTTAACGATTTCTCAGCATGGAAGGTAAGGAGTAGATTCAACTTAATCTGAGCGTCCCTGATTTGTTGGAGGGTAGCCGAATTTGAGGAACTCTTATGTTGGTCCCATAAGTTCTTTAGTTCCTTTTGCCCTTTTATAATTTTTGCATTGCTCTCTTTTTTTCTCCTGGCCGCTAGACTGATCAAAATCCTTCTTAATGTTGCTTTATGCGCCTCCAAGAGGGTTATATGTGAGCGAACACTTCCTTCATTTTCTCTATATAAGTGTTTGATTTCCCCTCCAACCATCTCCGTCAGTTTGGGGATTTTTAATAGGGATTCATTCAGTTTCCAATTTGCTCCCGGTCTGTCCAACCCTATCTGTGCGCACCTTAGCTCTATCGGTGCATAATCCGACCACGAAATATCATGGATCCCAGAGTGGGCGATCTTCGGGACCAGTCTACTAGAGACAAAGAATTAGTCGATTCTGCTGAATGAGTCATGTGGGTGCGAATAAAAGGTGTAATTTGTATCTAACGGGTGTGACTCCCTCCAGACATCGACCAACTGCAAGTCCCTTAGCCCTTGTTCCAGAGCCGTAGGTCTAGACGTTGTTCCAGGCCTGGGAGGTCCTGATCTGTCTAGGGCTGCGTTCAGCACTGTATTGAAGTCACCTCCTACTATCAGGACACCTTTACTGTGTTTTTGAATGGTTGTGAATATTGTTGTGAAAAAGGCCGAGTTGTGTCCATTTGGCGCATATATTGCAGCAATCGGTATTGGTTGCTGATTTATTGACCCCGTGAGCATAAGAAACCTGCCCTCGTTGTCTTTTTTCACAATGTCCACCACCAACCCCACTCTGTTGTGTATCAGTATTGCAACTCCGCGTTTCTTCTCTTTTGCAGAGGACAGAAACACTTGTTTGTATCAAAGTATTTTGGGAAGCTGGTGGTGCTAAAGTGGGATTCCTGAATTAACACAATATCGGCCCCTTTTCTCTTGTAGTCAGTGAGTGCTACCTTCCTCTTGCGGGGATAGTTCAGCCCTTTGGCATTATGTGAAATAAAGGTTAGAGTCATGTTGTAAGTGTATTCTCACCTCTCTTCAGTCGTTTTACGACCTTGGATGTCAGACCTTCGCCGTAGAACCTCTCTTCCCCTGCAGTGCTCAGCAGTTTGCCCAGCTTGAGCGTTGCACCACCTAGGCAGGAGGGGGGATGGGATGGGGAGGACACAAAAGGAAAATTTGACACATAAGGAAAAAAGAACAAAGTGGGAGAGGTGTCTGTACCACTGCCCCTCCCTTGCCTTTGGGTTGTGGGAATCGGGCGGAGCCCCCTCTGAAACTCCTCCCTCCATCTGGGCTGCTCTGCTCCTCCCTCTCCCAAGGACTTTCTCGAGATCCTGGGCATCTCCCCTGGCCCGAGTCCAAAGACACATGACAAGGGCCAGACCGCAGTCCCGGCCGGCGTCTGTTTGTCATTATTTTATTTCCTAAAGCACTAACTCTTAATTAAATCTTGGAACACCAAAAAAGAGAACCCTTCGTTAACCTTGACCTAGGGAATAACTGCAGGGGGGAGAGAAAAAAAAAAGAAATTTGGAGGGCTGATAGTCTCCCCCTCTCTGTAGTCTTGTGTACTATTTATATAATTTCTTCCCCCTGCCTCTCCGTAAGCCCCCATAATCAATACCCTCAATACCCTCCCTCTGAAACTATGTGCATTATTGCCTCCTCCTTTTTACCCTTGTGCCTTAAACCCTCTGCTCTAGATGTTATCCCCCCCCCTTACTCCTATCCTCCTTCATTTCCTATGGTACCTCCATCCTACCCATGACCTCCCTATCTGAGACCCACCCCTCTATCCCCCTCCATTTTTGGGGGTGTCAATATGTTCCCCTACCCCCCCCTCCTCATCAAATAAATAGGCCACCACTATGACTCCCTCTCACGTGAACCAGGGGAGCTTCAGGCTTTTTTTTTATCATTTTCTCCCTCCTCTTCTCACGTACTCCCCCCCCCTCCTCTTTACTTTTTCTTCCCCCCCTTTTTTTTAAGTTTTCTGTTTTGTGGGGTGTCTTTATTATTTAGTGAGCTCTTCCTCCATACACAATAGCCCTTGTGCGGGAAGTTCTTTCCCCCCCTCCCTCCACGTCCCACCATCCCTCCACCCTCCACTCCGACTTCTTCATTGAGCCCCTGTAAGTCCGGCCGGACTCGCGACTCTTCCTGTGGACTCCTGTGTTGCTCCGCCCCTTCCGTCTGTCTCTGCCGCCATCTTGGAGGTGCCCGTACTCTTACTTCCAGATCCTCTCGCGAGATCTGCCGTCTCCTCCTCCTCTGCGTCATGCGGCCCCTTCTCGATCTCATTATGTAGCAGGAGCCGATCCAAGATGGCCGCCAGTCCCGGAGGAGCGCTGCTGGGATCAAGAGGTAGCGTGGGGCAGCATTTCAACAGGACACAATAGGTCCCCAACCAGGCTCAAAACCGTAGAGCTCCAACAACATGAACAGGAACAGGTAAGGTGAGCATTGTTCTGTATATCGCGGCCCCTCTTAACTTTGGGCTACGTGGCTGTCTGTTCTTGTCAGCTTTCCTAGCCTCCTTCCAGGCTGGGTCAGGGCCCTCCAGTTGCCTCCTCGGGGATCTTATCTTGGAGCCCTAGTTTGGATAGGAAGCTTTCACCCTCTTCCAGACTTCTCAGTGTGTTAGAGGCTCCGTTTCAGGTTACTAGCAGACCAAACGGGTACAGCCACCTATATCTGATCCCCTCATCTCGGAGCACCTTGGTAATGGGGGTAAGTTGTCTCCCTTCGAAAAGGGTGGTGGGCGATATATCTTGGAAAACTTGTAGTTTGTGACCCTCAAATTCTGCGTCGTTCCGGGTCATTTGGCAAAAGGACTCTTTCACTTTAAAAAAGTGGAATCACGCTATGATATAGCGAGGGGGGTCTCCTTGTTGTAGCCGCGACCTCAGAGCCCTATGACACCGGTCCAGATGGATGTCCTGCTCTGATCTGTCAGGCATTAGTTGCTGCAGCCATCTTCCCATGAAATCTTCCGGATCAGTCTCATCCTCTGGCACCCCCCTGATCCTCACATTGTTTCGGTGATCATGGTTATCAGAGTCCTCCTGTCTGTCCATGAGGTCCCTCACAGTATCTTTCACCTGGGCCAACTGTTTGTCTGTTCTGTGCAGGGCTTTAATAGTGGAGTCTAGCTTCTTTTCCAGGGAGTCTGTTCTCACACCTATGCCGCTAATATCAGCCCTTAACGCAGCCAATTCTGATTGAAAGCATAATTTTATGTCAAGGCAGAATTCCCTCATGTCTCTCCGTCTCATCACCTGGTTTTCCCTGCCGCTGTCTTCTCTCTCCTCCTCCGACTTGGTGCCATTTCGTGTAGGGCCCTCGTGGCTTTTGGCGCGCGCTGAGTCCCCCTTTGCAAAATAGTCAGTTAGGACTGTGGAGGTTCTCTTATAACGCGTCGCCCTCGACATCCTTGCACTGTTGGGTCGGCTTGGGTGTATATTCGGTGTTCGCCGTCAGGTTTTTAGTGCTTTATTTATTTATTTATTCGCCGGCTGTGAACGGAGCTAACGACTCACACGTCCATTCAGTCAGCCGCCGTGCATGCGCCTTCCAAAAATGGAGGGTTTTAAGGAATGCAATCAAACTCTAGCTAGACCTATTAAAGAACTAGAAAAGGAAATCATGAGGAAAAAGCATGTTAAATTTGAACGTGATAAGCGTGACTACGAGCGGAAACAGGTATACTCCTGGGAAAATATAGTACAAGCTAGAAGGGGGAGTAAGAAACAACAGTCTGGTTATTACACACCAAACAAATCAAGGACTAACTTGAGGTCTCAGAAATCCATTCTTAAAAAAACATCGTCACCTAATGATACACAAAATGTAGAGTCTGATGCATCATACAAGGACAATTTAAGTCACTCAGTCTCATTCTTTAATGATCAGGGGGGATTTATTCCCAACAGGATAGACCCAAGGATCAGCGACCCCAATGGGGAAAATCCTATAAAGATCAAGGGAATAGAACCACTGAAAGTTATGGTTCGGCTCCATCTACCAGCTATTCGTCAAAAAACGGAAGACGACAAGAAGGGGAAAAAGAGATCAAAACAAAGGGGTCCCATCGAAACGCAAAAAGAACTTTTGAGCAGTGTTATCAATATCTTGAATACTGAATCAATGGAGGATGAACTATCTCTTCTCAACAAGGGCTTAAAGTTCGCCCCTGAATGCAAATTTAATGTCTTTAATACAGTTGTAGATCTTCATAAATTTGTGAGGAAGTGTACATTAAAGAAATGCTATGACGAATATGTGAATGCTAATAATCCTTGGTTTCTTTCAGATTGTCAAGATGATAAAGATTTAAGTGACCCTGGTAATTATCATTTCTCTTTTAGGCTTTGGTCCCGCTGCGTCCGGCGGCGCGCGCGGCCACGGGCCACCAGCTCCTTTCCTCCAGCCTGGAGGTCCCCGCTGGCTCCTTCAGACGTGGCTGACTGTGTGCTGTGACGCGTCAGCCAGCTGATGCTGCAAGCTTCTGGTGATCAGAAGCGCTGCCGCGTCACATGGTGCAGCAGTCAGCCAATGAGGAGGAAAGGGAGGTGACAATGGGGAGGGAAGGGAGGTGGCTACCCTGTCTGTGCAGCCGTGCATAGCGCCCCCCCCTCCTCTGGTGCCCATTTTGCAGGCTGCCCCTGCTCCGGGAGGGGGGGAGTGGAGGGGGACTCTGGGAGTGAGAGAGGGACCAACAGGGGGGGGGGACAGCACGAGAGCCCTCCGCTCAAACCACGCCCCACCCCCCCACCCCTGCTGATGTGCAGAGGAGGTGATGTGCAGGGGGTGATGTGCAGGGGGGTGATGTGAAGGGGGGTGATGTGAAGGGGGGTTGATGTGCAGGGGGGGTGATGTGCATGGGGGGTGATGTGAAGGGGGGTGATGTGAAGGGGGGTTGATGTGCAGGGGGGTGATGTGCATGGGGGGTGATGTGAAGGGGGGGTGATGTGAAGGGGGGTTGATGTGCAGGGGAGGTGATGTGCAGGGGAGGTGATGTGAAGGCGGGTGATGTGAAGGGGGGGTGATGTGAAAGGGGGGGTGATGTGCAGGGGGGTGATGTGCAGGGGAGGTGATGTGCAGGGGAGGTGATGTGCAGGGGGGTGATGTGAAGGGGTGGGGTGATGAGCAGGGGAGGTGATGTGCAGGGGAGGTGATGTGCAGGGGAGGTGATGTGAGGTGCAGGAGAATGATGTGAGGTGCAGGGGAGGGTCATTGGAGGTGTAGGGGGGGGGCTGATTGGAGGTGCAGGGGGGTGATTGGAGGTGCAGGGGGGGTGATTGGAGGTGCAAGGGGGGAGAATGATGTGAGGTGCAGGGGGGAGAGTGTTGTGAGGTGCAGGGGGGGAGAGTGATGTGAGGTGCAGGGGGGGAGAATGATGTGAGGTGCCAGGGGGGAGAATGATGTGAGGTGCACGGGGGGAGAAGGATGTGAGGTGCAGGGGGGGTGGGATGTGTGTGGTGTGCAGGGGGGTATTGTGTGTTTGATGTGGAGGGGGAGTATTATGTGTATGGGTGAGGGGTGAGGGGGAGAGATGGGGGTATGAGAGATAGATGGGGAGTATCGCAAAGGTTGATAGTGAGGGGTTCTGGGGGAGATATGAGGATGATGATGAGGGGTGCTGGGGGAGATATATGAGGATGATGATGAGAGGTGCTGGATGATGATGATGATGATGATGATGATGATGATGATGATGATGATGATGATGATGATGATGATGATGATGATGATGATGATGATGATGATGGTGGTGATGACGATGACGATGACGATGACGATGATTTTACCCGTGCGGCCCAAATTTTTTTTCCTTGGAGCAGTTCGGCCCTTCTCGCTTTACGAGTTGTACAGGACTGCTGTATACCTTTCCTTTCTAAAAAAGATGTCCAACCTTTTTTTAACAAATCCATTGTATCTGCTATCACAGTCTCCATGGGTAATGAATTCCACACACATTTTTACTGTAAAGAACCCTTTCCTTTGTTGCTAGAGGAATCTCCTTTCCGAGAACATAAAGGGATGACCCCGTGTACATTGTAGTGCCCTTGGTATAAATAGTTTTTTTGAAAGCTCCCTGTACTGTCTCCTAATATATTTGTATATAGTTATCATATCCCCTCTTAGATGCCTCTTTCCTAAAATGTAAATAAATCTAATTTAGCTTGCCTCTCCTCGTAAGTTAGATTGTCCATCCCATTTATTAATTTGGTGGCTCTATCTCTAGTTCCATAATGTCTTCTCTAAGGAGTGGCGCCCAAAATTGTACTCCATATTCAAGGTGTGGTCTTACTAATGCTTTGTAAAGGGGCAAAATTATGTTTACTTCCCTTTCACCCATTGCCCGTTTAATGCAAGATAAGATCTTGTTTGTCTTTGCAGCTACTGCATGACTTCAGGCACTATTGCTAAGCCTGCTGTCTACAAGCACTCCTAAATCCTTCTCCATCAAGGTTTCCCCCAATTTGTCCCCATTAAATTTGTAAGTTGCCTGTTTATTCTTGTTTCCCAAATGCATAACCTTACATTTTTCTGGATTAAATCTTCACTACTACCACGGAGGCGGCAACGGAGTTCCTGTAACACGTGACCTGGAGACGACCTGGACGCTGGTGACGAACTACAGCCACGGAGTCAGATGACATCTGGAGAGTGCTGAGGTCCACTTACCTGGAGAATCTCCTTCTATAGCTACCCTGATGTCAGCTGTGTGGTAACTCGTGTATTGATACACGAAATGCTTATGTTCTATTGTTTTGATGTACGCAGAATACTTACCCTTTTTTAACACTAAATATGTTTTGATATACTTCACCATTTGCGTTTTGCGCTTGTTTTTTGTCTTTTGTCTCTAGTTCTTGGGAGTGCTGAGCCACTCTGTCACTATAGCAGCATACGCAACATACCAACGGTTTTGTATGGTTTTACCAATTTCTTGTCACTTCCACAGTAGGGTTGTGCCTGAAACCATTGTTTAAATATAATATAATAAGGAGGGTTTACACTAATCAGTGGTAGCACTTTTAGATATTGATCTTTTAACACAATTGGGCTGTTTTTTGGGTTGCGCACTTATTTCTTTGTTCACTGGTAGAGAAGGCGTCTTGGTGTAATGGGACTCGATATCTGACCAGCAGTATTGGCTCGGGTCAGCGTTCCACACTACTGCTTGTCTTAGCTGAGCTGCTCGGTAGTATTTTAAGATGTCTGGCACTCCTAGGCCTCCTCTTGCTCTGGATGACAAAAGAACTGACCTAGCGACCCTTGGTCTTTTCCCCTGCCAGATAACATTAAACATTCTATTTTGTATGTTCTTTAGTTCAGAGCCAGGGACATGGATCGGGAGTGTCTGGAAATAGTATAGTAATCTAGGGAGTATAGTCATTTTTACCGAGATCATTCTCCCTATCCATGAGATCTGGTAACCTTCCCATTTATCCAGATCTTTTATAATTTTCCCAAGTAGGGCCGGGTAGTTATATTTATATAGTGAGTGGTAGTTTCCCAATACATTTACTCCCAAATATTTAATGTATGAGGAACTCCACCTATAATTGAAATTTAATTTAAGCAATTTAGCTTCTGGCTCTGATAAATTTAGATTCAGGGCTTCTGATTTATCGTTATTGATTTTATAGCCTGAGATATTGCTAAATTCTAATAATTCCTTATGTAGATTAGGAAGGGATGTCTGGGGATGGGTTAGAGTCAGAATAATATCATCAGCAAATAACGAGATTTTGTAGTTTATTTCGCCAATTAGTACACCCTGGATGTTTGTGCTGTCACGGATTTTGGCTGCTAGGGGCTCGATTGTCAAAGCGAATAGGAGTGGAGATAGGGGGCAACCCTGCCTTGTGCCGTTTTTGATATCAAAATTCATAGCTGTGCTACCTGGGAGTTTAACCACCGCAGATGGGTTGCGATAGAGTGCCTTGACTCCTTCTAGAAATGTATCTTTGAAGTCGAATTTCTGTAAGGTTTTGACAAGGAATAGCCAATCGATTCTATCGAACGCCTTCTCTGCGTCCAAACTCAGAATAACTGCCCATGTGTCTGTAAGGTTGATATGATCCACTATATTTATTATTTTATGGGTACTGGCGACCAGAGACAAACCCAACTTGATCAATATGTATAAGTCTGGGTAGGATGGGGTTCAATCTATTTGCCAATATTTTGCTGTACAATTTGAGATCGTTGTTCAGCAAGGAGATTGGGCGGTAACTCCCGCATTGCATCGGGTCTCTGCCTTCCTTATGAATAATCGCAATGTTGGCTAGGGACAATGATGCTGGTATTGGGCTGCCCTCCATAAAAGAGTTAAATAGGTTCAGCAAATGGGTAGACAAGGTCGGTAGGAATCATTTATGGTAGACATTGGTAAAGCCATCAGGGCCTGGAGCTTTAGAGATTTTTAACGTCTTTACTGCGTCTCACAGCTCTTCCTATGTTATCTTCCCATTGAGTAATTGATTGTCCTATTCTGTTAAGCATGGGAGGCTACAGCTATCCAGATAGTCCGAGATTGCCGTAGCTGCTGAAGTGTTTACATTCCTATCTTGGGTTTTTAGATTATATAAATTAGTATAAAATTTTGTAAATTCCTCCGCGATCTTTTTATCGTTATATATTATCTCCCCAGATCTGTTCTTAATCGCAGTGATTTGGGATCTTTTCTGGACTCCCCTAAGCTTGCTAGCTAAAAGTCTGTCAGCCTTATTGCCCTTATCATAGTATCTCTGGTTAGTCCATTTGAGGGCTTTTTCTATGTCTTCCAGTTGGATTTTTTTTATCTAATTTCTGGCGGCGGTAAGAAGTTTGTAAATTTTTCCCGATGGGCTAGCTTTATGCTGCTGCTCCAACTTTATAATTTTCTCTGTCAAGTCTTTAAGTAATTTTAGTTTTACCTTCTTCCTATGGGATGCAATGGAGATAAAGGTGCCTCTTATTGCTGCCTTATGGGCCTCCCAGAGTACCGCTGGTGACGTAACTGAGCCTGAATTGAGTGTAAAATATTCAGTAAGGGCTATTTTGATTTCTCTCTCTATTTCCAGATGATTCAGCAAGGAATCGTTTAGTTTCCAGGTAAAGGTGCTTGACTTTACAAAAGGAACAGAGAGGGTTAGTGTAATAGGGGCATGGTGCGACCAAGTGATCGGGCCAACATTTGAATTTGAGGACATTTTTGGTGCTAATCAATGCGGGAATAGGTCTGGTGGGGCGCGGAGTAGAAAGTGTAGTCCCTTTGGCCCTGATGCTGCGATCTCCAGATGTCCACTAATGAGAACTCCTTGAGAACAGTTCTGATTTTTTTCCCAGTCTTCTGGGAGAGTACCGTATGTGGATGGCTTGGAGGAAGCGATTTATCCTCATTGGGGTTTAGGGCCATGTTCAGATCCCCTCCCACTATCATTGAGGACAGATAGATGGGGTAGACCTTGTCTAGGACCATTTTTAGAAACTTCACTTGATTTTCCTTAGGCACATATAGGTTGATCAGGGCGATCGCCATGCCAGAAAGAGAGCCGTATACCACTAGAAATCTACCCCCTGGATTCGAAACCGTTTTGATATGATTGAATGGGGTTCCTTGGCGAATTAGAATCATGACTCCTCGCTTTTTACTACTATATGACGAGTAAAAACTAATTGGAAATGCATTGTTAAATGTTTTGGGCGGCTCATGATCCGTGAAGTGCGTCTCCTGAAGAAATATCACGTCTCCTTGAGATCTTTTCATCTCTTGGAGGGCCAATTTCCTTTTTCTATTATTTTGTAAGCCCTTTACGTTAAGGGAGATACATTTGATTGGTGTTTGACTAGCCATAATCCTTATTTTTAGTAGGTAGTCTTAGGACCTCTCTATTCCCACTAGGGAGGTCTTGCGGAATTACAATACAGAATGGGTTAGGAAATGCTTCTCGGGTAGGGGAGATAAATCCGTAGCTTGTTTCTGGGTTAGCGGGCTGGGGACAGAGGTGGGGGCAGTGGGTAGGGGAAAAGATCTGCTGGGACAGTGTCAGCAGATGAAGAGAAAGTAGGAAAAGGCCTGCGGAACGCCTCCAAAAAGCGTGGCCGGGGTTAATTACCGACATTCGGGCTTAAGGCCCAGAAATCCGAAGAAGGCGTGGATCCGTGAGGAGGAGCGGGGGGGGGGGGATTGGACATGTTGGAGTGCAATTAGCGTAGGCAGGAAGTGGTGCCGTCATATATTTCAGAGGTGTGGATAACAATGACAATGTTAAACATACTGACAGATCGTAGCGTCATTTGGCATGATATGATTCCTTATGTTTTTTTTTTTGTTTTTTTTGTGGAGAGTATTTAGATACATCCTAAGGTCAGAGATAAAGTTAACAATATTAAACATTAAACCAGATCAAACTGTAGATGGTAGCTGAGGCCACGAATTTGGTAGGGGGGGAAGGGGAGCGAAGAGGAGGGGTGGGGGAGGGATAGGGGGAGGGAGGAAGGGAGAAGGGGGAAAGGGGGGAGAGGAAGGGGGGGATTGAGGAACAGGAAGAGGAGGGGGGGTCTGATATATATAGTTACATAGTAGATGAGGTTGAAAAAAGACGTAGGTCCATCAAGTTCAACCTATGCTAAATTTAGACAACAGATACTTTATCCAATATCTTTACTTACTTATTGATCCAGAGGAAGGCAAACAAAAACCCCATTAAGGGGAAAAATTAATTCCTTCCTGACTCCAAGAATTGGCAATCAGATTAATCCCTGGATCAACATCCTTCCCATGTATACTTATTTGGTATATCCCTGTATACCTTTCCCAACTAAAAAGATGTCCATCCTTTTTTTGAACAAATCTATTGTATCTGCCATCACAGTCTCCATGGGTAATGAATTCCACATTTTAACTGCCCTTACTGTAAAGAACCCTTTCCTTTGTTGCTGGTGAAATTTTCTTTCCTCCAACCTTAAGGGATGGCCTCGAGTCCTTTGTACTGCCCGTGGGATGAATAGTTCTTTTGAAAGCTCCTTGTATTGTCCCTGAATATATTTGTATATAGTTATCATATCCCCTCTTAGACGCCTCTTTTCTAATGTAAATAAATCTAATTTAGCTAGCCTCTCCTCATAAGTTAGAATGTCCATCCCCTTTATTAATTTGGTGGCTCTTCTCTGCACTCTCTCAAGTTCTATAATGTCTTTTCTTAGGATTGGTGCCCAAAATTGTACTCCATATTCAATGTGTGGTCTTACTAATGCTTTGTAAAGGGACATAATTATGTTTACTTCCCTTCCATCCATTGCCCGTTTGATGCAAGATAAGATCTTGTTTGCCTTTGCAGCTACTGCATGACATTGGGCACTATTGCTAAGCCTGCTGTCTACAAGCACTCCTAAATCCTTCTCCATCAAGGATTCCCCCAATATATCTCCATTTAATTTGTAAGTCGCCTTTTTATTCTTGCATCCCAAATGCATAACCTTACATGTATCTGTATTAAACCTCATCTGCCATTTACCTGCCCACGTTTCCAGTCTCTCCAAGTCCTTCTGAAGAGAAATTACATCCTGCTCAGATTCTATTACCTTACACACTTAATTATCATCAGCAAAGATGGAGACTTTGCTCTCGATCCCAACCTCAAGGTCATTAATAAACAAGTTAAAAAGCAGGGGTCCCAGTACCGATCCCTGAGGTACTCCACTCACGACTTTAGCCCAACCTTCTTATCTCCAATAATCTACCTACCCATCTCACACTGAAAGGGTCCTATGTTTTCTTTTCTTATTTTTTTGTTATTAAGGTACTTAAAGAACTTTTTAGGGTTGACCTTACTTTCTATTGCAATCCTTTTTTCATTATCCATTTTTGCTAATTTGATTGCCCTTTTGCAATTTTTGTTACATTCCTTATAATTCTGATACGATGTTTCCGTCCCTTCTGACTTAAAGAATCTAAACGCCTTCCTCTTCTTGTCCATTTCCTCCCCTACCTGTTTATTTAGCCACATTGGTTTTGACTTATTTCTTTTATACTTATTACCCAAGGGTATACACTGATAAGTGTGCTTTTCTAACAATGTTTTAAAGACTGCCCATTCATCTTCTACATTTTTCCCTGCAAAAACATCATCCCATTGTATTACTACTATATTAGACCTCAGTTTATTAAAATCTGCCTTTTTAAAGTTTAAGGTCTTTGTTGAATCCAAGTAATCTGTTTTTTGATCATTTATTTCAAATGAGACCATGTTATGATCACTGTTACCCAAATGTTCCAGGACTTGAATATTTGTTATTACTTCTACATTGTTTGATATGACCAAATCCAGAACTGCCCCTCTCCTGGTTGGTTCCTCAATAATTTGGGTCATATAATTGTCTTTAAGCACCCCCAAAAACCTGTTTACTTTTGTTGTAACGCTAATCTCATTACCCCAGTCTATGTTTGTATAATTAAAATCCCCCATTATGCAAACATGACCCAGTTTTGATGCCTTCTCCATTTGCAAAAGTATTTTAGCTTCCTCAATCTCACAGATATTTGGTGGTTTATAGCATATTCCCACAAACATTTTCTTTATACTTTTACCTCCACTGCTAATTTCTATCCACAAATTCTCTACATTGTCATCATTCCCTTCATAGACATCATCCCTTATAATAGGTTTTAGATCCGTTTTAACATATAAACATACTCCACCTCCCCTTCTATTTGTTCGATCCTTCCGAAAAAGAGAATAACCCTCTAAATTAACTGTCCAGTCATGAGTTTCATCCCACCATGTTTCAGTAATGCCTATGATATCATACTGCTCTCTTGCAGCTATTAATTCAAGCTCCCCCATTTTATCTGTCAGGCTTCTTGCATTAGCAAGCATGCATTTAAGTTTTTTTCAGCCTGTACTATTATCTTATCTGCTCCTTCCTTTCTGCTCCCACTTGGTTTAGCCTTTAGAAGTTTTCTAGTATTATCTGTATTTACTATGGGTGTCTCACTGCTTGTCAAACTTGCACTTGCCCCCATTCTACCTCCATACCACCTTGTATCCTCATCTATTCCATTTAGTTAATTATCTGTTTCATTCCCCTCCCCCCTCCATCCTAGTTTAAAATCTCCTCCATCCTTTTTAGCATTCTCCCCCCTAGCACAGAAGATCCCTCTTCATTGAGGTGCAATCCGTCCCTAGAATATAGATGGCACCTCTCAGAAAAGGAGTCCCAGTGCTCTAAAAACCCAAACCCCTCCTTCCTGCACCACTTTCTTAGCCATGCATTAACCTCCCTGATCTCTGACTGTCTCCCTGCGGTAGCGCATGGCACTGATAGTATTTCAGAAAATACTACCTTGGAGGTCCATGCCTTAAGCTTTTGGCCTTTTGGCCTAGATCCCTGTAATCAATTTTTAGGACCCTCCATCTTTCTCTAACTTTGTCTAACTATGTGGGACGCGATTAGCATAGGCAAGATCATTTATGCCTAAATGGTGCTTGCATACATTTCAGAGGCATGGAAAACAATAACAATGATAAACATAATGACAAATCGCAGTGTCATAGGGCTCGACGCAGTTCCTTATGTCTGAGTGTAGGTGGAGAGTATCCAAACACATCATAGGGTCCTACATAGCAATATCAAGCGTTAGGCCAAAGCAAGCTGTGGATGGTAGTTGAGGTCACAAATCTGGGAGGGGAGAGGGAAAGGGGAATGGGGGGGAGAGGGGAACGGGGGGGAGAGGGGAACGGGGGGGGAGAGGGGAACGGGGGGAGAGGAAAACAGGGGGTGGGGGTGTTAGACATGTGGGGATGCGTTTAGCGTAGGCAGGATCATTTGTGCCTAAATGATGTTGGCATACATTTCAACGGTATGGATAACAATGGCAATATTAAACATATTGACAGGTCGTAGCGTCATTTGGCGTGACACAATTCCTTACTGTATGTCAAGTTTCTTTTTTGTTTTTTTTTTGTGGAGAGTATCCAAGCACATCATAGATAAAGTTAACAATGTTAAACATTAACTATACACAAAAGGACACTAGATGGCGCTCAAACACAATCTATCACAAAAAACATGCAGTGAATAAATAGAGTGACTAAAATAACTCAAAATAAATATAGTGCAATAAGTGATAAAGGAAAAAACTCAAACCCTGAAAGGACTGTTTCAAGGACCACAATAAGCACAAAAGGAAAATCAGGGGAGCACCATTCCCTAAAAGGAAAAAATACTACCATAGTGCAATTAACGTAATAACAGAACACTCTAAATGGCCGAGCTCTCATAAGAGCATACAAAGCTAAATGGTACAAAAAATCTTCATCCACAAATTAGCAGTAAGGAGCAAAAATAGGAGGTAGGTGAGTCCAGAACACCCATACTGTAATTCTTTTGGAATCTCGTAAGCCTCCAATTTTATCACTGTCGGATAAATGTTTGGCATTTTAATCTTTGGCTCTGTGTCTCTCTTCTGGACTCACCTACCTCCTATTTTTGCTCCTTACTGCTAATTTGTGGATGAAGATTTTTTGTACCATTTAGCTTTGTATGCTCTTATGAGAGCTCTGCCATTTAGAGTGTTCTGTTATTACGTTAATTGCACTATGGTAGTATTTTTTCCTTTTATGGAATGATACTCCCCTGATTTTCCTTTTGTGCTTAATGTTAAACATTAAACCAGAGCAAGTTGTAGATGGTAGGTCACAAACTTGGGGGAAAGGGGGGGAGAAGGGGTGCGAAAAAGGGAGGTGCGGGAGGGACAGGGGGGGACGGGGATGGAGGGGGGAGGGGGAGGGGGAAAGAGGGGAGGGGGAAAAGGGGAAGGGAGGAGGGGTTGGGGAACGGGAAGAGAAGGGAGGGGGGGTCAGATATGTGGGGGGGTGATTGGCGTAGGCAAGATCACTTATGTCTAAATGGTGTTTGCATACATTTCAGAGGCATGGAAAACAGTAGCAATGGTAAACATTATGACAGATCGCAGCGTCATTTGACTTGAGACAGTTCCTTGTATCTGAGTGTAGGTGGAGAGTTTCCAAATATATCATAAAGTCAAAGAGGGTTAGCTATTTCAGACATTAAACCAGAACCAGCTGTGGATGATAGCTGAGGTCACGAACTTGGGAAGGGGGAGGGTAAGGGGAGCACCAAGGGGCAATGGGGTGAGTCGGGGGGGGGGGAGGGGAACGGAGGGGGGGTAGGAAAGTGTTATTTTCCATGGGGAATCGGTGAGACCAGATAGTTCGTCTCCGCTTATGGGTGGGGGGGGGGGGGGGTGGATGGGGAAATCTCTTTCGGGAGTGTACGTGATTATTTACAGCAGATCCTAAGGGGTTTTTAACTTCGCGAGAGTCGATAGCGCTTTACAAGCGGTGGCCCGGAGGCTCTCCTGTAGGAACAGAGTCAACCGATAAACAACAGATCCCCTGGGGGGTTGGGTGGGGAGCCGGTGGTAATTGGGAGAAGTACTCACGGTTGGAGATCCTCTAGCTTTGTGTTTGGGTCCTCATCTCTCAACCCCGCCAAACAACCACCACCTTCTTCAACAACAGGTTAAAGCTTCAAAACAAATCTTCTGCGGAAGACATGGAGCCTAACTGTGTGTCCCCCAGACCGGGCCAAGGGTGTTGGGCAATTCCGCTTGTTCAGCTTGCAGCTCCCCTCTGGTGGCAGACGGATAGGTATCCAGCGAAGAACGTGGAAGAAATCTACCGGCGATGACATCTAGGCGATCCTCTCCCCGGTAACAATGGCCGTTGTCGTGGTGGTCTCGGGGGTAGAGTAGCAGGTAACCTGGAAAGCAGGATCCTGGATTCATCTTACTTATCTCCGGGTTAATGTCGTTCGGTATTTCTCCTCCGTCTGTGCAGCCGTTGGTGAGCGATCGGAAAGCAACGACGGCGGTGGTGTCAGGCCCAGAGCTCGGACGTAGGGGATCATATCTGCATGCTGTCGTATCGTCAGGTATTTCCTCCGGAGCTTGCCGTCAATTTAAAAGGGAAACCCCAGTGATATTTCACTCCTCTTTCACGTAGAAAGGAAGTTAGGGATTTCATCTCCCGTCTTCGGTTGATGGTAGGTTTTGACAAATCGTTAAACAGCTTGAGGGGCTCGTCCCGGAAAGTCAGGGTATCCTTCCCCCGGCAGGCCGCGAGGATTTTTTCTTTTGTGGAATAACTATAAGCCTGACGACTATGTCTCGGCGGCGGTTGGGGTCATCTGAGCGGGGGCCTAGGGCACGATGGGCCCTGTCGATCTCCATATCCCGTTCCTCTATGGTGTCACAGATTGAGGTGAACAACTGTATCAGGTAGGGCCAGAGGAGACCAAGCAGAACCGCTTCGGGGACGTTGCGGATACGGATATTCTGCCGCCTGTCCCGGTTCTCCTGGTCCTCCATGTGATCTTTTAGAGCTGTGATTTCCTCCCCTAGGTGGAAAATTTCTTCCTCTGCTTCAGATATAGGCGCAAGAGCCTCGTCCAGTCTGTCTTCCAATCCCCCCGTTCTCTCTGCCAGGCCCGAGATCTCAGACTTGAGTTCCGAGACCGCCAATTTAAGGTCAGCCTGGAGGGATGCATGTATTTTTTTATGCATAGTTGCTAGGAGGTCCTCGAGGTATGTTCTTGTTACAGGTTCCTCTGTAGCAGGAGCTTCTCTAGCCCGAGTACCTCTGCCATGTGTGGTATGAGGGTGGCATGTTCCGACGCCATCTTGAAATTCAGTCGGGTCCTCAGGGCTTTTTTGCGAGGGTGAGAAATATTTAGTAACCGCTTGGTTTGCGGGCTTCTTACTTTATTTGGACATTTCCTTAGTGTTGTTCAGATCAAGGGTCCAAAAAGAGTTGGGAAGTATTAGGTGGAAGAGCGTTGATTATCGTTATTATGTTGACGGGTCCGCAGAGCTCCTTTCCTACACCCCCATGCCCGCTGACGTCACCGGAAACCCCCCCTACCTGTCTTTCTAACTATCGACCTGACACTCCTGCCTTTTGCCTCTAAACTTCTTGAACATCGTGTATTCTCTTGCTTGCTCCATTTTCTCAACACCTATTCTCTCCTGGACCCTCTACAATCTGGCTTCCGCACTGCTCACGCTACTGAGACATCCCTAACTAAAATAACTAATGACCTCAATGCTGCCAAAGACAGAGGTCATTACACTCTTCTCATATTGCTCGACTTCTGCAGCATTTGATACTGTGGACCACCCTCTTCTCCTTCACATTCTCCATACTCTTGGTATTCGTAACAAAGCTCTTTCCTATATCTCCTCTTAACTCTCCAGCGTACTTTCAGTGTCTCTTTTGCAAACACATCCTCCTCCTCTATCGATCTCTCTATGGGGGTATCCCGGGGCTCTGTCCTGGGACCTGTTCTCTTTTTTTTTACACACTCTCTCTAGGTGACCTAATCATTTCTCTTGGGTTCAAATATCACCTCAATGCTGACGACACACAAATTTATTTTTCTACCCCTGACCTTACACCTGCGGTATAGACTAAAGTTTTCTGAATGTCTGTCGGCTATATCATCCTGGATGGCCCTCCGCCGACTTAAACTAAACATGGCAAAAACAGAGCTCCTCATACTTCCTCCCAAACCTGGCCCTATTCCCTCCTTCCACATTACTGTTGGAAGTACCATCAGTCACCCAGTAGCCCAAGCACGCTGCCTAGGGGTCACACTCGACTCTCACATTCTTTCTCACATTCAAAATGTTTCTAAAACCTGTCGCTTTTTCCTCCGCAATATTACAAAGATACGCCCTTTACTCTGCTGTTCGACTGCTAAAACTTTGACTCATGCCCTCATTCTCTCCCTTCTTGATTACTATAACCTCCTGCTGTCCGCCTTCCTGCCTTCCACCTGTCTCCCCTAGAATCTATCCTAAACACCGCTGCCAGAATCAGTCTGCTCTTTCCTAAATCTGTCTTATTGTCTCCCCTGCTGAAATCCCTCTCCTGGCTTCCTATCAAATCCCGCATCACACACAATTCTCCTCCTCACATTTAAAGCTTTACACTCTTCTGCTCCTCCTTACATATAAGTCCTAATTTCTTGCTATACACCATCCCGGCTCTTGCGTTCTGCTCAAGGATGTCTTCTATCTGACCCTTTTGTATCCAAAGCCCTCTCCCGCCTTAAACCCTTCTCACTGACTGCCCCACACCTCTGGAATGCCCTTCCCCTCAATATCCGACTAGCTCCCTCTCCATCCACCTTTAAAACGCACCTTAAAACACACCTGCTTAAGGAAGCATATGAGTATCTCGATGGCTGATAATTAACACCTCATACATTAACCTTGGCCCCATGCAGACGCACTTACCAGAATGCCCTCCTACTGTCTCTGTACGTTCTTCCTACGAACCAATTCGATTGTAAGCTCTTCGGAGCAGGGACTCCTTTTCCTAAATGTTACTTTTAAGTCTGAAGAACTTCTTCCCTTTGTGTTATTATTTATATGATTGTAACTATTACTGCTGTGAAGCGCTATGTACATTAATGGCACTATACAAATAAAGACATATATAGATACATATATGCATAACTGCTATCTGGTCTTCAGCTGCAAGGAGTTGCTAACATTTCATGTCCCATGCAACACTCAGAAATGAAGTTAATGTTAAATACTGTAACGCTTGTGCTCACGACGAACAAGGCAGGACCCCGGTACTGAGGTGGGAAAGTATGAAACTGTGCACCCACAGCAGCGGGGCATGCCTGGAGAGTGGGTTGTCAGCATAGCGGGTCTGGATTGGAGAGATCGGGTTAGTTCAGATACTTGCCGGAGTCGGGGGCGGAGCCAGTGGGATGGTCGGAGTCTGTTGTGCCGCGGGTCGGGGGTTGGAGCCAAGAGATTGGTAGAGTGTCCATAAGCCGTGAGCAGGGATGGAGAGGTGCGGGTAAACAGAGGCAAGCTGAGGTCGTTATCCAGAGCAGGTCCAAAAGTCAAGCCAGTGTCTTTATCCAAAGGGGGTCCTATAATCAAGCCAGGTCGGTACACAAGAAAGCAACAGAGAGACAGCAACAAGGCACAAGGCAAGGCACAGCAAATGCAGGAACACAAGGATACACAGGTTTATGCTCAGCAAGGTGAAAGTGAAAGTCTTTTATGTAAACAGGAACCAATGAGGCTGGGGGCGAAGCGGAGCCAGAGATAGGCTGCAGGAGACAAGTGGGCATTGGGAACTTGCCACGCAGCTGGAGAGCGGTGCACGACGTCACAGACGCGCGATGCGACCGTGGGGCGGAGCCAAGCTCCATGGCACGAAGTGAAGGGCTGAGGGTGCACGTGTGCTCTATAAACAGAGCGGGGGAGCGCGCTGCAGCAGGTAAGGAGCGAACACGCACCAGAGGACGTGTTCCCCGATTCCTTACAGTACCCCCCCCCCCCCCCTTGAGGAGCAGCCTCAGGATGACTCCCAAATGGCTTCTGCGGAAACCTGGCGTGGAACCGTCTTAAGAGAACAGGAACATGAACCTGGTGATGGGGTTTCCAGGACCTTTCCTCTGGTCCAAACCTTCTCAATGTACCAGGTACTGGACCGATCCTCTGGACCTTCATCAGTCTTTATATACTGGACTTTGAATTCTTCTCAGCCTTGTACCATCACCGGTGATGGTTTAGTAGAGACGTTGGGAAATCTGGGACTTTGGAAGACCAGTTTGAGAAGAGAGACGTAAAAGACCGCCGGAATCCTCATGGATTGAGGAAGTTGTAGTCGATAGGCCACCGAGTTAACCTGTTCAAGCACCGTAAAGGGGCCTAGGAACCTGGGAGCCAGCTTCAGTGTAGGGCTCTTTTACCTAATATTCTTGATGAAAGCCACACCTTGTCTCCTGGCCGAAACTTGGGTGCCTCATGGCGATGGCTATCCGCCTGTAATTTCTGTCTCAGTATGGCCTCTGGTAGTGTTCTCTGAATTCTCCTCCAGGAGTCCTGCAGAGTATTTACTCTGGAGTCTGCTGCAGGGACCCCAGATGCAGCAGAAGAGACGGGAAGGCGTGAGGGGTGGAACCCATAATTTATAAAGAATGGCGACTCTTGGGTGGATTCGTTTCTGAGGGAGCTATGGGCGAACTTGGCCCATGGCAGGAGGTCAACCCAGTCGTCTTGTGCTTCGGATATGAAACACCTGAAATATTGTTCTAGTAACTGGTTTGTTCTCTCAGTCTGTCCGTTGGTCTCCGGGTGGTAACCTGACGAGAAATAAAGTGCAATATCCAACCTCTGAGCGATGGCCCGCCAGAACTTGGAAATAAATTGGGATCCACGATCGCACACTACGGAAAGTGGGACTCTGTGGATACGAAAAAATCTCTTAAATAAAGATGTCTGCCAGTGTCTTAGAATTGGTATGGCCCTTGAGGGGAATAAAATGCACCTGTTTAGAAAAACGGTCAATGATTATGAGTATGGTGTTCATCCCACTAGAGACAGGGAACTCGACAATAAAGTCCATTGAAAGGTGGGTCCATAGATGATCTGGAATAGGCAAGATGTGGAGAAGACCTGAAGGTTTGTTGCAGGAGGATTTGTTGCGGGCACGACAGAGCAGGACCTGATGAATTTGTCGATATCCTTGAGTATGTTAGGCCACCAAAAAGTGTGTCTGATTAAATCCGAAGTTCTTTTCGTACCTGGATGACCGACGGATTTAGAGGAGTGACCACATGCAATGATTTTTTTGCGGAATTGTGGAGCAGCCTAGAGACAACCCTCCAGCACCTTTATACCCTTAGGAACACTTGATTGGGAAGCCAGGATCTTATCCAATATGTCGAAGGAATTGGCCGAGATGATAAGTTTAGAGGGTAGGATAGTTTTGGAAAAGTCCTCTGTTTTGTCTTCAGAGACGAATTGGCTGGATAAAGCATCGGCCTTGAGTTTCTTGGTTCAGGGATGTAAGAAATGATGTTCTTGAATCTTGAAAAAAAGAGCCCAACAAGCCTGACGGGAGCCGCGACGACGAGCCCCTTCAATATACAACACATTTTTATGATCTGTGAGGATCGAACTGGGGTTCTCGTGCCTTCCAATAGATTTCTCCATTCTTGGAAAGCCAGCTTGATAGCTAAAAGTTTGCGGTTGCCCACATCATAGTTTTGCTCGGCGGGTGAAAACTTTTTGGAAAAGAAACCACAAGGATGTAATCTGTCTTGAGGACTTTGCCACTGTGAGAGAATGGCTCCAGCGCCTACATCTGACACATCTACCTCAAGAGTGAAGTGGAGCTTGGGGACAGGATAGCGTAGGATAGGAGCAGAAACAAAGGCTTTCTTGAGAGCATCAAAGGCATGAAGTACCTCAGAAGGCAGGAAGAAGTATCCGCCCCTTTCTTCGTAAGAGCAGTGATCGGGGTGACTGTAGAAGAGAAATTACGGAAACATTTGCGATAATAATTCGCGAAGCCTAAGAATCGCTGAATCGCTGAATCGCTTTGAGTGAAGTCGGTTGTAGCCAGTGCAAAACTGCCTTGAGTTTCTCGGGATCCATAGAGAGACCGGCATCAGAAATGATATATTCTAGGAAGGAAATGGATGAAGAGAGGACCAGCTTGATGTGCTGGATGTGTTCAGAGAGATTTGGAAAAAATAAGGATATCATCGAGATAAACAATGACGAAGGTATTGAGAACATCCCGAAAAATGTAATTCACAAATTCCTGAAAAACAGCAGGGGCGTTACATAGTCCGAAGGGCATAACAGTGACAGACGCGCAACGTGACCAGGGGCCGGAGCCAAGCTCCATGGCACGGAATGAAGAGCTGTGGGTGCACGAGCGCTCTGTAACAGAGCGGGGAAGTGCACTGCAGCAGGTAAGGAGGGAACACACCGCAGAGGACGTCTTCCCCGATTCCTTACAAATAAATACTGTTTTTTAATAAAATGTGAAACACCGACATTAGTTACAGTGTTGACAATACAAGGTCATTTAACAAAGAAACATACATACATTTTATCTGGGCTTTTAGGCACCTGCTTCAGACATTGAACTGCACTGTACAGTACAGTAGAATTGAGAGTTCCATAAACAAAGATATTCAGTTTGTGATCTGCCGGGCATGCATTGAACTGTGACAACACGAATAATAATTCAGTCTGACCACTAAATAAATCCAGACGGAGCAGGTACGGCATGCCCCGGACCCAGACTACTTGCTTCATAGAGTGCTAACGGAGCATCTGTGGAGGCTGATAGAAACAAAAAACTGCATCTGTATAAAAGTATACAGTTCACTTATTGCCAAGAATAAAACAAAGACAAACAACAGCACAGTCCTACTGTATTTTATCCAGTTAATAGTATTTGTGAACTATACAGTTGCTTACTCTGGAGGTGTTCTGATCCCAGTTAATTCGACTGTCTTCAATGAATGTCGCAGCTGCACCGTGTTGTGTGTCATGACTTTGAAGAACCGGTCACCCATTGTGAAGTATTCAGAAATGCATTGTATGGTGCTGCAACCTGAACAATAATGACCATACTGTATGATCATGGAGGACCACTGGATCCATGATACCTGGACATACAATAAAGATGTGACACTGTTTTAATTGATGGGAAAAGGAAAAAGGGACAGGGTCACGTTAAGATACATTTACTCTTGGGGGGCGTGTTCAGGACGCCAACAGGAATGGCTGTGTAAGACAGGAGCTCCGTGGACCCTGATAACCAAACCTAGCTAAAAGCGCCTTTCCCCCCAACCCCCAGACCCCCAAAATCCCAGTAACTGCTGCCGGAACAAGCAGGGATGAGTTCCAAACAAAAAACGCAACCCGCACAAGGGGTTACGAAGTTCTTCTCCCCCTCACAGAAACATGCTGAGGGGGCCGGCAAATCACACGATGGCGCCGGCACCTCAAACACACGAGGCACAAGGCCACAGGCCCAGGATCGCGATCAAGGAGAGGACTCGCCTAACCCTGAAGCTACCCTTACCCAAGGCATGATGAAAAACATGCTGGATAGCCTGCACGTGTCCATCCAGAGAGATCTGCGAGCAGCGGTAACGGAACTGCGCCAAGAAATCACTGGCCTAACCGAACGCACGACCGCTCTGGAAGTAAAAATGGGGGAAACACACCAGGCACAATCGGTCGCAGAGAACGAGATATTCAGGCTGGGACGGGAGATAAACACTCTAAAAGACACTCTGGAGGATCACGAAAATCGTGATAGGAGGCAGAATATCAGGCTAAGAGGCATCCCTGAGTCTGTCCTCCCCGGCCAGCTGCAGGCATATCTCACTGACCTGTTCACATCTCTCTGCGCCGATCTGGAAGTAAAAGACCTGGAGATGGACCGGGCCCACCACACCTTAGGACCGCGTTCAGACGACCCAAACAGGACAAGAGACGTCATAGCACGTCTCCACCGGTACACGGTCAAAGAAAAGATCATGCAGGCCAGCAGAGCAAAAGAGCCTATAACATTCAGGGACGACCATCTCCAGGTCTATAATGACCTGTCAAAGATAACGGTAGACAAGCGACGAGACCTCCAACCACTAACCAGACTAATGCGGGACCAAGGGATTAAATATAAGTGGGGCTTCCCGTTTAAACTGATCGTGAACCGAAACGGGAAGTTCCTCACAATCAGGCACCCCACAAAGATGACCCGCCTAGCCAAAGCTGTGGGCCTCGACCCCCCCCCCGGCGTGGGACTCAGACACATCCGAGACCCAGAGCAGGGACGCTGACGGTCCCACTGTGAGAGCATCGCAGCGCCTGGCAGGCCAACGGCTGCAGCAGAGATAAAAAGCTCAGGACTTACCTTTGTTCCCTTGTTCCCAGTTGTAAGTTCAGCCCTAATCAGACCCTACCCTGCAGTGCGGGCGACGGAGGCCCCGGAGACCCGAAGCCAGACGGACGGAATGGACATACGACCCCAAAGCACCAAACGCCCTTGAAGCAAGCTGTGCGGCCATCTTTGGAAGGATCCATCGGCTCCTGGGGGAGCAACAGAGGAGAGGCAGATGAAAGATGGCCGCCGACGCAGCCGGGATCCCCCCGGCTCCCCGGATCAGCTACCGGGCCCGGTCCTCAGGGCGGGGGGGTTTCGGTGGGCGTGTGGGGGGGGGGGGGAGGCTGGAGGGGGTTGCGCCTGTCCCCCCCCCCCCGTGTTGCGTCCCCACTTGGCCACTTCCCGGATCCCCCTCCTGCCCATGGGGGGGGGGGAGTCCCTGGAGGCCTAAGGACGGAGGCCGCGGAGCTGTTGCCCGCGGAGGTAAAAGGCCGAAAGGCGGAGACTGAGAACTGATCCCCCCCGCAATCGTGAGTACAGCGCCCCACAAGCCCCGAAACCAGAGCTCTTAAAGAGACAGGCGCCTGGCATGGTTTGACAGACCCCCACGGCCAATGAGCTGAGGGCCTATTCTGATCACACTGGCGGCCTACCTGCCACTAAACCAGAGCACAGACATGTCTAGCACAACAACTGCTACCGGAGCTAGCCCCCCCTTGTGTTCCCGTGCTCCCCCCCATGTCCCTACTCCCTCCCCCTCCTCCCCCCCCCCCCCTTTTTTCCCCCATACCCAATAAGAAACTATATTCGATAGGGAGCCTACCTAAGGTGTTAGGCTGGTGGACGCCGGGGCTGGCCTGGGAGCCGCAGCGGGGCCCACCCCTTACGGCAAAGCACACAAAATGACAGGTTAAGACTCGCTGTATGTGGAAGATCTATCAAAATGTAACAAGCATGTATACCGCTCTGCCTACCTCACAGTGTATAAGGAGGGAGAGGCTATATTAAAGAAGATGCAGGCACCCCCTCCCCACCTATCCCCCCCCCCCCTCCCCTCTCCCCTACTCCCCACCCCCCTCCCCTCTCCCCCCTCCTCCCCCCCCTTCCCCCCGGCACCTCCCCCCCCCCACCCCCCCCTTACCTGAAGAAGATGCATGTACCTCTGCCAATTACCAACTCCTCCCTCGAGCTGGCCTGAATCGAAGTCCAAATTATACACAATGTTGTAAACATGCGACACAAAAGCCTAAGAGAGGGGACGCGGCCCCCAAAAAGCAGCGAGAAAAGAATCCCCCACCCCTTTCTCCCCCCCCCCTTCTCCCCCCCCCCCTTCTCCCCCCCCCCCCCCCCCTTCTCCCCCCCCCTCCCTTCTCCACCCCCCTCTCCCCCCCCCCCTTCTCCCCCCCCCCTCTCCCCCCCCCTCTCCCCCCCCCCCCACCCCCCTCTCCCCCCCTCTCCCCCCCCCACCCCCTTCTCCCCCACCCCCTGCCCCCCTCTCCTCCCCCCCCCTCCTGCCCCACCCTTCCCCTTCTCCTCCCTCCCCCTTCCGCCCCCCCACCCTCCCTCCCTCCCCCTTCCGCCCGAGGCCCCCCTTACCACCTCACCTACTTCTCCAGCCTGTCCTGACGAAAGGCCTATAAGAAAACAACACGACCTAACAGAGGGCCCAAGCCACATCAAGCCATCGATAGAGTGTCCACCTAGGAGGTCACAAGGTTGACAGAGAAGGAGATGGGTAATAGATACGACCCCTGGGGGGGCAATAGAGAGTGAACAATGAGAAGCCTCCAAGGCGGAGCATGCAACCGAACAGAAGGGAGCGTCCCTATTTGACCCGCACGGGTGGCGTGCGACCTCCCCCGTCCCTCCCCACTTCCCCTCCCCCCTCCCCATTGCCGTTCCCCCCCCCCCCTACCCACCTCTCCTCCCCATTTCCCCCTCCCCTCCTCCCTCCACTGCCCACCCTCCCTCACCATTCTGTCCCTCCCCTCCCTCCCACCACCTCCCCCCCTCCCTCCCTCCCACCTACCCTGCCCCCCTCCCCCCCCTTCCCCGAGCCCGCCCTCCCCCCACCCCACCGCACGCGACTCACAAGGTAGCCTAAGCACTCCGAGAAGGAAACACGAGGGCTGGCAACAGAGCTTAAAGAGGGAGGCAAGAAAGCCTGCTCTACCTAACGCCCAAGGGCGACACTGACCGAGTGCCCCTGGCGAGGGCCCCGTCCTGCGAGCTCGCAGGAACAAAATAGCTCATCACTGCATGATAGGGAAATGAAAATGTTATACATTAATGGTTGTTACAGTGTTTAAGATACCCAAGGGTATTGAAATGGTTCAGTATGGTTGTTTATTTCAGAGCCCAACATTGAGGACCAATGTCACAAGGTTCCTGAACAAGGTTTACCCATCCCTCCCACACGTCTTTAGTCCCCCTGAGGACTTTTCCACTCCCCCCCCCCTCCCTCCCCTATCAACCCTGTCCCCGCTCAAAGTTTTATAGGATAGATCGTAGAATTAGAACAAAAGGGTTGAGAGGGGCAAGGCGCATCACGTCAGCAACAAAAGGTCCGGACCTCCCTGTTGCGCACAAGCCACTGTTGCACCGGACCCACCCCAGTAGGGCACGTATTGCCCAAAATGCCGGTCACATTGAGACCTGGCAGCAACATGTTGGGACCCGACAGGGCCCAAATTCTATCTCTTCTTTATCTGCTGGCTCTGTCCCAGCAGATCTATCCCCCTCCCCCCCCCTCTCCCCCCTCACCCCTCCCCCCTCCTTGACAGGCCTTGCCCACCCTCCAAACGAAGTCTAAAGAGCCCCCACCCCGCCCCTAGGGAAAACAAAAAACTAACTACGACAAACCCCCAACAACCACATGCAAGACCCCTCCCAGTGGGAAGGAGGAGGTCCCAAGACCCCACACAGCAAAAAACAAACAACCCACAATGACGACCACGGCCCCCATTAAGGTTCGGTCATTGAACGTCAAAGGGTTACAAAATAATAAAAAGCGCAGACTAGCCTTACAGGACTTAAAAAAATCAGGAGGAGACATCATATTCCTGCAGGAGATCCACTTCACATCACAAGACCCCCCAAATTTATTCAAAAAAGTGTTCCCAACATGCTTTTTTGCATCATTTAGTAGTAAGAAGAGGGGTGTAGCTGTCCTAATCAGGCAGGGCACCCCATTTAATCATACCAAAACGACAGAGGACCCAGAGGGTAGATTCCTAGTGGTATATGGCTCTTTAGCGGGCTCGGCTATTGCTCTGATCAATGTATACGCACTAATCTGGGGGTGGGGGAAGGGAAGGGGACAGGGGAAGGGGAAGCTCCCGCATCAGCAAAATGAGGATAGTATATGAAATCAAATAACACACAAACTGGTGCAATAGAGGATAAACTATAATAACAACATAAACAGACAGACAAGTTCCTCCTTGAATGCACTCAGAAAGGTAAGTCAGAGCGATATGGTTGATAACATTAAAAACCTTTTAATCACCAAATAGTAAGAACATATTGTATAGAGGGAAATGGTAGAAGTAGTCCACGGCCAGTCCCTTAAAACAAACCAAGAAAAGATCTTCCTAAATAGGTGTATGGAAGATAGTGGGGACAATACACCACCTAGGTGTGGGCTACCGAAAACTGCAAAGTCTCGCCACAAAATAACTTCAGACTTGAGAACCTGTCCTGTTGGCAGGAATTCTATTATCAAAAACCAGCACACCTATAGAAAAAAGTATGCTGATACTAGATCTGAAGAAGGTGTGGGCTACAGAAAACTGCAAAGTCTCGCCACAAAGTAACTTCAGACTTGAAAACCTGTCCTGTTGGCAGGAATTCTATTATCAAAAAACCGGCACACCTATAGAAAAAAGTATGCTGATACTAGATCTGAAGAGGCGGTTCATATACAGTTCGTGAGTAATAAAGCCCTTACATCCGTATACATAGACCACAAGGAATGGGGGTGTATGTCAACTCCAGAACACAAATGAAGTCAACGAATAATGTGGAGAGTAATACATATAACATAAATTAAACCACATACATAGCTATTAACTACGTGGCTAGTGAGTAGTAACCTCTGCGTAGGGCAAGCACAAAGCGTGCTCTGCTAGTGCCCAGAGGCACGGTTCAGTGACCGTATCCAGTTATGGCCTCAGAATAATATAACACAGTTAATGCAGAGGTCACTGCCCAAACAGGTGTATGGACGATAGTGGGGACAATACACCACCTAGGTGTGGGCTACAGAAAACTGCAAAGTCTCGCCACAAGGTAACTTCAGACTTGAGAACCTGTCCTGTTGGCAGGAATTCTATTATCAAAAACCAGCACACCTATAGAAAAAAGTATGCTGATACTAGATCTGAAGAAGGTGTGGGCTACAGAAAACTGCAAAGTCTCGCCACAAGGTAACTTCAGACTTGAAAACCTGTCCTGTTGGCAGGAATTCTAATATCAAAAAACCGGCACACCTATAGAAAATAGTATGCTGATACTAGATCTGAAGAGGCGGTTCATATATAGTTCGTGAGTCATAAAGCCCTTACATCCGTATACATAGACCACAAAGAATGGGGGTGTATGTCAACTCCAAAACACAAATGAAGTCAACAGATGATGTGGAGAGTAATACATATAACATAAATAAAACCACATACAAAGCTACGTAGCTAGTAAGTAGTAACCTCTGCGTAGGGCAAGCACAAAGCGTGCTCTGCTAGTGCCCAGAGGCACGGTTCAGTGACCGTATCCAGTTATGGCCTCAGAATAATATAACACAGTTAATGCAGAGGTCACTGAATAGGGTCTCTGCTAGATGGAAATACAGAGGTTCACTGAGTGGAGTCTCCCAGATAGCAGGCAACAGAGGCACTGTACTTAATCAGAGTGCTCCTGGCAGTATAAATCAGTGCATAAGATGTTGTCCATAATGAGTGTTGCACAGAGTGATGTTGCCCTAAGTGTGTGTGGGTTACCCCTAATAATGCTAACAATATGAACCGCCCAGATAACACTCGGTTTAAGGAGAATGTCTGTCAGAGGAGCGGCTATAGTATATGCTGCTATCAGGTACAGTGACCTCAAAAAATACCTTCTGACTGACCACCCATAGTAAAACTTAGCTTTATGGGGACTGGGGTTGTCCGTTGCAGCAGCTCACGATCCTACAGTGTAGGCAGAGGGGGCGGGGTGCCGAGTTGAAGGGTTGTAGCCTGCTAAGTCAGCAGCTGCAGCCGCAGCAGTCTCATCCCACTGCTAGGAGGCGTCCGCTCGGTGTGATGACGTCATCACGTTCTGGTCACCTGACGTACGTTTCGCGCATGATCGCGCTTTCTCAAAGGTCCTACGCAGAGGTTACTACTCACTAGCCACGTAGTTAATAGCTATGTATGTGGTTTAATTTATGTTATATGTATTACTCTCCACATCATTCGTTGACTTCATTTGTGTTCTGGAGTTGACATACACCCCCATTCCTTGTGGTCTATGTATACGGATGTAAGGGCTTTATTACTCACGAACTGTATATGAACCGCCTCTTCAGATCTAGTATCAGCATACTTTTTTCTATAGGTGTGCCGGTTTTTTGATAATAGAATTCCTGCCAACAGGACAGGTTTTCAAGTCTGAAGTTACTTTGTGGCGAGACTTTGCAGTTTTCTGTAGCCCACACCTTCTTCAGATCTAGTATCAGCATACTTTTTTCTATAGGTGTGCTGGTTTTTGATAATAGAATTCCTGCCAACAGGACAGGTTCTCAAGTCTGAAGTTATTTTGTGGCGAGACTTTGCAGTTTTCGGTAGCCCACACCTAGGTGGTGTATTGTCCCCACTATCTTCCATACACCTATTTAGGAAGATCTTTTCTTGGTTTGTTTTAAGGGACTGGCCGTGGACTACTTCTACCATTTCCCTCTATACAATATGTTCTTACTATTTGGTGATTAAAAGGTTTTTAATGTTATCAACCATATCGCTCTGACTTACCTTTCTGAGTGCATTCAAGGAGGAACTTGTCTGTCTGTTTACAATGTATACGCACCAAACGGAATTCTTACAATCAGTTCTCGAGGGCGTTGACCCAGGATATCTGTCGTCGATGATAGTGGGAGGAGACCTAAACATGGTCTTAAATCCCACCGAGGACAGATCAACTACAAAGGGTCCCCCCCGTACAACCCACTCCCAAATCACAGGGAAAAGGTTCAGGGATATCCTAAGCGAGTTCTCCCTAGTAGATACTTGGAGATCCCAACATCAGGGCCAGCGAGACTACACCTTTTACTCAGCACCCCACCAGACCTACTCCCGGATTGACTACTTCTTGGTCACCAAAAACGTGATGGCGGCAACCATTGAATCAGACAGTGGCTCAATCACGTGGTCCGACCATGCCCCAATCACCCTGACGCTCTCAATACCCTTTGAGAAAACAACAAATTACTCTTGGAGACTGAACGATTCCCTATTAAACCATCCCGAAATAGAGAGGGAAATAAGAACCTCACTTAAGGACTATTTCCTTCTCAACACAGGAACAGTCTCCTCTCCAGCAATCCTGTGGGAAGCCCATAAGGCAGCTATCAGAGGGAAATTCATTTCCATCGGATCCCACAGGAAAAAAGCCCGCCAAACCCTAATCAAGGAACTAACGGACAATATTAAAACAATAGAACAGGCCCACAAAACCAACCCCTCGAAAAAACTATACAAAACTTTATTAACAGCCAGAGCAAAACTTAAGCAAACTCAGCTGGAGGATGTTGAAAAGGCCCTCAAATGGACCAATCAACAATACTATGATAAGGGTAACAAGGCCGACAGGCTCTTGGCCAGCAAATTAAGAGGGGTACAAAAAAGATCACAAATAACGGCGATCAAGAGTAGGTCTGGTGAGATTCAGTATAGCGATAACAAAATCGCAACAGAATTTACAAATTATTATACCGCTCTTTATAACTTAAGATCCAAAAATGGGCGACCGGAGCCAATAGCTCCAGAACTCATTAAGCAATATCTAGACAAATGCCACCTCCCCACACTAACAGAGGAGGAAAACACAGTCCTCAATTCCAAGATTACAAAAGAGGAACTGGAAGAGGCGGTCAAAACGCTGAAGGTCACAAAGTCTCCTGGCCCTGACGGGTTCACCAACGTCTATTACAAAAGGTTCTTGCCCATTCTTTCCACGCATCTCCTAAACACCTTTAACCACTTTATGGAAGGGAACCAAATCCCTCAATCAATGTCTCTCGCCAATCTAGCTATAATACATAAGGAAGGTAGAGACCCGATGCAATGTGGAAGCTATCGCCCAATCTCCCTACTCAACTGTGATCTCAAATTGTATAGTAAAATATTAGCAAATCGATTGAACCCCATCTTACCGAGATTAATCAACATAGACCAAGTAGGATTTGTCGCAGGCAGACAAGCCTCAGACAATACTCGGAAGATAATCGATATTATCGATCATGTCCACCTCACAGGGACCAAAGCACTACTGTTAAGCCTGGACGCAGAGAAGGCGTTCGATAGAATAAACTGGCAATTCCTGGACCAAACTATGCGAAAATTTGGCTTCAAAGACGCATATCTAGAGGGGGTCCGTAGATTATATCAAAACCCGTCAGCAACAATAAAATTACCAGGGGGCAATAATCAGAGATTCGAGATTACCAACGGAACTCGACAGGGATGCCCCCTATCTCCTCTCCTTTTTGCACTTACAATAGAGCCACTGGCCTCGGCTATAAGACTCAATAGAGACATCCAGGGAATAGAAATTGGAGACAGGCAGCACAAAATATCCCTATTCGCAGACGATGTCATCCTAACCCTTACCAATCCTCAAATCTCCCTCCCCAATCTACAAAAAGAACTCCGAGACTTTGGAAAAATCTCGGGATATAAAATAAATACTGATAAGTCAGAAGCCCTGAATCTAAGCCTGCCAGAGCCAGAGGTGCAACTCCTCAAACTAAATTTTAACTACCGTTGGAGCTCCTCTTGTATCAAATATTTGGGAGTCAAGATATCGAGGACCTACCAAACATTGTACCAGCATAACTATCCGGCGTTGTTCCAAAAAATAAAGCAAGACCTAGGGAAATGGGGAGGATACCAAATATCATGGATCGGGAGGATGATCTCAGTTAAAATGAATATTCTCCCTAGATTGTTATACTATTTCCAGACCCTCCCGGTCCACATCCCTGGCTCAGAATTGAAAAACATCCAAAAAATAATCTTCCAATTCATTTGGCAGGGTAAAAAACCCAGAGTCCCGAGAACAGTCCTCCTGGCTCCAAGGAGGAGAGGAGGAATGGGTGTCCCGGACATCACAAAGTACTATCTAGCCGCCCAATTGCGACAGGTGGTAGTCTGGAACGCGAGCCCACACCAATATGGCTGGCTAGACATAGAGACACAATATGCCGGGACGCCTTCACTGCCGGCCTGCCTTTGGTCACTGAGTAGAGAGGACATGCAGAATAGCAAATTCAAATTAGGCCCGATGAGACACACCTGGGAGACCTGGGCGAAATGCAAACTCAAATTTAAGCTCACCACACCCCAATCTCAACTAATACAAATTCACGAAAATCCAAAATTTCCTCCTGGATGTGAGCCCAGGCAATTCGACCAATTCAAAACCAAAAACATCAGGGCGGTAGCCGACCTCCTGAGCTTTGGGAAGTTCCTGAGATATGAAATGGTAGGATTAAATGTTTTTAAGTACCTACAAATTCGGCACTTTATCCAAACATTGTCCCCAACGTTGGAATTTCCCCCTCTCGAGGTCTAATAACACAAATTTGTATAGAACTGGAAAGGGCCACAGATCCCCCCACTCATGATTATATGCAGCATTGGGCTGCAGAATTGGATATAGTTATAGACCGAGAGGACTGGGAAAGTATTTGGGAAAATGCTCCAGGAACTTCCATATGTACTACAATCAAAGAAAATATATATAAAATACTGTTCCGCTGGTATCTTACTCCAGTTAGAATAAATCAAATCTACCCACTGGCATCCGACCTATGTTGGAGAGGCTGCGGTCAAAAGGGGGACATGGCCCACATATGGTGGTCATGTCCGGAAATTCAGAAATTCTGGGAAACAACACAAAAACTAATAGAGGAGGTCACAGACCTCACAATACCTATTGACCCGCTGACCTACTTGTTGGCCAGGCCCTTAGACTACCTGGACCGGCCAACGAGAAAATTAGTCTCCTTCATCCTAACGGCGGCTAGATGTGCGGTGGCTGCGGCCTGGAAGAAGGTGTCTCCTCCCTCAAAACAAATAATAATACAAAGAGTACAAACAGTAAAGGACATGGAAAGACTGTCAGCCTTCCTGAAAAGGTCTTCCTTCACATTTAATAAAATCTGGGACCCATGGGAAACCCATATGACTCTTTTACGTCGAACTCACCCATAATAACCCAGAAGTAGATAAAATGCCACGACACAGCCAAGATCCGACAAGGAGTAGGAGAGTAAGACCTGTCTTGGTCGTACCCCTTCCCCCCCCCCCTCCCCTCCCCTCCCCATCCCCTTTTTCTGTTTCTACACTCACGCCGCCCCGATGGACCAACTAAGGCCAGGGGGGACGTTGAGCCTTTCTTCTTTCCCTTCAGTTAAAAAAAGAAAAAAGATGTATTAGGCCCATACTCTGCATTACTGTATTGTCAACACTCTGTAAAAATATGATTGCCTAATAAAAAAAAAATTAAAAAAAAAAAAAAGATACATTTACTCTTCACAACACTGAAACCAAAGTCTAGAGATTGACCCCCACACGAACCTTAAGTGGATGCTTACGTAAAGGTTTCAGGGATAAACATTTTTTTTTAATGCCATAGTGGACAATCATTCCCGGGCAACAAATGTTTCCTCAGAAAATATGCAAAAGTAAAGACAGATGCTGCACACCATAAAAAAGAAAATAACAGCAAACGTTCCGACCTATAGGTCTTTCTCAAGTTAAAAAAAGTGGAATACTGTGATTGTCCAATAACGTCCTTCTTATAGCCCCCACCTTCCCATAGTGCCTTTTGTTGATTATACATGATCTTCTACACCTGTGCTAATGTAACTATAGTTCACCTATGTTATTCTCCTTCCGTGATTGGTACACGCAGCGTCATGCGTTGTCTCCTTGACACCCGACACATCACGCAATCCGAAGTCATCACGCATTTCCCACATGATGCCACTTTTTTCACTTAAGAAAGACCATAGGTCAAAATGTTGTGTATTGGCTGTAATAAATTAGATTAAGTAATCCATGCACATGCTTGGTCAAGTCTTTTTAATCTTGTTAACATCCCATATCATAGGATATGCTCTGCAATAATAAAAAAAGGATTAGAACGGAAACATGGTACAGTACCATATTCATGTATGCTTACTTGGCATGTGCAGAAACAAACTGTACAAAACAGAAGCTTTTCCTCCCACATCTAAAGGTCCAAAAGGTCTAAATTGGATCAACATTGGTCTGATATTAGATTCAGACACTTGTGATCCTGCTTGTGATTCAGACTATTCCTAAACTCTGCAACAGATCGTTCATCAATTTACATGCGAATCTCTTCCACCATCCGAATTATCTCACTGGGAAAATACAAAATGATAAAGATTAAAAAAAAAGAGTACAGAAGTATCTTGTGCTGTAGTGCTGTATGACAAACATACCAGATGAACAACAGTATATAGTAGTGTACTTACTTAGTTCTGACCTTACGGACCATCCTACAAACCTTTGTCTTCCCTTGGCCATGACACCTAATGCAGAGTAATATCACCTGGATGCCCCCTTGCCGCAGCCACTGTTGAATTATCATGTGGATTGTATAGTATGTCTTTATTTATATAGTGCCATTAATGTACATAGCGCTTCACAGTAGTAATACATGTGGTAATCAAATAAATAACAGATAATATTAATAACAGATCATGGGAATAAGTGCTTCAGACATAAAAGTAAAATTAAGGAAGAGGAGTCCCTGCTCAGAGGAGCTTACAGTCTAATTGGTTGGCAGGGAGAACGTACAGAGACAGTAGGAGGGAGTTCTGGTAAGTGCGTCTGCAGGGGGCTAAGCTTTATATCATGTGTCCAGTATTATCCACAGTGCTATTCATATGCTTGTTTAAGCAAGTGTACCTTAAGGTGGGTCTTAAAGGTGGATAGAGTGGGTGCTAGTCAGGTATTGAAGGGAAGGGCATTCCAGAGGTGTGGGGCAGTCAGTGAAAAAGGTTTAAGGCGGGAGAGGGCTTTAGATACAAAGGGAGTAGAAAGAAGACATCCTTGAGAAGAACGCAAGAGTCGGGATGGTGTATAACGAGAAATTAGGGCTGAGATGTAAGGCGGGGCAGAAGAGTGTAAAGCTTTGAAAGTGAGGAGGAGATTCGAGTGTGAGATGCGGGATTTGATCGGAACCCAGGAGAGGGATTTCAGGAGGTGAGACGCGGAGACAGATTTAGGAAAGAGCAGAACGATTCTGGCAGCAGCGTTTAGGATAGATTGTAGGGGAGACAGGTGAGAGGCAGGAAGGCCGGACAGCGGGAGGTTACAGTCATCAAGACGGGAGAGAATGAGGGCCTGAGTCAGAGTTTTAGCAGTCGAGCAACAGAGGAACGAGTGTATCTTAGTGATATTGCGGAGGAAAAAGCGACAGGGTTTAGAAACGTTTTGAATGTGAGAGGAGAATGGAAGAGAGGAGTCCAGTATGACACCTAAGCAGCGTTCTTGGGCTACTGGGAAATTGATCGTACTTCCAACAGTAATGTGGAAGGAGGTAGTAGGGCCAGATTTGGGAGGAAGTATGAGGAGTTCTGTTTTTGCCATGTTGAGTTTAATTCAACGGGGGGCCATCCAGGATGATATAGCAGAGAGACATTCAGAAACTTTGGTTTGTACCGCAGGTGTAAGGTCAGGTGTTGAAAAGTAAATTTGTGTGTCGTCAGCGTAGAGGTGATATTTAAACCCAAGAGATGTTATTACGTCACCTAGAGAGAGTGTGTACAGAGAAAAGAGAAGAGGTCCCAGGACAGAGCCCTGGGGTACCCCCACAGAGAGATCAATAGAGGAGGAGGTGGTGTTAGCAGAAGAGACACTGAAAGTACGATCGGAGAGGTAGGGTGAGATCCAGGATAGAGCTTTGTTCCGAATACCAAGAGTATGGAGACTGTGAAGGAGAAGAGGGTGGTCCACGGTGTCAAATACTGTGGAGAGGTCGAGTAATATGAGCAGAGTGTAATGACCTCTGTTTTTGGCAGCATGGAGGTCATCAGTTATTTTAGTGAGGGCTGTTTCCGTGGAGTGAGCAGTGCGGAAGCCAAATTGCAGAGGGTCTAGGACAGAATAGGTGTTGAGAAAATGAAGCAAGCGAAAGAATACAAGACGTTCAAAGAGTTTAGAGGCAAAAGGCAGGAGGGAGACAGATCGATAGTTAGACGGACAGGTAGGGTCAAGCTTGCTGTTTTTGAGTAATGGTATAATTGTTGCATGTTTGAAGAAGGAGGGAAAGGTACCAGAGTAGAGGGAGGAGTTAAAAATGTGTGTGAGCGTAGGGATTATAGTAGGAGCAAGAGGTTTTAGGATTTGGGAGGGAATGGGGTCAAGAGGGCAAGTGGTAGATGGAGAAGAGGAGAACAGGAGTGCTACATCCTCCTCTGTGATAGCGGAAAAAGAGTCAAGGAAGGCAGGAGGAGATTTAGGAAGAGGTGTAGGATCAGAGGAGGAAACAGGTGGGATGTTCTGATGTATGGATTTCACCTTTTCCTTAAAATAGTCAGCAAAGTCCTGAGCGTAGATGGAGGAAGAAGAGGCAGCTGAGGGTGGTTTGAGTAGAGCGTCAAAGACAGAGAAGAGTCGGCGTGGGTTAGACTTGTGCGTGTTGATTAGTGAAGAAAAGTAGGCTTGTTTAGCTTGCGAGAGGGCAGAGTTGAGACAGGATAGCATAAATTTGTAGTGAAGGAAGTCTGCGAGAGTGTGAGATTTCCTCCAGAGGAACGTAGCATGCGCATGTGGGAATTTAGCCAGGGTCTGGGGTTAGAAGGGCGAGGACGGCAAAGAGAAAGCGGGGCATGTAGATCAAGAGAGGAGGATAAGGCAGAGTTGTAGTTCCTGACCAGGTTGTCAGGGTCTGTAGAAGAGCTGGGAGAGGAGAGGGAGGAGCGTAAAGTGGACTCAAAGTCAGGTAGGTACAGGTTTCTGCAGAACCGGGGGGTAGATAAAGTTGGAGAAGGGGAGAAGCGAGAGAGAGAATGAGATGAGGTGATGGTCAGAGAGAGGAAAGGGGGAAATGGAGAAATCAGAGAGAGAGAAGTTTTTAGTGAAAACCAGGTCGAGGTAGTGGCCATCCTTGTGGGTGCTGGCTGCAGTCCACAGTTGAAGGCCAAAAGAAGAGGTTAGAGAGAGAAAGCGGGAAGCCCAAGGGAGAGAGGGGTCATCAATGTGGCAATTGAAGTCCCCAAGGAGAAGAACAGGGGAGTCAGCGGAGAGAAAAAAAGAGAGCCAGGATTCAAAGTGAGAGAGAAAGGCAGAAGGGGAATGAGTATAGGAAGGTGGGCGATAGATGACTGCCACGTGGACAGGGAGAGGAGAGAAGATCTGGACAATGTGAGCCTCAAAGGAGGGAAAAGCAAGAGAGGGAGGAATAGGAAGGGTTCGGTAATGGCAGAGAGAGGAGTGCAGGAGCCCCACACCTCCACCCCTGCCATCAGGGCGGGGAGTGTGGGAGAAAGAAAGGCCACCATAAGAGAGGTCAGCTTCCAGAGCAGAGCCAAACTGAGTGAGCCAGGTCTCAGTTATAGCAAATAGGAGCAGAGAGTGAGAGAGAAAGAAGTCATGCACAGAGAGGAACTTGTTAGAAAGGGAGCATGCATTCCAAAGAGCACAGGAGAAAGGGAGAGAGGAGGGAGGGTGGCAGGGGATGGGTATGAGGTTTGAGGGGTTGACACCAGGAGTAGAGGTTGCATTTGGCAGCCGAGGACGAGAGCATGTAGGAATAAGGCAGGGACCAGGATTGGGAGAAATATCCCCAGAAGCAAGGAGGAGAAGTATGGATAGAAAGAGAATGTGTGAAGATGATTTGTAGGGGTGTGATTTAGTGCAGGCAATATAGCTATGCAGTGTCAAAGGGCGCAGGTAAGAAAGGAGTTCATGTGAACTCAGAAGTGGTGAAGAAAGGAGAGATGGAGATATATGAATAGAGTTAGAGACATAATGAGCCTGGTAGAAGGAAGTGTATAATTTGAGAAGAAGTGAGGCCACAGCAAAAATAAATGGTAAAGGCAGCATCACAGCAATAGTTAAGTTCTGGGAAGTGCAGTTTGGGATAGATAATATCCTCCTTTCCAGCGTTGTTCAAATACAGGAATCAGGGCCAATAGGTGTTGTCCACTTCTTCTTCACTTCTTTTGTCCTTCCTTTTAAACTTCAGTTGTCCAGTCCTGCTACTTACAGTCGCGGCCCCTTTTATTCTCCAACATCACCGCATTTTTCCGGGATTTTTTTCAAATGCCACGCACTTCACCGCATTCATGCCGCATTCTGACCGCATTCATACCGCATTCATGTTGCAGATAATAACCGCAAAGGTAATTAAGGGGTTAAGCCACACTGGCCCGATGCCCACCCTTCACCCATGAATTTGTACAGTGGCTTCATCATGCAACTACAGTATATATACAGTATATATATATATATATACAGTGCTTGACAAATCACCCAAAAATCTACTCGCCGAACCAAAAAATCTACTCGCCACCTAGTCCCGCCCCTAGTCCCGCCCCCAACCCCGCCTCTAGTCCCGCCCCCTGCCACGCATTTTAAAAAAAGCCATAAATTAAATAAATTGAATAAATTCCTAGTAAGAACATTCGTTTTTGATATTAGTTTATTTATTGTATTACATTATACTACAATTAGTCCTTGGTGTGTGTGTGTGTGTGTGTGTGTGTGTGTGTGTGTGTGTGTGTGTGTGTGTGTGTGTGTGTGTGTGTGTGTGTGTGTGTGTGTGTGTGTGTGTGTGTGTGTGTGTGTGTGTGTGTGTGTGTGTGTGTATAAATGTCGAATCTAGAGAAAAAAAAGCCAGATGTGAATGACTACTGTAGTTTCCTGCACCCCTTAACTAGTGTCTGGATGCCCCCGCTTCACAATATTTAAAGCAGCAATCCCGTCTGGGATCTTACCTGATCCGCAGACCCTCAAAGTCCAGGTACCCTCATTCCCGCAATGTTATACATTGGAGGGGAGGTGTTCGTTACCTGTCTTCTGGGTTAGGGGGGGTCCGATGTCTTCCGTGTGAAGCTTGAGTCAGATCTGGAAGTAAGCAGTATAGGTTATTTCAGTGTAGTATAGGGCAGTTAAGATATCCTGATCCAGAGTGTGAGAGTGTGTGGGGGAGAGAGTGTGTGGGGGAGAGAGAGAGAGAGAGAGAGAGAGAGAGAGAGAGAGAGAGAGAGAGAGAGAGAGAGAGAGAGAGAGAGAGAGAGTGGGAGAGAGAGAGTGGGAGAAAGAGAGAGTGGGAGAGAGAGAGAGTGGGAGAGAGAGAGTGGGAGAGAGAGTGGGAGAGAGAGAGAGAGAGTGGGAGAGAGAGAGAGTGGGAGAGAGAGAGAGTGGGAGAGAGAGAGAGTGGGAGAGAGAGAGAGAGAGTGGGAGAGAGAGAGAGTGGGAGAGAGAGAGAGTGGGAGAGAGAGAGAGTGGGAGAGAGAGAGAGTGGGAGAGAGAGAGAGTGGGAGAGAGAGAGAGTGGGAGAGTGAGAGAGTGGAAGAGTGAGAGAGTGGGAGAGAGAGTGGAAGAGTGAGAGAGTGGGAGAGTGAGTGGGAGAGAGAGAGTGGGAGAGACAGAGAGAGAGTGGGAGAGACAGAGAGAGAGTGGGAGAGACAGAGAGAGACAGTGGGAGAGACAGAGAGAGAGTGGGAGAGACAGAGAAAGAGAGAGAGACAGAGAGAGAGACAGAGAGAGAGACAGAGACAGATAAAGAGACGTCAAGGCGCCGTGACGTTGACGCTGCTCCGCGCTGATTGGATGTTTTCAGCCGACAGTGCTCTGAAAAACAGCTTGGCTGTCGGCTGAAAAATCCAGCGCCTCAGCACGCCTGCGGACGCTCGCGTGAGCCCCCTCTCAAGGCATCCTCATTGAATATGCAGGGGCTCAGCGCGGCCTGTCCTTCTATGGACTCGGCCAGAGAGACAGATAGAGAAAGACAGATAGAGAGAGACAGATAGAGAGAGACAGATAGAGAGAGACAGATAGAGAGAGACAGACAGAGAGAGACAGATAGAGAGAGACAGACACACAGAAAAAGAGAGACACACACAGAAAAAGAGAGACACACACAGAAAAAGAGAGACACACAGAAAAAGAGAGACACACAGAAAAAGAGAGACACACAGAAAAAGAGAGACACACAGAAAAAGAGAGACACACACAGAAAAAGAGAGACACACACAGAAAAAGAGAGACACACAGAAAAAGAGAGACACACAGAAAAAGAGAGACACACAAAAATAGAGACACACAAAAATAGAGAGACACACAAAAATGAGAGACACACAAAAATGAGAGACACACAAAAATGAGACACACAAAAATGAGAGACACACAAAAATGAGAGACACACAAAAATGAGAGACAAAAAAAGAGAGACACAGAACACACACAGAGAGAATGAGAGACAAAGACAGAGAGAGGGCGAGGGCGACACAGGGAGAGGGCGACAGGGAGAAGGTGAGGGCGACACAGGGAGAGGGTGACACTCACAGACACACACTCACTCTCACTCACTCAGACACTCACAGACACGCAGAGACACACTCACGCACACACTCACGCAGACACTCACGCAGAGACACACTCACGCAGAAGACTCACAGACACACACTCAGAGACACTCACACACACACACACACACACAGACAGGCACACAGACACACAGACAGGCACACACACAGACACACAGACAGGCACACACACAGGCACACTGACAGGCACACTGACAGGCACACAGGCACACTGACAGACACACAGGCACACTCACAGACACACTGACAGACACACAGGCACACTGACAGACACACAGGCACACTCACAGACACACAGGCACACTCACAGACACACAGGCACACTCACAGACACACAGGCACACTCACAGACACACAGGCACACTGACAGACACACAGGCACACTGACAGACACACAGGCACACTGACAGACACACAGGCACACTGACAGACACACGGGCACACTGACAGACACACAGGCACACTCAGCCACACAGGCACACTCACAGACACACAGGCACACTCACAGACACACAGGCACACTCACAGACACACAGGCACACTGACAGACACACAGGCACACTGACAGACACACAGGCACACTGACAGACACACAGGCACACTGACAGACACACAGGCACACTGACAGACACACAGGCACACTGACAGACACACAGACACACAGGCACACTCACAGACACACAGGCACACTCACAGACACACAGGCACACTCACAGACACACAGGCACACTGACAGACACACAGGCACACTCACAGACACACAGGCACACTCACAGACAGACACACAGGCACACAGACAGACACATACACACAGGCACACTGACAGACACACAGGAACACTCACAGACACACAGGCACACTCACAGACAGACACACAGGCACACAGACAGACACACAGGCACACTGACAGACACACAGGCACATTGGCACACTGACACACTCACAGGCACACTCACAGACACACAGGCACACTCACAGACACACAGGCACACTCACAGACACTCAGTCTGTCACTCACACACTCACCGGGTCACACGTGGCAGCAGTGGGGTCTCCGCACGGCAGTGGGCCCTCCACATGGCTGGGGTGCCTCTCCAAGACATGGGACACACAGCGCAGCGTGGGCCTCAGCAGCAGCAGCAGCAGGTCCCCCCCCCCTCCGTCCCACGTGGGGAGCGGAGGGTGCGGGGGGGCTGGATCGCGCGCTTGTTTTGGGCTTCCCCCTCCGTCCCACGTGGGGAGCGGAGGGGGGAGGGTGTGGGGGGGGGGGGTGGCTGGATCGCGCGCTGCGCTTGTTTTGGGCTTCCCCCTCCGTCCCACGTGGGGAGCGGAGGGGGGGGGCTGGGTTGCGCGCGGGGCTTGGTTTGGGCTTCCCCCTCCGTCCCACGTGGGGAGCGGAGGGGGGGGGGCTGGGTTGCGCGCGGGGCTTGGTTTGGGCTTCCCCCTCCGTCCCACGTGGGGAGCGGAGGGGGGGGCTGGGTTGCGCGCGGGGCTTGGTTTGGGCTTCCCCCTCCGTCCCACGTGGGGAGTGGGGGGGGGAGGGATGCGGGGGATTCTGGGTTGCTGGGGGGAACAGGCAGCGCAAATGGCAGGACACTCTGCTTGCCCTGTGCACGCGCGCCGGGACCACAGGATTTGCCGCCATTTTTTTTAACTTTTTTTTTTAACCCAATCAGGGAGGGGGATTATTTATTTATTTAAAAAAAAAAAAAAATTGGCACGAGCAGGGGAATTCATTGAGCTGCAGCACGGGTCGCCAGCTGCCTAAATCCACATGCAACGGGCGACTGGTTATCATTATTTGTCGAGCACTGTATATATATATATATATATATATATACTTGTATATATATATATATATATATATATATATATATATACTTGTATATATATATATATATATATACTTGTATATATATATATATATATATATATATACAGAGATATATATATAAACAACAAGAAAAGAAAGCGCCCTATTCTAGTGCAACATGAAAAAAACACTTTTAATAAAATCAATTAGGTCCAACAAAAATACACTCACAAACAAATAAAAGGTAAAAGCATGTTATGAGTATACTCATTCGCCTCCACGTGCTGCTGTGGCTCCGTTTGTACACTGCTCCCTCTTGGGTGAAGTACCAGCTTCTCCAGCAATCTTTCAATCGGTGCAGGAACTGTGACAGCCTCTGGGACTCTGACCCGGAAGTCCAATAGGCCCCGTAGTATGAACCGGATGCCAGGTGGTGGGTATGCAACCCCGTTATTCGATATTGAACCGGCAATATTTCAGAGTCCTAAGAGTGTCCACATACAGAATTGACAGGCCGCTGTAGCTCCACTAGCAAACTGCTCTCCTCCTGGGTGAAGCACCGGCCTCTCCCGCAGTCCTCCGATAGGTATAGGAGTTGGGACAGCCTCTCGCACTCTGACCCGGAAGTCTAATCGCCCCCTCAGTGCGAACCGGATGCCAGGTAGTGGGTGTGCGACCCCGTTGTTGGATTATTTGGACCGGCACAGTATTAAAGTCCTAGTAATGTCCATAAGCAAAATGTAAAAGGCAGCGAACGAATATGTGTTCAATCTGGTCTGGATACCAAAAATAAATCCTCCCTACGCGTTTCTTCACTCTTAGGGTGATTTCATCAGGGGTTTTATGACGGAAGTGCGTCATGCTATTTATACATATGTGTGTCAATCAAATAATTAAATGCTTCTAATACAACACATGATTATATTTAATTGCTATTGCAAAGAGAAGGCATCAGTGGTCTAGATTATATATAGAGATTAAAACCATTTTTGAATTATAAATAATTATAAATTCATTACAGATATTATATTAAATCTCAAATGACATCTAATGATAGTATTTATCCATGTTTGCTTCGGATGGATTTACCTATGTTTACAATGTGTTAAATGAATACTAGATTATATTACTTTACTTATTTCCCATGTGTCTTTAATTAACTAATAGTACTGGGATATAAGTTGGTATTTTGTCCTTGCAGACCTGGATAAAGTTCATGTATGAATAACCACTAGTGAGGGTTAATGGTTGGAGGATGGGCGACAAAGGTGACCATTAAATTATGAAATTAATATATTTTGTTCATTAATGAATGAATGTAAAATCAATTTGGATCCTTAATGTCTGGGCAATGTTCCATCTAATATAGATGGTCATATGTACCCAAACATGGGCTATTTGGATCTAACAGTATGAATATATTCTGTCATAAATTGTAAGGAAGAAAAGGAAAAAGGATATACCCTTTAATGGTAATTAACCTTAAGATGTTATGATTAATTTTGTATTTGGATAAATGAGACACTGTTAGTAAAAAGGAGGAGATTGTATATTATATAGTGTGTAGTTGTTTTTAACCCTATGTCTCTTAATATTACAGGAAAGAACCGAAGACAGTAGCTCGCTTTAACTTTGTATCCCAAAGTCAACTTGTAAAACAAAATGAAAAGTAAATGCACCAACGGCCATGTGTCAACTACTGGAAAAGGAGTTCATTGTGATTTTTCTATAGTGTATTTTAATTTTATCAATAGTGATATTAAATATTTGTATTATTAATGCAAGTAATGTGTGAAAAATGTGTATTTTGTGACAGTTTTGTGTACTTGTATTTATTGTGCATTGGTGTGAAAAATAAAGTGATATTTAGAAGTTATATAAATTAATAAACATAAATATGATTCTAATTTAATTTGAAACATCTATAATTTAAATAATGTGTTTAGACTATATATAGTGTTATTATATGTGATATATATAAATGGTGATTATTAGTAAGATACAACTAAATATATATAAAGTAATTGTAAATGATCAATTAGAAAGGAACAGACTTAAGAGGACACCACTTTGGACAGATATAGAGGGAACAAGCCAAGCATGTTCTACCCAGACCTCTATATCGGAGCTTTTTGAAGTGTTTTTATATGACCGTACTAATATCTATGCAGTCATTTAATCCGGACGGACTTAGAGTATTTAAAACATAGATCCAGTAGGTTTCACGTAGGTTTAGGCTTTTATGCCTGTCACCACTCAATAGGGTAGAATTTATATGTTCTATGCCCATTATTTTAAGTGTTTTTGGATCTTGATTATGTTTTAGTTGGTAGTGTCGTGACAGACTATGAGTTTGTAGCCCATGTATGATATTCCTACGATGCTCCAGAAACCTAGTGCTCAAAGCTCTAGCTGTCCGGCCAATGTATTGTAGCCCACATGGGCATGTGATGGCATAAACCACAAAGCTGGTTAGACAATTTATATTACCCTGCACCGAGTGGATAAGTCCATTTGAAGCCGATGTGATGGAATTGGATGCATTGAGATGTTTACAAGTGATGCATCTGCTACGCTTACACTGAAAATTACCGTTTGAATGATTTTTATGCTCACTGGTAGTTTCTATGCTTTTTAATCTACTGGAAAGGTATAGAGGCTATTAACAAAGTCCTAGAGACAGACACCAAGTTAGATTATACACAAAGAGAGTTCATTCTGAAAGTCATCAGATTCATTTTAGAACACAATTATTTTTTATTTGAAGATCGATACTATCTGCAGATCTGTGGAACGGCCATGGGCACGAAGTTTGCCCCCAGTTACGCAAACCTATACATGGGGCTGTGGGAGAGCATCCATGTGTGGGGGAATGCGAGACTGGGGGCTGGACTCGTGTTCTATGGCCGTTTCATTGATGACCTGCTATTTGTGTGGGACGGTGCAGAACAAGAACTACTGGACATCTTTTCTACATTTAATGACAACAATATGGGTCTAAAATTTACATCTGAAATAAACAACACCACCATCACATTCCTAGATTTGGAACTTAGTGTGGAAAGTGAGAACAAGATCATTACAAAAACATTTTTTTTAAAAGTGGCTGCTAATGGATATATACATACAGTAAGAATAGTAACCATTATGGCAAGTGGCTGGAAAATATCCCCCGTGGCCAGTTTTTAAGGGTCCGAAGAAATTGTTCTTTGGACTCGGACTACCTGACCCAGGGGGATATTCTAGTCAATAAATTTATCAATAAAGGATATGACAAAGATATCATTAATAACACATTTAGACAGGTAGGAACAATAGAGAGAAATACACTACTGGACAAAAGTAAAGCCAAAATAGAGATCAATAAGATAGTAGAAAACAAGAGGGAACATCAATTTGAGGTACCATCATTCATTACTCAATATAATAATTCATTTTCTAAAATAAAATCCATTTTAAACTCTCATTGGAGTATATTGAGAAATGATCCCATAATTGGGAATCAGCTTCCCATGAGGACACCAGTGGTTTTCAAAAAAGCTAGAAACATTAAATCCATTCTAGCACCCAGTAGATTAAAAAGCATAGAAACTACCAGTGAGAATAAAAATCATTCAAACGGTAATTTTCAGTGTAAGCGTAGCAGATGCATCACTTGTAAACATCTCAATGCATCCAATTCCATCACATCGGCTTCAAATGGACTTATCCACTCGGTGCAGGGTAATATAAATTGTCTAACCAGCTTTGTGGTTTATGCCATCACATGCCCATGTGGGCTACAATACATTGGCCGGACAGCTAGAGCTTTGAGCACTAGGTTTCTGGAGCATCGTAGGAATATCATACATGGGCTACAAACTCATAGTCTGTCACGACACTACCAACTAAAACATAATCAAAATCCAAAAACACTTAAAATAATGGGCATAGAACATATAAATTCTACCCTATTGAGTGGTGACAGGCATAAAAGCCTAAACCTACGTGAAACCTACTGGATCTATGTTTTAAATACTCTAAGTCCGTCCGGATTAAATGACTGCATAGATATTAGTACGGTCATATAAAAACACTTCAAAAAGCTCCGATATAGAGGTCTGGGTAGAACATGCTTGGCTTGTTCCCTCTATATCTGTCCAAAGTGGTGTCCTCTTAAGTCTGTTCCTTTCTAATTGATCATTTACAATTACTTTATATATATTTAGTTGTATCTTACTAATAATCACCATTTATATATATATATCACATATAATAACACTATATATAGTCTAAACACATTATTTAAATTATAGATGTTTCAAATTAAATTAGAATCATATTTATGTTTATTAATTTATATAACTTCTAAATATCACTTTATTTTTCACACCAATGCACAATAAATACAAGTACACAAAACTGTCACAAAAGACACATTTTTTACACATTACTTGCATTAATAATACAAATATTTAATATCACTATTGATAAAATTAAAATACACTATAGAAAAATCACAATGAACTCCTTTTCCAGTAGTTGACACATGGCCGATGGTGCATTTACTTTTCATTTTGTTTTACAAGTTGACTTTGGGATACAAAGTTAAAGCGAGCTACTGTCTTCGGTTCTTTCCTGTAATATTAAGAGACATAGGGTTAAAAACAACTACACACTATATAATATACAATCTCCTCCTTTTTACTAACAGTGTCTCATTTATCCAAATACAAAATTAATCATAACATCTTAAGGTTAATTACCATGAAAGGGTATATCCTTTTTCCTTTTCTTCCTTACAATTTATGACAGAATATATTCATACTGTTAGATCCAAATAGCCCATGTTTGGGTACATATGACCATCTATATTAGATGGAACATTGCCCAGACATTAAGGATCCAAATTGATTTTACATTAATTCATTAATGAACAAAATATATTAATTTCATAATTTAATGGTCACCTTTGTCGCCCATCCTCCAACCATTAACCCTCACTAGTGGTTATTCATACATGACTTTTATCCAGGTCTGCAAGGACAAAATACCAATTTATATCCCAGTACTATTAGTTAATTAAAGACACATGGGAAATAAGTAAAGTAATATAATCTAGTATTCATTTAACACATTGTAAACATAGGTAAATCCATCCGAAGCAAACATGGATAAATACTATCATTAGATGTCATTTGAGATTTAATATAATATCTGTAATGAATTTATAATTATTTATAATTCAAAAATGGTTTTAATCTCTATATATAATCTAGACCACTGATGCCTTCTCTTTGCAATAGCAATTAAATATAATCATGTGTTGTATTAGAAGCATTTAATTATTTGATTGACACACATATGTATAAAAAGCATGACGCACTTCCGTCATATATCCCCTGATGAAATCACCCTAAGAGTGAAGAAACGCGTAGGGAGGATTTATTTTTGGTATCCAGACCAGATTGAACACATATTCGTTCGCTGACTTTTACATTTTGCTTATGGACATTACTAGGACTTTAATACTGTGCCGGTCCAAATAATCCAACAACGGGTTCGCACACCCACTACTTGGCATCCGGTTCGCACTGAGGGGGCGATTAGACTTCCGGGTCAGAGTGCGACAGGCTGTCCCAACTCCTATACCTATCGGAGCACTGCGGGAGAGGACGGTGCTTCACCCAGGAGGAGTGCAGTTTGCTAGTGGAGCTACAGCGGCCTGTCAATTCTGTATGTGGACACTCTTAGGACTCTGAAATATTGCCGGTTCAATATCGAATAACGGGGTTGCATACCCACCACCTGGCATCCGGTTCATACTACGGGGCCTATTGGACTTCCGGGTCAGAGTCCCAGAGGCTGTCACAGTTCCTGCACCGATTGAAAGATTGCTGGAGAAGCTGGTACTTCACCCAAGAGGGAGCAGTGTACAAACGGAGCCACAGCAGCACGTGGAGGCGAATGAGTATACTCATAACATGCTTTTACCTTTTATTTGTTTGTGAGTGTATTTTTGTTGGACCTAATTGATTTTATTAAAAGTGTTTTTTTCATGTTGCACTAGGATAGGGCGCTTTCTTTTCTTGTTGTTTGCAGATTCTTGGGAGGTCGTTGGTCCTTGTGGAGAGCTGCCAGATCCTATTTTTGAACCCTTTTTCATTTTTCATTTTTATTTTTATTTTTTATTTTGTATTTTTATATTTTTTCAACATTTTTCATTATATATGTATTTACATTTTTGATTTAGGGTTTTTAGCATTTTTAGCTTAATAATATACTGGTCCACAATTTACACCATTTTTTACATATGTTTAGCATGTACATAGATAACCAAAAATATATCAGCTATTGAATTATATTATTTAATATTTTTAGTTTGTAGTCGATCATTTATGCTAATCAATACTGTTTATAATATAGTACAACAATATTTTAGATTTCTAGGTACCTGATAGGCGCAGTCTTTTCTTTGTTTGTAAAGATATATATATATATATATATATATATATATATATAAATATATATATATATATATATATATATATATATATATATATATATATATATACAGTATATATACACACATGATGAACCAATATACAAATAAATGTAGAAGGGTTATCAAAACCATACTGTCCTACAAATAACACTTCTCCATACAGACACACTACATTACAATGAATTTCCTTTAATAATCCTAACTGATCTTACAATCTAAATCATCACATGACAATGAAACACCTCACATTCCAATCAATACATTGCATTTACATTGTATAAATGATGCATAAAATCTATGCACCATATACATTCTGCAAATGAATGTTAACAATATCATTGCAAGCTAAATACAAACACTTCCAAACAAGTCAACTATTTTAACCAATCAAGTAAACAAAAATCAATTAGCAATCATTATTTACATCCCTAAACAATTGACAGTCCATCCCGAACAATGAAACAATTAACTAATTCACGCCTCGAGCAGAACAATTCAGCATGTTAAAAAAATATACAAAGAGCCAACCGGAATACAAACTTTAAAACCAAGGCTAGCCCTGACCTCCCTAAAACACACAATACAGTACAATATCAACAATGACATCTATCTAATTTTAAAATACTTTAAACACACATTTAAGCATAGCTGCATAGTCAAATTAATTTAAAACACATCAAATCAAGCTTTTAAAACAACATAATTTCTTACCCTGTATGTATAAATCTCTCTAGACATATATACATACATACATACAGTGGCAAGAAATGATATACCACAAAAAAAAATACACATGTTAAAAAAGCTTTAAAAAAAATGAACAAGTTAAATAAAATACATTTCTTTAGTTCACTTACCATTACTTGCCCCCACCGACTCCCGTTGATCAGCTTACTCACGAACCAATCCACAAACAGGAACCCATAAAATAAAAAACCATAAAATAATAAAAATTAAACTAAAAATCCAAATCAATCCACGGGTCTTCTACTTGTAATCCATCTTTATCTTCATTTGTATTCTTCTTTCTTCTATCTTCTTCCGGGCGGGGCGGGGTCTTCTTTCTATCTGCGGCCACGCCCTGGTCTTCTTTCTTCCCCGGAGGTCCTTCCTCCGCGGCGTCTGGCTTCAAAATGAGACGACATAGGCTTTTAAAGGCCTATGACGTCACATTTTCGTCATATGGTTCCCACGGCCCTGATTGGGCCGTAAAAACCATGTGTTTTGGCCGATAAAAATAAAAATGATGACGTCACTTAAAGGCAATGAAAGCACAGCCAATCAGAATGGCTTTGCTTCAATTGCCTTTAAGATGACGTCATGAAAAGACACATGGCCGCCCTCACATGGTATGGTAGCCAATCAGAGCGTGGGCACTCCATCCTTACTCTGATTAGCTCTAGTATACCATGTGACAGAGGCTTGGGGGGGAAAAGGATGTGACGTACTACAGCCAATCAGAGTAGGGATGGAGTTCCCACGCTCTGATTGGCTCTAGTACCATGTGACAAGCTTTCAATGACGTCACATCCAACCGCTATGGTGATTAAGGGGTTAGGGGACATTACTTTGGATGTTTTAATTTTTGTGTCTGTTTTGCAGAAGCAGAGGGGCCATGGCCAGGATAGGGGGGTAACGGTATGTGGGTAGGGGGTGAGGGTGGTTAGACCTCACAGTATGCACATTGGGTCCACCCCCCCTCCCCACATTTACATACACTGCACTCACAGCAATACCGGCAGAGAGATTTAACATTAGGGGGGAGGGGGCTTTAAACAGATTACACTCAAGGCAGAGAGATTTAACAGAAACATTAGGGGGGAGGGGCTTTAAACAGATTACACTCAAGGCAGGGAGATACAGGGGATGTAATGTACTGTATGTTGTTTATTGCAATGCTTCAATGTGTGTACAGTATAATGTTTTTTACAATTAGATAGATGTAATCCTTGGTATTGTAAGGGTTAGCTTTGGTTTTAAATTGTGTTTTCTGGTTGGTACTTATATATTGATTTTTGTTTACTTGATTGGTTAAAATAGTTGAATTGTTTGGAGTTATTGTATTTGTATTTTGCTTGCAATGATATGTTCACATTCATTTGCAGAATGTATATCGTGCATAGATTTTATGCATCATAAATACAATGTAAATGCAATGTATGGATTGGAATGTGAGGTGTTTCTTTGTCATTTGATAATTTAGATTGTAAGATCAGTTAGGATTATTAAAGGAAATTCATTGTAATGTAGTGTGTCTGTATGGAGAAGTGTTATTTGTAGGACAGTATGGTTCATCATGTATGTGTATATACTGTATATATATATATTATATATATATATATATATATATATATATATATATATATATATATATATATATATATAGGGATTGTTGATATATATATATATATATATATACAGTATATATATATATATATATATATATATATATATATATATATATATATATATATACAGTATATATATATATATATATATTGTGACAGAAACTAGGGGATGGTAATAAATTCCGTATATAGGGCTCCCAGGATACTAGACAGTTTCTATCCTGTTTGGCCTGGGAGTGCAGCCTTATAATACATACACTCCATCCCACAGTTTGGCAAGCGCTGGAACTGAGGGATGAGAGATCCAGACCAGAGTTTGTCTGCTGCTTGATTTCTGTCACCTGTCATGCTAATTAGGAATCAGGTATGAAAGACTGATTTCCTGTTTGCTCTGGTCTCCCCACAAGAGCCAGGAGGCTGGAAGGCTGCTGAACTACAGAGGGGAGAAGCCTCTTCCCCAAACAGGTTCAATCTTTCTGTTCATTTGTGTAAGACTGCAAAAGTACCGTGTTTTGATGTTGGAAGTGGAAAAGCCACTTCCAACCCTGAGTCGGGGATATCTAAGTTAAGTTATCGCTCAGGTGAGCAGCTTTTGTTTTGATCTGTTTTCTGTTGTATGCACTGTGGCAGTCTCAGTGCCTGGGACTGAATAAACCAGGCATAGCCTGTTTAAAGGAACAGTACGTGACGCCTCATCATTTAACCTACCCTAAAAGACCGTGTTCTAAACAGTCCCGGACAAACGACGGAGCCCCGGAGTAAGCCGTTTGTCACATATGGTGGAGAATGCGGGCAGAGCACTAGGGGGTCTGCGGGTTGAAGAACTTTGAAAAAAAAAAAAAAAGTTTTTTTCATCCTCTGCAAACAAGATGGAAGACGTGGTGGGTGCGCTGGTACGCAATGTCGCTGCCCAGAAAGACGTGAATGAAACCCAGCAACAGCTGTTAATAGCCCAGCAAGAAACTAATGCAAACCAGCAGCAGACGAATGCAGCCCAGCAACAGCTGCTAATAGCCCAGCAAGAGATTAATGCCAACCAGCAACAGGCGAATGCCAACCAGCAACAGGCGAATGCAAACCAGCAACAGACGAATGAAGCCCTGCAAAACGCGAATGCAAACCAGCAAGAGACAAACCGCTTGCTGAGAGAGGAGCAACAGCGGTTCGCTCAGGGCTTACAGCAGGAACTCGAGATCCTGAGGGGGACTATCAGTAACCTTCCACTGGCAGCGGCAGCCCCAGTTCCGAAAATGACCAGGGCAAGCCACTACCTTCAGAAGATGGGACCCTCGGATGATGTGGAAGCCTATCTTCTCACGTTTGAACGCACGGCACAGAGAGAGGGATGGCCAGAAGCTGAGTGGGCTGGTCTAATCGCACCCTTCCTAAGCGGCGAACCCCAGAAGGCTTACTTTGATCTAGAGCCAGCCGAAGCTAACGTCTATGCAAAATTGAAGTTCGAGATCCTCGCCCGCCTCGGCGTAACCACGGCTGTTCGCGCCCAAAGGTTTCACGCATGGTCCTTCACGATGGATAAAGCCACCCGAAGCCAGATGTATGACCTCATCCACCTCGCCCGGAAGTGGCTACAACCCGAGATCAACTCAGCCAGCCACATCGTGGAACGGTTGGTCATGGACCAGTTCTTGAGGAAACTTCCCTCTGCCTTACGCCGTTGGGTCAGTCGGAGTGACCCCCACAATGCGGATGAGCTTGTGGCCCTCGTAGAAAGGTACAATGCAGCAGAAGAGCACCCGCAACCCACAGTCGTGGAGCAACCCCACTACCCGAGGTTCCAGGACTCTTCCAGAGACGGTAAAAGGGTACCGGGGTTAAGGGGCGCTGAAGAGCGGCGACCACCTTCACGCAGCACCAGCAACAGTGGTTCGCACACTAAGGGCAATAGCCAACATGGGGAGCCGGGAAAAGGCTCTAAGTGGGACACAGACTATGTACCTAAATGTGTAAATTGTCATGAGAGGGGCCACACAGCAAAAATCTGCCCACTAAATGATGAGCCCATGCAATGCAACAGCGTGGAACCTTATTCGCTGTTGTCCCAATGTATGGGCCCTAGCCCAGAGGACCCCTTGAATAACCATCTGTGGGCATTTGTAAAGGTTAATGGTAAGAGGGTTCGGGCACTTCTTGACTCTGGGAGCATGGTCACACTAGTGTCCGAATACCTCTTGCCCATTAAGAAGAAACAGGGAAACAGTTCACAAAGAGTGGCAATTTGTTGTATACATGGGGATAATCATGAATATTCCACTGTTGATGTTTTTTTTGAAACAGAGTTTGGTTCTTTAGATTTCAAGGTGGGTATTGTACCCAAACTGGCACATGATGTGTTAATAGGGACCGACTTTCCCCATTTTCTAAAAATGTGGTCCCCCGCTCAGAATAGCGCCCAGAGTTCAATAGCGGACCATAACGAAGTATTAGAAGAAACAAATCCTTTCCCTTTTTCAGAAATGGAGGTTGACGAGGGCCCAAATAAGAAGGGGGAAAAGGAGGAGTGCTGTAAAATTCCCTTCCCCATCACTACTTTGGTAGGGAATACCCCAAATCAAGATGTTGAGCAGACACTTACCACCCCAGAACCGGATAAGACCCTCGCTGACCTAGAGGTCAGTCCTGGGAGTTTTAAGAAGGCCCAGTGGGAGGACCCCACATTAGCGGTAGCAAGGGGAAATATACGGGACCAGAATAGTACTCCTGGCCAACCAGATAGGTCACTTGCTTACCCCTACTTCGAGGTAGAGAACGACCTAGTATATCGGGTTGATAAAAGGAAATCAGTTACAACTAAACAATTGTTGGTACCACGGACATTCCGTAACGTAGTATTACACCTCGCACATAGTCATCCATTGGGGGGACACCTAGGGGTGGAAAAGACAAAAGAAAAGGTTCTCCGAAGCTTCTATTGGCCTGGGGTTCTGGCAGAAATTACGAATTATTGTTCCTCATGCCCAGAATGTCAGATCACCGCCCCGTTCAAGACGTACCGCAGCCCATTGGTACCCCTTCCCATAATAGAGGTACCATTTGACCGGATTGCTATGGATCTAGTAGGACCCCTAATAAAGTCTGCTAGGGGACATCAGCATATATTGGTAATATTAGATTATGCCACCCGATATCCGGAGGCAGTTCCCCTACGTAGCACCTCAGCTAAAAACATAGCAAAAGAGTTAGTAGTTCTGTTTTCCCGGGTCGGGATTCCTAAGGAGATTCTATCTGACCAGGGAACACCATTTATGTCCCAAGTAACGAAAGAGCTATGTAAACTCCTAAAAATCAAGCATCTCAGAACCTCAGTCTATCATCCACAAACAGATGGTTTAGTGGAAAGGTTCAATAAAACCTTAAAGAGCATGTTACGGCGGGCGGTTGATAAAGATGGGAAAAACTGGGATTGTTTGTTACCGTACCTGTTATTTGCCATTAGGGAAGTTCCCCAATCATCCACAGGCTTCTCCCCGTTTGAACTATTGTATGGCCGACACCCAAGGGGCTTACTGGATATAGCCAAAGAGACTTGGGAACACGAGGTTACCCCTTACAGAAGTGTAATAGAGCATGTTGCCCAGATGCAGGACCGCATTGCTGCAGTCCTACCCATAGTGAGGGAACACATGGAGAAAGCTCAAGAAGCACAGAGGAATACATATAATAAGGGTGCTAGGGTCAGAATTTTTTCTCCAGGTGATAGGGTACTAGTTCTGGTTCCCACCGTGGAGAGTAAATTCCTTGCTAAATGGCATGGGCCATATGAGGTCTTGGAAAGAGTGGGAGAAGTAAATTATAAGGTAAGACAGCCAGGTAGGAGGAAACCTGAGCAAATTTACCATATAAACCTACTCAAGCCCTGGAAAGATAGAGAAGTCTTGTTAACCCTAGTACCCCCAGGTCCGTCAGAGAATCAAGAAACTGACCCAGAGGTTAGCATAGCTGAAACCCTGTCTGTTCATCAGAAACGAGAGGTTCAGAATTTAGTGAAAAGAAACAAAGAAATCTTCTCTATACGGCCAGGTAGAACTAGCGTAATTGAACATGACCTAGTCTCTGAACCGGGGGTCCGAGTTAACCTTAAACCGTACCGAATCCCAGAGGCCAAAAGAAAGGCTATAAGTTTAGAGGTTAAAAAAATGCTAAAACTAGGTGTAATTGAGGAATCCCAAAGTGGGTGGAACAGCCCTATAGTCTTAGTCCCAAAGCCAGATGGTACAACAAGGTTTTGTAATGACTACCGGAAACTAAACGCGGTGTCAAAATTTGATACTTATCCTATGCCCAGGGTAGATGAACTTGTAGAGAGACTGGGCAAAGCCCGATATCTCACAACCCTAGACCTAACAAAAGGGTACTGGCAGGTTCCCCTCACAGAAAGGGCAAAAGAAAAGACAGCCTTCTCAACCCCAGACGGCCTCTTTCAGTATAAGGTGTTGCCTTTTGGCTTACATGGAGCTCCCGCCACATTCCAAAGAATGATGGATAAAATTTTAAAACCACATGCTCGGTATGCTGCCGCCTACCTGGATGATGTGGTAATCCATAGTGAAGATTGGCAATCCCACCTTCCAAAGGTCCAAGCTGTGCTTGACGCAGTCCGGTCTGCTGGACTAACTGCTAACCCCGCTAAATGCACTATTGGTCTGGAGGAGGCCAAGTATCTGGGATATTCTATTGGCAGAGGTTTACTCAAACCCCAAACACTCAAAGTGGAGGCGATACAAAATTGGCCAAGGCCAGTTACAAAAAAACAAGTAAGGACCTTTTTGGGGTTAATTGGGTACTATAGAAGGTTTATTCCCAATTTTGCAACTAAGGCAACCCCACTAACTGACCTCACAAAAGCAAGAGGACCGCTAATGGTAAAGTGGTCCCCCGAAACCGAACAGGCCTTTAGATGCCTGAAAGAAGCTCTCTGTGCCCAACTAGTGTTGGTCACACCTGACTTCTCCAAAGAGTTCGTAGTCCAAACCGACGCATCTGAGGTAGGGCTGGGGGCGGTACTCTCCCAGGAGTCTCAAGGTGAGGAGCACCCCATCCTTTATTTAAGTAGGAAACTAAATCCCCAGGAGAAAAATTACTCCATAGTAGAGAAAGAGTGTCTCGCAATAAAGTGGGCTGTAGAGACGCTCAAATACTACCTGTTGGGGAGAAAATTCCGGTTGGTCACAGATCATGCACCCCTTACCTGGATGTGTCAAAACAGGGAAAAGAATGCTAGAGTGACCAGGTGGTTCCTAAGCCTACAACCCTTTAAATTTTCTGTGGAACACAGGTCAGGGCACAAACATGGCAATGCTGACGGGTTGTCAAGGATGCACTCCCTAATATCCATGGTCGCTCATCCCTCGAGGTCTGAGCTGGGGGGGAGGATATGTGACAGAAACCAGGGGATGGTAATAAATTCCGTATATAGGGCTCCCAGGATACTAGACAGTTTCTATCCTGTTTGGCCTGGGAGTGCAGCCTTATAATACATACACTCCATCCCACAGTTTGGCAAGCGCTGGAACTGAGGGATGAGAGATCCAGACCAGAGTTTGTCTGCTGCCTGATTTCTGCCACCTGTCATGCTAATTAGGAATCAGGTATGAAAGACTGATTTCCTGTTTGCTCTGGTCTCCCCACAAGAGCCAGGAGGCTGGAAGGCTGCTGAACTACAGAGGGGAGAAGCCTCTTCCCCAAACAGGTTCAATCTTTCTGTTCATTTGTGTAAGACTGCAAAAGTACCGTGTTTTGATGTTGGAAGTGGAAAAGCCACTTCCAACCCTGAGTCAGGGATATCTAAGTTAAGTTATCGCTCAGGTGAGCAGCTTTTGTTTTGATCTGTTTTCTGTTGTATGCACTGTGGCAGTCTCAGTGCCTGGGACTGAATAAACCAGGCATAGCCTGTTTAAAGGAACAGTACGTGACGCCTCATCATTTAACCTACCCTAAAAGACCGTGTTCTAAACAGTCCCGGACAAACGACGGAGCCCCGGAGTAAGCCGTTTGTCACAATATATATATATATATATATATATATATATATATATATATATATATATATATATATATATATATATATATATATATATATTTGTTTATCTTCATGTATTTATTTATTTATTTAGATTTATTTATTTACTGTGCTGCTGCTGTGTGTGAATTTTTTTCGTAGTGGGTAGTGGGTGTGGGTGTGGTTATTTACACGGGATCCCCCTCCCCACATTTACATACAGTACACTGCACTCAGAAACACAGGCAGGGAGATTTAACCGACACAATAGGGGGAGGGGGGCTTACGCAGATTAGTCAAAGCAGGGAAGTTTAGCAGACACAATAGAGGGAGGGGTTTTTACATAGATTACAGTCAAGGCAGGGAAGTTTAACACACACAATACGGGGGAGGGGGTTTTACATAGATTAGTCAAGGCAGGGAAGTTTAATACACACAATAGGGGGAGGGGGTCTTACACAGGTTACAGTCAAGGCAGGGAGGTTTAACACACACATTAAAAATATGTATTTAATGTATTTATTGTTTATTCTGCCATAACCCTTCATTGCCTTAGCGGCTATCAGCTATGGTAACGAAGCAGCATTTCTGTATTTTTAATAATATTGTGCAGGAGCAGGGGGTCCCCTGAGCATTAACCAACGCGGTTCAGCTCTGGAGACCCCCTGCACATGTACTCTATGTACACTATGAATAAAAATGTATTTTAAATGTATTTATTTATATTAATTTATTTATTTAGATTTATTTATTTATTTTTTGGGCGGCTGCTGTGTGTGAGTTTTTTTTATTGTGGGTTGTGGGGGTGGGTGAAGGGGGTATTAGCCCCAACGTTGGTTGTTTAGGGCTAGCGGGGGTCTAGCGGGAGGCCTTAACCCCTTCATGACCGTAGCGGTATTAACTGCTACGGCCGGGAAGGGGTTAAGTGCACCCGCAACCCCCCCGCAAGTCCTAAACTCACACCAAGGGCCAAATACCCCCTTCACCCACCCCTGCTACCCACAATAAAGCGGGCACGGTGGGTTAACCCCTTCATTGCCTTAGCGGCTATCAGCTATGGTAACGAAGCAGCATTTCTGTATTTTTAATAATATTGTGCAGGAGCAGGGGGTCCCCTGAGCATTAATTTCTGGCTCAGGGAACCCCCTGCTCACTGTACAATATTATTAAAAATACAGAAATGCTGCTTCGTTACCATAGCACATAGCCGCAAAGGTAAAGAACGATTCTTTATTGATGTGTGTGTTTTATTTATACTGTACATGTGCAGAGTGTCTCCGGAGCAGAAACGTTTTTGTTTTAAGTCCGGGGACCCCCTGCTTCCCGAGATACAGGCCCCTTTAGGGGGTGCCGGTATCCCTCTGCTTTGTTTACATGCCGCGGTCACGTGATCCGGACCTTTAAATGCAGAGGGATAACGGCACCTCGTAAAGGGGCCTGTATCTTGGGGAGCAGGGGGTCCCCGGACCTGAAACCAATGCAGTTCAGCTCCGGAGACCCCCTGCACATCTACACTATGAATAAAAATGTATTTTAAATAATTTTTAATGTGCCGATGTTTGCGCTGAGAGAGCAGCGGTTCTCTCTCTGCTGCAAACACATCTTGCCAGGGGACGGCCTATAGTATCATTGATGTGCATATACAGTACTGTATGTGTATGTTAGGGGTTATAGGGGTTGTTGTTATACAGTATATACTGTATATATACAGTATATACTGCATCACAATTCATGAATTTCTCTGCTTCAAAGACAACAGCTCGCAAACGCCCCCATGCGTTTTTACACGGCATTGCAGTATTGCAGCCAGCGGGAATAAACTGCTTAAATCACGGGCGCGATATAACGCTATATACCCCGGGAGAAAACGACACAAAACCGCAGATAACCGGGATACTCCGAAATTCGCGGAGCTAGCCAAGTAAGAATAAAGTTGGTCGGTAGTGTATATTGTTTATATTGCTGCATATTAATAGAACAATATATTGTGTAGATCTATCTCATTTTATAGTTATTTCGGTATATTTATATAACAACAGTATATATATTGTTTATATTGCTGCATATTAATAGAACAATATATTGTGTATATCTACTGTATCTAATTTTATAGTTATTTCGGTATATTTATATAACAACAGTATATATATTGTTTATATTGCTGCATATTAATAGAACAATATATTGTGTAGATCTCTCTAATTGTATACTATTTTTTACTGCAAATGATGTGCTGTGCTTGTGGCCTACTGCACTGTAACTTACCGGATTGTTGATTTTCTGTACATTGTAGGGAGACAACTCTTCTGGTCGAAAAAATAAGTGAAGAGAATGATGAGAAGAGTGCATTAAGGGTCAAATACACTCTGCAGCAAAATCACAATCTCACTGTATCCGAGACCAGCATAAAGAGGGTGAGACGCAGAATTGGATGGAAATATGGACGTGTGAGGTTAGTACTGGACAGTACAGGAGGTAAAAGTGTTGTTTAAGAAATTGTACTGTACCTCTAAAATTATTTATTCCTTGTCATTACAGAGCGTACCCTATGATAAGGGACGTTAACAAAATCAAGAGAGTGGTCCAGACCCAGGCATGGATCAACAGTGGAGAAACTTTCAAGGATTGCATCTTCACTGACGAGTCTACTGTTTCGCTGGAGAGATTTGCCACCTTTGCATTCCACAAAAAAGGTTGCATATCTATGAAGCCGCGTCCAAAACACCCAGTGAAGATGCATGTGTGGGGTGCCATCTCTAGGCGTGGACCAGGCGTGGATCGTCATCTTTGAAGGTACAGTAAAATGTATGTCACACGCTTTTGCCTTACGCACTGTACTGTACTAGTGTGCAGTTTATTGAGCACTTTTCTTTTCTTGTTATAGGAATCATGAATAAAGCTTTCTTCCAAGACAAAATTGTGCCTGAGATTGTGGAATACATCACACGTGAGTTCCCGGATGATTACCGTTTCTACCAGGACAAAGACCCGAAGCACACCGCGTCAACAGCGCATATCCTTGAGCGCGGTATCAACTGGGTGAAGACGCCAGCGGAGTAAGTGCGGTAACCGTGTCTCATTTTTTAGCACTGTTTTTACTGTGTACTGTATCTCTTAAACTAATTGTCCTTTTTTCCCCCCTCCAATGACAGATCGCCAGACTTCAATCCTATCGAAATGGTCTGGCATCAGCTGAAGGACCATACCCGAAAAGTCGTGAAACCCTCCAAAAAGGATGAGTTGGCGCAAGGCATACTGAGATTTGGGAACGATGTACTCACCGTGGAACGATGCAATAAATATATTGACCACATTGCGACTGTGTTGCCCATTGTGATCGCGCGTAATGGGCAAGCATCAGGAAAGTAGTATATATATTATTACAGTATATATTATATATTATTAATTAATATTATTATCAATGTGCATTATTCATGATTATCCACCGGCCGGCCCTCAATTTCCATCTGACAGAAGAATTTAATAAAGACTGCATTATGTATTATTCATGATTATTTTTATATATTTTTTTTGTTCCTGATAAAATAAAATAAATATATATTTACATTCATGATACACACACACACACCTACACCAAAGAAAAAGAAAGAATGACAAAAAGTGGTAATTTACTGCATCAACAACATGAATCAGTTAATGTTTTTTTTAACTCATAGAGAGGTGATGCTCGGCTAGGGACGGATTAAAAACACAATGGCAAGCGTTTTATATTTGTTTTTTTTGTTCCTGATAAAATAAAATAAATATTTATTTACACTGGCGACACACTTTATTGAAGTGTGGCCAGTTCCGCAAGCCGGGAGATTTCCCGGCTTGCAAGTGGCATCCCCTCGGCGTGCCGCGCGTCACCGATGCGTGGTCACGCGTCATCGGGTGCCTGCGCCCCCTGCACGCGCGTCCAGGGCTCCCCGAGGGAGCCCTGGTGTCCCGCGATGTGGGGGACGGCGGCAGGGGGTTCCGGGGGACCCGGCGGACCCGGAGAGGAGAGGGGGAAGCCGCGATCGGCGGGCCTCTCCTCCGCTGCTTCGGCGCGCGCCCGGCACCCTCCGGCGCGCGCCAGGTAACTGCTACGGCCGAGAACGGGCAAATGCTCGAATAAACTCGGCCGCAGCAGTACATACATGATAATCATAATCATTGACAACAACCCCCCCCCCCCACACCTACTGTACACCAAAGAAAAAGAAAGAATGACAAAATAACATGAATCAGTTAATGGTTTTTTTTACTCTCAATTCTCACAGTGCTGTGCAAATCAGATTTAGATATCAAATTCGAGAAGGGATTTTCCAAAGCGTTACCGTAAACAAAGCCTCAAAGGGTTGGGGGGGGGGTTGGGTGGGTCATGCGCAGTAATCAGCTAGCTCCCATCTCAAAGAGGATTACACGCAAGCGCATAGAGATGTGATGCTCGGCTAGGGACGGATTAAAAACACAATGACAAGCTTCAGAAAGTGAATGACTCTGTAGATAAGAGTTTCAAATCCTTGAGCGAACCTTGTGTGTGTGCGTGGGGGAGGGGGGTACAGGATACAGCAGCATGAATGATTAGCTCTACTGCAGTTCAAAGAAATTGCATATTTTCAAAAGGCAGGTCATCATAATAATTTGATCCCTACACCCCCAAATACAGTACATAAAAAGCACACAAATCAACCATGTGCAGTCATACGCATAGTGTCGCAGTCAAAAGCTACAGCACAGATTGAATATCGTAATATCAAGATGGTTTATGCAGGCTTGTGGAGAAAATAAAAATAAAAAATGAGGAGAAAAAAAAAATATTTTTTTTTGGTCACTCACTCAAGCAAGCAGTGGTGAACTTTCAGACGCATGCGCAATAATCATCAGCTATCAAGCAGGAATGTGATTGAAACCAGAAAGACACACATTCAAAGGAATGGTGTGGGAGAGGTGTACTGTACTGTAGATAAGAAGTTGAAATACTGCAGTGCAGTAAATTATCCTGTGTGTGTGCGGGGGCGAGCGAGGGGAGAGCGCTGTACTGTATATGCCGAAATGTGACACTGTTACAGCACACACCACACGCCTATGCGTTTCAACAATTTTCAAATGAGATATACAGCACTGCACATGCATGTATAAATATGCAAATTTACAATTACTGCGCGCGCACATGCAGACTGTGTACTGACGTAGGTTGAACTGCTAAAGTACTGTATTAGACTTCCAAGACAACAGCTCGCGAATGCCCCCCTGGGTTTTTAGACGGTATTGCAGTATTGCAGACAGCGATAATAAAATGCTAATACTACGAGCGCTAAAATAACGCAATTCACTCAGGAACAAAAAAAAACGCATCTGCCCGCGATTATCAGAGCGCCGCGGATCCGGCCGCATTAGGATAAAGGCGGCCGCCACTGTACAATGTGCCACTTTGACATGTGCTGCAAGCAGACTAAAGCTGTTCTGACTGGGTTTATATGGGCCTAAAAAGTCACCTGACAGTTTGGTTCTGTCTACTTAATTAGCACATCTGTGGCAAATTAAAACAGATAGTTTTCTACCCAGGGTGTTCCCTGCCTAGGTGTGAAAGCTTAATTCAATTAAGAGTTGAAGGAGACAGGATTCAGATGTGGGATATTACCTAAGATTGTTTCAGTTGCATATACTAACATACACACAGCAAAGGGTTGAAGGAGACAGGATTCAGATGTGGGATATTACCTAAGATTGTTTCAGTTGCATATACTAACATACACACAGCAAAGGGTTGAAGGAGACAGGATTCAGATGTGGGATATTACCTAAGATTGTTTCAGTTGCATATACTAACATATGCAGAGCAAAGGGTTGAAGGAGACAGGATTCAGATGTGGGATATTACCTGAGGAGAGAAAATGATCTTGTTAGGATAAGAGGTCCTTCCTTTTAAACTTCAGTTGTCCAGTCCTGCCACTTACAATGTGCCACTTGGACATGTGCTGCAGGCACATGTGGATTATGTTAATACTAGTTTCTTTCTTTTTTTATTTATTTTTTGGGTGGGTGGAGCTTAGTTCCTATTCAGAATGTACTATTGAATATAGCTTTGTTATACAGGTTTTATACCATTATGCAAGTAAGTGTGCTGTAGCAGTAAAGAAAAAAAGGTTATATCTGTTGCGCTTGGCCCCAAGGTAAATATATAAAAAAAATAGTATACAACCGGATGGAAGGTGGTGTCCACTTGGGCTCTCCTCATGAAGACAATCAATCATGTAAAAAATATAAAAGCAAACATAGGGCCTCATGCAGTAAGCGTCGATTAAGTGAAATCGGCAAGCTTACCGATTAGTCATGTTAATGGCGATTTTTCCTCTCCGTATGCAGTAAGTGCCGAATACATTCAAAATCAACCCGAAAACAAATCCGCCCACTCTCACGATGATTAGCCGATCACACACAGGTGTATCGGCGTGCGTGGCGGGGTGCTGATAGGTTGCCCAATCACAAATCTTGCTGAATCAGGCGAAACAAGCATGTATTGGATTGCGCGCCATATTTAAAGGCAACGTGTACTGCTAATCATTCTCTGTGTTGTTGGGAGTGAGAGAGAGACGCACAGAGCTGGCTGATTGAACATTTGCATATTGACGGAGATACTTGTTGTGTATTGGGTGAGCTTTGTCCATTGTTGTTTTGTTTACATCTTTGTCTTGTTTTATATGTGGAAGTGTTTCGTGTGATTGGCTGTACATTAGTTGTCTGTTTTTTGTGAGTGCTGGAAGTATGCCCGCAAAGCGTGGGAAGAGTGATGCTGGTGGGAGTGGGAGTGCTACTCGTGCGAGTACGCGTCGGAGTGAACGTACTGTTCAGGGGAGTGATGTTGCTGGTGCACCGAGTGGTGTTGCTGGGAGTGGGAGTGCTGGTGCTGGGAGTGGGAGTGTTGTTGCTGGGAGTGGGAGTGCTGTTGCTGTGAGTGGGAGTGCTGTTGCTGTGAGTGGGAGTGTTGTTGCTGGGAGTGGGAGTGCTGTTGCTGGGAGTGGGAGTGCTGTTGCTGGGAGTGGGAGTGCTGGTGCTAGGAGTGGGAGTGCTGGTGCTAGGAGTGGGAGTGCTGGTGCTAGGAGTGGGAGTGCTGGTGCTGTGAGTGCTGCTGGTGGCGCAGTTGCTGATGGGGTGTCTGGTGGTGGCGTGCTTGCTGGTGGGCAGCTTTTGGAGGCTCTTCCATTGGAAGAAGGAGAGTCCAGTCAGCACCAGCCAAGCTCTGACCCTAAACCTGCTCGGAAGAAACGTGTGGAGAAGCCACGTAATCCTCGCTTCAATGACCAGGAAAATACAGCTCTTGTCACTGGCATTCTGGAGCACTATGACAGTATATATGGACATTTACTAGGTAAGTGTACCTTTACATTTATTATTCAAATACATGTGATCCTAGGTCATCTGAGTTTTGTTCATATGCAAATATGGGTTCAGAATATCTTTCTATGTTAATTAGTCTGGAAACACAGCTTTTTATCATGCCTTACAAGGACAACTAAACACAGGCGGTCAATTTGCCATAACTGCATACAATATGAATGCAACCTTGCTTACATGTATAGGTTTAGTAGTGAATGCTCATGTGCTTCACATATTACACATAAAACAGCATGTTTGCTATCTCTTGGAACAGCTAGCAGTGTAGGAAACTGGTGCTTCTATTATTAATCATTTACCTCATATATTTTATATGTTTTTCAAGGGCGGACAAGTTCAGCAAGCAGAAAAGAAATGTGGGACACAATAGTCATTGGTGTCAATGCGTGTGGGAATCATGTGAGGGACAAGCGGAATTGTCACAAGAGATTTGATGATATTAGGTCCAAATTGAAAAAGAAAATACAACACCAACGCGTGCATGCTACTGGCACTGGAGGTGGGCCCACACCACAACGTCTCATATTAAGTCCATTGGAGGAGCTGCTTCGGGCAAAATTACTTCCCGTCGTCGTGGAAGGCTTACCTGGTGACCGTGATATAGGAATTTACCCCTCACAATTTCCACCAGGTGAGAAATATTACTGTACTAGGCGTGTCGTTGCTTACAGTTATTTTGCATAGTTACACTGCTTTTTATACTGTCTTCACAATATAAGCATACCTGCATCTATGTATGTATATGTCTGATTCTGTATATATATATATCTCAAAATAGACATATATGTTGTAGTCCTACTAAAAGCAGTAACTAATATAGCACGTGCCATTGCGTGCTCATTTACATGTGAATTCCCAAAATGCATTGCTGCAGTGGAAGCAATTGATGGTGGGCGAAGATGGGGAACAACAGGGTAGTACACATGTGTAACACATGTTAATGAGAAATTATTAGTAGCTACAGGTACAGAACAGAAATATGTATAATATTATTGTGTATTTTATTTATTTTACTCCGACAAACATGACATTACTGCCTATTTTAAGCATGCATCAAATATATTGCATGCAACGGCCTACAAACATCACTTGCACTAACACATCTATAGTTGTTTATGAAAAGGTCCATTTTTGCTTTAAGTCATATACAGACAGCATAATGAGGCACACGTATCATATTTTATGTCATTGTTTTCATAACTTCAAAACTGCACACGACTATTTAGCTCATCTACCATTGTGTTAAAGCAGCTGCAATTAATATCTCATCACAGCATACACTTCAACAGAGGGGGTGGGGTTCAGCACACACACTAATTACAGCCTCATTTTAGGGTCAACTTAGTTCACACCATTTTCACCTGTTTCAAGTAATTGAAAGGTGTGGCTGATTAGGCTTTTTGGGGAAGGGAATACCGTTCTTACAACCTGACTAGCACAACTGAAGTTAATCACACTCATTTGAAAGCTTCACTTTAGCTACTAAATGCCCCAACAACTCATTACTTATCAAAGCGTACGTCACACATTAGTTCACTCATATCTATAGTTGAACTACTATCAACGACACATTATCACACACTGCATGTGTTGTCTTGTTGAGTCACAGCCACATTCAGGTGTGCCACATCTTATATTAATGTACCACACATATCCTCTACCAAAAACAACACTTTTTGCAATATGACCACCTTCATGATAACCATTGTGAATGGTCATCTCATGATAGTTATGTACATTATGATACTGATATCACTACACAACATATGATTTTTATGTACAAATTTTATCTATTTATCCTCACGCATTACTGCAGGAACATAGTATGTTTTATGTTAGGGAACTCAAAAGTTCTAAGTACACAGGCATGCACATTGTTATTACAACTATTTATGTTCACTTTCACACACACATTTTGGGTTAAGGAAATGATGCTGTTAGGTACTCATAAATACAGAACATACAATAACTGTTTGTTCAATATTTACACATGTAAATGTAAAACTTATGTTATTGTTATATATAGTTGCCCCTGAAGGACATGTGTCACCTGAGACTGAACAAGTGTCTTCACCTGGGTCAGCCAGCTCAACACACCTAGAAGGTGAGTGTATCAGTTGGTGGCCATATAATATGTGCTCTTCTATACAGTATGTTATGTTGTCATGTTCATTATTTGTTTTGCACATCTTCTTTAAATAGGATTACTTAGTGTCAGTGAAAATGAAGTGTAAGGCAACTTGTATTGTGTTAGTGATGTTAACTATCATGTAGGAGTTGTGAGTTTACAGCAAGTTTTCATTCACTCATATTTCATACTGAGTCCAAACATTATTCTTAAGTCAAGGTAGTTTTTAATGTGAGGTTATAAAACGTATGGAAACATGTTAGTTGTTACTTATGACACAGTACAATTACATAGTAACACAGCAGAGATTAACATGCCATTTAATAATGTGTACATTTATTTGTAGAACATGATGAAGAGGATTTTGATGATGATGATGATGATGATGATGATGATGATGATGATGCCGCCGCCGCCGCCATAGACACACAAATACAAGCAAGTGACCATGAAGAGGTTCCAATTGAAACTGTTTTACCGCCAAAACGTCCAGCAAATACCACATATGATGCAATTGTAGCTTCTGAGGGAAAAATTGTGGAAGCAGAAAATCGTCGCCATTCTGACCTGATGACAGTGCTGGAAAGGATGATTGCACTGCAGGAAGAAACAGTTTCACAATTGGCACATCTCCACAGAGTCTTCATTGAAGTGCCTAAACAGTTGCAAAAAATCAACACCTCATTCGAAGCATTAGTTGTTCAGCAAACACAAGCTAATTACTGGAGAATGACTAATGTACCACAATTCAACACCTCCCAGCCAGGATCTGTTCATGCAGGTCAGTTTTCACCACATTCATCTGATATTCATTCACCAGGCCCAAATGTTACCGGTCAAGTAGCAGACATTGCTGTGCAGGTTCCTGATGACATCCTACCGCTGCCATCTGTACAAATTCAGCAGCAGACACCTACAAAGGAGGCGACAAAAACAAAACAAGACACACATGAAACAGACCAACCATCACTTGTGCAGTGTCTACCAACTTGCTCACATGTGTCAGTGGGCACAAGCCCTGTCCGTGAACAGTCACTACCCAAAAGCCCTGTAGGTGAGTCACTGCCCAAAAGCCCTGTAGGTGAATCGCTGCCCAAAAGCCCTGTAGGTGAATCGCTGCCCAAAAGCCCTGTAGGTGAATCGCTGCCCAAAAGCCCTGTAGGTGAGTCACTGGCCACAAGCCCTGTAGGTGAACAGTCACTACCCAAAAGCCCTGTAGGTGAGTCACTGCCCAAAAGCCCTGTAGGTGAATCACTGCCCAAAAGCCCTGTAGGTGAGTCACTGGCCACAAGCCCTGCCCGTGAAGTGCCAGAGGCCACTCAAAGTGGCTCTGTTGTGCCTAAAGTTGGTGGCAAAAGGAAAATTCAAGAGACAACAAGCAGGCCTGTTACTCGCTCGCAAAAGGAACAAAAAAAATAAATGTTATAATTCAGAAAATATGTCTTTGGCCTTGTTTTGTTGACTTCAGATTATCTAATTACTATTGTATGTATGCTGAAGACTGTGTTGTTTCCAAACTTTCAAGTATGTTCTTGTACACGTGAAGTTTTGGAAATGTTAACACTCCTAATTAATGAATAGTGTTATAAATATTTATGTTTTAATCGTCTGTTCAGTAATGGTCCACCAGGAGCCAGTTGCTAAGTTTAGAGAAGCTGCCATTGACTTTGCAGCAAAACATTGCATTTGGGTGTGTTAATTGATGTAATCATTGCATGTGCATATTATTTTCATGCAATTATAAAAGCACCTATTTAACTGCAAACATCTTTCTTGTACGTGTACAGCAGGATTTTGTGTTAAATATTACTTACCTTTGGTGGCCATTGTAATGTTGTCCTTTAATCATTTATGTGTTCTTGTTTCAAGAACATCTCTGAATTTATACTAAAATATATGTCGTATGTATTGATATATGCACACACACACACAGACACACACTGTGTGTGTGTGTGTGTATATATATAGTACTATCTAAACTGGTATAGATGTATTTACAAAAAACATACACTTCATGCTTCCTTGTGAAAACACACTATTTTAATAATACAGGCCTAATGTTTGACAACTATACTAAGTGTGAGCCTCTAACATTATTGGGTGCAAACAAATGTTTATGACTTAATTCACTCATGTTTATCACCATTTAAATAGGTTTCATACAAGGCCTACTTACTGCCATCAATATGTTGTGTGTACTCCTGCAATATATAAAAAAAAAAAAAAAGATACATTATATATATATATATATATATATATATATATATATATATATTGTGACAGAAACCAGGGGATGGTAATAAATTCCATATATAGGGCTCCCAGGATACTGAACAGTTTCTATCCTGTCTGGCCTGGGAGTGCAGCCTTATAATACATGCACTCCATCCCACAGTTTGGCAAGCGCTGGAACTGAGGGATGAGAGATCCAGACCAGAGTTTGTCTGGCTGCCTGATTTCTGTCACCTGTCATGCTAATTAGAAATCAGGTATGTAAGACTGATTTCCTGGTTGCTCTTGTCTCTTCTCCAGAGCCTGGAAGGCTGCTGAACACAGTGGGGAGAAGCCTCTTCCCCACACAGGTTCAATCGTTCTGTTCATTTGGCTAAGTCTGCAAAAGTACCTTGTTTTGTTGTTGGAAAGTGGAAAAGCCACTTCCACCCTGAGTTAGGGAAATCTAAGTTAAGTTATCGCTCAGGTGAGCAGCTTTTGTTTTGATGTGTTTTGTTGTATGCACTGTGGCAGTCTCAGTGCCTGGGACTGAATAAACCAGGCCCAGCCTGTTTAAAGGAACAGTACGTGACGCCTCCTCATTTTAACCTACCCTAAAAGACCGTGTTCTAACCGTCCCGGACAAGCGGCGGAGCCCCGGAGTAAGCTGTTTGTCACATATGGTGGAGAATGCGGGCAGAACACTAAAAGGTCTGGGGGTTAAAGAACTTTAAAAAAAAAAAAAAAAAAAAAAAGTTTTTTTTCTCTCTCTCCAAACAAGATGGAAGACGTGATGAGTGCGCTGGTACGCAATGTCGCTGTCCAGAAAGATGCGAATGAAGCTCAGCAACAGGTGAGTGAAACTCAGCGACAGCTGTTAATAGCCCAGCAAGAGACTAATACAAACCAGCAAGAGACAAACCGCTTGCTGAGAGAGGAGCAACAGCGGTTCGCTCAGGGCTTACAGCAGGAACTCGAGATCCTGAGGGAGACTATCAGTAACCTTCCACTGGCAGCGGCAGCCCCAGTTCCGAAAATGACCAGGGCAAGCCACTACCTTCAGAAGATGGGACCCTCGGATGATGTGGAAGCCTATCTTCTCACGTTTGAACGCACGGCACAGAGAGAGGGATGGCCAGAAGCTGAGTGGGCTGGTCTAATCGCACCCTTCCTAAGCGGCGAACCCCAGAAGGCTTACTTTGATCTAGAGCCAGCCGAAGCTAACGTCTATGCAAAATTGAAGTTCGAGATCCTCGCCCGCCTCGGCGTAACCACGGCTGTTCGCGCCCAAAGGTTTCACGCATGGTCCTTCACGATGGATAAAGCCACCCGAAGCCAGATGTATGACCTCATCCACCTCGCCCGGAAGTGGCTACAACCCGAGATCAACTCAGCAAGCCACATCGTGGAACGGTTGGTCATGGACCAGTTCTTGAGGAAACTTCCCTCTGCCTTACGCCGTTGGGTCAGTCGGAGTGACCCCCACAATGCGGATGAGCTTGTGGCCCTCGTAGAAAGGTACAATGCAGCAGAAGAGCACCCGCAACCCACAGTCGTGGAGCAACCCCACTACCCGAGGTTCCAGGACTCTTCCAGAGACGGTAAAAGGGTACCGGGGTTAAGGGGAGCTGAGGAGCGGCGACCACCTTCACGCAGCACCAGCAACAGTGGTTCGCACACTAAGGGCAATAGCCAACATGGGGAGCCGGGAAAAGGCTCTAAGTGGGACACAGACTATGTACCTAAATGTGTAAATTGTCATGAGAGGGGCCACACAGCAAAAATCTGCCCACGAAATGATGAGCCCATGCAATGCAACAGCGTGGAACCTTATTCGCTGTTGTCCCAATGTATGCGCCCTAGCCCAGAGGACCCCTTGAATAACCATCTGTGGGCATTTGTAAAGGTTAATGGTAAGAGGGTTCGGGCACTTCTGGACTCTGGGAGCATGGTCACACTAGTGTCCGAATACCTCTTGCCCATTAAGAAGAAACAGGGAAACAGTTCACAAAGAATGGCAATTTGTTGTATACATGGGGATAATCATGAATATTCCACTGTTGATGTTTTTTTTGAAACAGAGTTTGGTTCTTTAGATTTCAAGGTGGGTATTGTACCCAAACTGGCACATGATGTGTTAATAGGGACCGACTTTCCCCATTTTCTAAAAATGTGGTCCCCCGCTCAGAATAGCGGCCAGAGTTCAATAGCGGACCATAACGAAGTATTAGAAGAAATAAATCCTTTCCCGTTTTCAGAAATGGAGGTTGACGAGGGCTCAAATAAGAAGGGGGAAAAGGAGGAGTGCTGTAAAATTCCCTTCCCCATCACTACTTTGGTAGGGAATACCCCAAATCAAGATGTTGATCAGACACTTACCACCCCAGAACAGGATAAGACCCTCGCTGACCTAGAGGTCAGTCCTGGGAGTTTTAAGAAGGCCCAGTGGGAGGACCCCACGTTAGCGGTAGCAAGGGGAAATATACGGGACCTGAATAGTACTCCTGGCCAACCAGATAGGTCACTTGCTTACCCCTACTTCGAGGTAGAGAACGACCTAGTATATCGGGTTGATAAAAGGAAATCAGTTACAACTAAACAATTGTTGGTACCACGGACATTCCGTAACGTAGTATTACACCTCGCACATAGTCATCCATTGGGGGGACACCTAGGGGTGGAAAAGACAAAGGAAAAGGTTCTCCGAAGCTTCTATTGGCCTGGGGTTCTGGCAGAAATTACGAATTATTGTTCCTCATGCCTAGCATGTCAGATCACCGCCCCGTTCAAGGCGTACCGCAGCCCATTGGTACCCCTTCCCATAATAGAGGTACCATTTGACCGGATTGCTATGGATCTAGTAGGACCCCTAATAAAGTCTGCTAGGGGACATCAGCATATATTGGTAATATTAGATTATGCTACCCGATATCCGGAGGCAGTTCCCCTACGTAGCACCTCTGCCAAAAACATAGCAAAAGAGTTGGTAGTTCTGTTTTCCCGGGTTGGAATTCCTAAAGAGATTCTATCTGACCAGGGAACACCATTTATGTCCCAAGTAACAAAAGAGTTATGTAAACTCCTAAAAATCAAGCATCTCAGAACCTCAGTCTATCATCCACAAACAGATGGTTTAGTGGAAAGATTCAATAAAACCTTAAAGAGCATGTTACGCCGGGCGGTCGATAAAGATGGGAAAAACTGGGATTGTTTGTTACCGTACCTGTTATTTGCCATTAGGGAAGTTCCCCAATCATCCACAGGCTTCTCCCCGTTTGAACTATTGTATGGCCGACACCCAAGGGGCTTACTGGATATAGCCAAAGAGACTTGGGAACACGAGGTTACCCCTTACAGAAGTGTAATAGAGCATGTTGCCCAGATGCAGGACCGCATTGCTGCAGTCCTACCCATAGTGAGGGAACACATGGAGAAAGCTCAAGAAGCACAGAGGAATACGTATAATAAGGGTGCTAGGGTCAGAATTTTTTTTCCAGGTGATAGGGTACTAGTTCTGGTTCCCACCGTGGAAAGTAAATTCCTTGCTAAATGGCATGGGCCATATGAGGTCTTGGAAAGAGTGGGAGAAGTAAATTATAAGGTAAGACAGCCAGGTAGGAGGAAACCTGAGCAAATTTACCATATAAACCTACTTAAGCCCTGGAAAGATAGAGAAGTCTTGTCAATCCTAGTAACCCCAGGTCCGTCAGAGAGTCAAGAAACTGACCCAGAGGTTAGCATAGCTGAAACCCTGTCCGTTCATCAGAAACAAGAGGTTCAGAATTTAGTGAGAAGAAACAAAGAAATCTTCTCTACACAGCCAGGTAGAACTAGCGTAATTGAACATGACCTAGTCTCTGAACCGGGGGTCCGAGTTAACCTTAAACCGTACCGAATCCCAGAGGCCAAAAGAGAGGCTATAAGTTTAGAGGTTAAAAAAATGCTAAAACTAGGCGTAATTGAGGAATCCCAAAGTGGGTGGAACAGCCCTATAGTCTTAGTCCCAAAGCCAGATGGTACAACAAGGTTTTGTAATGACTACCGGAAACTAAACGCGGTGTCAAAATTTGATACTTATCCTATGCCCAGGGTAGATGAACTTGTAGAGAGACTGGGCAAAGCCCGATATCTCACAACCCTAGACCTAACAAAAGGGTACTGGCAGGTTCCCCTCACAGAAAGGGCAAAAGAAAAGACAGCCTTCTCAACCCCAGATGGCCTCTTTCAGTATAGGGTGCTGCCTTTTGGCTTACATGGAGCTCCCGCCACATTCCAAAGAATGATGGATAAAATTTTAAAACCACATGCTCGGTATGCTGCTGCCTACCTGGATGATGTGGTAATCCATAGTGAAGATTGGCAATCCCACCTTCCAAAGGTCCAAGCTGTGCTCGACGCAGTTCGGTCTGCTGGACTAACTGCTAACCCCGCTAAATGCACCATTGGTCTGGAGGAGGCCAAGTATCTGGGGTATTCTATTGGCAGAGGTTTACTCAAACCCCAAACACTCAAAGTGGAGGCGATACAAGGTTGGCCAAGGCCAGTTACAAAAAAACAAGTAAGGACCTTTTTGGGGTTAATTGGGTACTATAGAAGGTTTATTCCCAATTTTGCAACTAAGGCAACCCCACTAACCGACCTCACAAAAGCAAGAGGACCGCTTATGGTAAAGTGGTCCCCCGAAACCGAACAGGCCTTTAGAAGCCTGAAAGAAGCTCTCTGTGCCCAACCAGTGTTGGTCACACCTGACTTCTCCAAAGAGTTCGTAGTCCAAACCGACGCATCTGAGGTAGGGCTGGGGGCGGTACTCTCCCAGGAGTCTCAAGGTGAGGAACACCCCATCCTTTATTTAAGTAGGAAACTAAATCCCCAGGAGAAGAATTACTCCATAGTAGAGAAAGAGTGTCTCGCAATAAAGTGGGCTGTAGAGACGCTCAAATACTACCTGTTGGGGAGAAAATTCCGGTTGGTCACAGATCATGCACCCCTTACCTGGATGTGTCAAAACAGGGAGAAGAATGCTAGAGTGACCAGGTGGTTCCTAAGCCTACAACCCTTTAAATTTTCTGTGGAACACAGGTCAGGGCACAAACATGGCAATGCTGACGGGTTGTCAAGGATGCACTCCCTAATATCCATGGTCGCTCATCCCTCGGGGTCTGAGCTGGGGGGGAGGATATGTGACAGAAACCAGGGGATGGTAATAAATTCCATATATAGGGCTCCCAGGATACTGAACAGTTTCTATCCTGTCTGGCCTGGGAGTGCAGCCTTATAATACATGCACTCCATCCCACAGTTTGGCAAGCGCTGGAACTGAGGGATGAGAGATCCAGACCAGAGTTTGTCTGGCTGCCTGATTTCTGTCACCTGTCATGCTAATTAGAAATCAGGTATGTAAGACTGATTTCCTGGTTGCTCTTGTCTCTTCTCCAGAGCCTGGAAGGCTGCTGAACACAGTGGGGAGAAGCCTCTTCCCCACACAGGTTCAATCGTTCTGTTCATTTGGCTAAGTCTGCAAAAGTACCTTGTTTTGTTGTTGGAAAGTGGAAAAGCCACTTCCACCCTGAGTTAGGGAAATCTAAGTTAAGTTATCGCTCAGGTGAGCAGCTTTTGTTTTGATGTGTTTTGTTGTATGCACTGTGGCAGTCTCAGTGCCTGGGACTGAATAAACCAGGCCCAGCCTGTTTAAAGGAACAGTACGTGACGCCTCCTCATTTTAACCTACCCTAAAAGACCGTGTTCTAACCGTCCCGGACAAGCGGCGGAGCCCCGGAGTAAGCTGTTTGTCACAATATATATATATATATATATATATATATACATATATACACACACACACACTATACATATAGTACAATATACACTTTATATATATATATTTTTATGAGAGAGATATATTTATATATATATAGATACACACGTATTTAAACTCATGCAGACAGGTAGTTAACCAGACTTTCAAATACACACAGAAAAGTATGTGGGAAAAAAAAATTCATTTTGCAGGTGTGTGTATTTACTGATATGGCTGTCTAAGCACTATTTTCACACAGTGCTCTTTGTTATTTTTCTAGAAAACTCAATGTTACTGAAATAAGTGTAGGAATGTTTTCACAAACGAGATAAAATAATGATACATGTTTTTCCCACATTCGCCTATCACTAACCACAAAACTTAAACCAATTAAAAGGACACATCCAATTGGCGTTTGAAATAAGGAGTAAAAGTAGTTACTTTTGTTGACCTTGAAAACGAAACACAGGATTTTGTTAGCCATTGAGCAGAATCATTTTGATGAGCAAAGAAGACAGAACTGCACACATCTTTTGTGCTACTCTGACATGGCTGATGAATTCGTTAACAATATGAATCCCCTTTTAGGGTATAAGTACATGGTTTCAGAAGCAATTTTAAACAGTCGCGGTCAAAAAGCAAGCACACGCCAAATCTATGATTTGATTCGAGCAAAATATCCTTATTACCAAGACCGTAGGCATGCGCGGAATTTTAATTCCTCAATAAGATTCACTTTATCAACTAATGACTTTTTTGAACGTGTGCAGGATAAGCTAGAACACACCTATGGTTTCTGGAAGATTGCAAAGGAAAAGCATTTTACCCTGAAAGAGGGCACATATATTGTTGTGAAAGGCATATTTATTCCTAATGCCAATAGCAATGGATCCGCTACTACTGTTCCGTGTGAATCGATACCTGCTGCAATATCTGCACCCTCCATTCCTGAAACCCACATTGTACAACAACAAAAGTACTATGATTATGTACCAAGCCTTTCAGCTGAAAATGCATTGGAATGGGAACCAGAAGAAATGAACCTACCTCCCGACCAATTGTTTGAAGAAAGCAGTGGCGATTCCTATGAGCGCTTCATGGAGGAGATGTGTGTCATACTGGATTCAGCGGGTGGGTCAAGCGTGGATGAAAATGCCTTGCATTTCTGGAGCGACCAGTTGCAGCCAGACGAAGAGTTAATTCTAGAAGAATGGTAAATATAACAACCGTTATGCGTTGACTGTGCGTTTAAATGTTTTTTTTTTTTTTTGTTTTTTTTTAACCACCATTTTCCCTTTCAATGCGTGGATACAGCGTAACATTGCAGACTGCATAACATGTAGCGATCACAAAGAAATTGTTGCCGAATACAATATAGTATAACCTGAAAGAGTAGTACACATTGCTGACGGAATAAATATACGTACTTTCCTATCCCTTTAACCATATTAGCAACATTTTAACATAACTCTAACACATACCTGTTTTGTTATCATGCAACATTTAAAAGCGGGTCCACCACGTATGACGTGGGACCCTTGTCATGGCCCAAGGCATCCTTAAAAAGGATTACGGATGTAAGTCCCGCCCCCAAGCGACGTGCGCGCCTCAAAGCCTATTGGCTGTCATGTTTTGTTATAGTAACGATAACTGCAGTGTGTCATGTGTGCGGCTCAGTGTTTGTAGCCGTAAAGTGGGCGTTAGCCGAATGTTAATTGAGTGGGAGGAGAGTTAGCGTGCGTTTCACGCTGGTTTAACATGACGTCACACGTATTGCATTTGCGCATTGTGTTATCGGCCGTCCTTTCTGTCCAAACACGTCTGTTTAAAAAGAATACAGATGTACTCGTTTAGAACGAATGTAGTTTCGTATTCATTGTATTTGAAATAAAGATTTTATGTTTAATGGTATTTTCAAGATGTATTGAACGCACAACGTACGCTTTGTTTTGCGCATGCGCTAACAGTTAGTGCAGCCAAGCGTGAAGTGCGTGCGCACACTAAGATGTGCGCGCACATTTTTCAGTATACAGGCAACGTTCACATCATATACATAGTTATGCCTGCTACAAATTTAAAGAAACATTACATACTGATGTACACTTGTACTTCTAACATATAAGTGAGTGACGTGTGTATGTACACAATCATATAGAGCTGTGTAATGCGTTGTCACGGATACATATATAGTAAGGTGCCATATTTGACCATCATGTGTTTGCTGTATTTCAGAGATGTCGGGGAAGATACAATCGGATCAATGTATGATTTCAGAAGAGTCTACCTTTATATGAGATGGTTGTGAGGAGGAGCCACCGACTACTATACTACATATGGAACTAATTTTATATTGCTTGCAGCGCTTATTAACAAACAATTAAAAATGTGATACCCTTATGCCTATATTGCATAAGCACTTAATTAACATAATGATGTTGCAAAATAGTGCCTCATGAATTTTTATTGAGTGTTCTTTAATGACTACTATCATTTTATGGCATGGTGTGTTTTATATATAACAACCATTCCCACTCTGCTAACACATTTGTGAATTCTATTGTGTAATGGAACGTATGACTGTCGAAACTATGTAACAATAATAATAATAATAATAATAATATGAGCATGTTCATGTATAGTGCTGCTAGTTGTACACAGCGCTTTACAGACACATTTTTCAGGCTGAGGTCCCTGGCCCGTGGAACTTACAATTTATTTTTTGCCGCCTGAGGCACAGGGAGATAAAGTGACTTGCCCAAGGTCACAAGGAGCCGACACCGGGAATTGAACCAGACTCCCCTGCTTCAAAATCTCAGTGCCAGTGTGTGTCTTTACTCACTGAGCCACTCCTTCTCCCAATGTAAAGGACACTTACAACCAACTAGCCATTTCTTGTTAAAAATCTCTTGTTACATGGGTATGTTGATAAAATGGTTTGGGACTGTAGCAAATAATGTTATTGGCCAGATGTTGTGGTCCCCTACAATGCATGATGTTCTGATTATGACATCAACATCATGTAATGAAGTACGTTTCTGTGTATATTTCATTAACCTAACTAACTATAGTTTACTGTGTTTATTAAACGTTCTAAAAATACATAGTATAGTCAATATGATGATATAAGCTACCATAATAAAGCTGGTGTTATCATTTGTCGGTGTTATACATGGATCCTACACAAATTGATACAGACACAAACAGTTGTCTTACAAAGTGTGTCTATGCTAATGTGCACGTGATTGACGTTACAATTGTGACAATACTTGATAATTATCATCATGATAATGATGAAGTGACGTGATTTATATTGCAAAAATATTACCAACATTGTCATATTGGTAAATTAGAAATGCTAAATGACAGTAACATTAGTGACAAATTTGTCTTCTCTGTTAACAGTTTAACACTTGGTACATGTAGGACACATCCACACACGTGTGACTTATACATACACATGTCACAAATGTAAATTAATGTTGACTATTAATTCCTAGCATTACAAAACACCAACATTGCTAAATATAAGATGTAGTACGCATTGTTGTGATTGCAGGCATTCATGCAAGGAGTTTTATGATCAGTCAATTTCATCCGTGATGAATGATGTCCCGTAAGTAAAGAAATAAGTACAGTTATCCCCTTGTCTCCAAACACCTCTATATTACATTAATGGAATTTATAAGGAAACATACATAAAATGTGATGAAATGGGAGTAATCATTTTCTAATACAATGCACATGAAAGCTCAAGAGTAGCTAAATGCATATACATGATACAGAAAGTACATATATGTAACATTTGTGTTTAAACCAATATGTTGGGTTTTGACTTCAAATAATTATAGGAAGATTGATGTAGGCACATCTTATGAGAGATGTCAGCAAATATACATACCATGATCAGTCATACTGGAGATATACCTATAATGCAAAGGAACAATATATAAATTGCAAACATTGACATGCCATCTTCAGTACCGTAAACAACACAGCAAAGTGTGTATTTGGTGTTAAATGTGCAACACCATGTATATTTCATGACATTCAAAATGTAAATCAGGCTGGTGTACACATCATATGGATGTACATGTTACACTGCACCAATAACATTGTATGTAAGCATACTAGAAGCATGAATGAGTATGGGCATAATATGTGTATTGTGTTAGCATAAGGAACAACACAATGCTAAAATATTAGTGCTTTGTTACCCCAGTTGTATTCACATACACACAACTAAAGTACAATTGAAGAGGGATTATATAACCTGTGCAACAATAACATACCGGTGCCACATCCCTTTGTGCACACAGCAGAGAAAAGAAAGGTGTGCAACCCATATTCATCTGTGTCCTACCAGAAGGGTATATAAAAAAACATTATTGTTAAGATAACATAATGTAAGTATAAAAGTATAACTTGGAACATATATGTTTTTACTTACAAGAAAAAAATGAATTGATGAGATTCTGGCGTGTCTGGCCACCACTGGCTGTTTGTTCATTTTCAGCAGCTACATGGGTGGGATGCTCGTCTACCAAAGGCTCAGCTAGGTCTGATTGTACATTGTGCCTGAGTGCAACATTGTGCAAAATGCAACAGGCAAGGATAATATCAGACACTTTTTGAGGCTTGTATAGAAGAGCCCCACCAGTTCTGTCCAGACACCTAAATCTGGTCTTGAGTAGGCCAAATGTCCTCTCTATAACAGATCTTGTAGATATATGGGCTGCATTGTACCTGTCCTCTGCTTCAGTTTGAGGGTTTAGCACCGGAGTCAAGAGCCATGGCCTAATTCCGTATCCTGAGTCACCTATAATGAATGTAGCACACATAAGCTGACATTAGTGATCAAATTGTACAATGCCAACATTCCTAAATAAAAATGTGTTTTGTGTTAGAACATGTAAATGTGTACTCACCCAGCAGCCAACCATGTTCAAAATGTCCCTCTTCGAACGCATGGAAGACTGAAGAGTTCCTCAGGATAGAGGAATCGTGACTGGAACCAGGGAATTTGGGTACCACATGCATTATCCTCATCGTCGCATCACATACCACCTGTACATTGAGTGAATGGTAGTGCTTACGATTGCGGTACACATGCTCACTCTGACTAGGTGCAATCAAAGCAACATGTGTGCAATCGATTGCACCCAGCACACATGGTATTCCTGCTATATTATAAAAGCCAGTCCTGACTTCCAGCCACTCTGTCGCCTCTGTAGGAAAATGAATATAATTCCTAGCGCGTCTATTGAGTGCATAGAGAAACTGGGTCAAGGCCCGCGAGAATGTAGATTGCGAGACCCCGCCCACTATGCCCACAGTTGTCTGGTATGACGCGGAAGCAAGATAATGTAATGAGCACAGCATTTTAACAAGCCCAGGGACTGCACGACCTCTGGCTGTGAAAAAATCTAAATCTCCCCTTATCTCCTGATAAAAAGATAAGATTGCTGCTGAACTCAAACGATAGCGACTTACAATCTCCTCCTCACTCATCCCATCTAACAGGGTTCTCTCCCTGTACAGACGCGGACGAGGCACAACTTGTCTCCTCTGTCTTCTCCTCTGATCTCCTGTCCCTCTCCCTGTCTCTGTCGTATCCGCGTGACTGTCCCTGTCACTGTCCCTCGGTGTGTCCCTCCCTTGCCCTATATGATTGTCTTCATCATCAAGCATGTCATAGAAAAGAATGTTCCTCCGTCTCCTAAACAATCTCAACATTTTGAAATGAGTAGCTGTGAATGATCAGGTAATGGGCGTCCTTTAAATAGGTATGTGATGATGTCAGGTGACATAGTAAAATGCAAGGTGTTACATTAACATAATAAAGTACTTCTGTGGCAAGCTGTGTGCAGTTCTTGTTATAAGTATTTGTTGTGTGTATTCTGCAGGGAATGATGATATTTGGCAATGATGTGACGTGAACCTTTGTAGAAACATTGCTTGCAAATAAATAGTTGCATGTGCAATGCATGTAACACTTGTGAACGCAACAGTCAGTCATGTAATTAGGCAAAAAGGTTGAGATTGACGTGGGAAAAGTTTTGTGTAACATGTGTAATTAGGCATGTTATTGTGACATGTTGACAACAATGAATAGTCGTGTGCATATGCATGCATTTGTGTAATGAGGATAGTTGGTATAGAATGAGTTAACAAGGTGTCCCAATGCTGAATTACTGTACATGTGTGTATAAGTTAGGTTGAAGTGCTTGTAATGCTACGGTTACAATGTAAACATGCAATGTGATTGAGCGTCCAATAAGTGACGTCATGAAAATAGGGAGGACCCAAAACTATATGTAAACATGAGAAGACAGATGTACATGAACGTTTAAAGATGCGTGTCACATTACAAGCATTGTGTAATGTAAAGGAAGATGAATATACTGTGTATGTGTGACATGTGTGACATGTGTAACATCATGTAAATAATTGTCGCTCAGTTCATTAAAATGTGTGATATGATGTGAGGTTCTCCTTAAAGAGTTGAGTATAGTATTTTCCCTTGGCACATCATCACATGATGAGTAATGTGACCCGCAAATGCTGCAAACATGTAAAAGTATAATGTTATGCAAATAATACACGTCAGCTGTGACACAATGCAGGGAATGCCCCCACACTGTAATGCAAATGACGTTTGTATTGTGAGCAATGAAACGTAAACAGTACTATACTGTTATACGTCCCCGCTCCATTGACTCCATTGATGTACAGAAGTTTTTTTTTTCTAAGTGCCGTTGCGGCAGCCTTAGCGATCGTTCTCCCCTCCAAACTGCCAACTTTAGTTGGCGGGAGAAATTGGCCATAACATCTCAATTTCGTAGTGCCGATCAGGCCCGATAAGCTGTTTTTTTTTGTTGAATCCAGCCGATTTAAAAAAGTGGCGATCAGTGGCGAAAACAGGCTTATCGGCAGCCGACTGGCCATAACAAAATAATCGGCTCCGAAACATGGCGATATCAAGCACTTATCGGCGCTTACTGAATCTCAAACCCAATTTTGGCTATAAAATGGCGATAATTCCCTTATCAACGCTTACTGCATGAGGCCCATAGTGTGATACAGTAACTAAAAAACATGCAACAACACTAACACATACAAGACAACGAATGCTGAGACAATCAAATGACTGTTTTTAAATAAAAAAACATTTAATACAACAACTCAATGTATACAATTAAAACACTAAAAAGAATAGGTCACATGTGCACTCCAACACTAACTAGGCTGGCCGCTTACCAGACATTGAAAAGTAGAAAAGAATAGAGGCTGGGGCGCTCCCTTATTTATTAGGCTAGTTGTATGGCCTATTTTTAATGTATAACCAAAATAAGGGGTAGTGTATACTTGCCCTTGTTGTTTTCTGCAGCTGGACCTGTAGAGAAGATAAAGCCCGGAATCTTCTTGAAATGGCAGTAGAATCGATGGATCGGTCAGCGCATGGATTTTTTTGCTCACAGGATGAAAAGAGAAAAATGGGGGACACGTGATTAGTGTTTAAATAGACAAAACATTTAACCAATAATATAATGTGGTTGTCTAAAATAGATCTTGTTTAAAATAAAATAAAATAAAAAATAAAAAACAAAAAATAAAATAGATAAAAAATATATATATAAAAAATATATGTATATATATATATATATAATGGAGAGGGAAAATGTATATACCTTGGTTAAAAGCCTGAATTTGGGCTTGGATGGAAAGGTCTGAATAAAAACCACTTCATAAATTTAAAAAGTTTTTAAATGGAATTCTGTTGTTAATGGTGGGATGAGGGATGTTAAATAAAAGCTGTAAGAACGGTGGGGGCAGGTAATTGGCGCGCTCTTGCGCAGCCTGCTGCCAAACAGGGACGGTTGATGCTGTTAGTGCAGTACTATGCAGCCTACTGTCTGGCTAAAAATAGTGATGCTGGTTTGGCAGTGTTCGTTGTATTTAAATGTTGCCTGAAGCAGTAGCTTCCTCCTCCTTCTACTTGGGGTGGTATGCGGTGCTAGTTTAGTAAAAGATTATAGCAAGATAAAATAGAGTTTCTGGTGTGGGGGTGACTGCCTACTCCTCCTAATGGAGGCGGTTCGCAAGTGACTTCTCTCCCGGGTGCCCGATTCAAAGGAAGGAAGGGCCAAAACCGGTGAGTGGATGAAAAATAAGTTTATTAGGTGCATAAACAGCAAACAGGAAAAACACTTACAATACAGCTTAGGCAACAGCCCAGCCTCAGCTCGATCGTCCGATGGCGCTCCTCCGACCGGTGTATCCCCCGTGATCGCGTCCGATGGCGGGAACCAGAAGGGGAGGGCTTACCGGATGTCAACAGGCTGGCTGGGTCCTTCAGGTAATGGGCTCCGGCAGGGAACTACGCGTTTCGCAGTGATGCTTCGTCAGGTTCCTGCCGGATGCCCTGGATCTTCCCTTTTTATAGGTTTAAAGAAGCTGCTTGATTGATTGATTACAATCAGTAAATGATCTATGTAATTACACTATTAAAACAGCTTATACATCAAATGGTGGTCTTATTTATTATGTACATTGACTGTAATGGGCGAATGGAGGAGAGACAAGGTAAATGCAATGTGAATATAAAATTTATACAGTCATAAAATTTTTTTTTTTTGATGGTGCATTAAGTTACTTCATACATCTCTTCACTAGAGCTTTGAATTTAAAATGTTTCACAGCGTTCTAAAAATGAAATAGTAGGATATAAAATATATACTTTAAAAATAATATATATCAAATGAATATATATCAAAAAATGTAAGGAGTTACGGGTTTAAAACAATAATAATAATAATCAAACATAATTATGTGTTTTAATTGTGGATAGTATGAAGATTCAGTATTTAAGTCATCTGTCATCATGATTCAGACTTGAGTGTTCTTGTATGTGATTTATCGGGGATTCGATTCCAGGGTCATAGTCACTCTATGTCTTGTGTGCTTAGTGGGTTAGGCTACATAGATGCTGATATTCAAAACCATGTTTGCTGGTACATTTGGAGGTTAGTCGTCATAAGTGTTGGTGGATCCTCGTAGTTGCGCCGGTACTAGGGCAAAGGGAGGTAGAGAATGGGGGGGGGGGTGCAGGGTGAAGATAGAAAGAAGAGAGATAAGATATGGAAAAGGGAGGGGAAAAAAGGGGGAAGGGGGAGGCAGAAAAAAGGAAGGGAGAAAGAAAGGGAAAAAAAGGGTGGGAAAAGGGAAAACATGATTAGTACAGTGTATCTTGAATGGAACGCAATCTTTATTCTAGGAATGCCCCAATATCTATGTCGATGTTGAGTCCTAGGGGTGCTAGCGTTTTCAATTTGTAGATCCATAGGGTTTCCTTCTTGGCTAGTTTAGTTAGTCTATCGCCTCCTCGCCAGAGGGGTGGGATCTGTTCTATGGCTCTATAGGTGAGGCCGGAGGGGTCTCCTTGATGTTTTATTGAGAAATGCTTGGACACGCTGTGGGTCAGAAGCTGTCGTCGAATGTTCCCAATGTGCTCTAATATGCGAACCTTTAATGGTCGGCTTGTACGGCCGACATACTGTAGTCCACATGGGCAGTTTAATAGATAAACTACGTAATCGCTCTTGCAGTTGATGAACTGTGCAGTTTTAAATTCTTCGCCTGTTACTTTGGATGAGAATTTTATTTTGTCGCTGGAGCCCTGTTTGCAGGCTTTGCAGGTGCTGCACTTGAAAAAACCTTTTGCTGTTGCTAGCCAATTGCTCTCCTTCTTTGTGTTGTCTGTTCTAAACAGACTTGGCGCTAGCTTTGTTTTTAGATTGTGAGCTCCTTTAAAAATGACCCTTGGTTTTTCTGGGAGGTAATTCTTTAGAGTGTCATCCCCTAGTAAAAGGTGCCAGTGTTTGTTTAGTATTTGTTGAATTTTGCCCGAATCCTGGCTGTATTGGGTTAAGAATGGAGCATTGAAGTCTTCTCTTTGTTGTTTGTGTGATGGTTTAAGAATGTCAGTTCTTTGCAGGAGGCTTGTTTTATTAATGGATTCTTCTAACGTATTTTCATTGTACCCTTTATTGATGAACCTATCCTTTAGGATACCTGCTTGTTCTCTAAAGACGTTATTGTCACTGCAATTTCGCCTAATTCGGCGGAATTGGCCTGGGGGTATGTTGGATAGCCACTTTCTGTGGTGGCAGCTTGTTTTTAGTAGGTAGTTGTTGCAATCTACTTTTTTGAAGAATGTTTTAGTTTTGAGTATGTTATTCTCAACATAGATGGTGAGATCTAAGAAGTCTATTGAGATTTGGTTTGTGCAGGCTGTGAATTTTAGATTAAGTTCATTGGTGTTGATATATTCCAGAAAACGTTTCAAATCTACTTCGCTCCCTTGCCAGATGAAGAAGACGTCATCTATATATCTTCGCCATAGCGCTAGATCTGCGCTGAATTCATGTGGTGACCAGATAGTGTCTTGTTCCCAGATATCCATAAAAAGATTAGCGTAGCTGGGTGCAAATTTTGTACCCATTGCCGTGCCGCATTTTTGAAGGAAATGTTTCCCATCGAAGTTAAAAAGGTTATGTTTTAAAATAAAGTTAATGCTTTCTAAGATAAATGTTTTTTGTTCTATGTGCATGTTTGGGTCGTTGCTGAGTGTCCTATCTATAGCTGAGATGCCGTCTTCGTGATTGATTGATGTATATAAGGATGTTACATCACATGTGCAAAGTATGAAATCTGAGCTCCATGTTACTTGTTCTATCAATTTGATAGTTTGTGTTGTATCTCTAAGATATGACTTCATCTCCACAACATAAGGTTGTAGGGAGATGTCTATGTATTCTGAAAGTCGTGAAGTGAGAGAGCCTATCCCCGAGATGATTGGTCTCCCTGGAGGCGCTGTCAGGCTTTTGTGTATTTTGGGTAGGAAGTAGAAGATTGGCATCACGGGGAATTTTACATTTAGATATTGATATTCTTTATCGTTAATAACCCCTATTGTTTTACCCTTATCAATGTGATTTAAGTATTCTGTGCAGAAGTTTTTGTGGGGAGCAAAAGGGAGCGAAGTAGATTTGAAACGTTTTCTGGAATATATCAACACCAATGAACTTAATCTAAAATTCACAGCCTGCACAAACCAAATCTCAATAGACTTCTTAGATCTCACCATCTATGTTGAGAATAACATACTCAAAACTAAAACATTCTTCAAAAAAGTAGATTGCAACAACTACCTACTAAAAACAAGCTGCCACCACAGAAAGTGGCTATCCAACATACCCCCAGGCCAATTCCGCCGAATTAGGCGAAATTGCAGTGACAATAACGTCTTTAGAGAACAAGCAGGTATCCTAAAGGATAGGTTCATCAATAAAGGGTACAATGAAAATACGTTAGAAGAATCCCTTAATAAAACAAGCCTCCTGCAAAGAACTGACATTCTTAAACCATCACACAAACAACAAAGAGAAGACTTCAATGCTCCATTCTTAACCCATTACAGCCAGGATTCGGGCAAAATTCAACAAATACTAAACAAACACTGGCACCTTTTACTAGGGGATGACACTCTAAAGAATTACCTCCCAGAAAAACCAAGGGTCATTTTTAAACGAGCTGACAATCTAAAAACAAAGCTAGCGCCAAGTCTGTTTAGAACAGACAACACAAAGAAGGAGAGCAATTGGCTAGCAACAGCAAAAGGTTTTTTCAAGTGCAGCACCTGCAAAGCCTGCAAACAGGGCTCCAGCGACAAAATAAAATTCTCATCCAAAGTAACAGGCGAAGAATTTAAAACTGCACAGTTCATCAACTGCAAGAGCGATTACGTAGTTTATCTATTAAACTGCCCATGTGGACTACAGTATGTCGGCCGTACAAGCCGACCATTAAAGGTTCGCATATTAGAGCACATTGGGAACATTCGACGACAGCTTCTGACCCACAGCGTGTCCAAGCATTTCTCAATAAAACATCAAGGAGACCCCTCCGGCCTCACCTATAGAGCCATAGAACAGATCCCACCCCTCTGGCGAGGAGGCGATAGACTAACTAAACTAGCCAAGAAGGAAACCCTATGGATCTACAAATTGAAAACGCTAGCACCCCTAGGACTCAACATCGACATAGATATTGGGGCATTCCTAGAATAAAGATTGCGTTCCATTCAAGATACACTGTACTAATCATGTTTTCCCTTTCCCTTTTCCCACCCTTTTTTTCCCTTTCTTTCTCCCTTCCTTTTTTCTGCCTCCCCCTTCCCCCTTTTTTCCCCTCCCTTTTCCATATCTTATCTCTCTTCATTCTATCTTCACCCTGCACCCCCCCCCCATTCTCTACCTCCCTTTGCACTAGTACCGGCGCAACTACGAGGATCCACCAACACTTATGACGACTAACCTCCAAATGTACCAGCAAACATGGTTTTGAATATCAGCATCTATGTAGCCTAACCCACTAAGCACACAAGACATAGAGTGACTATGACCCTGGAATCGAATCCCCGATAAATCACATACAAGAACACTCAAGTCTGAATCATGATGACAGATGACTTAAATACTGAATCTTCATACTATCCACAATTAAAACACATAATTATGTTTGATTATTATTATTATTGTTTTAAACCCGTAACTCCTTACATTTTTTGATATATATTCATTTGATATATATTATTTTTAAAGTATATATTTTATATCCTACTATTTCATTTTTAGAACGCTGTGAAACATTTTAAATTCAAAGCTCTAGTGAAGAGATGTATGAAGTAACTTAATGCACCATCAAAAAAAAAAAAAAAAATTTTGTATGAGATTATATACTGTTTTTCAGACATATATATTTTTTCTATCCCCCTGACTACCAAACTATCTTCTACCAAAGCATAGAGCTATGTGAACCTACATGGGGATTCAAGTGCAAGGTTTTAGTACAATACAATTCATTTACAGCACTCATTTTAAAGGAACCTGTATAAATATGTATATTTTTCCTTATATATTTTTTCTTTTAAGTTCTCTCATGTTTTTTTCTTAGAATTTCTCTCATGTTTTTTTTCTATGTATTCCTTATGCATTTTGTATTATCTACTAATTGGCACACTCATATATGAGACAATCAAGCTCCATACGAAGGAGTGATATCACATGTGCACAATTAAATGCTTGACCCAATTTTATGACTGTATAAATTTTATATTCACATTGCATTTACCTTGTCTCTCCTCCATTCGCCCATTACAGTCAATGTACATAATAAATAAGACCACCATTTGATGTATAAGCTGTTTTAATAGTGTAATTACATAGATCATTTACTGATTGTAATCAATCAATCAAGCAGCTTCTTTAAACCTATAAAAAGGGAAGATCCAGGGCATCCGGCAGGAACCTGACGAAGCATCACTGCGAAACGCGTAGTTCCCTGCCGGAGCCCATTACCTGAAGGACCCAGCCAGCCTGTTGACATCCGGTAAGCCCTCCCCTTCCGGTTCCCGCCATCGGACGCGATCACGGGGGATACACCGGTCGGAGGAGCGCCATCGGACGATCGAGCTGAGGCTGGGCTGTTGCCTAAGCTGTATTGTAAGTGTTTTTCCTGTTTGCTGTTTATGCACCTAATAAACTTATTTTTCATCCACTCACCGGTTTTGGCCCTTCCTTCCTTTGAATCGGGCACCCGGGAGAGAAGTCACTTGCGAACCGCCTCCATTAGGAGGAGTAGGCAGTCACCCCCACACCAGAAACTCTATTTTATCTTGCTATAATCTTTTACTAAACTAGCACCGCATACCACCCCAAGTAGAAGGAGGAGGAAGCTACTGCTTCAGGCAACATTTAAATACAACGAACACTGCCAAACCAGCATCACTATTTTTAGCCAGACAGTAGGCTGCATAGTACTGCACTAACAGCATCAACCGTCCCTGTTTGGCAGCAGGCTGCGCAAGAGCGCGCCAATCACCTGCCCCCACCGTTCTTACAGCTTTTATTTAACATCCCTCATCCCACCATTAACAACAGAATTCCATTTAAAAACTTTTTAAATTTATGAAGTGGTTTTTATTCAGACCTTTCCATCCAAGCCCAAATTCAGGCTTTTAACCAAGGTATATACATTTTCCCTCTCCATTATATATATATACACTGGCGACACACTTTATTCGAGCTCGGCTAGTCCCACGAATTCGGGTATACCCGGGTGTATTGAGGTTTGTGACTGTTTTCTGCCCGAGTGCATTGAGGTATTTTCCAGGCAGGGATTGAAGCATTTTATTCCCACTGGCTGCAATACTGCACAGTATATATATATACTTCATTACAATTCATGAATTTATGCCATCTGGTAGACACACGAAGCATTGCAGCCTATTAAATCCTAATCATTATCATTTAACAGATCAGCCGCCCGTCAGCCAGGCATGAACCCAGGCTGGGAAGGCAAACGCAACGGGGCTTGTCAGAGGTGAGGAGCGGCGCATTCCAGGTATCTGCCAGGTACATACTGGGTATTTGCTCGAATAAAGTGTGTCGGTGCAGTATATATACATATATTTTTTATATATATATTTTTTATCTATTTTATTTTTTGTTTTTTATTTTTTATTTTATTTTATTTTAAACAAGATCTATTTTAGACAACCACATTATATTATTGGTTAAATGTTTTGTCTATTTAAACACTAATCACGTGTCCCCCATTTTTCTCTTTTCATCCTGTGAGCAAAAAAATCCATGCGCTGACCGATCCATCGATTCTATTGAAAAGTAGAAGGCAGTGGATAAATCTGAGAGTATCCCCTCTCGTGATTGCAGGTTTCAGCTCCCAAACGTCTCACACGATCAGCAGGGGCTTTCGAGGGGGACCCTCCTTTCCTTCCACATCACAGACCTCCGCTGGGCAGACGAACCGGGCAGCGTGTCGCAGGAACAAGCGTCACCACGTGCGCAACAGCAGCGCAGGATGCAAGCCAGCAGCAACAAGCCTGCGGAATCATCAGTGCCCAGCTCAACAGAAGATCAACCGTGGACAGCACAATGGCTGGGAATAGTCCGTGGAGATGATAATACAAGTGTGGTGGGTACTGTAACAACAGCAGTGCACACGTAGACCACCCTACGCGTTTCGGAAGACTGCGCTTCCTTCCTCAGGGGTGAAAAAGTAGTGCCTCAGTCAAGCAATGTCTGTTAGTGTTTAATTGTATACATTGAGTTGTTGTATTAAATGTTTTTTATTTAAAATCAGTCATTTGATTGTCTCAGCATTCGTTGTCTTGTATGTGTTAGTGTTGTTGCATGTTTTTTAGTTACTGTATCACACTATGTTTGCTTTTATATTTTTTACATGATTGATCGTCTTCATGAGGAGAGCCCAAGTGGACACCACCTTCCATATGGTTGTATACTATTTTTTTATATATTTACCTTGGGGCCAAGCACCACAGATATAACCTTTTTTTCTTTGCTCTATATCTGACCTAAGGTGTCAGAGTTATATCATAGGCTGCTGGCCATTTTTCAGTAGTTTTCTATTAGCGCTGCCTTTTTTGTTGTTTACTGTAGCAGTAAAGCTACAGGTATAGTCCTACTTTTGGCACTGATCAATGAGAAATTACCAACTTTTGACACTGTGACAGGGCCTTAACCACTTTCTAAATAGGGCTCCCAGTATAAAGCCTGTATCTGGTTGATGAGTCCAACAGGGAGTTGGTTAATTGCAGCTACAGACAATTAGCCTGGCTAATCAGTCAGGTATAAAATCCTCATGCTTGATCTGCAGGGGATCTCTCTAGCACTAAGGAAGTGTGTGCTTCAAGAGAGGGATCCCAGGGAACCAGACACTCTATTCCAGGATTCAGCAGACCCTGGAGCCTGCCAGATGGTGCAGCCCATGGCTACCAACCCAGACTGAGGGAAAGAGCCACTGATAACAGGTACACTGGCGACACACTTTATTCGAGCTCGGCTAGTCCCACGAATTCGGGTATACCCGGGTGTATTGAGGTTTGTGACTGTTTTCTGCCCGAGTGCATTGAGTTATTTTCCAGCCAGGGATTGAAGCATTTTATTCCCGCTGACTGCAATACTGCACAGTATATATATATATACTGCATTACAATTCATGAATTTATGCCATCTGGTAGACACGCGAAACATTGCAGCCTATTAAATCCTAATCATTATCATTTAACAGATCAGCCGCCCATCAGCCAGGCATGAACCCAGGCTGGGAAGGCAAACGCAACGGGGCTTGTCAGAGGTGAGGAGCGGCGCATTCCAGGTATCTGCCAGGTACATACCGGGTATTTGCTCGAATAAAGTGTGTCGGTGCAGTACCTCTTTGGACTTGGGGTCAGAGGTTGTAAGAGGCCTATCCTCCCAGCCCTGCAGATAGGGACTGGGAAGTCAAAGGGATAGGCCGTTTGGTTTATTTGTGCTGCCTTAAATCTGTGTTGTTTTTAAGCTACGGGCTAAATAAAAGCCAAAGTTTATGTCCCCAAAATCTAGGTCTCCTTGGTAATACCACTGCACTCGTATCCTACAGACACCTTAACAGAATAGAAGACAGCTGTACTGTATATAAGGTCACACATAAATGAAATTGACAAACAGATAACAAAGGTGCTCTTGTACTGAGTTGCTTGGTGAGTAGCACGTAAGAAAATAAAATAGATCAGAACTCTTCTGCTGCAACTCTCTTCTCCATATTTTGCTTCAAAAACATTTGGCATATATTTGATATGTTGCATATAGACAAATGGAATACATACATTTTCTTTAAACCGCAGTGAAACTGGTCACACCCAACATTGGAGAACCTGGCTACCCTTAAGTAGTAGTGATACGGGTCAGGCTTTTTTTTTTTTCTCAACTTCAAATTTTTTATTGGAGTTACATATTCATACAATATATCACAGCCCATTGTATTAAGCCTCCAATCTTTTTTATTTTAACAGACATATGCAACATTTCTACTTTGCAGATACTAGTTGCTACCACAGACAATGACAATACAGACAAGACAAACAAGACGGCGGACAGAAGGGGGGGTAGGGACGGAGAGAGGGGGGGAGATGGGGAGGGCCAAACGGCACCGGAACGCTGTGTTCCCGTGTGGTCTAGAAACCTCTGACTGTCCTGTAACCTTATATTGCTTACTTCCTCCTCGGGTCCCTCGTGACTTCCTTAGTAGCTGAGAGGCTGTCTATAGTTGGAGCTGTCGTCTACCTGCACGTCTCTAAATGTTGTCAGGTCTCTGACCCCCAAAGGAGAACGCATCTATAGCTATTAAAGAAAAATTGCAGTAGCATCCACCCCTGGGATATCTGTCTGTGCCAACCAAGGCGCCCAGACCTTTAGGAAATTTGGGCCGGTGTCATTAACTAGACTTGTTAATTGTTCCATCCGACATACGTGCCAAATTCTATTTCTGATCTTGGGGATAATTGGAACTTCTGGATGCTTCCATAATGCTGCGATCTCGCATCTTGTGGCTGTTGCAAAATGCGCGATCAATTTATGCGTCGCATTTGACAAACCCTGGATCCTTCTGCCCAAAAGGTACACCCACTGGTCCAGGGGGATCTCCCAACCGAGAATCCGCTATAACCAGTCTCTAATCTGTTCCCAAATCGGGACCACTTTTGAGCAAGACCATAGCATGTGTCTCAAGTCTGCCACCTTACCGCATTGCTTTGGGCAGAGCGGAGAGTAGCCCCTAACAAATTTAGCTAAACGAGCTGGAGTGTAGTACCACCGCATAAGGACCTTATATGCGTTCTCCTTTAGTGTGGTGCAGATTGAACTTTTTGCTGCTGCTTGGATAATCCTCTCCCATTCTTCGTCCTCTAACGTTTCCCTTAGATCCGTCTCCCACTGTCTGATGTAGCGCCGTCTGTTCTCACTTGGCGTCTCTGGACAGATCACTTCCCTGTACATTCTAGATGTAAGTCCCCTCGTGTCCGTACCTCTGGAACACAGCTGCTCGAAATTTGTCCTCGCTGGCCTGATTGGGGTTTTGTTATAAAAGTCTCTAATCTGGAGGTATCTAAAGAATTCTTTATTTGGGATAGCCTTTGTAGACTTAATTTGCTCAAATGTTTGTATGTATTTCCTACCCTCCAGATCTTTGAGGCGGGTAATTCCTGACTGTATCCAATATAATAGGTTATTACTATTCAACCCTGGAGCGAAATCTGGATTGCCGGTGATTGGCGTCATGAGTGATTCTTTGGTAGTCAAGTTACAGCTGAATTTAGTGGCCTCCCAAACTCGTAGTGAGCTGGCAATGGTCTGGAGCGGTATTCCTATCTTGCTTACCCCTCTTTTGGGTAGCCAGATCAGATTTTGGAGTTCAATCGGTGCACAACATGTTTTCTCCAACTCCACCAATCTCCTTAAGCTTGGGTCCGTGTGCCATTGGAGAATTTGAGCCAATTGAGCCGCTTTATAGTAAGCTAACAAACAAGGCACCGCCAAACCTCCTCTTACGGTGGGTCTCTTTAGGATACTGTAGGAGGACATGTGCAGAGGTACATACTGGAGACTGTTTTAAGGTGAAATTAAAACAAGGCTTTATTGTGCCTGTCGCTTTAAACACAGCAAAAAATCAACATCAGAGAAATAGTGAGCCCAATAAAACTTGCTCCACTTTGGCATATATGTATCCTTCTATTCCAGCCCCTTTTAACTGGGTGGCTACCCAGGCTATTCATCAGCCCAAGTTATATATATATATATATATATATATATATATATATATATATATATATATATATATATATATATATATATATATATATATATATATATATATAACTTGGGCTGATGAATAGCCTGGGTAGCCACCCAGTTAAAAGGGGCTGGAATAGAAGGATACATATATGCCAAAGTGGAGCAAGTTTTATTGGGCTCACTATTTCTCTGATGTTGATTTTTTGCTGTGTTTAAAGCGACAGGCACAATAAAGCCTTGTTTTAATTTCACCTTAAAACAGTCTCCAGTATGTACCTCTGCACATGATATATATATATTGTGACAGAAACCAGGGGATGGTAATAAATTCCATATATAGGGCTCCCAGGATACTGAACAGTTTCTATCCTGTCTGGCCTGGGAGTGCAGCCTTATAATAAATGCACTCCATCCCACAGTTTTGGCAAGCGCTGGAACTGAGGGATTTCTGTCACCTGTCATGCTAATTAGAGATGAGGTATGTAAGACTGATTTCCTGTTTGCTCTTGTCTCTTCTCCAGAGCCTGGAAGGCTGCTGAACACAGTGGGGAGAAGCCCCTTCCCCACACAGGTTCAAGTGTTCTATTCATTTGGCTAAGTCTGCAAAAGTACCTTGTTTTGTTGTTGGAAAGTGGAAAAGCCACTTCCACCCTGAGTTAGGGAAATCTAAGTTAAGTTATCGCTCAGGTGAGCAGCTTTTGTTTTGATGTGTTTTGTTGTATGCACTGTGGCAGTCTCAGTGCCTGGGACTGAATAAACCAGGCACAGCCTGTTTAAAGGAACAGTACGTGACGCCTCCTCATTTAACCTACCCCAAAAGACCGTGTTCTAACCGTCCCGGACAAGCGGCGGAGCCCCGGAGTAAGCTGTTTGTCACAATATATATATATATATATATATATATATATATATATATATATATATATATACTGTATATATAGACAACAGACAATGGAAAATAAAGTCTTATCTGTTTCCAGGGTTGCTGCCTTTTCTCCGGATTATCAGCATCCAGGTTTAGAAGTCTTATTTGTCATCTCCAGAGATCTGTGTTTTCTTGGTCAGTCTCTCCTGGGAGACTCAAGAACCTCTGCTCTGTTTCCTTGTTCAGCTCACACGTGAGCTAAGGAGTCTCTCTTCCTGTCTCAAAGGCAGGTTTTTTCTACCACCTGCAATCAGCCAGGTGGTGTTAGTTAATTGCCTACCAGCAGTTAACCACCACACTGCTGGATTAGAGTCACATTTGTGAACAGGGATAAGTCCCCTGTTACATACCTCCCCTGTTTGTGGGAAGCTCGGGCTTACCACGGCCATCCTTCCACTCTCATTGGAGATCTTTCTGTGACTTGAATGAGAGTGGATGGAGGAAGAGAACCCTCTGTCCCGCTGGGATTGGAGCCCTTTCTCCAGTTTATTTTTGTCTCTTCCCGAAGGTGCTTGAGATCAGCACTCCTCAGTCGCTCGAGGAGGACTTTTTCCACAACTTGAGGTGTTACCCAATTTTGGACAGATTGGGAATACTGGAACATGGGGTCCTTATTCCAAAGAATTTTGCAATTATTTGTTCATTAATTATCATAGGTTTAATATGTTTTATTACATTAATTTTTTTATAATTGTTTATTTTTAATATATACTTTTATTTTTATATACATATTTTCTAATGGTTAATTTTATTAGTATCTGTTTATAATGTATTTTTATTGTTGTTGTATCTTGCGTAGTGCAGCTCTGTGGTTAATGTTTCTAGGCCACAGATGCACTGCATTTGCATGATTATGGACTGAATAGTGACTTGGTAACTAACGAGTTAAGCTGCTACCAACATTGGATGCTATAAAAGGGAGTACAAATCTTGTCTAACGCCATAACCCGAATAGTTGTGAAATGTGTAGGGTTAATCAGCTACTGCAATTCGAGACCGGAGCACACAGGGATGCTAGCCTGACAATCAGCTGCTTCGTAGTGACATCATCATTGTGGGAGGCATGTCCAGGACTCGAAGAAGGTGACCAACTCCTTACCGACATCCAGAAGCATGAAAAAGCCAGAACACCCACGTCGGATCTCCAGCTTACTCAGCCCTGGTGACTGCGGGACCTGCAGTTGCTCTTATCTATACCGAGGAATTCTGTCCAATTTAAATGTAATACATTTTTATATCAGGATCACGCTATGTATATTCTCTTTTCTCCCGTATTACAGATTCTGACTGTCTTTGACCCACTACTGAATAAGAGAACTTCTGATTAACTCCTTGAGCATCATTGAACAACACACCATTTCTAGAATGTAAGTGTCGCTGATACCTCTTCAGCTTATTTTAGTATTATTGGTGTTTTCACATTGTATTATACACCATTTTCTCTTTGTTTCGTATATTTTTCACCATGGACAACTACTTGTGAGGAACGGTGCCAAAGAGAACTATTTTGTTAACATTCTTTATTGTGCGTTGGTAATAAACATTTTAACATTTCCTACCATTTGAATTTTTTGGAAAATCACAACTTTTTTCCTGTACCAGCCTTTTTCTTATCAATTCAAGTCTGGTAGCATCTTCAATTATAAGTAGTCATTTCTAAGGATCTTCATCCAGAATACCCAATATTTCTTCAATACATTCTGACTCTGCAAGTCTCCTCTATACTTAGTCGCGTCATCATCATTGACATCGGCAGGCGATGTTAATTCACCAACAGATTCTCTTTCTTCATATTCATATTCTATGGACAGAGAGGTAGGTGAAGGTGACTGATAAAGTAGATTGCAAATACTCTGCATTTGGATTAATTGTATCCGACATGCTTTGGCTTGCTGTTATTATAAAATATTTTGAAAGACTGCCTTTTTGACTGAACTATATATAGCCTTCTTAGCTCCTGCTTTTTTTCTGTATGCTGCTCCAGACAACCATTTACGGGAACTCCATTTTTTGGCCTTAAAATAAATCATCTGAATCCCTTGCCTTTCTAACACTCAACAACTAAACAACAACTTGCATGTGAGGCATCACGTCATGTGTAGCAACCATGGGGATCATGCTACACTGCACAGTGATCCCAGCGTTTAAAGAGGATAATCAACGAAAAACAAGGCTATGTTCTCCATTCACACATAGGAGGTAGGATTGTAGAAAATCCTATCCCCACAAGATTCCCTCACAATTGCACTCATGTGATGTAATTATTGCTAGGATAACAGTGAGGCAGGATAGTATCCTTTATAACCAGTCATAGTGAGTAGAAAAAACAAAAAATCATTTATTAATATCTGCAAAAAATATATATATTACTAATTTGGTTTTCACATTCACTTATTCTATTTACTTTCACTGTATCACATGCTGCTTCACATAATCTTTTATTATACATTTTTATATATATATTTTTTATTAACACAACATCACAATCTACACATAGACCTATTTTTCATGTCAAATGTATCCAAGTCTCAATCAAGAGAGATATGTGTACATTATTATATATTTCTCTATATTGATATAAACAACTTCTCTCCCCTGATTCCTTCCCATGTCTTTGGTCCTCTGCACCTAAATAAACATCATATAAATGTTCTTTATCCATTCTAATATTGAAAATTACCACTACCTATGAACTAGAGTGCCTTGCTAATTTGCTAGATCTGTACTGTGTCTGCATTTAGATTGCAACCTCTGATTCTGATAAACCTAAATTACAAACAGCATATAATTGATGCTTCTGATATTTCTACATACATGTGTTCAAAACTTAGTGCTGACACATAATCTTGTGAACAGAGTTAACCCACCAGGTGCATTTGAAACAGCGTAGTGGTTGATGCGCGCATATAATCAATTTCATGAGGTAAGTCACGGCAAAATATCATAAGTACATATATGTGGTCTCTCTCAGCAACTGGCTCAGCTCTGAGCACCAATCGTGTTGCGTTCGGTATGACTCACGGTTCTGTAGTAAGTGCTGCCGTGTCTCAATCCTCCGAATGTTCAAAATTGCACCGCCAACCCTCTCGCAACTGCACCGTCACGTAGGGCGGTCACATGACAGGCGGTGATGTCATCAAGGAAGGCAGCAACCACCCGGCATGCTGTCCGGCAGGAAAAGGTAGAAAGCTCCTCCAACAGGAGGCTAGAACGGAGCACAGCCGTGAAGCAGGCAAGGGTAACGGTGGTGGTGACTAAAAACTTTATTTAGACAAAAGTGTACAGCTGATGGATCCTCTGACGCGTTTCAGCCCTCAGGCCTTTGTCAAAGAGCTGAAACGCGTCAGAGGATCCATCAGCTGTACACTTTTGTCTAAATAAAGTTTTTAGTCACTACCACCGTTACCCTTGCCTGCTTCACGGCTGTGCTCCGTTCTAGCCTCCTGTTGGAGGAGCTTTCTATCTGACACATAATCTTAACCAGGGATTAAGAGATGGGAGTAACTTTTTAATTGGCAAGCACTTAATGTGCATATAGACTGTAATCATTGGATAGCTGAGTGATTGGCTATTATATACTTGATCACAGGGTATAAATACTATACCTGTAGGAGAGCAAAATGACTCCTCCCACCCTGATGAAGTGTGGATCTCACGCAAAACGGTCCGTCGGATTTTAGTGACGTCATCCTGGCGTCGGCTTTGGAGTTGTAGTGCGGGAAATAAGACGCTACACATTTGGATATCTGGTTGTATACTGATTTATTTCATACATATTCCTGTTATTATGTGTGTGCAGTTCATTGGTTCAACGGTGACTATTTACTTATAAGTTCATTTTGCTTGGAACCGGTCGAATACACCTATAGGTATTGTTAGGTATTAGTATTTGGGAATAGCTGTAGGATGTAAAGATTGCTACTATATGCTACATCTATATTAAAATTGGCTATATTCCACTTTTACATCTGCAGTAACCAGGGTGTTATATGCTATCGATTCTGACCGGAGTGCAATGCTGCAATTTCTGTACTTTGTAGTCACAATCTGAAAGATTTAATTAGACTTCCACACTGTGTCTTTTTGCATAGGGATTTAGCAATAGGCTCATGTGTTATTTTGTAACCTTGTCAAGAACTATCCCAATAAGACATTGTAGGGGCTATGTACTAAGCTCCGATAAATCGTTTTAAGAGCGCAAAGTGCTCTTAGAACGTGATGTTCCGCCAAACACGATTAACTAAGCCACGCAAACAGGCACTTTGCGCTCTTAAAGTGACTTTTTCTTGGAAATTTTTCAAAGTCCAACTTTGCTCGTACGATAACCTGTTTGCATTCAATTCTGCCCTTCTCCGGGATTCACTAAGCTACGCAAAATTATCGTACGCGAAAGTTGCGTTCAAAAAAGATCGCCAGCTCAAGGCAGGTGCTAAAAAAGCTAGACTTTGAAAATTTTCTTTGTTTACATTTTTGCATGCGCAAAACCCATACAACAGGCCGGCGGGTGTCCCCGGCTGACCCCACGGGGGTCCCCGAGGGAGTCCGGTGGTCCCTGCAGCCGTCCCGTGGTCACCGCGGGAGTCCCGAGATACCCACAGGCATGCGGTACCAATGTTGTGCCTACAAAAATACTAAACAATATTTCTAACTAAATACACCCTCCTAACACATACAATACAGTAATGGGCAAAAATACTATTATCCACATATGGATAATAATGCATTTGCCCATTTTAAATACATATAAATTACAATAAATACAGTAAATACAGTAAATACATATTACACTTACCTTTTCCAAGCACCCACGATGAAGGCCGTCTTCATCCTCATCTTCATCCTGCCCATGTCCCTCCAGTGCTGCAAAACATACACAACAATCAAAATAGCCAATGTAATGTCCCCTAACCCCTTAATCACCTTAGCGGTCATTAACCGCTACAGTCATTAAGGGGTTAACCCACCCTCACCCACCACTCGGGTGGCCTAAATACCCTCCCCCACTACCCATCCCGTGAGGCCTAACCACCCTCACCCACTACCCAGCCAGGAGGCCTACCCACATACCCTTGGAGCCAATACCCCCTTCCCCCACCCCCAGTACCCACAAGAAAAACAATACACAGCCCCACAATAAACATCATTATATTTATTCAATACATAACCCACCCCCTGTGCCCCCCCATAAATACATGATTTATTATTTTACATACAGGGTTAATACCCCAGGCCCACGGGAGTCCCAGGTGGCCCTGACAGGTGTCTGTAGACCTCACAGTAGCCCAGCACCATGTTTCAAACGGTCTGGAGGCCTAAGGGTTGTCCCCGCCAGGCGCCGTGGGCCACAATGGGGTCTTCATGGATAGGCCCGTGACTGTCAGGGGGGCCCCAGGTCAGACCCACAGGTGTTTGAGGGGCCTCAAGTGGTTCCCACAGGGGTCTGTGGGCCCACGGGTGGTCCCTACGGGTCAACAGTGCTCCCAACAGACGTGGGGCCACCGGTTCTTCCCCGCAGGTATCCTCTGTGGACACCTCTAGCCTGGTACCCGTGGAAAGCCCGAGAAAGCCCAATCAGGGCCGTGGGAACCATTTGACGAAAATGTGATGTCATAGGCCTATAAAAGCCTGTGTCGTCTCAATTTGAAGCCAGACGCCGAGGAGGACGGACCTCCTACAGATAGAAGAGGACCAGGGCGTGGCGCTAGAAGAGAAGAAGACCCAAAAGAAGACAGAAAACAGAAGAAAGAAGAATACAGATGAAGCCCCCCTTTGACGACATGGATTACAAATAGAAGACAGAAGACACACGTGGATTGTAAGGGTTTATTATTTTATGGTTACCTTTGGATTGGTTCGAGAGCTTCTGGTTCCCCTGGATTTCGGTGAGTGGGCATCTAATGGTAAGTAAACAAAAGAAAAGTTTATTATTTTAACTTTTACAGGTTTTTTTGATTTTTTATTCATGTGTTCCTCCCCCCCCCCCCATTTAATGCCCCTGAATTGATCTATGTCCCTATGGTTAAACATACATTCAGGGAAACTGAATGGGTGTATTATATGTGATTTGTGGATGTAAATGCATTGTTTTTTATGCTCTTTAATTTCCCCTGTATGGTATGTATATCTAGATGGATATACATACAGGGATAATAAATGATTGTTTTGCTAATGTTTATGTATCTCATGTATTTCTAATGTATTTAGCAGCTTTATTTATACATTGGTGTGTGTAATGTAATTTTTATTTTGTTACATGTTATTTTTAATGGCTTATTTCTGGTAGTTAGAATTGAATGATGGTGGTTACTTTCAATTAGAATTATTTTGGCAATGGTTTGGCTTTAGGAATTGAATAGGGAATTGTATAATTGATTTGGATTGGATTGTAATTGGTTTAGGAAATTGATTGATTGATGGTAAATTTATTTATGTTGCTTACTTTCTATTTGATTTTGTGGATTGCATTGCTGGTTAGGGGACGTTGTTCATAAAGTATTTTATTTTGAAATTTATTTTGCATAGTGTTACATGATGCACAGATTAATTGCATCATGTACACACTCAATGCAATTGTGTGACATTTGATACACATTTGTCTAGCTGCTGGTTTAATTGTAAGATGCAATGTGGTGATTTTCAGATAAAAATTTCATGTTTTTATTTATGCATGTTTTATGTGTTTCATAATGGGCAAATAATCTATTATCCATATCTGGATAATAGTAATTTTGCCCATTACTTTATTGTATGTGTTAGGGGGTGGGGGGATGTGTTTTGTATATTGCTATGTTTATTGGGGGCAATTGTCCCCAATAAACATGCTATTGTGCCTTAACCCCTTCATTGCCTTCGCAAATAGCCGCTAAGGTAATGAAGCTGCTTTAATGTATTTTTATTAATAGTGTGCGGGAGCAGGGGGTCCCCTGAGCTGAACCGCATTTATTTCTGCCTCAGGGACCCCCTGCTTCCCGAGTTACAGGCCCCGGTTTGGGGCATCGGTACCAGTGTCGCCGCCATCTTTATAGAGCCCACGTCGCGTCTTGGACGCTATAAAGATGGCAGCGACACTTGCACCCGATGCCCCATACCGGGGCCTGTAACTCGGGAAGCAGGGGGTCTCTGAGGCAGAAATCAATGCGGTTCAGCTCAGGGGACCCCCTGCTCTCGCACACTATTATTAAAATGTACATTAATGCAGCTTCATTACCATAGCAGATAGCCGCTAAGGTAAGGAATTATTGTTTATTGATATGTGTGTTTTGACAGTAGTGTAGATATCCCCTGAAGTAGGGGGTCCCCGGACCTGAAACCAATGCGGTTCAGCTCCGTAGTCCCCCTGCTCATGTACACTATTATTAAAATGTATTTGTTTTGTGTACGATTGCCTATAACAGCCTTGCATGGAGATGGCAAATCTCCATGCAAATGTTACATGCGGCTTTTTTTTCTACCAGCTAGCGTACGTAAAGTTTAAGAACACTAGCAGGGTGAAAAAGCTTGCACGTACGATAAGCCAGTTTTTGGCCCGTCCGAGAGAAAATGGGCTCAAGGCCTTAGTGAATCGTGTCTCCGGCTTCACTTTGTATCGGATGTGATTTTTAATTTCAACCAGACGCAAAAGCTCAGAGCTTAGTGCATAGCCCCCTATGTGTTAACTTATGGGGATTCAATATTGAATAGCTGTATCTCCATAATATATCATTCACTTCAAACCTTTTGTGACCAATATCCAGTGTTGTCATTCAATTGTGTTGGCAAGTTTCATACTGAGAGACACTAGTTCAGTCTATAATTGTGTCCTTACTGAAGGGATATAGTGACAGATTATTTGCTGTTTCATTACCTCTCTTAGGACTGCGTATCTAAGACATATTGGAGGAATATATAGGGTTACACTTTTGATATTTACATATCCCCAATATATCATATAGAGTACAAGTGTCTCTCTCAATTATCTACATTTAGTGGGTATTAACCCTCACTTATCATCCAGTAGATAAACTTGCACAGTCTAGCTCCCTGTACTGTGATTAATTGTGGTGGAGTTTCTTTACTCAGGGAGTATTAACCCCTATGTAGGGAATAAGATTATCTCCTCACATATGAGTACTCCCCTGTTTTTAGTCACACTCCACTGCCAATATTTTAATTCCCTTGTATATATTCCACACCCAGTGTGTTATTTTGCAGATATTAATAAAAAAAAAAATTTTCTACTCACTGACTGGTTATATAGGATACTATCCTGGATCACTGTTATCCTAGCAATAATTACATGAGTGCAATTGTGAGGGATTCTTGTGGGGATAGGATTTTCTACAATCCTACCTCCTATGTGTGTATATAGTATTCAATCATTCCCTTGTGCACCTGTGATATCTTTTCTTTACTAAGTTGTTATAATAGGAGAGCGGTGGATCTTGTTATATTTTGATATGTTCTCCATTTGTCTGCCAGTAAAACGTTGGCCTCGCCAGTGTAACGCTTGCGCTGCCCACGAGCAAGACAGGACTCCGGTACTGAGGTGGGAAGTATGGAACCACACACCCACAGCAACGGAAGCGTACCTGGTGTAAGGAATCCACACCTCAGTTTACTGTTTACCTTGCCTTACAGACCTGTGCAGTCCTGGAACACTTCCCCTGATATTTACTGCAGCCTGGATTCACTCATTAAAGCAATACTGTCACACGCCCCTTCTGCTATTGGTTCACTGACCTTTAAGTACTGCCTTCCCCACAATGCTCCCTGCCGAGCATAGTCCTTCCTGGATGTCACCGAGTGTTCTGCCACAAGCCCCTGGCTTGTTATCTCGTTACTACTCTGTTTTGTCCTAGTTCTCGTTCCGGTGCTGAAGCGGAGTACTCTCCTTGTTGACTTCAGCTCTTTGTTTCCTGAGACCGTCTACTTGTGTCACGCAGCGGTCTGTTCCTGTCTCCTGTGCTGTAGCGGAGTACTCTCCTTGTTGACTTCAGCTCCTTGTTTCCTGAGACCGGCTGCTAGTGTCACGCAGCGGTCTGTTCCTGTCTCCTGTGCTGAAGCGGAGGTTTCCCCAGTGTTGTCTTCAGCTCCCTGGTTCCTGGGGCCTGCTGCTCATTCTCTATTGCAGAGGCCGTGTCCTGGTTCCTGCGCTGAAGCGGAGGATTCTCCAGCCCGCTCAGGACTCTTGTGCTGAGGCACTGATCTACCACTGCTGCCAGGCGGTGTGCCCTCTCTGGTCTACCTATCACTTCCTGAGACCAGTACCATGGGCCATGGTCGCCGCACGCGCAAAGTCCACTCCTGCGCTCCTAAGCTGAAGCGGGGAACTCCTGACTACCTGTTGCCGAACTCCTGCTTGAACAACGTTTACCCTGATGTCTCCAGTCCTGACCCTGGCTTGTCCACTGACCATGCTGCCTTCTCCAGTCCTGACCCTGCTACGTACGACTACGAACTGCGCAATCCGGATCAGCCTGCGCGGTCTAAGGTCGGTGCTTTTACAACCCCACCTCAGCCACGTGGTCCGACCCAGGTTTGTGGCGAGCACAACCGTGACAGTATGCTCGGCCCCACAAACTCGGACCGCCCTGTGGTGAGGGTTGGTATGTTTCTTTCTCAAATCCTGTCCCGGCCTGCAGACCAGTCCCAGTTTGAAAACCAGTATCTGTGCGAGATTCTACCCCTGATTGAAGATCAGATTATGTATGAAGCCTTAACCCCTTTGCAAAGACAATGCCGTAATGATCTCATTAGTAAGGCTTACTGCCTCAAGGACATAAAACACTCTCTGGCCGCTTGTGTTCGCTCCCCTGTTTCCCCTTTAGCCTGGGATAATGTGAACCCTGTGAAACTGGCCAACGCCCAAAATGCACTCTATGCCCTGGCCTTATCATTGGACATTCACGTAGTACAACAGGACCCTCTCCATGTTGGCTCATGCTCAAGACACGCTGCGTGTACTTTCCATAACATTGGACATTTGCATAATAAAACAGGATTCCCTCCTCGCCAGCTACGCTGCCGCTTGGCAGTCCCCCTGTGCTGCCAGTCCTGTCGCTAAACCTGGGGACATATCTCCCTCTCCAGGAAATGACAAAACTGTCCCACTATCACTGCCTCCTAACGTATAAGCTGCCACAGTCCCTAGCCCTGATTGTACCCCCGGTTACTCTGACCCCAATGATATGTCTATGTTAACCGTTGCCGATCAGCCTTGTGAGGTTCCCCTGGAGTGTACGTATATGTCTCTAGCCCACACTAAGGTCCTAGTATCCGAGAACGAATCCCTTTTTTCCTCTATTTCTAACTCAGAATCTCCCTTTTCAGCCCTTGAAGTTTTTCCTGCTTTAACCCCTGCTAGGCAGTTCTGCGTGCCTTTCCTGTCAGAGAACGAATCCCTCCTACCTCCACGTACTAAGTTTGAATTTCTAAGTTCTGTTCCCAGGGTCATTCCTGTATTAACCCCCGTGGGGCAGCTCTCTGAGTCCCCTTTGGTAACTCCCTGTTCTCCACCAGCCATGGTCACGTCCCTAGCTCCAGAGGAGAAATCCCTTGTCTCACCTATTACAGAGAAAAAACTCTCTATGTTCTACTCTCAGGTACTATCTGCATTAACTCCTGTAAATTCTTGCTGCCTCCAAGCTAATGCCTTCGTTCTAGCCTCAGAGAATTTGTCCCCAAGTCCGACAGCAGAGGTTGCATTAAATGACTTCCCCAACGTTGCTGAGTCCTTAGTTAGTTTTTGCTAAAAAAAAACCTGCTTCAGCGCAAGTTTCAGCTGCCGTGCCCCCTGAAACTTCGGCTAAAGTTCTGATTCCAGTTAAATGTATTCAGTTACCAAGTTTTTCCCTAAGCTTGGTCGCAGAGTTCCCATTCCCGGGTACTTCGCTGAACCAGTCTGTCACCCAGAGAGCGATGATCCCTGCTTCAGCGCATAGTCCCCACGTCGGGGAATCTGCAGTCATTTCTGGTTTCCCAGACACTCCTTACCAAATACCCACTTCAGAGACCAGTACAGTTATGATTACCCCCCGTGTACTGTCTGTGTTCTCCCCTTCTCAAAGCTTAGTGTTAAAAGTCTCTGAAATTTGCCTTGCCGGTCCTGATACTCGAAGAGGTAAAAACCTCCCTTTAGATTCAGAATCTCTTTCTATAGAGGCCGTCCTTGCTGTTAGTTCCCCTGATTTCTCTGCCCATGCAAACCCTCCAGGGATCAGCATATCTGTTACTCCCTTAGTACAGTCTGAGACCACCCTGCCTATATTACTAGTCCTGGTGTTTAAATCTGAGCTATTTAGTTTTCCTGCCCTTGCTAAACCTCAGTCCCTTAGCACTGCGTCTAAACATGCCCCAGCAACCGTTGGGTTACTCGGGGAAAAAATTAAAGCTCCTGTCTTAAAGGGTATTTTTTCACACATGTCCAGCAAACCTAGAACCTCAGTGATTGATTCTAAGTCACTTATCAATACATCTGTTTTTCTCACTAGTCAAACCCAGACACCCTCACCACTGGCTAGGAGTCCTGTTATCAGAATTTTTGCACTAGTAAACATGCCTATTCATGTTTTTGTCATGTTAAGTACCCCTGTTGTTAGGGCCCTTGCAGTTTCGGATAAGACTCCTTGTGCTCCTAAGGTGTCTGCCATTAAGAGTTTTCATAGATCCTACTTGCTGCTTGTTGTCTCTCAGGTCCCTGTCACTGAAGTACAGACTTCAGCTTCTGATGTTAGCTTCCCTCCCGCCGCTACCCTTGCTCTGCCTTTTTCTCAAGCTCCTGATATTAAAGCCCCAAAACCTATTCCTAATCCCAAAGACAATACTATCTCCCACTGAGGGTTCCCCAGTATTTGGGAGCTCCACTGCTGAGTGCTTCTCTGCCTCTGTGAAACCATGGTTTTCCCCCTTGGAACCTTCTGTTGCCCCTGTTATTTCCTCTGAGTTGGAAATACTCTGTACGTATCCCAAGATTTCGGTCTCTATGTCTAGTTTACTGCTTGCCTTGTCACCTTCCATACCAATACCGAGAAATGCCCCCACCCACCCTATACCCTCGCTGACCACTACCTGGGAGACCTCTGGTGGAGAAGTCTGTAGAGGGAGAAAGGGGGTGGCCCGGTATTAAACGGGTTGCACCCCATATGGCCAACCCTGACCAGAGAGACAAGGGGTTAACTGGACTGCGGTCCAGGGATGAGGTTTGCACCTTGCTGTACCTTGAAAATGTATGTTCCCCTGTTCCCATGTTTCATTATAAGCATGTATTTTATTTTTTTTCCACAAAAAGGTTTTTATTATTAGGCTACAGTACATTGCATACAGTGTCTACCAACCCGTTGTCATTCTTTAATGTACCAAAACCCAATTTTTCTCTTTTTCAACTTCCTCCGTTCCGACAGAGACATACTGGGTAAACCAACTCACGTACCTAACAAACCATACAGACACAGAAAGGGGGGTGGGGGAGGGGGGTGGGAGAGCTCAGTGTCTTCTGTGTGTTCACCATCTCAACTCTGGCCTACCCTCTGAGGAGCAGCTTGTAGCTGCGGAAGTTCTATTACTGTCTTCCCTACCTGTCCCCCTTTTACGCGCTGTCTATACTGGCTCTTCATAGGAGAATGCATTTAGTTATATTATGGCATGATGGTGGTGGCATTCACCCCCGGGATATCCGAGTGGTCTAGCCACTTGGTCCAGATTTTAAGGAAATTTGTGCCGGTGTCGTTGACCAGACTTGTCAACTGTTCCATCCGGCAAATATACCAGATTCTATTCCGAATTTTTGTAATTGTGGGTAAGTCTGGGAGCTTCCACAAAGCTGCGAGTTCGCACCGCATGGCTGTTGCAAAATGTGCAATCAGTTTTTGTGCCGGTCTGCCTATTCCCCGAGTGCGCCTGCCCAGCAGGAACAACCAAGGGTCCAGGGGGACCGACTGTCCGAGAATACTCGTTAGCCAATCTTGGATTTCATAAGCATGTATTTTAATGTTTTAAAGTGCATTTCTGTATCTCCAGTTCTGGAGGTCGCAGAGAGTTCATATTTGGCCAATATGTGGAGTCACTGTAGGCATTTGACAAAGTGAGAATATGACGTAAGGGGGAGGTCTGACATAACAGCACTGGGTTCTAAGCAACCATTTTGAGTCAGCATCCATTTTAGGTGCCTGATATTGTCTATTTGTCTATTTGTCTGTATGAAAGTTGGAATGATCGTTAGTTTAAAATACATTTTTTTCTTCTGAAGTTCCAATTGATATTGAGCGGTTCAGCTAAGCCAAAGGACCTTGAGAATGAGGGTTAAGTGCCAATGTTATGAAAATACGAGACAGATAGGCACTGTCCAAGGGGGGGGCAATGTGTTCTGTATGTAGAGTAAAAGTCACCGGCTTGTATAAGGAATATTAGCTGAATCATTTCATTTCTAATATGCATCCCATAATAATGCTTTAACTCGATGTGTTCGTGTGCATAAGTTTGTTTACCTTTTACGCTCACGTAGTGACGACACGCAACCTTGTAGAGGGGGCGTGGGTTTAGTATTTTGTGTATAAATAATACCTGTGTGCTACCATGTCGTTGGGAGGGTTTTATTTTGAAACTCTCCTCTGCGTGTGCACCGCACAAGCAATAACCTTATCTGTCATTCTGCAAAATATATCCTCAGACTTGTGTTTTTATTCACAACCTTTAACACATTAAAAACTGGCAAAGGTCGACCCACTGAGCCCACCAGAATGGAACTTATTAATATGTGTAGATATTAAAGTGTATATGTATTTTATTTTGGATCTGTTCTGGAAATGCAGACGCCATTTGCTAGGCTAATAAGTCATGAAGGGCAGACGGCTGAGTAGCCTAAGCACGGTGATCAAAAAGTAACTGCCTTGATTGTTACCCAATGTCTAGAGATTAAGTATTAGTCAATCAACAAACTCTGCAGTCTAATTGTTACCTGAGGGCATCGGTTAGTCTGTGTCTCCACATTAGAGAGTGGATACAGATAATTGTTCACCAATAGGCTGTGTTCAATGTTAAGAATAGGGTTGCACAGGTATATAAACTGTGTCAACCCTACAGTTTTTAGTTGTGCTGGAGTTGTGCTTCTGATACCATCTTGAATGTCACTGGATTGCTGGAGTTGTGCTTCTGATTCCATCTTGAATGTCACTGGACTGCTGGAGAATTGCTAGCGGATACTTCTCCATCCCCCAACCCTAAGTAAGTGTTATCTTCTTGCCTGTTAATTGTACTATATTGCTGTGTTCACTTTATTTAAGGAATAAATTATATTTTATTATATCTAAGCCTCGTTCAGTTCAACCCAGATATTTGGTGTTCATTATATCTTGTCATAAGCTACTGTGACAAAGTCCCTCTCAAATTCCTACATGCAGAGGTCAGCCAAGACTTTGTCTGTCCCGAAGGTCGCCCTGGTATATTCGATCAACTAACAAGGCCGCTTATCCTAAATTCTGGTCCCATTACTAAATACTGGGCTCCCAGTGGGGGTTCTTCTGCCGTTTCTGCTCCGGAACCCTCTGGTTCTTCACAGCCTTGGATTCCCAAGCCATTTCGCGGGCCGAGCCACATACCAATGATGTCTCTACCACCACTCTCATATCCTAGAACAGTACTCACCAAGGAAATGCTCGTTTACAGATCCCCTTTCCGCCTAAAAAACTTTAGGAACAACTCAGTGTCCCCGAGACCCATGGATGGGCCTGTCTGGCCGCAGTTCTCACTGGGGGGTGGGGGTACACAAAGGAGTGACCACGAGTCTCTGGACCACGACTCTACCCCCAATCCTAGACAGTTCAGGTACAATTCCAGGTCCCCCAACTCTATGAGTGGTCTTGTTCGCCCGTTGGTCTCGCGTGGAGGGGGGGTACTCTAAGGCAGGGGAGCGCAAACTTTTTGTGCTGCGCCCCCCTGTCTCTCTGCCCCCGGCTCTCGCGCCCCCCTGCCTTCCTTCAGCCGCGTCAGATGACGCTGCGTGGGCGTGTGACGTCAGGTTACATGGTGCCGCGGCGTCTATTGACGCCGCGTTGCCATGGCGACGCAACACAGGCGGCTGAATCCCGGTAAGTAAACAGTTGCAGGGGCCTCACGCGATCCCCCGGCATTTAATTTAAATGCCTGGGGGAAGAGCGCGGGGCCTCTGCAACTGCCCGCGCCCCCCCAGCACAATCTCCCTCCCCCCCTGGGGGTCGCGCCCCCCACTTTGCGCACCGCTGCTCTAAGGAATCCACACCTCAGTTTACTGTTTACCTTGCCTTACAGACCTGTGCAGTCCTGGAACACTTCCCCTGATATTTACTGCAGCCTGGATTCACTCATTAAAGCAATACTGTCACACGGTACTTCTGCTATTGGTTCACTGACCTTTAAGTACTGCCTTCCCACAATGCTCCCTGCCGAGCATAGTCCTTTCTGGATGTCACCGAGTGTTCTGCCACAAGCCCCTGGCTTGTTATCTCGTTACTACTCTGTTTTGTCCTAGTTCTCGTTCCTGTGCTGAAGTGGAGTACTCTCCTTGTTGACTTCAGCTCTTTGTTTCCTGAGACCGGCTGCTAGTGTCATGCAGCAGTCTGTTCCTGTCTCCTGTGCTGTAGCGGAGTACTCTCCTTGTTGACTTCAGCTCCTTGTTTCCTGTGACCAGCTGCTAGTCTCACGCAGTGGTCTGTTCCTGTCTCCTGTGCTGAAGTGGTGGTTTCCCCAGTGTTGTATTCAGCTCCCTGGTTCCTGGGGCCTGCTGCTCATTCTCTATTGCAGAGGCCGTGTCCTGGTTCCTGCGCTGAAGCGGAGGATTCGCCAGCCCGCTCAGGACTCTTGCGCTGAAGCACTGATCTACCACTGCTACCAGGCAGTGTGCCCACTCCGGTCTACCTATCACTTTCTGAGACCAGTACCATGGGCCATGGTCGCCGCACGCGCAAAGTCCACTCCTGCGCTCCTAAGCTGAAGCGGGGAACTCCTGACTACCTGTTGCCGAACTCCTGCTTGAACAACGTTTACCCTGATGTCTCCAGTCCTGACCCTGGCTTGTCCACTGATGATGCTGCCTTCTCCAGTCCTGACCCTGCTACGTACGACTACGAACTGCGCAATCCGGATCAGCCTGCACGGTCTAAGGTCGGTGCTTTTACAACCCCACCTCAGCCACGCGGTCCGACCCAGGTTTGTGGCGAGCACAACCGTGACACCTGGCAGGCGGATTGTCAATGTAGCCGGGTCTGGGTTGGAGAGAGTGGGTTAGTCCTGATACTTGCCGAGGTCTTGGAATGGAGAGGTCAAAGTAGTCAAAGTCAGTTAGCCGTGGTCTGGGATTGGAGAGGTCAGAATCATGGAAGTCCGTATCGCCATGGTCTGGGTTGGAGAGGTCCGCAGAGTCAAGGGTAAGCCGGGGTCAATATCCAGAGGGATTCATGGGTCAAACCAGGTCTGTACATGTAGAATCAAACTGCAGGAAGGAACACAAGACAAGGAGCAAGGCACAACAGACGCAGGAGCTCGAGGCTACAACAAGCTATGCTAAGAAAAACAGGAAGGGAACTGCAGGGTATTTATAGCACACAGGAACCAGTAGCAAGGGAGGCAGTATGGAGGTGCTACCTTCACGGAGGCAAGGATTGGTTGCAGGAGACAAGTGGGCTAGAAGAGTACTTGCCACAGAGCTGGGGAGCGGTGCATGACGTCATGTGTGCGCGCCGCTCGCGAGAGTAGAGCGGGCGTCCGAGGGAGTGGAGCTAAGCTCTGTGGCACTCTAGAAGAGCTGCACGTGCGCTCTGTAAGCAGATCGGGGGTGCGCGCACGCGCTGGTGCCAAAGTGAAAGTCTGTGTGATGACAGATAAGGAGGGAACACATTGCAAAGGACGTGTTCCCCGATTCCTTACAGCCAGCCCATTATGTGTTTGAAAGATAATTCAGAAGTTAACTAACATTTTTTCTCTTTTTATTTTGCCGCCCCTAGTGACATGCCGCCCTTACGGTGCCTTATCTGCTTACCGTCTAGTGATGGGCTTGGCTGTGTAACATCTTGTGTCACATATGATGGGTCTGGGGAGTTAAAACTGAAGTTGAATTGGAGGCAAAAGGCAAGAGGAACTGGATTCTGCACTTCATCAAAAACTCTTCAACTGTGAGAACTTGGCTTTCTAAATGCACTGACAATTTTACACATCTAAAAACTAAGTTTATACGCTGCTGTTTAACCTTTAGTGCTATCCTACCCTCCCAGGCCTGATTTATGCACCTGTCCTTTCAACTTCTACTCGTCATATCCTTCAATACCTGGGAACACTCTCCTCCTACCTTTCTCTACCTGCATCTCATTATGCCATCCCTATTGCTTTCCTGTTGTCAAGGAATGGACTTCGGCTGAAGTGGATCCCAGTGGCAGGAACAGCAGGGAGCGAAGTCAGGAAACAAGCAGAGGTCCGAGGCAGGCGGCAGGTAGCGAAGTCAGGAAACAAGCAGAGATCCGAGGCAGGCGGCAGGTAGCGAAGTCAGGAAACAAGCAGAGGTCGGCAACGAGGAAACTGGAACAGGATGATAGCAATAGCTAGCACAGCAGTAAACACAGGAACCTTGCAGAAGCTAAGGAACCAGTATAAACAGGCAAAGAGGAACAGGAAAGGGAGGTTTATATAGGCAGGCTGAGAGGTGGAGCACAGTTGCAGAGGTGTCAGGTATCAGAGTCTGGAATGTTCCTTAGTTTAGCAGCAGCACTCCCGGTGGGCAAATATAGGTACTGCAGGCTAGAGAATATGACATTACTCCCCCCTCCCAAGAGCGTTCTCCGGACGATCCTTGCTAGGCTTGTCTGGATATTCCCGGTGAAAAGCTCTGACTAGTCGCGGAGCATGTACAAAATCTTTGGGTTCCCAAGACCTTTCCTCTCGGCTATAGCCCCCCCAGTGAACCAGGTACTGTAGTTTCCCTCTGTGTAACCTGGAATCCAAAATTCTTTCCACAATGAATTCCTCTTCGTTATCCACGATGACGGGTTCAGGGGGAGGAAGTCTCCGTCCAGGAAATGGATTCTCAAGGAAAGGTTTCAGCAGAGAAGAATGAAACACAGGGTGTATTTTGATGGTCTCAGGAAGCTCTAATCTGAAGGACACTGGATTTATTAGTGCTGAGATGCGAAATGGCCCGATGTATTTTTGGCCCAATTTAATGGTTGGAACCTTTAGACGTAGATTTCTTGTAGAAAGCCAGAATTTATCCCCGACTTGAAATTCTGGGGAGGGTCTGCGGTGTTGGTCTGCTGCTCTTTTGTACTTTACTTGAGTCTCACAAAGTGTCTCTTTGAGGGTCTCCTGGATGTCTCGCAGAGTCTCCAGTTTCTCTGTAACTGCCGGAATGGGGCCCGAAGAGGGAAAACGAGGAATAAAGGTTGGATGAAATCCATAATTTGAGAAAAAGGGGCTCTTCTGAGTCGAAGAATGATGTGAATTGTTGTATGAAAACTCAGCTAATGGTAGGAAATCAATCCAGTCATCCTGGAGATGACAAACAAAACATCGTAAGTATTGTTCCAAAGTCTGATTGGTCCTTTCTGTCTGGCCATTGGATTGTGGATGATAGCCAGACGATAAATTTAAACGAATTCCTAGAGAGGAACAGAAGGTCCTCCAAAATTTTGAAGTGAATTGCACCCCTCTATCGGATATGATCTCATCAGGAGCCCCGTGAAGCCGAAACACCTCTTTCACAATCAACTTGGCTGTCTGGTCTGCAGAAGGAAGATTCAGTGCTGCAATGAAGTGAGCCATCTTTGTAAGTCGATCCACCACTACCAGGATGGTATTATGTCCACTTGATCGGGGCAGGTCAACAATAAAATCCATTGATATGGACCCCCAAGGACGAGTTGGAACCGGAAGAGGCTGCAGTAAACCCACAGGTGATGCTCCAGGGGGTCTTGGTCCTAGCACAAGTCTCACAGGAGAGGACATAGTCTTTAACATCTTGTGCTAATTTAGGCCACCAAAAAGAGCGAGACAACAGTTCCTGTGTCTTGAGCACACCTGGGTGATCAGCGGGTCGGGAGTCGTGCATTAATTGGAGCACCTCTAATTTTACCTCCTTAGGGACGAACAGACAATCCTTACAGTTCCAGAGACCATCACATAGATATAGTTCTGCTTCCGGAGGAGGGTTTTTAAGAAAAGAGTCATTTGAGTAGGCTCCCTTTATTCGTGTGAGGAGATCTGCGGAGAATGTGACGCCCAAAAAAATTCTTTTTGGAAGAATAGTTTATTCTTGCTCTTTGTCTGAACTAGGATTAGGAAAGGACCGTGACAAGGCGTCGGCTTTTCCATTCTTGGAGCCAGGGCGGTAGGAGATGTGGAACTGAAATCTTGCAAAGAAGAGAGCCCACCTGGCTTGTCGCGCAGACAGTCTCTTTGCGGATCGAATGAATTCTAAGTTCCTGTGATCCGTAAAGACCGTAATTCGGTGATTGGCCCCCTCCAGTAGATGTCTCCACTCAGAGAATGCAGCTTTTATAGCCAAGAGTTCTTTGTTTCCAATGTCATAATTTCGTTCAGCTGTTGACATTTGGTATGAATAAAAGGCACATGGATGAAGGAGCATCTTGGGTCCAATTCTTTGTGACAGAATGGCCCCAACAGCGGAGTCGGATGCATCCACTTCCAAGATGAATGGTAATTCTGGATTTGGATGGATGAGGATAGGGGCAGATTTGAAGAGTGACTTCAATTGTTCGAATGCTGCATCCGCTTTAGGAGACCATTTGAAGGGGAATTCCTTCCGTGTGAGTTGGGTGATTGGGGCAATAATGCCAGAGAAAAAATTAATAGAACGTCTATAGAAATTGGCAAAACCCACAAATCTCTGAATGTCCTTTTCATTCCGAGGGATTGGCCATTCCACCACGGCTTGAATCTTGCCTGGGTCCATACTGAAACCCTCGGGAGAGATGATGTAACCGAGAAATTGCATGTTGGTTTTTTCGAATTCGCATTTTTCTAACTTGATGTATAATTTGTACTTACGGAGATGCTCAAGGACAATTCGGACATGTCTCTGGTGATCCGTGATGTTATCTGAGAAGACTAGGATGTCATCCAGGTATGCCACTACGAATTGGTCCAATAACTCTCGGAGGACATCATTGATTAAATGCTGGAAAGTAGCAGGGGCATTACAGAGTCCGAAAGGCATCACCAGATATTCATAGTGCCCATAACGGGTTCGGAAGGCTGTTTTCCATTCGTCACCGGGTCGAATGCGAACCAAATTATACGCTCCTCTGAGATCTAATTTGGTAAAGATTTTGGCTGACCGAATTCTTTCCAATAGTTCAGGAATCAGAGGTAATGGGTACCTGTTCTTCACCGTTATCTTATTTAGTTCCCGATAGTCAATGCAGGGGCGTAGAGTACCGTCTTTCTTTCCCACAAAGAAGAGCGTAGCGCCTGCTGGAGAAGTAGAGGGTCGGATAAAACCCTTTGATAGGTTCTCCTGTAGGTAGTCATTGAGGACCTTCAATTCCAGTTCTGAGAGGGAATAAATTCTTCCAAACGGAATAGCAGCACCTGGTAATAATTCAATGGGACAGTCATAAGAGCGATGTGGGGGAAGCGTATCCGCGTTCTTCTTGTCACACACACATCTAAAAACTCAGAGTAAGGAGCCGGCAGAAGATTTTCTTGAGACGAGGAAATCTTATGGATTCCTACACACTCTGGTATAGGAGTTTTAGGTAGACAGGCTAGCTGACAGTGCTCCGAGGGAAACGTGAGTGTCTTGGTCTTCCAGTCGATTAGTGGGTTATGGATCATGAGCCATGGAATTCCCAGAATCACTGGAAACAAAGGTGATGGAATGAGACCAAATGAAATCTTCTCCTGGTGATTGGGCTCCATGATTAGTGTTAAGTTACTGGTTTCATGGGTAACAGGTCCAGAGCTCAAGGGAGAACCGTCAACGGCTTCCATCCTTTCTGGCGATTCCTTGGCTACAAATGATACCGAATTGTTCTTGGCGAATTCTATGTCCATAAAATTCCCTGCGGCCCCTGAGTCGACCATTACTGTGGTTGAAAAACGATGTGTTCCTTCCTCGATTATAATAGGAACCAGGAGGTGAGGGTGTAGCGAAGGAGGGTTATTTTTCCTTTGAGAAGCAGAGAGAACAGTTTTTGAAATAGCGTGCAGCTGATTTCTTCTAGAGCTCTGGAAAGAAGACTGCCTGGACTTGTTTGGGCAATCAGCGAGATTGTGCCCATCGTTTCCGCAATATAAACAGAGATCTTCTGTTCGGTGTCTATTCCTTTCCCCGGTTGAGATGGGTCCCCGCAGTGTATTTACTTGCATCGGCTCCTCCTCAGTCTCCCTGGAACGTCTTGGGGTACTGACATCTCTAGAACCCCTGTCTCTCCAATCGTCTTTCCGTAAGCCTGCGATCAATTTGGATGCATAAACGAACAAAGTCCTGAAATCTCTCTGGGGTCTCCACCCGGGCTAGTTCGTCTTTAACTTGCTCCGAGAGACCCTGCCGAAAATGATATTTATGCGCGGCCTCATTCCACTCAGTATCGTTAACCCATCTGCGGAATTCAGCGGCGTACTCAGCTGCCGAGCGTCTTCCTTGACGAAGATTGTTCAGAGTTGCCTCAGCGGTTGCACTACGATTTGGGTCATCAAAAATAAGACTCATGGCATCGATGAACTCCTCCAGATCCCTTAGTAGTGGGCTATCCTGTTCTAACATAGGGGAGACCCAAGCAAGGGCCTCATCCTTGAGCAGGGTTATGATCAGTCCAACCTTGGCTTCGTTGGTATTATAGATGGTAGGCTGAAGCTTGAACACATGTCTGCATTGATTAAGGAAATCCTGAAAAGATTGTCTTTTTCCTCCAAATTTTTCCGGAAGGGTTAAACGGGGCGCGGTTTGCACAGTCAGAGTCTTTTGAACAGATGCGGTGATTAAAGCTGCACGTAGTTCACGGTTTTCAGCTTCTGCGGCGGCAGCTCGTTCCTCTGAGCGGAGGGCACATCCTTCCTCGGGGACGACACATTCTTCCCAGCGGGCATCACGTTCTACCTGGCGGGCATCCCGTTCTTTCCGGAGGGTATCCTGTTCTTCCATGTGACCAAGACGTTTGATAAGGTGTCCTTGTTGTTCTTGGAAACCAACCATGATACGTTGTAAGTCCTGCAGTGTCCGAGTCTGGGCCAGGTCTGTTCCGGCGGAATCCATGGTAGGGCCTGTTTATTCTGTCAAGGATTGGACTTCGGCTGAAGTGGATCCCAGTGGCAGGAACAGCAGGGAGAGAAGTCAGGAAACAAGCAGAGGTCTGAGGCAGGCGGCAGGTAGCGAAGTCAGGAAACAAGCAGAGGTCCGAGGCAGGCGGCAGGTAGCGAAGTCAGGAAACAAGCAGAGGTCCGAGGCAGGCGGCAGGTAGCGAAGTCAGGAAACAAGCAGAGGTCGGCAACGAGGAAACTGGAACAGGATGATAGCAATAGCTAGCACAGCAGTAAACACAGGAACCTTGCAGAAGCTAAGGAACCAGTATAAACAGGCAAAGAGGAACAGGAAAGGGAGGTTTATATAGGCAGGCTGAGAGGTGGAGCACAGTTGCAGAGGTGTCAGGTATCAGAGTCTGGAATGTTCCTTAGTTTAGCAGCAGCACTCCCGGTGGGCAAATATAGGTACTGCAGGCTAGAACCAGACATTGAGAGTGGCAGCAGTCCCGGTGGCCAAGCATGGGAACAGCAGGCTAGAGAATATGACACCTGTTTGCTGTTTCCTCACTCCTTTGTAAACATTTAGATTATCTCCAATGTCCTCACTCTCCTCCTATCCACATTTCTTCACCTCCCCTTCCCTCAACCTATGGTTTTGTCATATAGTGCACTACTGTTTACACACTTCTTTCCCAGCAACTTCTACACCCCTTAATAAAAAGTTCTCTCTCTCATCTCTCCTAATCCTGGACCCAGCCATATACACACATGCTCTCGTCCTTGCCTCCTCCTCTCTTCCTGCTAAAAGGTGTTAACTTAATACCTATTCCTTGTCTCTCTTCCTTCTCTCTTCCCTTCTCCTGTGCCCTCTGGAATGTCTGCTCTCTGACTAACAAAGCACTGTTGTACACAATATCTTCTGCTCTGGCTCTCTTCAGCTTTTTGCTCTAATAGAAAACTGGCTCTCACAACACGAATCTGCTGTGGAGGATGCTGTATCCTATGGTGGTCTCTCTTTCTCGCACACTCCATGCCCTAATGGCTGGGGTGGATAGGGTAATTCTCCTGCAGTTGCCAAGATTAGCTCTGTCCTATGCTTTCATCTGTTTCCTGCTCTTCCTTTGAGGTTCAAACTGTCCAGTTGTGTGTTTTTTTTTATTCTCTCTCTCTCGCTCTCTCTCTCTCTCTCTCTCTCGCTCTCTCTCAAGTCTGTCTCTCTCTCTCTCTGAAGTTTGTCTCTCTCTGAAGTCTCTCTCTCTCTCTCTCTGAAGTCTCTCTCTCTCTTTCTCTCTGAAGTCTCTCTCTCTCTCTCTGAAGTGTCTCTCTCTCTCTCTCGCCCCGAAGTCTCTCTCTGAAGTCTCTCTCTCTCTCTCTCTGAAGTCTGTCTCTCTCTCTCTGAAGTCTCTCTCTCTCTGAAGTCTCTCTCTCTCTGAAGTCTCTCGCTCTCTCTCTCTGAAGTCTCTCTGAAGTCTCTCTGAAGTCTCTCTCTCTCTCTCTGAAGTCTCTCTCTCTCTCTCCGAAGTCTCTCTCTCGCTCTCTCCGAAATCACTCTCTCTCTCTCTCCGAAGTCACTCTCTCTCCGAAGTCTCTCTCTCTCTCCGAAGTCTCTCTCTCTCTCTCTCTCTCCGAAGTCTATCTCTCTCTCCGAAGTCTCTCTCTCTCTCTCTCTCTCCGAAGTCTCACTCTCTCTCTCCGAAGTATCTCTCTCTCTCTCTCTCCGAAGTATCTCTCTCTCCGAAGTATCTCTGCCTCTCTCTCCCCGAATTATCTCTCTCCGAAGTATCTCTCTCTCTCTCTCCCGCCTTTCTCTCTCTCTCTCTCTTTCTCCGAACTCTCCCGCCTTTCTCTCTCTCTCTCTCTCTCTCTCCAAACTCTCCCGCCTTTCTCTCTCTCTCTCCGAACTCTCCCGCCTTTCTCTCTCTCTCTCCGAACTCTCCCGCCTTTCTCTCTCTCTCTCCGAACTCTCCCGCCTTTCTCTCTGACTTTGAATCCTGGCTTTCCTTATTTCTCTTCTCTGACTCATCAATCCATTTATTGGGGAACTTCAACTGTGATGTTGATGATCCCCCAGTCTCCTGGGCATCTAGCCTTCTCTCAATAACCTCATACTTTGGTCCCCACCAGTGGACCAATTCGAGCACCCACAAGGATGGTCACTATCTAGACCTGGTCTATTCCCTTTCTGATTTCTGAGTCTCCCAATGTCTGCTCTCTTACCATCACTTCCTATCATTCATCACAATTCATTCTTCTCACCCCCCTCCTATTTGTTCTACTTGCTACTCTTGAAACCTTCATCCCATTGACCTCTCTGCTCTGGCATCTACCCTGAACACTAACCTCTCTTCTCTCTCCTTCCTATTGTAAAGAGTGCTCAACACACACAAGACGGAACCGCAGGGCTGGGGTGGGGATGTTAGAATACACTGACCAACAACCGTGTCCGGATTGCAGAGTCGTATTCGTGTAGCTGGGTCAGGGTAGGAAAGGTCAGAATAATCATAATACTCACCATGGTCTAGGATTGGAGAAGTCGGATGGTCATTGTGCATAGCCGGGACCCAGGAGTAGAGAGGTCAGAATGGTCGTAGTGTGTACCCGACGTCCAGGAGTCAGAAAAAGTAGAGGTCAGGGTTCAAGCTGAAGTCAAAGGTTTAATAGCTCAAAGCAGAATGCACAGAGCAACGGCAGGGCAGCAGGATGCACGAGGCATGCACTAATACATAAACATTCCACAACTGTGGAATAATGAAGATCAATGTTAACATATATCCCTCAAGTGTCTGGTCATGCGATGCCGACGTGTAGCGGAGACAGGAGCATCCTCCGTTGTGTCATGGGACGTGGTGCGGGGGCAGAGCCAATGTCTGGTGCCGGCAGGAGTACTGCAGCACTCGTGCACAGTCCACACATGAGGGGCATCACCCAACAAGCCTAGGAGCATGTAGTTGGTCCCTGGGGATCCACGAACGCTCCTCAGGACCAAAGTCCCTTCAATGGACCAGGTATTGAATGTTTCCTCTGGATATGCTGGAGTCCAGGACGGTCTGGATTTCAAATTCCTGCTGGCCTTCAACCAGGAGAGGCTGAGGAGGAGACATCAAAGCAGGGAACCAGGAATCCTGGATGAAGGGCTTGAGTAATGAGGTGTGGAATACTGAAGGAATTTTCATGGAAGCTGGCAACCTTCATTCGGTAGGCCACCAGGTTGACCTACTCAATGACAGGGAATGGGCCAATATATCGGGGGTGCAATTTTGCAGTAGGAACCTTCAGCCGGATATTCTTGGTGGACAGCTATACCTTTTGCCCTGGATTGTAGGTAATTGCTTCATGCGATGCCGGTCGGCCTACTTCTTCTGCATGGAGACTGCCTTTCTGAGATTCTCCTGAATCTTTCGCCATGACTCTTGAAGATACAGAAACCTATTGTCCACTGCTGGTACCCCAGATCCCGGTCCCACAGTAGGAAGATCTGAGGGATGGAAGCCGAAGTTAGAAAAGAATGGTGAGTCGACTCATTATGCAGATTGTTATGAGAGAATTCGGCCCACAGCAGGAGATCTACCCACCCAGTTGTCCTGCGTATCGGAAATGAATCAGCGGATGAACTGTTCCAGTGATTGTTTCGTCCGCTCCGTCTGACCATTAGTCTGAGGATGATAGCCGGAAGGAAAGTGTAGGGAAATCCCTAGTTGTTTACAGAAGGTCCGCAAGAACTTTGAGATAAATTGTGAGCCTCGATCTGACACAATGACTTGGGGGACCCCATGAAGGCGGAACACCACCGTGATAAAGATTTTGGATAGTTTGAGGGCATTGGGTAGACCCTTGAGGGGAATGAAACGAGCCTGCTTAGAAAATCGGTCGACCACCACCAGGATGGTATTCCTACCTTTGGATATAGATAGTTCCCTGGACGATCCGGAATCGGGAGGGGTTGCAGCAACCCTGGAGGTCTGTTATGGAGAATTTTGTTCTTGGAACAAGTGGTACACGCGGTGACAAATTCCTTTATGCCCTTTACGCATCCCTGGCCACCAGAGATCCTTCTCAGAAGATCAATAGTTCTCCTTGAACCTGTCAGGATCGCGGCTAAACCCCACCCCCCGGATGCGTTACGCACCAACACCAGGGACACTGCAGTAATAGGCAGATTGCGCACTCTTGCTTCCTTGACATCACCATGGAAAACAACCCCGTTGGCGACGCAGTCACCTCACGTCGCGCTCCCCCTGCGCACGCATGCCGCGAGGCAGGTAACGTCAGAACTGAAATCAGCTGTCTCTCACCTGTTGCCCATATAGCTTCCTCCTATCGCCTTTCAGCTTACGTGTGACGTCACTGATCCTGCTGCCTTCCTATTGGTTCTTGTTCCTTTTTATACGCAGTCAGCCCTCTGCTTGTTGCTGAGCATAAACTATTGTTTATGTACCGTGCTTGCTGCATTCTGAGTATCGCCTGTTGCTGTGCCTTGTCTGATCTTCGTTGTGACCCCTGCTCATACCTGGACTTCTCTCTTCTGTATCTCTGGACCTCGGCTAGCTTCTGGACTCCCGCTCCCTCCTCTCCTCGACCACGGCTATGGATTACGACTACCCTTCTCTGATTGGCTGGAAATAAACAGATTGAAAACTGCATTTTGCAAGCTGCTGAAATTCAGGGCATTACTGTGGATAATGCCCAGAATTTTAACCAATCAGAGAGCAGGGTTTTCAATAATGCCCTGAATTGTACTGCTTTAACCTATAATTCCTGGTAAAACATTTTATAAATAAATCTTTTCACCTTGTGGTACACTCCCACAAGGAACATATCAACCAAAGAAGGACCTTTTGCCACAGTTTTGGGATATATGTTTTATTGAATATGCACATTGTGAGTAGGCAATTTATAAGAGCCACTCTTTCTAAACGTTTGTGCACTATTGTATTTTTTGGGGTGATTCATGTTCAGACTCCCTCTAGAATTTTGGAGAATACGTACGTTGAAGGGAACAATTGGAAAACAAGTTTCTACCGGAGGTTTCAAGCATTTTTTTTATCACCCAAAGACATTCATATATTTCTGCAAGAATTGACACAAGTTTTTCATTATCATTTTTATAGTGTCTTAATATTCACACTTTCAGTATTCACACTTGAATTATTTCTTATTGAAGCTCCGTTCTAAACTACTCTCTGGGTATCTGTACGTTTTCCATCATACCACTTAGATTGTAAACTCTCCGGGACAGGGATTTCCTTTCCTATTGTCTGATCTTATTTATATTGTACTATAATTCCCTGTACTGTATTATCTCTCTTGTAAAGTTCTAAGTACAGCTGTAGGCGCTATATAAATAAAGATATACATGCATGTAGGTGAATTTAATATTTTTAATGCTCTATGTTAAAGGGAGTAATTCTATATATATTGAAGCAGCTGTGAGGGCCATTTTCACCCGAATACTCCCAATGTAATCTATGGGGATTTTTGGCTGATAACAGTCCAAATGGCCTCTTATTCATAAATAGAACAAGGGCTTAAATTTCAGCCTTTAACATTAAAGTCATACAATTTAATGTACAGTGCATACTGTACATTTTAGTGAAAAAAGTGTTTGACTAACATTGTGCATTTTAAAATTGCTCATTCATATACTGGGTAGAGGTGACAAGGGAGCGGGACACCATGCACATGTAAAAGAGGAGAGATCACTAAAATAGTGCAATACAGTAAAGCACAAAAATTATATTCCTATGAAATTCTGCAAAGATTATACTCACAAGCAGACAGTGAGTAAAGGCATTTCATACATAAAGTGTACACGAACAGTAGTCCCACGTAGAGGGGCGTCTGGGGACCAGGATGGAATGGATAGGGTGCACGCCCCTTCCTCTCCAGGAATCGCGATTAGGTTTGGAGTGGAGGCGCTCCGCCACAGGTGCTCCTAATTGCAGCCGCAAGAAGCAATGAACAGCTCAGCGTCTCTCCTCCACGTGTCTTGGTGTCTGCCTCGATTCTATGCGTTTCGCTAGAGAACTAGCTTTGTCAGGATTCCCCTCTACGTGGGACTACTGTTCGTGTATGTTTATTGCACTTTTTGGGGGTTATTTTCTTGTAGTGAGCCCTGGTTACCAGAGGGTGTCACTATTTCACTGTTTTAATTTGGATTATTTCTTTGTGGCACTATCTCCTCTTGAGCGCCAACCCTGGTTATTTTCTTGCTACTGTCATTCATATACTGGCATGTTCAAAATGAACATTAATTTCTATGAAATCATATCAATATAAAGAAATAAGATTCTCTATATGTAAAAAAAAATCTGTAAGGAAATGTTTAAGTGCTTTAGATTTTAAAGCTGCAGTTCAAGCAATATCCTACATGTGTGGTTTAAAAAAAAATCAGTTCTGTACTATGAGAAAAAACTTAGCATTTAAAAAAAATGTTTTAAATACATTTTTAATGTTTCTAATTTAGGAAGCATTTTGTTTCTATAGAAACCATTTCCAAAGTCACAGCCCCCTTCCCCTTCTGATAGGCCCTGGCTCTTGAGCCCTGCCCTCTCTCTAGCAGAGCACCAATTGTATCTAGTAACTGCCCAGTTACATGATATTGCTGGACTACATTGCCCACAATGCTGTGCAAGAACTGAATTAAATAACCCAGAGCAAGCGATTGATTACAGGAGAAAGGATCGATCTGCAATTTAGCTAATCACTTGTCGGTGTGCAGATTGTATTGATGCAAATAATTAATGGCAAAAATACAAAATAAAATTTAAAAAATGGCAACTTGAACTGCAGATTTAAATAAAATGCTTTAAATAAATATATTGGTATAAGAATAATACACGTTGTGTTTATTTTAATGTGCTAGGAAGTGTTTCTAATTCATTATATGTGTCAGAATTTCTGCCCGAAAATATGTTAAACTCAGAGTACGCTTATACAGTACTGTGCTTACTTTTAGGCACAGTATGCTACTTTAGAAGCACACATCAAAAATAAACATTAACTTCTGGTTACCCTGCCTTGTTAGGTGCTCGTTAAATACAGTAATAGAAAACAATTCAGGGATCTGAGGGTTTGGTTAATGGCTAAAAAGGCAATTTCAATCATGTTTGAGTAAGAACAAAATTCAGAAATGGCCATTTAGGTTTAGCAATATGTTGTCACAAACAGGCTCATTATATTGGTCAACCTAATGCAAAACTTAAAAAAAGCAAAAAATGTTTGAAAGAAAAATATATAATCTAATACATGAATGCCATTGACCCCAAACATTTTATTTTATCTTGCCAGTACTTTATCAGTTGGGATCATTTACTATTCAGTAAATTCATTCAGTAAATTATTCAGTTGGGATCATATACTATCTTATTCAGGGGAACAATTCCTAAAATAACCACTAACCATGCAAAGGACACTGAGTATTATTGTAGCATTCCTGCCATTCTAACACTAATGTAGCTATGCCCAAGAGTGGTGATTTAATGTTTTGGTTGCTGTGCGTCTAGTTGCTCTTTTCTATACCAACTGATTTAAATGCTATGGGGCAATAAGGAGGTGGACAGTTTTCAAGCATGATCAAACTTTTATCAATGATGTGTTTTTTAAATAAGGATTCCTCATGAGCTAGTCATAAAATAGAATTAGCATTAAGCATTGGTTATTGTGCTGCACAGCCCCAAAAATACAAAAAAGTGTTCTACATTGTTTACTTTCTGTCGATATGTGGAATATGCAAAACTAACAGTGCTTTATTACAGGCAGTGTCAAAATACTTTTTTTTTTTTTTTTAGTTGAGTCATTACTCTAGAAATAAAAAATCCAAACAAGTAAATCAGTTTCATTTTAGAAACCTCAACGAGTTGAGTAAAGTTTTGCTTTGGATTGCCCAGTGAACCAAATACCCTAATTGCAGGTGCAAAATAGTGTGGAAAACTAGGCTGAGGGTTAACTGACAAAAGTTTTCAGATCTACTAATAAGAGTTCTTCCAAGCATGCAAGCTGCAGCTCAAAACATTTTGTCATTCAGCCTCTTGTTCTCATTTCATTTTGAATGACTGAATACAGCCTGCTTGGCTTCTCCCATTGTGCAAATTACTTTAGAAAGAGTGGCCTATTTAGATTAGCTTAGTTTAGGCTTAAATGTTGCCCCAAAACATTAACTGTATATCTGAACATATTGTCATACCTTTAACTAAGTAACATCAAAGGCGGTTGTTTATCAGTCTACTGTCTGGAAAATTGAAGCAAAACTGGTCCAAGTGGTGTGCGTAAAATTTATTGTAGGATAATTAATACTATTGATTTTAGTTGGACTCTCATTGTCAGAAGACTTTTAGAAAAAGCCTCCTGCCCCCCGCTCCCCCCAAAAAAGGTTTGTGCTGATTCATTTCTCCAATGACACAAGTCACAACATCAGATATAACAATCACATCTAAAAAAAATTAGTTGTCTAAAACTGATGTACAGCTAACTGGTGAGTGAAGGTGCACAATAATGCAAAAAGAAAAAAAAAAACAGAAAAAGACTTGTTTTCACTTTGTCTTGATTGTACCAGGGCCGGATCTTCCGAGCGCAAACACTCTCACGTGGAAAAAAGACAACATTAAAAAACAACAATTGTGCAGCTCTGTGAATAAATTGTGGTGTGTTAGCTTCAGTAATGGTTATAAACTCACATGTTACTCTTAAAAAATCAGGCCTTTTCATATGTAAGGGGATCAATGGATCTTCACTTAAATGTAATGCGGTAACAGGCATGTAGATCATATAGGAATCCATGAAGCAGCAAATGTGGTCTGGATCATGAATAGGAGCAGAAGCCTACAGCAGCTGGGGAGAGCCGGGGTCGAGTGGCTGAGACCATCTCCAAGGTAAATGTAATATGTATTTGGGAGGGTAGTGTACATATGTATTTAGGGGGTAGTGAAACTATGTATTTGGGGGTAGTGTAGGTATATATATTAGGGGGGAAATGTAAGCATATATTAAGGGGTAGTATAATTATGTATTTGGTGGGTAGTGTTGTATGTATTTGGGTGGGTATTGTTGTATATATCTGGGGTGGTAGTGTTGTATATATTTTATGGTGGGATTGTGTGAATATTATGGGAGGGTACTTTTGTGTGTGGGGGGGGGTTTGTAAGGGTATTGGGAGGAATTGTGTGTGGCCAGGGTGTGTGAAGGGAATGAGTGTGAATAGGGGGGGGGGGGGATTGAGGGAGCGGGATTGTCTAAGAGGGAGGTAATTGAGTGATTGATGAGGGGTAAGAGGAGTGAGAGGAGGTTAAGAGGGAGTGAGGAAGAGAGAGATAGGGGTGAGGGTGAGTGAGGAAAAGAGGGAGGTAAGTTGAGTGAGACATGTGGGAGAGAAATGCATGGGGAAAAGGCAGGGGGAGTAGTGGAGGGAGCTTGCGAGGTGCTGAGAAATGGGGGGCTTTCAAGACCACCCATACAGGGGGGCAGGTCAAAACTTTAGTCCTGGGCACCAGGAAATGTGTCTGTGGTTCTGACGACCACCCTCCCCACCCCCATGCAAGGCCTACCCACATTGGTAAAACTACACCCTTCACCCACCCACCCTCTATACTAATGAGCAATAGCCCGATTCCCCAAATAAAAAAATAAAAAAACATAATACCAAACAAATATTAAAATTCACTACCTTCCCCAATTGGCTATCTATGCAATGCTTTACTAACCACTACAAGTAATCAAGGGGTTAACCCCTATCACCCACCCCTGAGCAACTATTCAACTCATCCACCCAAAAATCCTACCACCCTCCCCACCCCCACTCCCACTCGACTAATGGGCTATTTTGTTTATAATGTGATGTTTTTTTTTTTTTTTTTTAATTTTATTGGGTTTTTCACAGGGTAGGGTATAGCATATCATATCACAACAAGCTGGTACATAAGTCATTGGGTATTTTTTGAACAAGTTGACAATAATAGAGCTTCCGTACAACCTGTTAGGATCCAAGAGTATCAAGCCCACCCCTCCATCCGGACGGGGTTGTCTATGGATGTGCACCCGTCTCTCCTTTTCAAGTGGAGTGAGGATAGTTAAAAGGGAGAGAGGGGGAGAGGGATGGGGGGCGGAGGAGGGGAGGGTGGGTCATGGAGCGGCATAAGAGAGGGAGGGGGGTGCGGCCCCCACACAACCCCGCCCAGGGCCCGACACCCATCGAGCTCTAGAACAGAGTTTGAGTCATCTATGGGGGTTTAGTCATATGGCCAAGCTTCCCAGGTTTTGTTGAATTTGTCTAGTTGTTGTTTTAATCGAGCTGATAGGAGTTCCATCAAACGGACCTCCCTGATTCTGGTGAGGACCATCTCCCTGTGGGGTGGTCTATTTTTTTTCCATTTTGCCACTATTGAGTGGCGGGCTGCCGTTAGTACGAAGGATGTTAATTTTTTTGTCTGAGGGGAGAGGCCTTCTATAGGCTTACCCAGCAGAAACGACACCAGATCTAGTGGGACCTCCACCTCCCTTATCTTCTCCACCATGGCTTGGATCATATCCCAAAAAGGGCCCAACATGGGACAGGTCCACAGTATGTGTACCAGGTCTCCCTGCTGGCCGCATCCCCTCCAACAGAGGTCTGACAGGCCAGGGAAGGCCTGGCTCAGCCTTCTCATGGTGAGGTACCAGTGGAATAACATTTTATAGTTGTTTTCCTTGATGGTGGTACAAATTGAGGTTTTGGTTGCGGCATCCCAGATATCCTCCCAGTCTTCTTTATCTATCTACTTCTATATTGAGGTCTGCAGTCCACTTAAGCATATATATAAATCCCAGAAATTAGACCCTTCGATATGCTCCTACTGCACATATCTTTTCAAAGTTAGAGGGGTTTTCAAACTTGGAGTTGTGGGAGATCATTGTTAAGAAGTGGAAACAAAAAGAAAACAGCGCACAACGCCAAATAGTGAAGCAAGTAATAATATGTAATTAATAATTAATAGGTAATATATCTGCGTACATCAAATTGATAAAATTGGTGCATTTAGTGTATACCACACTTGTTACCGCTCAGTAGCTGTTAACAGGAAGGTCTGATGCTTGTCTTTTCTCTGCAGGAGCCTCTGCAATGGTTCTGGGGCTGAATTGTTTCCTGCACTCCTCAGCTAGCAGGGCGTCACTCCCAGGGGGGGTTTTCCTTTAAACAGACAAGCTTCGCTGCAGATTTAGATACTCAGTGGGACCGCTCCTCATCCGATGATGTGCCGCCTCCAGGGGGATTTCCCCTTGAGTAACCCGTCTCTCCTGCAGCTGATCACTGCTCGATAAGGCCACTCAGACTTACAAGCAGTCTGGGGCCGTTGGAGTGGCTCGGCACACAGTCCCGCTAGGCGGACGCCAAATCGCAACTTGCAGGGGCACTCTCAGCGTGCCACAATGCCCCTCCGTCACGTGGTACTGCGTGATGACATCACAGTCTCCGCAGCGGTGATGGGATCGGCGGGAAGGAGGAAACAAGTCCCTTAGAGTCTCTTATTGTCCAAATAACACCAAACTAGCATAAAATGTGATGTAAATAGCAGAGCGAATCCAGCATATGAATGATAGCAAATAAATGGCATAGAATAATAACATCCAACGCGTTTCGTAGAACTAACTACTTCTTCAGGGAAGTAGTTAGTTCTACGAAACGCGTTGGATGTTATTATTCTATGCCATTTATTTGCTATCATTCATATGCTGGATTCGCTCTGCTATTTACATCACATTTTATGCTAGTTTGGTGTTATTTGGACAATAAGAGACTCTAAGGGACTTGTTTCCTCCTTCCCGCCGATCCCATCACCGCTGCGGAGACTGTGACGTCATCACGCAGTACCACGTGACGGAGGGGCATTGTGGCACGCTGAGAGTGCCCCTGCAAGTTGCGGTTTGGTGTCCGCCTAGCGGGACTGTGTGCCGAGCCACTCCAACGGCCCCAGACTGCTTGTAAGTCTGAGTGGCCTTATCGAGCAGTGATCAGCTGCAGGAGAGACGGGTTACTCAAGGGGAAATCCCCCTGGAGGCGGCACATCATCGGATGAGGAGCGGTCCCACTGAGTATCTAAATCTGCAGCGAAGCTTGGCTGATTAAAGGAAAACCCCCCCTGGGAGTGACGCCCTGCTAGCTGAGGAGTGCAGGAAACAATTCAGCCCCAGAACCATTGCAGAGGCTCCTGCAGAGAAAAGACAAGCATCAGACCTTCCTGTTAACAGCTACTGAGCGGTAACAAGTGTGGTATACACTAAATGCACCAATTTTATCAATTTGATGTACGCAGATATATTACCTATTAATTATTAATTACATATTATTACTTGCTTCACTATTTGGCGTTGTGCGCTGTTTTCTTTTTGTTTCCATTTCCTAGAGTGTGTGGGGTGCTGAGCCACCCCCAGTGTTTATAGCAGCAGACGCCTTTATCAGCCACACGGTTATGTGATTTATATTTTTATTATTTAAACACATATTGTCACTGTGGTTATTGTGGATTATTTCACTAATTATATGGTTTAGTCACTGCACTGTTCCCATATATAAGTACTAGTTAGATAGTAGCGCACGGTTATTTTTTGTTTTTTCGTTGTTAAGAAGTGTCTGATCTGGAGGAAAGCGAATAGGGGAGACCTGCGGGGGCATATTTTTCCTGTGCTTCGGAGAATTTCATACGCCGTCCTTTGATTAGCAGATCGGACGCTTTTGTTATATTGGCTGCTTTGAACAGTCTGAAGTCCCTGGGATCACAACCCGGGGGAAAGTCCGGGTTGCCAAACAGGGGGGGTCAAAATTGAAGGGGGAAGTTGATAGGCCAAATTTAGTTCTTGTTCTTGACCATATCTTCCATGTACATCTCATTGCTCCCAGGCCCATCCTGCCCGGTGTTGTCTCCCGGTCCCCCCCCCCCCACACCCTCAAAAGGGAGGGAGAGGGGAGAGATGTAGGAGGCTTCAATCCCCAACCAGCTGCTAGACGCTGGGTCATTATTCCAAGTGGCAGCCTGTTTTAGGTGGGCTGCAAGGTAGTATTTGGAAATATCTGGTAATCCCAGACCTCCACTCTCTCTTGGTGCCATCATAACCGATCTTGCCACTCTTGGCTTTTTCCCATTCTAAATAAATTGGAGTATATTATTTTCGATATTTTTGAGTTCAGCTCCTGTGACCTGGATTGGGAGCGTCTGGAATAAGTACAGAATTCTGGGGAGCATATTCATTTTTACTGAAGCAACTCTACCCAGCCAGGAGATATGGTATTCGTTCCAGCTCTTTAGATCTCCTTTAATTTTTTCAAATAGTGGGGGGAAGTTATGCTTAAACAATGCCTCATACGAGTTCGTAATTTTAATTCCGAGGTTTCGAATATATGAGGAGTTCCATTTATAGCTGAAATTAATTTGTAAAAGTTTTACCTCGGATGGTGTCAGTGATAAATTTAGGGCTTCACATTTGTCATTATTAATTTTATATCCTGACACTTGGCCAAATTTTTCTAGTTGTGATTGAAGGTTGGGAAGGGACATCAAGGGCTAAGCCAGAGACAATATTACATCGTCGGCGAACAGGGATATCTTGTATTCCTCTTGGCCTATTTTGATTCCCTTTATATTGATATCTTTTCGGATGGTGACCGCCAGGGGTTCAATCGATAGGGCAAAGAGGAGAGGGGACCAGGGGCAGCCCTGTCTCGTACCGTTTTTTATTATTACAGGACTTGAGCCTCCACCCGGGAGCTTTACCAATGCAGACGGGTTTTTATACAGAGCTCTGATTCCCTCGAGGAAAGGACCTCGGAAGCCAAATTTGATCAGAGTGTGATCTAAAAAGTCCCATCTAATTCTATCAAATGCTTTTTCAGCATTGAGGCTCAAAATAAAGGCCTTTGTTTTAGAGAGATGTACATGGTCGATGATGTTTATGATTTTACATGTATTGTCCGACCTGGTCTTTGTGGATCAAGCTCGGGATTATTGGGTTTGGACTATTGGCCAAAATTTTGCTGTATATTTTCAGGTCTGAATTAAGAAGGGAGATCGGTCTGTAGCTGCCGCAATTTAGCGGATCCTTACCCTCTTTGTGAATTATTGCCTGGTTAGCTAGGGACATCGAGGGAAGAATATCTTCCCCTTCCATGAAGGAGTTGAAAACTTCTAATAGGTGTGGGATCAGCACTGCCTTAAATTTTTTGTAATAAAGATTAGAGAAACCATCTGGGCCCGGGGTCATGTTTGTTTTTAGTTGTTTTAATACCTCCAGTACTGCTGCGGCCGAGTTTATTCGAGCATTTGCCCGTTTTCGGCCGCAGCAGTAACCTGGCGCGCGCCGGAGGGTGCCGGGCGTGCGCCGAAGCCTCGGAGGAGAGGCCCGCCGATCGGGGCTTCCCCCTCTCCTTACCGGGTCCGCCGGGTCCCCCGGAACGTCCCGCCGCCGTCGTGACATCCACGCGACACCAGGGCTCCCTCGGGGAGCCCTGGGCACGCGTACAGGCGGCACAGGCACCCGATGATGCGTGACCGCGCATCGGTGATGCGCGGCACGCTGAGGGAGTGCGGCTCACAAGCCGGGACATTTCCCGGCTTGCGGAATGAGCCGCACTCGGATAAAGTGTGCCGCCTGTGTATCTCACCGGTGTTTATTTTCTCATTTCATTTTAGGGCAGTTTCTTCTGAGAGGGCCGGTAGGCTGCATTCCTCTAGATATTTTGGGATAGCCGTCAACCCGGAATTCGCGTTCTGGGGAGGGTTTAGGTTATAGAGTTTAGTATAGTAGTCTGCAAATTCTTGGGCAATTTCGCTCTCTTTGAGCGTTTTAGAACCGGATTTCGTCCGAATTGCACTAATTTCGGATTTAACCCTAAAACCTCTTAATTTATTGGCCAGGATCCGGTCAGCCTTATTGCCCTTGTCATAGTATCTCTGTTTTGTCCACCTCATCACCCGCTCTACCTCATCAAGTTGGACGGCTTTTAATTCCATCCTACAAGTTTTTTGTATAGATGTTTTGTCGGATTGCTTTTGTGTTCAGATTCTAACAATTGAACCTTTTCCGACAGTTCTTTATATATTCTCTCCTTTTTTTTCTTTTGGAATGACGCAATGGAAATGAGGGAGCCTCGAATTGTTGCCTTATGGGCCTCCCAAAGCATTGCTGGAGAACTTACTGAGCCCTTGCTCTAGACAAAATACTCTGAGATTTTTTGAGAGACCGAATTTATTACATCTGGAGAGTTCAACAGAGAATCATTTAGTTCCACTGGTGGTGGGTTTTCTTAAAGAAAGGCAAAGAGAGCGACAAGTCAATGGAGGCATGGTCGGACCTGGATATCAAGCCAATATTAGACTGGGAGGATGCCTGGAGGGCTTCTTTGGTACCTAGAAAGAAATCAATTCTCGAGTAGGACTGATTGGGGGTGGAGAAGAATGTGTAGTCTCTCTGTCCCTCATGCTGTAACCTCCAGATGTCAAACAAGGAAAAGTACCTGAGAACATCTTTAAGGATTTTATCGTTAATGAGGGTGGACTTAGGTGGTGCTGTGCCCTGTGTGCTGGCTCTATCAAGATCTGGCGAGTTTGCCATGTTAAAGTCTCCTGCCAGGATAAGTGGTGTATATCTTGTTTTACTCACTTTTTCGAGGACCGATCTGAGGAAGGGTATTTGTCCCTCATTGGGCGCATAGTTCTCTAGGGTGATTGACGATCCTGCAAGAGAACCTGAAAGTATTAAGTATCTTTCCTCTGGATCTGCACTGGACGATTCAAGAGTAAATAGCAACACCTCTTTTTTTGAATCTACAAGAGGCAAAAAATGCCTGTGGGTATATTTTGCTGAATGTATTGGGCGGTGTTGAAATGTGTCTCCTGTAAAAAGATGATGTCTCCTTTTAGTTTATTTATCTCCTGCAGGGCCAATCTACGCTTCGGTACTGAGTTAAGCCCCTTTACATTAATCGATACTAATTTTATATCAGGTGAGATAGACATATTTTTGTCTGTCTTCTTAACCAGGTTAGCGACTACTTTCCCAAGGCAGTCAACCCTCTTTTTTTTCTTTGGGGGAGAAACCCACTGCACTCCAGAATCCCGGCACCAGTGTCATCCCAGGGTGGAGCTGACAGGGGGGGGAGAGGGCCCCTCGGGGGGGGGGGGGGCAGAGAAGGGGGGATACAGTAAGAAGGGAAAAGTAGGAAGTAGATGGGCTATGGATTAGCCCTGGACTAAACTCCTTCATTGCCTTAATGGTGAAGGATGTGGGCTTAGGGCCCTTGGAGAATCTTCTCATGCGAACAGACACTGGCACTCCCAGGGGGAAAGCAGAGCCCCCTCTTCCATATAGTCTGGTCAGACCCAGACAACCAATTGCATACATATGAAGCATAGTTGTGGCTGTGATAAATCCAAACATAACATTTCAACTTTTTCTTGTTAAACTTTTAACTAGAGTACACTCGAGGAGAGAATCTCAGGTAGCGGTTCATTTAAAGGAATTATTCTATTATCCAAAGGAGCAGGGGGAGCCCAGGAGGGGGGGGGGAGAATGGAGGTGGGGGAGGAGGAGAGGAAAAGGGAGGGGGAGGGAGGGGGAAGCATTCACCGAAGAGCAAAACATATAGCAACCATATGACAAGTTTAACCGAATAAAAATAGATAGACCTGAGCAAGATAGATGAGGGGGGGAAGGGGGGAGTTAATGGGGCACAGGGGGGGGGGGAGAAGAATGGGGGCAGCGGGTGAGGGGGGACAGACTCATATATTACATATTACATTTTAAACTTTTCTCTCAGCATTCAAACTTATGCATATACTTAACACTTAACACAATTTACAGGAGGGGGGGTGTAAGAGATGTGTGCAGAGGTATGCAATGGAGACCGTTTTAAAGGTGAAATTAAAATAAGGCTTTATTGCGCATGTCCCTTTTAACACAGCAAAACATATGAAAACAAACGCCTATCCCTGTTTAAGGGCTAACTTACTTCCCCAGTCCCTTTCTCCCGGCTGGAGGGATAACCCCATTACCACCCTATTCCCCAAAGTCTCAAGAGATACCTTAAAGCAGGTGGCCCTTCATGTCAGTCTTCGGTAGGTTCCTGGGTCCCCTGTGTCCAGGAATATAGGTCTTTGGGTGTCTTGATCTCAGCAGAGCCTTTCTGCTCAAGACCTCTTTCCTCTTGTCAGCACCCTTGTGTACTGAGGAAAATCTCCTCCTGTTTCTGGGAAACGGGCTTTTTTCACAGAGCTGTGATTAGGCAGTTGCAGGTGTGCAATTAACCAGCACACTGCTGGATTAGAGGCAAGCCTGTTACCAGGGATAAGACCCTGTTACATACCTCCCCTGTTTGTGGGAAGCTCGGGTTTACCATGGCCGAAGCCCATCCTTCCACTCTCATTCGAGATATCTCTGTGACTTGAATGAGAGGGGATGGAGGAAGAGAACCCTCAGTCCCGCTGGTATTCGAGCCCTTTCTCCAGTTTATTTGTGTCTCCTCCCGAAGGTGCTTGAGATCAGCACTCCTCAGTCGCTCGAGGAGAACTTTTTTCAAGTAAAGTCTTTTTCCCGAGTGCGCGGTCATGAGATTTCCCTTGCATCGGGCGCTCCTCTTTTTGTAGGCAGATTGTATGGCGACAGTTGCAGAGCGTTTGAGAGTAACCCTTTGAGTTTTCCGCTCTTGAAGCTGTCCTTCTGCACTCTTTCCACTCCATGGTGTTGCCAGTTCAGCTTCTTTGGGATTGAGTTGCAATTCCAACTCCACTTCCAGAGAATGTCCCATCTTTTCAGCTTCATCCGCTATGGATTCTACTGGTTTTGATTCTGCACGTAAACCTTTTTTTGTTACCTGTTGGGTGGCTGAAGGTTTAGCTAGTGCTTGTTTAGGTGGTTAAAACTTTGCAACCTTGTTTTTCAGATGAGCGGTGTTCCCAGCTCTCACTGTACCCTTTTTCCTTTGGGTTTTTGTGGCTGTGGGATACTGACGCTTGGTCAGGGTCAATACTTGTCTTTGCAGTACTGTAATCTCATCTGTGAGAGATCCCTGTTTTTTGAGTGCGTCTTGCAAGTCTCTTCTCAGGGAATTTATCTGCGCACTTTGCTTTCTCTGAGTTTGTATCAGTGTCTCCTTCATATTCTGGAGCTCTGTAATTTGTGTCATCAAGGTTGCTGCTAAGTCTGTTATCTCCTTGGTGTACTGACTCAAGAGGATGGAACAGACTCTCTGTCTCTCCAGCTCTTGCACCAGTTTCTGGGCCTTCTCCCGCTCCCTCTCATACAGAGTCACCTGGTATCGAAGCTCCGTCTCTAACGATTCTCTGGTGACATGCAGCGTGGCCTTTAGCTCCTCATACTGCTCTGTGGGGACACGCTGGGTATTTAGACGTTCCTGCAGCACTTGTACCTGCAAATTTTCTTCCTCCAGAGTTCGCTGCTTCTCCTCGGCATTCTGGAGGTGTTTATGCAGACCTTGTAGTCGGTGCTCTGCTTCAACCTTTTCCCCTTCCAGTAGTTTCTTTATTTTTTCCAGTTCATTGAGCTTTTCATTCTTTCTATTGATGTGGTCTGTCAACTCAGAATTGTCTTTTTCTAGTCTTAAATTTTCTCTTTTTCCAGTCTCTGTAATATTCAGGGCCTCTTTGTAGTCCGTCTTCCATTTTCGCACCTCTGCTTGGAGACTGACTGTCTCCTGGCGTGAGACTTCCATCTCTAGATCCTTCTGAGAGACTTTGAGATCTATATTAAGATTGACAATAGTTTTTTTAGAATTGTCCAGCTCCTCAGCGAGACTGTGAAGTTCCTTTTTGGAGACTTCCAGTTTTGTGCGGCAGCTGCCGATCTCGTGGTGTGAGGCATCCAGTGCTGTGCGGAGAGTATGAACCTCTTTCTGGGATATGTCCATGTCTGTCCGGACACTGTTGACCTCCTGGTGTGAGGCATTCAGTTCTATGCGGAGAGTGTGAACCTCATTCTGAGAGACTTCCACCTCTCTATGGCACTTGCGAAACTCTTGATGAAAGACTGTAATCTTTTTCAGTGCCTCCTCATATTTCTGCTTCCGATTAGCAATCAGTCTATTAGATTTGCTCTGTTTTTCATCCATGGCGGTAATAGTAGCGTTTGCTGTATCTAGATCTGTCCTTAGATCCTCCAAGTCGGTCCCGGATTCAGAGTACATTGCGAGAACAGTCTTCTGTAGCTCAGCTTTATCTTCCCTCTCCAGTTTCAATTGTTCCCGGAGCAGATCACAGTCATGCCTGGAAATTTTCAGGGCATCTTAGGGCTGGTCAAGGAATCGTCACTCACTAGTTCCGGCTCCGCTTCCCTGGTATGGTTGTTTGAGGGTTTCTCACTATTAGCACTGGACAGACACTTCTTTGGGGTACACGACTTCTGCTTTGGGCCCTTTGGATATTCGGTCATCCGAGGGACGAATTCTCCATTTTCTCTAGGCTGCAGGGTATTTCGGACCCCCTTTTCCTCCGGAATCTGCAGATATGTCTGTTCCTTCCATGGTAAGTGAAGACCCTTTTTTCTTTTTCCTTTTCCGCCTTTTTGTTTTTGACGACTCCGTCCCATCAGGGACACAAGGGTCTTCGTCTTTATTTGAAATGTCAGCAGCTTCACTGTATCCGCCATGTTTTCCTTGCAGTTGCGTTAGGTGGCGTAAATATTCAGCAATCTGCTGTTCCCGCTCTTCCTCCTGCCGATCATATTCGTCATAATAGAGAGCGGTCTTTTCGTTACGTACAGAGTTCAGGCACCCCACCATTCTTGGGGTGTTCTGTGGGTGTGATTCGGTTCGGGTTCCCCGTAAGAGATGTCTTCCTCCTTATCGACCGGAAGGACCACTCTTCCGTGGGGTAGGGTTCATTACAGGAACGCCGCATCTTGTCCTCCATATTGCAACTGTTATCACTGTATTTGCTAGAACCCCAAATTGTGGTAGACCTACAGGTGGGCCTATTTTTCTTGTAGAGGTCGCAGCTCTCACAGGCATCTCTGTAGACTTTTTCTTCCATTGGGTACGTTTTACAATATTAGAAGTACTGTGCATCCATTCACTCTCATCGTCTGAATAAGGCCTGAAGGGACACTGCTCCGTGTGGTGGGGTTCTTTACACCAGGAACACATTTTCTTCCCCATTTTTGCAGAATCTATATTTGACTTCAGCTGGGCGGCCATTTTAAATTCCCAGAATCAGTACCTTACGTCGGTCACAGTCTGTAAAAGTTTCCCTGCTTCAGCACAGTTGCATCAATTTTCACACTTTTCTGCATATACTCCATTCACAGCTGGTAGTCCTATGCGGTGTGGCAGCCTTTACTTCCAGAATCAGTACCGCTCGTGGGTCACTGTCTGTATTCACTGCTTCAGCGCAATTTTTTTGTTTTTAAAGAAAACAATAAACTAAGCCTAGCTCCTCTGGAGCGCTAACTCACTTCTTGAACCCTGACTGCGGCTGGAAGGCAAAGCCCCTTTTTCAACAAACATATTACACATTATTGTGATAGGCAAGTAAGGTTTACCTGCTTCAGCAGTCTCTCTCTCTCCTCTTGGGATTGGGGAAAAGAGTCCATCTGTGGTATTGTGGCTTTTTTCAGTGCAGTGTAGATTTCCTGCCTGGATGTGTATCCCTTTAATTCTGATCTCTGCTGCATGTGATTCTTTGCTTTGTTGCTCAGGCTGTTTGCAGGAACTATATGCAGGCAAAAGCACAAAATTTTCACAGGCAGTCTCCAGGGCCCCTTTGAACTTCAAGGGCCACCTCATCCCAACTTCTGACACCATATGTAAGAGATGTGTGCAGAGGTATGCAATTGAGGTTCTCCTGGTTTTCTACCTGATCCCTGAGGGCTCTCAGTTCAAGTCCTAATAGCATACACAGTGATATATTCGTTCATTGGAACTGACAATAAAATTACAAAACGTGATCATTTAAAATTAAATATATATATATTAAAACATATTCTTTATGGAGGCGCATGTGCGAGGTTGAGGTGGATAGCAGCATAAACTGAATACTCCGTCCCCCACCTCCTAAAAATCAATAAAAAAGCGGTGAAAAAAACGCAACTAAAATCAGAAAAAGGTACAGAAGCACAGCGGCAACCCCAGTGATGGCCCCGATGAACCCCAGAAAGAAAAAGGAGGGGGATCTACGAAAATATCTGGGCCGACCTGCCTCACGGAGAGCCGGGGCAGAAATGGCGACGGAATCAGCAGCAGGCTCAGAGTCAGAATGGGAAGAAGACCCCCCAGGAGAGCCGGCTCAGCTGCCGGTTCGTCGGTGCGACTTCGACCGGCTCTACCAGGATATGAAGGCGCTAATCCACGAAGAGATGCAAGATCTGAAAAAGGAGGTGCATGGCCTGGGGGAAAGAACAGGGGCCCTGGAGGATAAAATGGTGACCACCGCGAAACACTTAAAAAAGACAGACAAAAGAGCAGCATACATGCAGGCACAAATAAATAAACTCACGGACCGACAAGAGGATACGGAAAACAGGGATCGCCGCAACAACATCAGAGTCCGCGGCATCCCTGAGGTTATCACGGACGTGGAGGGATTTGTGACCAGGTGGCTCGAATCACTGCTCCCGTAGCTGCCGGCGGCCGAATTGCAGATGGACCGGTGCCACAGGGCCCTCAGAAGCCGCCCGGCAGCAACGGAGCAGCCGCGCGATATCATCGCTAGGCTGCATCACTTCAAGACCAGGGATGCGGTCTTTCATAAAACAAAGACGAGGGTTCCTGTCGGTTTGAGGGAACATCCATGCAACTGTTCCAGGACCTCTCTCCGGTGACCCTGGCCAGACGACGAAAGCTACAACCTGTCACCAAGGTGCTAAGAGATCGAGAGATCCACTATAGATGGACCTTTCCGTTTGGCCTGCTGGTAATAAAAAACGGGAAGGCCATCTCTATGAAAGAAATTGACGAAAGTGAGGACTTCCTAAACAAACTGGGGGTGAAAGAGGGCCCTGCAAGAAGCCCCAGGAAAGACCAGCCGGAGGAGCCGGAGTGGAGGACAGCCGGTCCGTCCAAACCCAGCCCGGACCCGGTGGACCCGGATGGGATCTGATCTATACACCAGTGCACACGCGCTGAAAATAAAGTTGTTGAGCTATAGTTTGCTCGGTTCTGGACCTTTAGATCGACTTTCCAAAGAAAATCTCCCTACACTGAATTCCCCAGCGGACCCCGGGCTCCGAGTTAACACACTAAACCCCGCATCAGCCCCATAACAAAGGAACAACCGATAAACCTAAAAAGGATGGGACAGACAAAAACAAAAGTCACCAACATGAAGTTCCTACCTGGAGATGAAATGGCGGCCGACGGTGGAACGCATGACGGCCAATATGGCGCTGCAGCACCAGCCAGACCGCGTGGCATCTTCCCGGAAACAGAGCCTACCTTGGCGGGAGAACTGGTAAGGAGACATCCTCCTCCGCGGGCTCCACCAGGGAAAATGGCGTCCACCGGAAGGACGTCACAGGAAGCCGAGCGACCGCCATCTTGGAAGAGGCAAAGCAGCAAAAGCACAGAGCGTCATCCTGCGGCGACGGGATCAGTCGAGATCTCGCGAGAGGTGGCAAACAAGCATGGAGGCACCCGGACAGTAGCCAGGAGCCCGAGCTGCAGCCATGGGGGGCATGAGAGGTCCCGGTCGAGACTCACAGACCGTAGCCTCCTTGGTTGGGTGGACAACTTATATGTTTCAACGTTTGCCCCGCAATATTGAACCCCTGAAATATGTCTTATATAGCCAATACAAAAGTGCCTTGTTCTGCCAAGTGTAGTACGCCCATAGATTAAATGCCAAGCAACTTCTTTGCAAACAATAGCACTGCCTCTATGACCAACTAGGCCCCGGCAGGAGTGGCAGAAAGGTTAGAATACCAAAGAGGAGATAAGCAGCAGAGGAGGGGCCAGGAGGGACAAAGGTTAGAAAGGAGATAGTGGCAGGAGAGGAAGGGTCAAAAACAGTTACCCCCCACTATGTACCTTTACTGGGAATAGGGTGCACCGGGCCCACAAACATTAAAATGAAAGGGGTCTGAAACACTAGAGACTGGGAAACACAGCACCACCCGATTGAACTTAAGGGGGAGACAGGGGGAACGTATAGGATAATAAGAGGATATGGGGCAGTAGAGGATGAGTAGAAATACGGAAGTGCGGGGTATTAGAAGCGGGAGTGAAGGGAAGTCGATCACCAATAGTTTACGGGTTAATAGGTTAATCTTCACAATAAAGTGGAGGCGGAGTTGAGTTGCAGTTGATTTGCTGCTTAAATGAGCTCAGGTAAAGAAGGGGTGGGGGGAGAGCGCTGCCCCCCGCAGCTGCCTTGAGCATGAGTCTCCACATGGGCACAGGGGGGAAACCCTATCTGTGGCTCATGAAAGTCCTCACTGGGCCAGCCATGAGGGGCGGTGGAGGGGGAGGGAGAGCCATCCCGGACTCCACCCAGGCTGAACGCTCGGGAGAGGCAGAGAAGGCGATTGGGGGAGTTAGCTCTTCCCCATGCGCCGGATGTTCAATAAAGTAAAATTTCTATGTTGTGATGAGTGTTTATGTGTTCCCCTTGTGTGTTTCCCTTTGTTTCCCTTGGCTTCAGTTAAGAAATCTGGAATGCACAAGCCGAAGCTCGAAGAAGAGAAGAGTGTGCAGGGGACATTTACTCACCTGGACGATACATAAAGCTGGCGAACTAAAAGAGGTTTGGATTTCCACACATGGGTAGGGAAATTGTGATCCTTTCACACAATGTGAAAGGCTTTAATAGCCCAGGGAAGAAAAAACTGGCCATGACGGACTATAAAAAAACAAACCCGGACATTTTAATGCTAGAAGAGACACATTTTTCTAAAGATAGCTCCCCTAAATACATTGACTATAAATATAAAAATTGGTTCTCGGCCTCTGCTAGAAAGAAACAAAGAGGAGTAGCTATTTTGTTTCATGATAGATTACCAATAACAGTTCACACAGTCAAAAAAGACAAAAATGGCCGATACTTGATTATTCTAGGGGAATTACTGGGTCAACCTATCACTGTTGCAAATGTATACGCCCCAAGCGACAATGCAGAGGTTTTTCTAGAGAAATTCTTCTCCGTACTCAGCAAACTGGCACAGGGGTGTGTTGTCCTGGGGGGGGACTTTAATCAGACTCTTGACCCGCTGCGGGATAGATGCACCCCTGGGGCCATAGCCGGTCAAAAGTCAGGACAGCGTGGAACAGAGGACTGAGAACCAATAATCTCTTGGACGTTTGGCGTGAGCAACATTATGACGAAAAGGGTTTCACATTTTATTCCCATCCACATGACAGATACAGTAGGATTGACTACCTCTTTGTATCTCGCAGATCTCCCACTCGGGAATCCATGATATTTCGTGGTCAGATCATGCACCGGTAGAGCTGCAGTGCACAGGATTCAGTCTAGACAGACCAGGAGCAAACTGGAAACTTAACGAGGTATTGTTAAAAATCCCCGAAATCTCACAAAAAGTGGGGGACAGAATCAGGGTATACTTTCAGGAGAACACAGGAAGTGTGGTTTCACAGTCCACCCTATGGGAAGCCCATAATCCTACTCTGAGAGGAGAGATCATAGGGATCGCGAGTAAGCGGAAGAGGGAGAAGGACAAAAAAATCACCCAATTAAAATCAGAGCTGTCAGTCCTATCCTCCCTTCATAAAGATAACAAAAATGCAGCGACCCTTAAGGAGTTGCTGGATACCAAAACTAAACTAAATTTACTGCTGTCCTCCCGTGCTGAGAAGGAGCTGTCTTGGTCCAAGCGGAAATTTTACGAAAAGGCAAACAAGCCAGATAAAGACATACAGAGGAGGCATAGAGTCCTCCCCAAAGATCCTCAATAGCTGCACGCAAGGCTAGGATGGAATATTAGGTTTAAATACCAAATATATACAAGTGGTTCAGTCAACCATTCAGTACAGGTGTTACGCCGGTGCTGCCCGCAGACCAGACCCGTTCCTTTCACTGAGGTGAGGAACGTAAAGAAGCACGCACCCGCAGCAAAGGGAGCGTGTCCGGAGTGTGGTGATTTTGGCGTTGCCAGGCCAGGTGTATTTAGCTAGCAATACTTGCCGGTACCGGTGTAGAAATGCCGTTGTCATTGCCGTTAGCCAAAGTCTGGGATTGGAGAATTCCGGAAGGTCGTTTGTCCAAGCAGGGGTCTAGAGCCAGAGAGAGACGTCCGCCAAGCCAAGTCGTAACCTGAGAGAATAAGAGAGAAAACGCCAGAGTAGTAATCCAAGTGAAAACTATGTCGAGCAATGAGTAAGAGGAAGAACTGGCATTATAAAGTGTGACTGGCCAATCAGAGGTGGGGGCAGGCCTGGAGGACTGCGTGGAGCTATCATGGATAGGTCCCCTTGATTGGCAGGCAGGTGAGGACTCTTGTCTTGGTAGGAGGTCCTCTTAGTGTGCTGGGGGCGGGTCTTCACTGCAAGAGCAGTGAATAAATTAACCTCACCCGGCACGCGCTGTTCAGGCGTGCGGCTGGGGAACACGACGGCCGCATGCGGGACTGCAGACCCCGCGGGCATCCGAGGACGCAGAGCACGGCGGGGAACCCCCAGGACCGCCGAAGGTGAGTGACGCCAGCGAGAGGCGCGCGCCACGGTAGCGGGAGTAACCGCAGGAGAAGGGGGACCAGGGCGCGGATGCCGCGATCCCTGAATCCTCACAACAGGTAAGTAATTGCTCTCATCACTGTGAGTGGACAATTACCACTAAAACACCAAATGGCAAAAATAACAAATATTTTATTAATATATAAAGGACTAACAACATGAAGTGCTCGCTCTAAACTAACTAAAACCAATTAAAATGTGAACGTAACGGGCACAGTCACAGTGGTGGCAGTCAGGATGGGTTACCAACAAAACAGAAGGTGAGTATATACAGCACACAAATGGTTAATACATATCAAATGAATGGGTGCTGTGGAGTAAATCTCCACTCACAATGGTAACTATAGTGTGCATATGTGGGTGTTTAGGTTTATGCCATAGTATAGATCGCATGTGCTTCTAATAGTAACCAGACAGTCTGATGTCCCTCTAATTCAGTAATATACATAAATATCTCTGACACCATACTGCTAGCACAATACCACATGGAAGTAAATGCTACACACTTATGATAGCTCACATCGCGGGGTTAGCAATACATTTGGTGGCTGGTGTATAATATACACGTCCAATATTAACAATATTAGGTAGCCCACACGTGAATGCTGATGCAAATCGATACGTTTAGCAAGTAGAAATATGTTCCCCGCAACTGCCTAATACATGGACTGCTCTCACCCGGTTACTTCCTCCTCCACGACGTCAACGCGATGCCGTCATGCCGACGTACGTTTCGCGCGTAGGGGGACCTGCGCTTTCTCAAGGTGGGAGGTGCCAGTGCAGGGCAGCGCTGTCCTTATATATGCTGCTGCCGAACGGTGGGAGGTGTCTCTGCCTCCCTCTTTAAAGCTGTAGGCTGTATAACTGAACCGCAGTAACGTATAAAGTGCCCTCTGATAAAGGATATTATTTGGGAAAAGAACTCTGTGTGTTAACTCCAATTAGCCTGCCTATCCATTACTAGATCAGTCTGTGTACGCCTAGTTATGCAGGTATATGTATGTTAGTGTGTACACGTGAATATTGTCCACATAAGTGTCCATATAGATGGCTTGCATGTGAATCGAAAAACTACACATATCTGGGTAATTCAGCTCATAATGTTGTTGTGACCTGGTAATAAAGCCCCAATTCTGTGCATATAAGATCATACCAGAGGACCTGCGCATACTCAATGATGTATACTGTGAGTAGTATTACTGGTGAGTACGCAAGAAAACCTAGTACATGCAAATACACATAGGTTTAATAATTAGATCTATAATGCCTTATTAAAGCAGAATGTGAACGCTCACCTTTATTCTGTACCATGGAAACTATATGTGATTTTAAGCAGGGATAAGCTAGTGCGTGAGAAGCTAATACTATTTCTCTATTGGATCTAGGCAGTAGTATATTACTGCTACAACATCAGATATACATCCCTGTATTGTATTAATTATATAGTTCATGTGAATACTGGTCCTATATTGAATTAGGTCCCATATATACCTCTTCCATACAGCGGTGCTCAGACCAAAAATTACACATAGGAGGATATATATAGTGTGCGTATACCCACAAATTAGTCTGTTGTACTAGTGTAGGAGTGTTCTGACCTACACTGGCGACACACTTTATTGAAGTGTGGCCAGTTCCGCAAGCCGGGAGATTTCCCGGCTTGCAAGTGGCATCCCCTCGGCGTGCCGCGCGTCACCGATGCGCGGTCACGCGTCATCGGGTGCCTGCGCCCCCTGCACGCGCGTCCAGGGCTCCCCGAGGGAGCCCTGGTGTCCCGCGATGTGGGGGACGGCGCCAGGGGGTTCCGGGGGACCCGGCGGACCCGGAGAGGAGAGGGGGAAGCCGCGATCGGCGGGCCTCTCCTCCGCTGCTTCGGCGCGCGCCCGGCACCCTCCGGCGCGCGCCAGGTAACTGCTGCGGCTGAGAACGGGCAAATGCTCGAATAAACTCGGCCGCAGCAGTATGTTGTCTGCCCCGAGGGTCAAAACGGACACCTAATTTATGCTATATACCATAAACCCCCCACAAAGTTGTGTGATGCAGATGTTCATATCGAGTGTATTGGTCAGTATTTGTGGGTGTAGGATTGTAGATAGCCAAAATATTGTCCGCCCAAAAGGTCAATACGGACAGAACTTTAAGCTGTATCCCAGTTAACCCTCACGAGCATCTAGATCTTTTGGGTCTTCCTCTCATAGGAATGGCATGGTGCTTTAAATGAAAGAGGTATATATGTAGCCCTCATTCAGGCCTATAGGGCTGAGTGTTCTCAATGTATAGATCCACTTGCATTCTGTCTGCAAGAGGACCTTGTTCCAGTCACCCTTACGTTGGCCCCAAGGGATGTGTTCGATACCAATGAACACTAGTTTGTCACTGTTCCCTTCATGTTCAATTGTCACGTGTCGTGCAAGTGGGGTGTCTTTCAAGTTTCTTATGGATCCCAGGTGCTCAAGTATTCTGGTTTTGAAATGTCTGAAGGTTTTACCTACGTACAGTTTTCCGCAGGAACATATGAACAAGCCAGATACCCTACTTGCCAATAAGCTTAGAGAAAAAACCCAAGTCTCCCAAATTCAGGCAATTCGGACGGCACAGGGGAATCTCACCTCTGACCCCAAATTGATAGTAGAGGAATTTAAGTCATATTATGAGACCCTGTACGATGGAGCGAAAGTGGTCCATAATGCAACCACGCAAGCACGTCTAAAGACATTTCTAAAAGAGGCTCAGCTACCTAAATTGACCAGAGAGGAGAGGGACGCACTACAGGCAGATTTCACTATGGAGGAGCTCCTAGGGGTAATGAAGTCACTGAAAGCATCCAAGGCCCCAGTCCCGGATGGCTTTTCCAATTTGTACTATAAAAAATTCCGTAATATCTTGGCTCCTCACCTCCTAAAGCTATGTAATGCATTTATGGACTGTGCCCCCATCCCGGGCTCAATGCTCGAGGCGTCTATTTCTGTGATCCCCAAACCGGGAAAAGACCCAGCGGACTGTAAAAGCTATAGACCCATCTCACTGATAAATTCAGATACCAACATTTTTTCCAAGTTACTGGCTAACCGCCTTAACCAGGTGTTGCCGAGGTTGGTCCACCCAGATCAAGAGGGGTTCATATGCGGGAGACAGGCATCAGATAACACTAGACGGATCATAGATTTAATCGATTTGGCCCAAAAAAAACAGATCCCGTTCATGGTGCTTAGTCTCGACGCAGAGAAAGCTTTCGATAGAATTGATTGGCCCTTCTTGAGGGAGACGCTTGGGGAATTTGGCCTTGGGAGGAGAATACGAGAGGCAATTTTGGCTCTGTACCAGGGACCGACAGCAAAGGTCAGACACCAGGGCTTCCCGTCGGGGGAATTCCTGATAAAGAGCGGCACCAGGCAGGGATGCCCTCTATCGCCTCTTCTGTTTGCACTCTGCATTGAGCCCCTGGCGGCACATTTTCACCGCAGCCCAAATATAACAGGAATCCAAATAGGAGATCAGACACATAAGGTGGCCCTGTACGCTGATGATGTGATATTAACAATATCACAGCCCCTCACCTCTCTGCCAAATGTCTTTAGTGTTCTAGGGAAATTCAATGCGATCTCAGGCTTCAAAATCAATCAGGCAAAATCAAAGGCCCTAGCCATAAACCTACCAAAAGTCATGGAAAAACTGATTATGGTTAACTTTCATTTTAAATGGCAAACCTCCTCCATTAAATATCTAGGGGTATATATCACGAAACAATTTGGCACCCTTTATAAAGCAAATTACCCCAGACTGATACAGACCCTGAAGGAGGATCTCAGAAGGTGGGCGGGGTACAGAATATATATACAACTTAGTGAAAATACCGCTCACCACAATCTTAGATGATGCATAGATAACAATTTAATTTCAGCTGGTGCAAAGGGGATAGTAATGACAAACAAAACACATAAGGGAAACAAAGGAATTTCCCCAAAAAGATCCCCATTCACTGCACAGCAAAGCTGAAGAAATAAATCAGAGTTCAAATACCCACTAGCAATATAGTAAAATGGGCTGTAAGGGGTACCATCAAGTAACCGCTAAAAACACTGTGGGAGGACAGTTACCACCAATGCAATTAAAAATAAAAAATAATAAATACTTTAATCAAAAAAATATTCGACGTAGTAACACTTACTCAAACTATCATAAAAACATTTAAAACACATATAACGGGTGATTAAGGTTCAGGGATGTCTAGGAATATCTCCAGAATAATACAGCATTGTATATCCCTTAACCAAATGTTCTGATCTAAATATGAGACACAATAGGTTAATACAAACAATTATCTTGTCTCAAGACAGAGAGCTCTTATATATAAGGCCGATGAGTGATTGCTTTAAATCATACCCTAATAAATAGCAATCATAATATAAACAACTTAGGGTGCAGCACAGCACACCACATATGACCATATATTGGTTGTAATATCTTTTATCAAAGTGGATGTAATGGGTGTAATACACACACTACAGGGTTAATAAAGGAGATTATTTTCTCTCAGGGCGGAGTGCTCTTATATATAGAGCCGATAGGAAAATGCTGTGTTCCGTATCCTAGTAAGCAATAACCATATAAACAGCTTTAAGGTGCAACACAGCATACCAGATATACCCCTGTATTAGTTGTTATACATCCATCGGTCTAATGTGTCCCCCAATAGTTTCCAGCACAATAGGGCATATCAAGATGTAGTGAGTGTATTACACACACTGCAGGCTGAATACCTGCGCAATCAAAGCACAATCAAAGCCCCGCTGTGACCCAGCTCTAGCTACCCCATCAGAAGTAATCAAGAACAATCTCACCCTTGCTCCTCCTACACGACATCAACGCGATGACATCATGTCCGACGTACGTTTCGCGCATAAGGGGCTGGTGCTTTCTCAAGGTGGGAGGTGATAGAGAGAGCTGAGCTGCCCTCTTTTATATCCACAGATATGGCGGTACTTAAAGGCACCCCTACCACACCAATGACATGGTATACAGCCCAGACAGATAAATAGAAAAGTAATGAAAAATTAAATAAAGAAAACGGGAGATACTCAGATGGTGTCCTTTATCAATGGTCCCAAACATATGATAAGTATAGTTAATGTTCATCCTCTAAAGATATTTTAATCAATTCATGTAGGACTCGTTGATTTGTAATAGAATATTGCTAACACGCAGGTAGGTTGGAACAGTAATCACTTAAAATAGACACTCAATGGGGGCCAACATATACACAAATACAAACATTAAAGAAGTAGTGCTATTAATACCAACCACACCATGGGCACATGTAAAGATATTAATGCATTACAAATTTAGTAATATGGTGATGTAGGAATGATCTAACCTATTTTGTCCGCCCATTCGGTCAAAACGAACATCTAATTTTTAAACTGTATACCTGGAGCCCCCTATGAATAAACAGTAAACATGTGTCCATAAATTTGGTATCATAAATATGTCATATAAATGAAGTGTATATGTAGCCCTCATTGAGACCCATAGGACTCAATGTTTGTAATGTATAGATCCATTTGCATTCAGTCTGCAATAGGATCTTGTTCCAATCTCCCTTGCGTTGCCCCCAGGGAATGTGTTCAATGCCAATAAAAACCAGTAAATCAATGTTGCCCTGATGTTCATTAATTACATGACGTGCCAATGGTGTATCCTTAGAATTTCTTATGGATCCAAGATGTTCAAGAATTCTCGTTTTAAAATGTCTAAAGGTCTTACCCACATATAATTTGCCACAAGAACAAATAATGAGGTAGACAACTCCCTCTGTGGTACAATTTATGTAATCTTTAATTTTAAAAATGTGTGTCTTTTTGGAATCCATAAACTCTGTTGTTTTAGGCACGTACCTGCAGGCTTTGCAGCGACCAGAATATCCTGGATCAGCAAAATCCAGACGCTTAAAATGAATCTCCTCCCCAGGATTCTGTACCTTTTCCAGACCCTACCGATACCTATAATTAAGAAAGATATCCTCCGGCTGCAGTCTGCAATGGTGAAATTCGTCTGGGGTAACAAAACGACCCGCATTAAAACTAGCACTCTTATTCGGCCCACATTCGGAGGGTTAGCGGTACCTTGCTTGTTATCCTATTTCAGAGCAGCCCAATTATCCCAAATTACTCAGTGGCACACCCAACGAGGCTAAAGCGCTGGGTGGAACTAGAGTCCGACTGCTGTGCCCGGGTGGCACTTCAGGACTTAATATGGCTACCAAAACTGGTGCACAAAACCATAAGCATCCCGCTCCCCACAATCAGCAGCTCATTGGCAGCATGGGATAAGAGCAGCTATAGATTTGCCCTTACACGGCAACACTCCTTGATGACCCCCATTTTGGGGAACCCTGATTTCGCTCCTGACATGCAAATCAAAGACTTCACAATATGGAGACAAAAAGGCTAAACTCGGCTACTACACCTGGAGGGGCGAATCTCAATAAAATCTTTTGAGCAAATTAAATCTGAAAAAGCAGTACCAAATGGAGAATTCTTTAGGTACCTCCAGTTAAGAGCATTCTATACAAAATCCCCAAACCGCCCCAGGCGAACCAATTTCGAACAGCTATGTTCCAGAGGAACAGATACAAGGGGACTTATCTCTGGGATATATAGAGAGGTAGTCTGTCCAGCGACAGACGAGGACGTTACACTATGTTACAGGCCAGATGGGAGAGTGATTTAGGGTAGACATTAGAGGACGAGGACTGGGACTTTATTGTTACAGCAGCATCTAAGAGCTCCATTTGCACCACTTTAAAGGAGAATGCGTATAAAGTCCTGATGCGTTGGTATCTGACCCCGCTACGATTGTCTAAGTTTGTCAGGAATTACTGCCCCAAACAATGCGGGGAACAGGCAGACTTGCTGCACATGCTGTGGGGTTGCCCCAAGATACTCCCAATTTGGGATGAGATCAGGAATTGTCTCCAGAGAATTCTCGGGCGCACGATCCCTTTGGACCCCTGGGTGTTTCTGCTGGCCAGAAGCACCCCGGAGCTAAACAGATCGACGCACAAATTAATTGCACATTTTGCAACTGCCCTGAGGTGCGAAATCACAGCATTGTGGAAGCAACCAGAGTTACCCAATATCCCACAAATCAGGAATAGAATCTGGTACGTTTGCCGGATGGAGCAGTTAACAAGTCTGGTTAACGACACCGGCACAAATTATCTAAAAGTCTGGGCAACTTGGCTGGCTCAAATAGATATCCCGGGGGTCAGTGCAGCTAACATATTGCTTTAATAGTAACAGGAGCATTCTCCTCTGATGCGGAGAGACAATTAGAGACGTATACAAACTAACCAGATGGGACCTGACGCTAGGACTGACAGGTAGGGAGATTGGATAGATAGGTCCAATTTGGAACTATGGGCAGATTAAGGCGGGGCATCATAGTCCGGAACCTCATCCTTGGTGACAACAACAGTGAGCCCTCCCTGCGACTCGTCAGAGAACGGAAACATCTGAAGACTGCTGCTGCCTCCCCCACCCCCAACCCCCCGCCCTTCTCCCCCTTTGTATCCCAGTCTAGAGTCTTGTTTGTCAGTGCGTCTCCCCAGTGCGTCGATGTTGGTACAAGTTCGATAAAAGAGAGCGGGTGGTTACATTTATGTATGACATTGGGTTGACAGATATTGTGATGATTGTACCATGCTCTCAATAAAAACACCTTTGGTTGAAAAAAAAAAACATATTCTTTATTAAATATAATAAGACCAATATTAGTGTATTGTGTGTATATATATAAAAACCGTTATGAATGCTAAAAACAACAGCTATAACATCAAGAACACTTGACATAGAAACATATATACTCATATACAATCAATACATATTAAAATACCTAAAAACTCTCTAAAATAGAAATGAATACTATACAAAAAAGATAAATGGACATTATTACAGCTCAACCCCGTTATAGCGCTTATAACGAGGTTTGAGCGTGGACCCCGAATTTTTTAAAAATTCACAGCACACTGCACACACTCACAGCACACTGCATACATTCACAGCACACTGCACACACTCACAGCACACTGCACACACTCACAGCACACTGCACATACTCACAGCACACTGCACACTCACAGCACACTGCATACACACACACACACACACTCACAGCACACTGCACACACACAAACTGACACACACACATCACACTGCACAGCACATTGCATACATTCACAGCACACTGCATACACTCACAGAACACTGCACACACTCACAGCACACTGCACACACTCACAGCACACTGCACACACTCACAGCACACTGCACACACTCACAGCACACTGCACACACACACACACACACTCACCGCACACTGCACACACACACACTAACACACTGACACACACACAGTCTCACACAGTCAAATACACACACACACACACACAGACACACTGTCTCTTTAAGGGAGCTTGCTCTCGCAAGACGGAAGCAGAAGCAGGAAGCAGAGACAGGGAGAAGAGCTGCCAGATGCCGGGTAAGCGCTGTGTGCTGTTGCCGCTGCCCCACTGGGTCTGGGAACGCTGGGAGAGTTCTCAGCTTTCCCCCTCTGGCGGACACGGTATCACCATAAAAAAAATTGCCGCCCATTTTTTTTTAAAATCGGACCTAGACTATTTTTATAAAAATGCTGCAAATCAATATCTTCGTTTAACCCATTAGGTGACATATTATTTAACTGATGTATCCAATACTTCTCCTTTTGCCTAAGTGTCAGAATTCTGTCACCTCCATTATCACTGGGTTTGATATATTCTATCCCAGTGATTTTTAATTTTTTTGGATCCTTATTATGTTTTAAACTAAAGTGTCTCGAGACTTCATGGGTCATAACTCCCTTAAGTATATTACCTCTGTGTTCTAAAAAGCGTTGTTTGAGGCTTCTTTTAGTTCTCCCTACATATTGTAGGCCACATATGCATTCTAATAAATACACCACAAATGAAGTCTTGCAATTGATCAAATCTTTAATCGGATATATGTATATAGGATGAATTTTTAGATTTAAATGATGTGGCACCATTAGCAATGTATTTGCACGTTATGCACCTGCCTTCACATTGGTAGTTCCCTACAATTCTTTTTTAGATATTAATGTGTTTCCTTGTGCACTAATTGGAGGGGGTGGGGGGGGGGATAGATTGGAGCAAACCAGTATGCGTGAGGCAAACTGGATCTATGAATTAAAGACCCTCTCTCCAAGTGGTCTTAACATAGACTTTGAATTGGGGGCTTTTTTGCACAAATGAATTTTGTTATATTAACATCTTTCCATTTAACTTCTCAAGCCTTTACCTAGTTCTGGTATTCCATATAATATTGTATTTTCATCTGTTTTATGGTTCATTGTTTATTGTTATTTGTATGTATTTTGGTTTTTGTTAGCAAGGCTGTATCACGGTGCTAGAAGTGATTGACAAGTACATGGATCAATCAGGGTGATTGTGGTGGAGATGGGGGACGGATTAAATTGGCCAATCAGAATCACCGCAATGGAATAAGAGTAACCAAACAACTACCAACCACATCCCCTGAAGAAGTGACGCGCAAGCGCACGAAACGCGTAGGGTCAGAGTTCATAGCTATACTCAATGGGACTGACGTGAGCAGCGCGACAGGCTCACATCGCACCATCAAGCAGGAAGAGGCTTCTACCTCAAGGTCCGCTCCCCAGTGTCGGAGCATCCGCCCCGGGAACGAAGGACAGCACTGGAGTGCATCCACGAACACTCCAGTGGCACCAGAGGACAAGCTGATACCTCACTGCGGTCGATATTAGTGCCTGTTTACGTCCAACATCTTGTGAGTAGGGTCCTGGTTTTAACCTACCAGACGAGCAGTCTCCCAGTCACCCGCATATTAGCAATTTTATTGTTTTTATTTGTATTAAATTAGCTTTTTTCATATTTTCAGCCTTGCCAATTTTGTCTTATTTGTTATGTATTGTATTGTATGTTTTGTACATCTGTCAGTGTCTCTTGTATGTTAATGTCTGTTTCATGTTTATTTGTCAGCATTGTTGCACTATGATCTATTTTGTGTTTAATTCACATATCACGGAATGCACGGCCGTATCACCATCCAATCATCTGAAGCACAGGATTAGAAGAATTTTGGACATTTCCTTCAATTTTTTGGACTTTAAAGACTCATACATATGGACTTGTAAGGTGCCGTTTTTTTCTTTTTTTAGTCTGTAGACGTACGCCACCTTCTAACGACCAGAGGAATACTGCTGCGGAGCCATCTCAAACTGGATCTCGCATTGATTGAGAAATCCACAACAGGCATGCGGGTCCCCATCATACGGCTTGGGTGCCGGGATCTTCGGGCCCGGTGCTGTGGCACCCGCCGGTTCCACCTGCGCCGGAGGTGCAATCACAGGGGTGCCTGTAAAGAGAGATCTTCTACCTGTTGTGTGAGAAGAACCAGCTGATCGGTTATGGCTGATACATGGCCGGCATCATACTGCCAAGTTCAGTCTGGTCTGCGTCTTGTGCGCTCGACATAATGTTACGCCGGTGCTGCCCGCAGACCAGACCCGTCCCTTGTACTGAGGTGGGAAGTATGTGTGCAAACACCCGCAGCAGAAGGAGTGTGTCCGAAGTGTGGTATTTTGGCGTTGCCAGGCCAGGTGGATATAGATATAGCAATACTTGCTGGTACCGGGTAAAGAAGAGACGTAGTAGTTGCCGTTGCTAAGGTCAGGGAGTAGAGAGGTCCGGAGGGTCAAGATGCAAGCTGAGATCGAGGGACGTGAGAAGGAGCCAGGGTCGAGAGCCAGAGAGAGTAGTCAGCCAAGCCATGTCGTAACCTGGGTAGCAAAGAGAAAAGGAAACCAGAGTAGACATCCAGTGGAGACTATGTCGAGCAATGTGGAAGTGGGAAGACAGGCACTATATAGTGCGGCTGACCAATAGGAAGCGGGGGCAGGCCTGGAGGAGCGTGTGGAGCCGTCCTGGATAGATTAGTTCGAAAAGTATACAGGTGAGCAGCTTTGGTGTTGAATTGTAGCCTGCGCGTGAGTTGGGGTCGTGGTTTCACTGCCAGGGCAGTGAATAAATTAACTTCGTCCGGCACGCGCTCTATAAGGTCGCCCAGGAGTAATGGTAGCCGCCTGAGTGCAGGCTGCCTGCGGGGCAGCGGTAGCTCGTCGGAGACGACGGCGAAGCCCCAGAACAACAGGTACCAGGTGGGACCGGCGACGGGGACGTCCCACGGCAGCGGGAGCAGTAGGAGGTGAGGGGGGGTCACGCTGCGACCTCCGTGACCCCCGTATCCTCACCATCTCATCTCCCAGACTTTCTGGTGGCCTCGGATGCAGAAGGATGTTAAGGACTTTGTACTTGCGTGCCTAACTTGTGACAGGACTAAAACTTCTAGATACCTCCCTGCAGGGTTACTTCAGCCATTACTTGTCCCGGTTAAGCCATGGACACACATCCATGGATTTCGTGGTGGATTTACCTAATTCTAAAGGTATGAACACTATTCTTGTAGTAGTAGATCGGTTCTTCAAGCAATCCCATTTTGTATCACTCAAAGGCCTGCCTAGCTCTCCCAAACTTACTGAGATATTCATCAAGGAGATTTTTCGTCTACATGGGGTTCCAACAGTGATTGTATCTGATAGAGGATCGCAGTTCGTATCTAAATTTTGGTTCTCTTTTTGTCTTCAGTTAGGCATATCTCTTCACTTTTCTTCTGGGTATCACCCGCAAAGTAATGGGCAGACAGAGAGGACTAATCAGTCTTTAGAGCAATTCATTCGGTGCTTCGTGTCTGATTCCCAGGACGATTGGTCAGAGCTCCTTCCTTGGGCGGAATTCGCACACAATAACCTTCGTAGAGAATAAACCACTGAATCTCCTTTTTTCATCAATTACGGATTCCATCCAGCTACTCTTACAGTTTCTACCTCAGGGGTCTCAGCCGCTGACGACAGGATCAGGGAACTTCAAGTTCTATGGAAAAGGACTCAAAGGAACATCAAATCAGCGGTCGAGCAACAGAAACGTCAGGCTGATCGCCATCGTAGACCAGCTCCTAAATTTAAGCCCTGTGACAAAGTCTGGCTGTCTTCAAAAAATATTAGGCTAAAGGTTCCATCAATGAAGTTTTCACCTAGATTCCTCGGTCCGTTCTCTATTTCTGAAAAAATCAATCCGGTAGCTTATCGCTTGTCTCCTTCCATGAGAATTCCCTCAGTTTTTCATGTGTCCTTGCTCAAACCTATGATTCAGAACGCTCATTCCATTTCCGTTCTCCCCACCACTTCTGTTTTGGTACAGGATCACCCCGAATACGAAATCCAATCTATCCTGGACTCCAAATTCTCTCGAGGCTCCTTACATTATCTCATTCATTGGAAGGGATCCTGAAGAGAGATCATGGGTTTCTAGTCATCGGATTCATGCGGCAAGGATGGTAAAGAACTACCATTTGAATTTTCCAGAGAAGCCTTCATGGAGTCGTCTGGAGGTTGCTCCTAGAGGGGGGGTTACTGTGAGTATTTGCAGTTCTGGTGCTTCTATCCCCTTAACCCTTACTCGCTCATTTGATTCCTGTGGCACACAAGAAAGGCAACCTAATGATGGTACTTACGCATGGCGCGCGGGCACCGCACGGGTTCCATCGGCCTCTTCTGTTTCTGGGCATAGGGCGTGCTCCCGTTCCTCTGGCGTTAACATGCAGCGTGTGCGCGGTCTCCCCGTTGGTCTGCAGCATCCGTCCCTAGTTCTTGCCCCCGCCCTGTTGTCAGTACTACACGGCGCGGCTGTGCTCCGTGCTCCTCCTCTGTCCTGCGGGTCCCGCCTCTGGTCTCCGCCCCCGTACTGGCACAGGTGTTGTGGCACGTGATGATGGCGTGCGACCGGGTCACCAACATGATGGGCGGATTGCATGTGGCGTGTGCGCACACTCTGATGCGGTCTCAATTGGCTGTGCAATAGGATGCACCTGCACGATCCAGCAGCCTATCAGGAACCACAGCCCCACTTCCTGGATGCCTCCCATTGGTGGGAGGTTCTTTAAATATGTTCTCTAAACTTCCATACCTTGCGAAGCATAACTCCTGTGTGTGATGCTGAACCTCACTGCTCCGTGCCTGTCTACCTTTACCTTGCTGCCTGACCCTGCCTGAACTTGTACCTTGTGATATTCTCCTGCGCTGACCTTGGCTTTGGATACGACGACTCTACTCTCTCCAATCCTGACTCCGGCTATGTACCCCAACGATCCGCTATTCTACACTCCTAGACCCGGCAAGTACCTCGTTTACGCTGTCCTTTATTACCTCGATCCGGCCTGCAAGACTATCCTACAGTCTAGACGCGCCCTCCCGGTTGTGGTCGGTGTTCTATACCAATCCCTACCTCAGCCCCGCGGTTGCGCCTCGTGTGTGGTGAGCTACGCGTTACACTGCTGCCCAGAGAATTGGCTGATGCCACAATTTAAAAGGATTGTTTGTCCATTGTGTGGGCTTTTCGCAAGCTGCAGCCCTATCTGTATGGCCGGACCTTCACAGTGATCCCAAATCACAACCCGTTGAGTTGGCTACAAAGGGTGTCTGGGGAAAATGGCAAGTGCATTCTTTGGAGTCTTGCCCTGCAAGAATTTGACTTTTCCATTCAGCATAAGAAAGGCAGTGAACATGGAAATGCCGATGCACTTTCACACCAGGAGATTCCCAGTGAGCCAGCAACCTCAAGACGTGTCAGGCCAGTTAAACCGCCTGGTGAAGTGGTCGTAACAGAGCCTACATCTTAAGGGGGGAGGTGTGACAGTGAAGGGTTACCCTAGCTCACTAATAAAGGTTGAGCCCACTTGGGTACCCCTGATCTGTGTGTTGAGATCCTAGAGTGTCAGCTCTTGGACCCAGTTGTAAGAAATGCATTACTGTGACTGTGTGCAAATTTTGCAACATTAAAGATTTTTGTGTGTTTTGCCTTTCTTGGGTGCTGGGACCAGGAGATTTCTAGGCTGTAAGTGTCAGGGTGGGTTTGCCGGAGAAAGTCTTTACAGAATGTAAAAAAGAGAAAAAAACAGAGCACAACTCATTGTGTAATATTTTCAATTATATTGAATTAGAATGATGGTGAAAAACCGCACGTACATCAATACTTAGAAATATAGGCAATACATGAATTCTGGCACATGTTACCAACAACAGCATTCATCAGGGCTCCCCACATATACCGCCAACAACAGCCGATCACCAGTGAAGTCTCTCACGAGTGTAGCTTCTCCCAATAGCAGCAGAGTATACTTCCTGGTTAGGTCCCGACAGTGGGGAACCCCGAGGATCCGTCCCCATCTCACAGAAATGTGCTCCGATCCAGAGAACAGCGGGTAGCGGAGTAGGTCTTTCACAACACCAGTTTGTATACTGGAAGCAAGTCCCAACTAGACTCACATGCAGTCGCATAGTACAGCGGTTGATAGCTGCCTGAGCCAAAGTATTGCTGACAGGGTTACCACGAGAGTGCTCAATTAAAGTCCATAAAACTTACTGTGCCTGTTGCAGGGTACATGCAACCACACGTGGGTTTTTTGCAAAGGCTTATTTATTGCGCCTTAAAAATATGGCACACAAAACAAAACAGCTTCTTTTCAGCATACAAAACAGAAAATAAGTCCTGAGAGAGGTTTGGCCCTTTTCCCAACAAGGGCTGTTTAGATTCCAGCGTAACAGTACAGCAAACAGTTCATCAATATGTATATTGAAGAAAGACCTTATTGCAGTAATTCTCCTTCAGCATTTTAGTAATCTCACTGGTTCAGACAGGCTGCATGTGTGTGCAGCCTGGGATTTTTAAAGCTCCTTGATGAAGCAGCTGGGATCAGACTGATTAACAAGACCTCACAGCTGAATGTTAACCCTGTCACTGCTGCATTGCAGACATAAACATAGGGAAAGGGATGGAGGGCCATATACCACCTGGTGAACCTAGCATTAGAGTCTTTCATACTATTTAACCACTTCAATGGAGTATGGTCTGTCACCAAAGTAAAATGGACTCCTGCCAGGTAATGCCTCAAGGCCACGATTGCCCACTTTACTGCAAGGCACTAATTCTCAATCACTGAGTAATTTTTTTCCCTCGAGAACAAATTCCTACTCAGAAAAATGATCGGATGTACCACTCCCTCAAACTGTTGTGACAACACTGCCCCTAGCCCTATCTCTGATGCATCGGTTTGCACTATTAAAGGCCTGTTAAAGTCTGGGCTTCTAAGGACGGAACCCTCTGATAGACACCTTTTTACCTCCTCAAAGGCTCTCTGGCACTCCCTTGACCATACCACTTGTGCAGGGGCACACTTTTTTGTGAGGTCTGTTAGTGGGGCTGCAACTTCCGAGTAGTTGGGGATGAACCTCCGATAGTATCCGGCTAAACCCAAAAGGGAGCGTACCTGCGTTTTTGTTCAGGGGGTCGGAACTTCTTTCAGGGCAGCTACCTTCTCGGCTAGTGGCCTTACTTTTCCACCTCCCACTCTATACCCTAAATACTTGGTTTTCGCCTTACCTAAGGCACATTTCTTAGGTTTGGCTGTGAGCCCTGCCTCTCTTAGAGACTTGAGGACCGCTTTCAGCCTATTTAGATGGACCCGCCAGTGTTTACTATAAATGACAATGCCATCTAGGTAGGCTGCGGCATAAGCCCTATGAGGTCTCAGCACTTTATCCATGAGTCTCTGAAATGTGGCTGGGGCCCCATGCAGTCCAAATAGCATTGTCACAAACTGGTATAAACCCATGGGAGTGGCAAAGGCTGTTTTGCACTTGGACTTTTCCTCTAAAGGCTGCTTAGAGAGAGACTTCAGCCTGTCACCTCCTCTACAGTTAGGTGTTACTATTTGGATACCTTTGTAGTTTAGTAGAAGTGGATTACTATTATGATATGTCTTGAAATGGCGGGACACACTATGTTTTTCATACTCGGTCTTTATATTTCTGGCTTGTTCTAAAACTCTGACCTTCAGTTTACGTTTAGTCTGTCCTGTGTATTGTTTACAGTCATCTATCATGAACTGTTCTCCAGTTACAGATGAAGTAAAACTTTTTCTCTCTTTACTTAATAATTTGCAAGCTTTACACTTACATTTTTTATCTCCCTGTGTTAAAATTAGTGACAAATGGTAAAGATATTAATTGATTCTCTGAGTTTAACTGACTGACAATTTTCTTCTAGGTATTTTTCTTGCCATTTAAAATCGAGTTCCTATCCATATTAATTACTTTTGTTAAGGCTTCAAGAAGGTTGGCACTATTGTAGCCCCTCTGAACAAATTTCTCAAATAATATCTCTGATTGTACTTCAAAATCTTTAATCTTGCTACAAGACTTAAACACATAAATTGGCCAATAGGGATATTATCAATCCACGTTTTCTTATGGTTACAACTGGCCAATAGTAGACTATTGGTGTCAACCTTCTTGAAAATGAGTCTTAGTAGAAACTCTATCATCCAAGCCCATCTAGTGTAGGTCAAGAAAAGTTATATTGGACTTGTCACTTTCTACCGTAAAAGTGATATTAAAACCATTCTTATTTAAATAGACAGTGAACTCATTTAAGGAGTCTTCATCTCCCTCCCAAATAATAAAATATAGTCTATAAATCTGCGCCACATAATGATCTTATTTGCAAATGGATTGCTGGTCCAAATCATGCTTTGCGCTCAAGCTCCCATATAGCGATTAGCATACTGTAGCTGGGAGCAACTATTTTTTGATCTCCAGAAGTTCACTAGGAATATTACACTTAAGAGACATTTTTTGAAGAATGACATTAGTTCAGTCATTGAAGAGTTTGCAACCACGGGGGACGACACGTTACTGGCTGACCCCGTGTCTTGCCAACACACTGATTTTAAACTTCAATCTAAGTTTTATCCTTCCCAATCTAAAGGGAATTTTATAGATACTTTTTTTTAATGTAGTCTATAATGATTTTAATAGGATGGTTAAAGATCATAAATCATGCAATATAAAACATAATTTAAATATGAGAGAAAATGTAGCTTTAAAAGATCTGCTACAAAATAAATCAGTAGTAATAAGACAAGCAGATAAAGGTGGTGGAGTGGTTTTGTTAAATAGGATTGATTATATAAAGGAGGCCAATAGGATTTTGGAAGATTCATCAGTCTATAATATATTGAACAGTGATCCAACTACAAAGTGCATTTGTCGGAGAACTAAAAATGTTTTTCGATGATTCTTTATCTAACAATATACTTACCAAAAAGGAAAATTTATTTTTGTTTTCAGACAGTCCTAAAATTCCTATTTTCTACTATCTTCCCAAGATTCACAAATCCCTAACAGCCCCACCTGGGAGACCTATTACAGTATGTCAGGTATTGATTCGCTTACATCAAACCTGTCACAATACGTTGATTTTTTCTTACAAAATGTTTGTTTTTTACCCTCATATATTAAAGATACGACAGCGGTGCTTTGTTTATTTAAAGATTTTAAATGGAAGACGAGTTAGAGATGGGCCACATTTGACGTGCAGTCTCTCTATACAAATATACCCCATATAGTTACATAGTTGTGTAGCCCCGGTATCCCTCAGGGGATTGTCACATGCTGCAGCTTAGCCAATAGGGCGGCTGCAATTAGATAGGAGTATAGCAGCTTCAGAGGCTGCAGTTTACATGTTGCTAGGCAACCAGTGAAGCTGTGAGATGAAGACAGTTTTGAAGAGTGACAGTTGAAGGTGGGTAAGTGAGGGTGCAGGGGAGCAGTAGCCCCTTGCACTAGGCTAGTCACCCCCCATAGGCCCCAGATAACTATTATCCTTGCCCCAGCTTGTGGTTACTTCAGGGACAGGCCTTAAGTAAGGGGATCTGCCCCTTTAGCTGTTTGATTAGCCCAGGGAACCACTCATCGGCGCGCAGCCTGATCACTGGGTCTGGGCTCAGACCCCCTCTAGATAGAGACTATCTTCACGGAGGACCCTGCCACGCAGTGACTGCGGCCTGCGGGCTGGAGACGGGCCAGCCCCAAGGTATAGATGGTACGGTGTACGGTGATATTATCCACGCCAGAATTCACCCCATGCGTAGGCGGACAGCACGTCGGAACAGGCGGATCCAATTCTGTTATCTTGCTGTACCCGGGCAGGTACCTATAGTAGTGCACTAACACTCCACGGGATAGCGCTATCTCCAGCACATTGGGTGGGCTTGGACATAAGGGACATCAGGGAATTGGTGCCCAGCATCCAGGTACTTTGGGGGACACCTATGTTGATGTGTGGAGTGGTGAACTTCTATACGTATGGTTATATGCATATTACTGTGTGGAACAGAGTACCAAGGTTATTAGTTATAGTAAAACGGTTGCTAGCATATACTGTGTGCGTGCATTATTATTATTATTGTACCTGTAAGAGGACCATCCCACCCTGTTGGGAACCCTTACAGGTGGAGGCGCTGTATCCGAATAATCAGGTAACCCCAGGCTCCCAGCAGTGGAGGTTCAGGCCTTCTGCGAGCCTATCAGGTAACGCACCACACACGGTAACACAAGTGTATTTCCACATATGGTCCCCATCTGCGATGGGGGGGGGGGCAAACTGTGTTACATTTGGAGGCGCTGCTGAGATCTCAGACCTGGGGTGCTCTATTAAAGTCCAAATTTAGCTGTTGCATTTGCCAACATGTTCTACACATCTAAGCAACAAATGCGCGACTGGGCACAGGAACTAGACGAGTTCCCGCATCATGTGCTCACGGTGGGGGATGTGCCCGCAGGCATTTCCTCTCAGGAAGTCATTAATCGGGTCAGATCCCTCCCCGGGTTTGCTCAAGCCCACCAAATCGGGCGGAAAAGGAACCCCACATATCGCTGGTACATACTCCTTATAGCAACCCATTATGAAGTAAGGGTATATCACCCCTGCTGCACTACACTTTCCGGGAGCCTTGCCTCCGGGGTGTCCGGTCATTTTTTCTGAACTGCCTAGGTCACTACCGGCCCAAATACCCCACTCCGAAGCCACGCCAGGACCTTCCCGGAAATATGATGCTTTACTCTCAGGAAATTCAGTACTATATTCAGAGCACCTGATACCCAGAGTGATTTTCAGTCCCAGGTCCCCAGTGGAGAACCCCCTCCAGACTGGGCCCCCACCATGCATGTACCCATCCACTGAACAACAGACCAGTAGAAGACTCCAAGCCAGTATACAATCCCGGGCCCCTAAATCCTTGCCCCAGGTGGACCCAGCGGCGGGACGAATCCTACCTCAGCTAGTAGAAGCCCTGAGCCAGGCCTTCCATTCCCATCAATTCCGTAAGCTCAAGATATTCTCATGGACTAGACCCATGCCGGCGGGTGAGGCCGAATTTGAAGAGTGGAAAGACCACACGGAACACGTACTCCTGGAGTGGACTTGCTCTGACGCAGTAAAACGGCAACAAATTATTGAGTGCTTACGACCACCTGCTACGCATATGGTGCAGTTTTACGACAATAAACACCCTAAAGCCGATGCGACAGCCCTGATCCAGGCCCTAACCCGGACATACGGTGTTCCTAAGAACGCCGTGTCATTACTGGCCAAATTCTACTCTCTCACGCAAGTCGAAGGAGAAGAAGTGTCAGAGTTTCTTCGTCGGATCCAGTTGGCCCTATGGCCTCTGGTAAAGTAAGAGGTTATTCCTGCAGCTCAAGCTGATGGCATGCGAGTCCAGCAACTTCTGTAGGGCACCTTGCCTATGCACCCGATACGAGTCAGTTGTACTCTCTCTCCAGACCAGCCTCTAGATTTCGAAGATTTAATGGACAAAGTACTAGCTCATGAAAGTAATCTACGGTTGCACCGGTCCAAACCCCCGAGTGACTCTACGAAACGAGAGAAGACCGCTACTTCTGCCAAGGGATATCCTTAGGATGAACTGAAAAGAGCAGCGATCGCAAAAGCCAAGGAAATCGGAGGCAACAAGGATTCCTCTGCTCTCAAAAATCCTACTGCTAAACCCCACTTTCCCAACAGGGAGTCGGCGGCCTCCAGGGCTGGGACCCCTCAGAGTGGTCCAGTCTGCTTCAGGTGCGGCCAAAAAGGGCACTTCACCAATGCTTGCCAGGGGACCAGAAAGGTCAGATCCGACCCACCTAAAGCCATGACCTGCACGGCGCAGACTGAAGAAATCCCTGTGACGGTAGGGAGGGTTTGGCCCGGGGTTAACGGGGTTACACCCCAAGGGCCCCCTCTAACCTCGCCAGGGAGACAAGGGGTTAACTGGGCTGAGGCCCAGAAATGTGATTTTACCCTTGTTATAACCTGTAAATGTATTCTCCCCCTGTTTCCCTGTCCCATTGTAATGTCTGGGTTAATCAGTGTTTGCATAACACACACACTGGATCATCAGGGGTTAATAAGCTACAGTTTAAGGAAATTCCACTGTATGGTGTCTTTTCAGGAAACCTGGACTTCAAAGGGCTTAATTGGAGTGGAAGGTGAAAAGCAGAAGGGTTTTTAAAATGTACAGGCAGAATGCCTGCCTTTGTAATGTACCAGAAACCAAATGGTTTGCCTCATCTGAGTCTAGTCACTTGCCTATGCACGCTTCCTCTCTCCCAGTGCATATCAAAAGGGAGGTGTGCATTGGCCAGATTGGAGCCTGGCTTCCCAGGGGAATTGTTTATGCAAGAAGCAAAAGCCCACTTCAAAGGGTTTTATTGATGGGGCCAGGGGGGGGCTACCCCCAACAGGATATCAAAAGTGAGTAACTTTAATAAATATAAGAATATTATGAGATGTCCTTGGCTGAACCAGCTAAGAATTACATAAGTGTATTGGCGGGAGTCAGCCGATCTTTGGGAGTCTAAACACTGTATATGTACCTGCTGCTAAATACCAGATATTAATATCTCTATTAATTTTCATATTACAATGTAATGATGGGTCTCTCTACGACCGTCAGGTGTCACAGACCGTATTAATATATCTCACCTGACTGTGTGTATTACGGAATGGAAGTTATGCAATGATTTGCAGTAAATATGACATTTTGGTTGAAGTTCTGAGAAACTGCAGCCCCCCTGCTATGATAATGAGCAGGGAAGAGGATGTTTTTGTAAACGTGGTAACTCACATTTACACACCAAGGTTTCCTGCAGGAGTGAACATGACAAATGTCCTCCCTGCTTCAAAGGGTTTATTGATGGGGGGGCTACCCCAAGCTGGAAGTCCCAAAATGAGCTTCAAAAGCTTGAAAGGGACCTTTGCTAGACGGCACGGAGCCGTAAACTGGGGTACCAGGGTTAAAATGATATATAAGTCAAAGCCACCCTTTACCCAAGTTGTTCATGCTGTTCATTGTTCTTCATGCAAATGATATTCATGCATGCATGTGTCCTGCCTGTTTTGCTGTGATGTCAACTCAAATATGGGAGAAGTGGCAGTCTGTGATCCTGCTGGCTTTCTTGCCATAATCTTTAAGTAAGTGTCTATATTTTGCCTGTTATTTGTACATATTTGCTGTGTTCACCTTTATCAAGGAATAAAATCACTTTATTATATCTTAAGTCTCGTCCCAGTTCAAACCCAGGTATATATATATTTATATATAGTTTTGGTGTAAATTACAGCCTGTCGCAAGCTCTCGTGACAATCCCCTCTTCTGCTTCCAAGGGCTCCACTCCACCTTGCACTGGACGCTTACGTTCGTGTGGGGCCAGCTGCCATCATACGCATCCTCGTAGAAGGCATATACACTGGCGACCAACTTTATTCTTACTTGGCTAGCTCCGCGAATTTCAGAGGACCCCGGTGATGTGCGGTTTTGTATCATTTTCTCCCGGGGTATATAGCGTTATATTCGCGGCTGTGATTTAAGCATTTTATTCCGGCTGGCTGCAATACTGCAATGCCGTGTAAAAACGCATGGGGGCGTTTGCGAGCTGTTGTCTTTGAAGCCGAGAAATTCATGAATTGCAGCCTAGTAAATCCTGAACCATTATTAATTAACACATCAACCGCGCGTCAGCCGGGCATGCGCCTGGCTGGGAAGGCAAAAGGAGCCCGGCATGCTCCGGGTGAAAAGTGTCACATTCCAGGAACATGCCAGGTACATGCCAGTTATTAGTAAGAATAAAAGCTGCCGCAGCAGTACGCAACCACGTTATTAGACACTGGGTCTCAAGTGACCATTGTGTATCGCTCGTTCTATGATCAACATCTGAGTCACCTGCCATTGCAAACTGCGGACACCATGAGACTGTGGGGACTCAGTCATGAGGACTACCCCATCAACGGCGTGGTGAAGCTTCAACTGGCCATACTGCAGTTGAATACTAAAAAAAAAATAGGAAAAAGATGGCGCTAAATGAACGTGCAACAATGGTAGCTTAGGTCTTGTTATCACTATGCAAAGGGAATGACGCCTGCTGTTGAGGTATATTAGAAGGGAGTCTTCAATTCCCATATATGTAAAGAATAGATGAAAAGAATATATACTTTAGCGCATGGAATCAGTTTATAGAGAATGTAGGAGGACGTGCAAGGGAGACTTGATAAGGTGAAATTAAATAAGGCTTTTATTGCGCCTGTTTCCTTAACACAGCAAAACATATGCAAATAAGCCAAACAAAAACCTATCTCCGCTTTGGAGACTATCTACACATGTAGCTCAGCCCTCTCTGACTGGGTTGGTTAGCTAAGCTATTCACCAACCCCAAAATATAAACATATATACAGTGGCGACCGACCTGAGTCTAAGTCGGCTAGATCCGCGGCTCTCAGATTATCCCGGTTAGGTGCGTTTTTTTGTTTTTTTCGCCCGGAGTGAATTGCGTTATTTTAGCGCTTGTGATATTAGCATTTTATTCTCGCTGTCTGCAATACTGCAATGCCGTGTAAAAACTCAGGGGGGCGTTTGCGAGCTGTTGTCTTGGAAGTCTAATACCTTTGCGGTTCAACCTACGTCAGTACACAGTCTGTGTGCGCTAGCACAGTAATTGTAAATTTGCATATTTAAAGTACGCATTCGCCTGTTACTTCGCCCACCACTGCTTGCTTGCTTGAGTGAGTGACCCAAAAAATTTTTTTTTTTTTTTTTATTCTAATTTTTTTTCTCCACAAGCCTGCAAAAACCATCTTACTGTATTACGCTATTCAATCTGTGCTGTAGCTTTTGACTGCGACCCTCTGCGTTTGACTGCACATGGTTGATTTGTGTGATTTTTACGTACTGTATTTGGGGGTGTATTATTATGATGAACTGCCTTTTGAAATTAAAGTATGTCATTATCTTTGAACTTCATGCAGCTGTACCCTGTAGCCCCCTCCCACACGAACACACACAAGGCTAGCTCAAGGATTTGAAATTCCACGGAGTCGTTTATTATCTGAATCTTGACATTGTGTTCTTAATCCGTCCATAGCCGAGCTACAAAGCCTCACTGCGCCTGCGTGTAATCCTTTTTGAGATGGGAGCTAGCTGCTTACTGCGCATGACTCGCCCAACCCCCCCCCCTCTCCACAGAGTCGTTCATTTTCTGAATCTTGACATTGTGTTGTTAATCCGCTGTAATTTTTCACGTTTAGGATTTCTGTCTTGGTATCTATGTCATTTATCGCATCCCTTCTTTGCAGAATCCTTTATTACTGTAGTCTGCACTAATTATTTTCTTTATTTTTTTTTAAAAAATTAGAAAATTGTAATGAATTCCTTTGAAAAGTGAAGTTGAGTTTTACAACGAAAATAAATGTGACATACTGTAACTAAAGAAAGCTAGACTGTCACGCTGGCGGAATTTTACTCACCCTTAGTATGTCAGTTCTGACATAGTGAAACCTAATTTCAGTTTTAGTGAGGTTGATACACAATTGGGCCATAGAAATAGATGTTATCCTGTTTATTGATTGATAAGGTGCACGTTGGACAAGGGAATTTCAAATAAATCCCAAAAAGGGAAACTTATCATAATACAAGTGTCCACAGCACTCAATTATGTATAATAAAAACCCCACATGTATTGCAGATATCATGGGGAGACAGTGAAAATAGTTACGTTTCAAGCTAACATTGTTAATCCGTCCATAGCCGTGCTACAGAGCCTCACTGCGCCTGCGTGTAATCCTTTTTGAGATGGGAGCTAGCTGCTTACTGCGCATGACTCACCCAACCCCCCCTCTCCACAGAGTCGTTAATTTTCTGAATCTTGACATTGTGTTGTTATTCCGTCCATAGCCGAGCTACAAAGCCTCACTGCCCCTGCGTGTAATCCTCTTTGAGATGGGAGCTAGCTGCTTACTGCGCATGACTCACCCAACTCCCCCCCCCCCCCACAGAGTCATTACTTTTCTGAAGCTAGTCATTGTGTTTTTAATCTGTCCCTAGCCGAGCGTCAATCACCTCACTGCGCCTGCATTTAATCCTCTTTGAGATGGGAGCTAACGCATGACTCACCCAACCCCCCCAACCCTTTGAGGCTTTGTTTACGGTAACGCTTTGGAAAATCCCTTCTCGAATTTGAAATGTAAATCTGATTTGCACAGCATTGTGAGAATTGAGAGTTAAAAAAACCATTAACTGATTCATGTTGTTTTGTCATTCATTCTTATTCATTGGTGTACTGTAGGTGTGTGTGTGTGTGGGGGGGGGGTGTTGTCAATGATTATGATTAGCAGGAATGTAAATAAATATTTATTTTATTTTATCAGGAACCAAAAAATACAAATATAAAAATAATCATGAATAATACATAATGCAGTCTTTATTAAGTTCTTCTGGCAGATTGAAATTAGATAAACATTTAGAAAACATTTGTAAAACATGGATAAACATGAACAATGCACATTTATAAGAATATTATTTAATAATATATACTGTAATGTATAATATATATATATATATATAGTAATATTACTATATTATTTTTTCCGTCTTTATCTTGTTCCTCATTCTGTGTACAGTACAGTAGTTCATTGAGAGAGGAGAGGTTTTGTGTACATCATTACTGCTGTTTCTATACTGTACATTTGACTGTACAAACAGATTAGACTGGACACATCACCCCACCTCCCCCAGGCCACCCTTTTTTCCTGAAACGACAAGAAAACAAAAAATTAGTGCAGTTATGCGCGTACTGTATTATGGCATTGTGTGATGTGTAGTACTACTGTAGATGGCTGGTGCTGCTTTCTCTGGAAAGAAAAAAATTGAGCAGTTAGTAGGCAGTTACTGTAGTACTGTCAAACTAGTCTATACTGGAACTACAGTATACTCTGACTACTTTAAAATACTAAGTCCTTTAACCTGGTGCTGCTCTCTCTTTAAAGAAAAAAACTATAACTATTGTATACTCTGACTATTAGGAAAGAAAAAATCAGTGCCATATTTACCTGTATCATACTGTACTTACAATACTACAGTACAGTACTACTTTCCTGATGCTTGCCCATTACACGCAATCACAATGGGCAACACAGACGCAATATGGTCTATATATTTATTGCAGCGTTCCACAGTGAGTACATCGTTCCAAAAACTCATTATGCCTTTTGCCAACTCGTCCTTTTTGGAGGGTTTCACCACTGTCCGGATATGGTCATTCAGCTGATGCCAGACCATTTTGATCGGATTGAAGTCTGGCGATCTGTCATTGGAAAAAAAGGACAATTAGTTTAAGAGATACAGTACACAGTAAAAACAGTGGTAAAAAAATGAGACACGGTTACCGCACTTACTCCGCTGGTGTCAAGGATTGGACTTCGACTGAAGTGGATCCCAGTGGCAGGAACAGCAGGGAGCGAAGTAGGGGTCACAAGCAGAGATCAGAGGCAGGTGGCAGGTAGCGAAGTCAGGAAACAAGCAGGGGTCCGAGGCAGGCGGCAGGTAGCGAAGTCAGGAAACAAGCAGGGGTCCGAGGCAGGCGGCAGGTAGCGAAGTCAGGAAACAAGCAGAGGTCGGCAACGAGGAAACTGGAACAGGATGATAGCAATAGCTAACACAGCAGTAAACACAGGAACCTTGCAGGAGCTAAGGAACCAGTATAAACAGGCAAGGAGAAACAGGAAAGGGAGGTTTATATAGGCAGGCTGAGAGGTGGAGCACAGGTGCAGAGGTGTCAGGTATCAGAGTCTGGAATGTTCCTTAGTTTAGCAGCAGCAATCCTGGTGGATAAGTTTACGTACTGCAGGCTAGAACAAGACATTGAGAGTGGCAGCAGTCCCGGTGGCCAAGCATGGGTACAGCAGGCTAGAGAATATGACATTACTCCCCCCTCCCAAGAGCGTTCTCCGGACGATCCTTGCTAGGCTTGTCTGGATATCGTCGGTGGAAAGCTTTGACTAGTTGCGGAGCATGTACAAAATCTTTGGGTTCCCAAGACCTCTCCTCTGGGCCATAGCCCCCCCAGTGAACCAGGTACTGTAGTTTCCCTCTGTGTAACCTGGAATCCAAAATTCTTTCCACAATGAATTCCTCTTCGTTATCCACGAGGACGGGTTCAGGGGGAGGAAGTCTCCGTCCAGGAAACGGGTTCTCACGGAATGGTTTCAGCAGAGAAGAGTGAAACACAGGGTGTATTTTGATGGTCTCAGGAAGCTCTAATCTGAAGGACACTAGATTTATTAGTGCTGAGATGCGAAATGGCCCAATGTATTTTTGGCCCAATTTAATGGTTGGAACCTTTAGAAGTAGATTTTTTTGTAGAAAGCCAGACTTTATCCCCGACTTGAAATTCTGGGGAGGGTCTGTGGTGTTGGTCTGCTGCTCTTTTGTACTTTACTTGAGTCTCACGAAGTGTCTCTTTGAGGGTCTCCTGGATGTCTCGCAGAGTCTCCAGTTTCTCTGTAACTGCCGGAATGGGGCCCGAAGATGGAAAACGAGGAATAAAGGTTGTATGAAATCCATAATTTGAGAAAAAGGGGCTCTTCTGAGTCGATGAATGATATGAGTTGTTGTATGAAAACTCAGCTAATGGTAGGAAATCAATCCAGTCATCCTGGAGATGACAAACAAAACATCGTAAGTATTGTTCCAAAGTCTGATTGGTCCTTTCTGTCTGGCCATTGGATTGTGGATGATAGCCAGATGATAAATTTAAACGAATTCCTAGAGAGGAACAGAAGGTCCTCCAAAATTTTGAAGTGAATTGTACCCCTCTATCGGATATGATCTCATCAGGAGCCCCGTGAAGCCGAAACACCTCTTTCACAATCAACTTGGCTGTCTGGTCTGCAGAAGGAAGATTCTGTGCTGCAATGAAGTGAGCCATCTTTGTAAGTCGATCCACCACTACCAGGATGGTATTATGTCCATTTGATCGTGGCAAGTCAACAATAAAATCCATTGATATGGACCCCCAAGGACGAGTTGGAACCGGAAGAGGCTGCAGTAAACCCACAGGTGATGCTCGAGGGGTCTTGGTCCTAGCACAAGTCTCACAGGAGAGGACATAGTCTTTAACATCTTGTGCTAATTTAGGCCACCAAAAAGAGCGAGACAACAGTTCCTGTGTCTTGAGGACAACAAGTAGAGAGATGTCGATGTAAAGCACAGCCACGAATTCCAAATCAGCATGGGACCGGAACAAATGATACAGGTGAACACTCCAATCTTGCAACAGGTCAGGTTTATTGCATGGTGGTGCAGCAAAAATAGGACTAAATTCTATATCTGTGTCTTGAGGACACCTGGGTGACCAGCGGGTCGGGAGTCGTGCATTAATTGGAGCACCTCTAATCTTACCTCCTTAGGGGCGAACAGACGATCCTTACAGTTCCAGAGACCATCACATAGAAATAGTTCTGCTTCCGGAGGAGGGTTTTTAAGAAAAGTGTCATTTGAGTAGGCTCCCTTTATTCGTGTGAGGAGATCGGCAGAGAATGTGACGCCCAAAAAATTTCTTTTTGGAAGAATAGTTTCTTCTTGCTCTTTGTCTGAACTAGGATTAGGAAAGGACCGTGAATACGCGTCGGCTTTCCCATTCTTGGAGCCAGGGCGGTATGAGATGTGGAACTGAAATCTTGCAAAGAAGAGAGCCCATCTGCCTTGTCGCGCAGACAGTCTCTTTGCGGATCGAATGAATTCTAAGTTCCTATGATCCGTAAAGACCGTAATTGGATGATTGGCCCCCTCCAGTAGATGTCTCCACTCAGAGAATGCAGCTTTTATAGCCAAGAGTTCTTTGTTTCCGATGTCATAATTTCGTTCAGCTGTTGACATTTGGTATGAATAAAAGGCACATGGATGAAGGAGCATCTTGGGTCCAATTCTTTGTGACAGAATGGCACCAACAGTGGAGTCGGATGCATCCACTTCCAAGATGAATGGTAATTCTGGATTTGGATGGATGAGGATAGGGGCAGATGTGAAGAGTGACTTCAATTGTTCGAATGCCGCATCAGCTTTAGGAGACCATTTGAAGGGGAATTCTTTCCGTGTGAGTTGGGTGATTGGAACAATAATGCCAGAGACATTTTTAATAAAACGTCTATAAAAATTGGCAAAACCCACAAATCTCTGAATGTCCTTTTCATTTCGAGGGATTGGCCATTCCACCACGGCTTGAATCTTGCCTGGGTCCATACTCAAACCCTCAGGAGAGATGATGTAACTGAGAAATTGCATGTTGGTCTTTTCAAATTCGCATTTTTCTAACTTGATGTACAATTTGTACTTACGGAGATGCTCAAGGACAATTCGGACATGTCTCTGATGATCCATGATGTGATCTGAGAAGACAAGGATGTCATCCAGGTATGCCACTATGAATTGGTCCAATAACTCTCGGAGGACATCATTAATTAAATGCTGGAAGGAAGCAGGGGCATTACAGAGTCCAAACGGCATCACCAGATATTCATAGTGCCCATAACGCGTTCGGAAGGCTGTTTTCCATTCGTCACCGGGTCGAATGCGGACCAAATTTTACGCTCCTCTGAGATCTAATTTGGTAAAGATTTTGGCTGACCGAATTCTTTCCAATAGTTCAGGTATCAGAGGTAAAGGGTATATTCTTTTCCGTAATCTTATTTAGTTCCCGATAGTCAATGCAGGGGCGTAGAGAACCGTCTTTCTTTCCCACGAAGAAGAGCGCAGCGCCTGCTGGAGAAGTAGAGGGCCGGATAAAACCCTTTGATAGGTTCTCCTGTAGATAGTCATTGAGGACCTTCAATTCCGGTTCTGAGAGGGAATAGATTCTTCCAAACGGAATGGCAGCACCTGGTAATAATTCAATGGGACAGTCATCAGAGCGATGTGGGGGAAGCGTATCTGCGTTCTTCTTGTCACACACATCTAAAAACTCAGAGTAAGGAGCCGGCAGAAGATTTTCTTGAGACGAGGAACTCTTATGTATTCCTACACACTCTGGTATAGGAGTTTTAGGTAGACAGGCTAGCTGACAGTGCTCCGAGGGAAACGTGAGGGTCTTTGTCTTCCAGTCAATTCGTGGGTTATGGATCATGAGCCATGGAATTCCCAGAATCACTGGAAACAAAGGTGATGGAATGAGACCAAAATAAATCTTCTCCTGGTGATTGGGCTCCATGATTAGTGTTAAGTTACTGGTTTCATGGGTAACAGGTCCAGAGCTCAAGGGAGAACCGTCAACGACTTCCATCCTTTCTGGTGATTCCTTGGCTACAAATGATACCGAATTGTTCTTGGCGAATTCTATGTCCATAAAATTCCCTGCCGCACCTGATTCAACCATTACTGTGGTTGAAAAACAATGTGTTCCTTCCTCGATTATAATAGGAACCAGGAGGTGAGGGTGTAGCGAAGGAGGGTTATCTTTCCCTTGAGAAGCAGAGAAAACAGTCTTTGAAATAGCGTTTAGCTGATTTCTCCTAGGGCTCTGGAAAGAAGACCGCCTGGACTTGTTTGGGCAATCAGCGAGATAGTGCCCATCATTTCCGCAATATAAACAGAGATCTTCTGTTCGGCGTCTATTCCTTTCCCCGGGTTGAGATTGGTCCCAGCAGTGTATTTACTTGCATCGGCTTCTCCTCAGTCTCCCTGGAACGTCTTGGGGTACTGACATCTCTAAACCCGGGGTTGCTTGGCATGAACCCCTGTCTCTCCAATCGTCTTTCCGTAAGCCTGCGATCAATTTGGATACATAAACGGACAAAGTCCTGAAATCTCTGTGGGGCTAGTTCGTCTTTAACTTGCTCCGAGAGACCCTACCGAATATGATATTTCTGCGCGGCCTCATTCCAATCAGTATCGTTAACCCATCTGCGGAATTCAGCGGCGTATTCAGCTGCCGAGCGTCTTCCTTGACGAAGATTGTTCAGAGTTGCCTCAGCGGTTGCACTATGATTTGGGTCATCAAAAATAAGACTTATGGCTTCGATGAACTCCTCCAGGTCCCTTAGTAGTGGGCTATCTTGTTCTAACATAGGGGAAACCCAAGCAAGGGCCTCATCCTTGAGCAGGGTTATGATCAGTCCAACCTGGGCTTCTTCGGTATGATAAATGATGGGCTGAAGCTTAAACACAAGTCTGAATTGATTAAGGAAATTCCGGAAAGATTGTTTTTTCCCCCAAAATTTTTCCGGAAGGGATATACGGGGTGCGGTTTGAACAGGTACAGTGTTTTGACCAGACAAGGTGACTAAGGCTGCACGTAGTTCACGATTCTCAGCTTCCGCAGTGGCGGCTTGTTCTTCCAAGCGGCCAAGACGATTAAACACGTGTCTTTGTTGTTCCTGGTAACCAACCATGATATGTTGTAAGTCATGGACTGTCTGAGCCTGAGCCGGGTCTATTCCAGCGGAATCCATGGTAGGCCCTGTTTATTCTGTCAAGGATTGGACTTCGGCTGAAGTGGATCCCAGTGGCAGGAACAGCAGGGAGCGACGTAGGGGTCACAAACAGAGATCAGAGGCAGGCGGCAGGTAGCGAAGTAAGGAAACAAGCAGGGGTCCGAGGCAGGCGGCAGGTAGCGAAGTCAGGAAACAAGCAGGGGACCGAGGCAGGTGGCAGGTAGCGAAGTCAGGAAACAAGCAGAGGTCGGCAATGAGGAAACTGGAACAGGATGATAGCAATAGCTAACACAGCAGTAAACACAGGAACCTTGCAGGAGCTAAGGAACCAGTATAAACAGGCAAGGAGGAACAGGAAAGGGAGGTTTATATAGGCAGGCTGAGAGGTGGAGCATAGGTGTAGAGGTGTCAGGTATCAGGTTCTGGAATGTTCCTTAGTTTAGCAGCAGCAATCCCGGTGGACAAGTTTAGGTACTGCAGGCTAGAACAAGACATTGAGAGTGGCAGCAGTCCCGGTGGCCAAGCATGGGTACAGCAGGCTAGAGAATATGACAGCTGGCGTCTTCACCCAGTTGAACCCACGCTCAAGGATATGCGCTATTGACGTGGTGTGCTTCGGATCGTTGTCCTGGTAGAAACGGTGACCATCCGGAAACTTGCGTGTGATGTATTGCACTATCTCAGGGACAATTTTGTATTGGAAGAAAGCTTTATTCATGATTCCTATAACAAGAAAAGAAAAGTGCTCAAAAACTGCACAATAGTACAGTACAATGCATACAGTAAGGCTACACTAGTACAGTACAGTGCATAAGGCTACATTATATTTTATATATTTTACCTTCAAAGATGTCAATGCATCCTGGTCCACGCCTAGAGATGGCACCCAGCCTAGAGATGGCATGCAGCTTCAAGGGGTGTTTTGGCCGCGGCTTCATAGATATGCGACCTTTTTTGTGGAATGCAAAGGTTGCAAATCTCTCCAGCGACACAGTAGACTCGTCAGTGAAGATGCAATCCTGGAAAGTATCTCCACTGTCGATCCATGCCTGGGCCTGGACCACTCTTTTTATTTTGTTTGCATCCCTTATCATGGGGTACGCTCTGTAATGACAAGGAATAAATAATTTTAGCGATACAGTACAGTTTCCTAAACAACACTTTTACCTCCTGTACTGTCCAGTACTAACCTCACACGTCCATATTTCCATCCAATGCTGCGTCTCATCTTCTTTATGCTGGTCTCGAATACAGTGAGATTGTGAGTTTCCTGCAGAGTGTATTTGACCCTTAATGCACTCTTCTCATCATTCTCCTCACTTATTTTGTCCACCAGAAGAGTTGTCTCCCTACAATGTAAAGAAAAACAATCCAGAGAGTTACAGTGCAGTAGGCCACAAGCACAGTTCTACAGTATCAATATGCAGCAATATAAAAAATATATACAGTATACTGTTGTAATATAAATATACAAAATATATATACTGCTGTAATATAAATACAGTATACAAAATATATATATTGTTGTAATATAAATATAGAAAATATATATACTGTTGTAAAATAAATATAAATACAGTATACAAAATATATATATTATTGTAATATAAATATAAATACAGTATACAAAATATATATACTGTATTGTTGTAATATAAATATAAATATACAAAATATATATACTGTTGTAATATAAATCTATAGAAATAACAAAAATATTAGATACTGTACAGTACTGTAGATCTACAGTACATTATTTTATATAAAAAAAAATTTAAGTTGTATAAATATACTTACGCGTTATTTACCCTTGGTGCCTTTTTGCGTTCCCTGTTTTTTCCGTTTGCATGATAGCTCACGGTGGTTGCTGGCACAACGAGGCCAGAAGTAGCTAACCAGCGTTGGATCGCAGCAATTCGGTGTCCGCTCGTGTACATCGCCTTAATTCGCATGCTGAGATCCTTGGAAATCCTTTTAACAGGCATTTCTGCGAGTAGAAAGAAATACAAACATAAGAACTTGCCGTTCTTTAATATGAGATGTTGTTGGAGATGTTGCGTTTTGTATAATTTATGAATAAAGAATTTGTTTTTAATCACAGGTACTGTAAGACCATACTGTTGTGCTGAACTGTACTGTACATGTTTTGACCTGCTGTACTTAAATAAAGGAGATGTTGTTGTGTGTTTTAACTTGTATTTATACAGAAATGTTTTAACTTGCTGTACACACACACAGGACCTGCACAATTCCAGTCCCTGAGGGCCACAAACAGGCACGGTTTTCAAAGGTTACCCTGAAAACCGGGCCTGTTTGCTGCCCTCGAGGACTGTACTGGTGCAGGTTTGACTGACTGTTTTGCACACCATCCCACTGTATTCTGTATGTTTTGACTTGCCGTTCTTTAATAAAGGAGATGTTGTGTTTTGTATATTTTATGAATAAAGAATTTGTTTTTATAACATGTGACTGTAAACCATACTGACTGACTGTAAATGTTTTTACTTTCTGTACATAAATGTTCTCACTAGCAGTAAACCATACACCTGTTGATGTTTTGAATTGCTGTGCACTTACAATGTTTCTACTTTGTACAGTATTTATAAATAAATGTTTTTGTACTTACTACACCAATAAAAGAACATGTTGATTTGTTTTACATTGTTCCATTGGCTACTTTGCTACTGTAACAAAATGCAATGTTTCTAGAATGTACACTACTGTCCAGGCATACTGTACTGTATACTGTAGGCATGCTCAAGACTAAATTTGTAAAGCTTCCAGTGACTGAGCTCCTGATTAGAACCAACGCTACCACCACCCTAACCCCTGTCTCCACTTGGTTTGACTCCACTTAACATTCGGGATGCACATTGATACCCTGACAACCAAGACCTATGCCAAACTAGGGGTACTTTACAGGAACAAATCCTCCCTAAGTCTCCTGGTCAGAAAGCGTATTGCACAGCAGATACTAATGCCAATTATTGACTATGGAGACATAGTATATGGCTCGGCTCCTCAAACCCACCTTAGCAAACTTGACACCCTCTACAATTCAATTTGTCGTTTTGTTCTCCAATGCAACTACAACACACATCACTGCGAAATGCTCAAAGAACTAGATTGGTCATCACTAGAGTCTAGGCGCAAAGTTCACCTTTCCTGTCTCACCCTCAAATACTTTCTGGGCAAGCTACCCAGCTACCTGAACAAGCTCCTCACCCCTACCACATGCAGTACCTATCACCTGAGATCAGACTCCAAAAGACTATTCATGGTCCCAAGACTCAACAAAGTATCCGGACGTTCCTCCTTCTCCTTCCGTGCACCCCAAAACTGGAACAACCTACCAGAGACTCTCATATCCACCACCAGCTTAAGTTCTTTCAAATCTAAGGCTGTCTCACACTTTAATCTGGTCTGTAACTGTTTCATACGCTCATAATATATATTTTCTTTAACTGTGCATGCAATGTCTTGTATATAATGTATACCTTGTTCATTTATGTAACTGTATTTGTAACCATGTATTATTTTGTTTTACTCTGTGCCCAGGACATACTTGAAAACGAGAGGTAACTCTCAATGTATTACTTCCTGGTAAAATATTTTTTTTATATATTTATGCTCAGTACAAGAGTAATAGAAGACACATACTGTACTGTACTATATGTACTGGCACTGTATAGAAGACACATACTGTATGTACAGTACTGTAATACATGTAGAATAAATGCATAGTTTTTATTTTTTCGAGTTTATTACTCAGTATACTGTATATAAAAAAGTATTGTGGTTTTTTAAATCTGATTCAGCAATGTGCAGGCATTGTTACACAAAGCGATATTATCCATCAAAATCCCTCCATTAGCCGTTTTCTTGTCTGAGGAAAAACAAAAAGAAAAGTTTTACTGTAATGGTCAGTCCCCTAAAGAAGTTCCCAGCCAGTCCCACCAATAATTTTCTCGGGGGGCGTCTCCTGTTCACATGCGCATGTGCCTACCATCAATGTAATGACACGCATATGCATTTCAAGAAGGTTCCAATGCGCATGCGCCTAGCGTTCCACCAATTGTTCAGTATCTGCAGTACAGTACTGTAGAAGCCGCTTAGCCAATGATATTGCAAACAGGAGAATCGCTTGACTTTTGAATCGCACCAATATTGAAATTGTATTGTCAAAATAAAAAAAACACAGAAAATAATACGGCAACAATACTCACCATAGAATTTCCCATTCAGCTGGCGCCGGCGCTGGGCCACTGCCAGTCCAGTGTTCTTGATCATCCACGTCGATAGTTGGCAGCGGGACTAATACACCTGTAGTCAGCTGATGAGGCTGGAAATCGCTTAGGTACATGCAAGCTTGATCGAAACTGCACGCGAAATCCGGCTCAGGCTTGCTGGACAGACAGCAAGGGTTGTCACTGACGGTGGGACCGTTATTGGAAGCCGGTGCTGGTGCATTGCTTGGCAGCGACTGTCGTTTCTTAGTTGGTTTTAACACGACCTTTCGCCTTTTGCCATCTGCATGATCATAGATACAGGAAAAATCTGGTGATACACACCAATACCCTCCAATAAATTGTGGCTCAATACGATAAAAACAGGGATCGCTACATAACCTTTTTGCTTATTACACGCTTCCACGCATAAGGAGCTGGCGAAAATTTGTAAAAGTCATAGTTTTCGATAAAATACTGATAAATTTTAACAACTGTTGCCATCTTATCATCTGTTGCATTAATCGCGGCCCATATCAAATACACGTAACTTCTGTCGGGTTTTTGGAAAACAAGCTGCACTTGAACACTCATGGCGGCGGCTCTCTGGAGAATACTGTAACAGAAACTGGTGTTTATCTTTCTTTAATATGAAAAGCCTAAATTGATACATTATTGCAAACTCTTCCTTCAGTCTCAAGGCCAATTTACAATAGCACACTGTGGTATCTTTTTTAAATGAAACACCTGCAAGTCGACACATTACTGAAGCGCATGCGCATTACAATTCATGAATATCTGCCATCTGACGGACACGCGAGGAATTGCAACCTATTAAATCCGAACCATTCTCAATAAACGCATCAACCGCGCATCAACCGCGCATGACCTGCGCATGACCCGTGGCTGAGAACGCAAAATGAATGCGGCATGCTCCCGGTGAAGTGCGTCGCATTCGAGAAAAAAGCCAGGAAAAAAACGGCGATGTGTTAGAATAAAATGAGCCGCAGCAGTACAGATAAATAACAGTTCCAAAAGAAAGTCTTATCTGTCTCTCTGGTAGCTGTAGTGGGGAAGGCTTCTCTCTTTCCTGGGTTGCTGCCTTTTCTCAGGTTCTGTCAGCATTCAGGTTTAGAGGTGTTTCCCCTGTGTCTTGCAAGCAGCTCTGCTGTTCCTTCTGGCAGACTCAAGACATCTGTCCCCATGGTCAGTTTCACAGCTTGTGAGACTCAGGAACAATCTCCCTTCCTGTCTCAAAAGACAGGCTTTTCTAAGAAGCTAATCAGGCAGGTGGTTTTGGATAACTGACTACCAGCAGTTAACCACCACACTGCTGGATTAGAGGCACATTTCCTGAACAGGGATAACTCCCCTGTTACAGAGAACCATATGTCTCAGAGGCCAAGGAATTCCAAATAAGACCTCACTCTAAATGTGTGTGGTACAAATATAAATAATTTTAATAAAATGAACAAAAAATAATAAAATAAAATAAAACAAAACTTGATAAGTCTTAAAAAACAATTATCCCAGCTGGGTGCAGATTACACCAACACAATATTAACTCTTAAAGCATTAGACTAAAAATAAAACATTTATCTTAATGTAAACTTCTAAGAGAACAGGCACTTTTCACTTTAGAAAGAACACCTTGCATACATATCTAGCCCAAATTCCCCCCCCCCCCCCCCCTAATCACAGATCAGGTCCCTTAAGGTGTTCTGGGGTCTGGCTATATGTCTCAGTGTGGTGCATACCTGCTGCAACAGGAGGGCCTGAGTCTGCCGCGATGACATGGGGGACTACAGGAACAGGTTACTGGGGTGAATGCCTTCGTCCTCATTCAATGGTGCAGCGCCTCCATCTATTGTAAGCCCCAGGAATGTGGGGTGGAATCCTTACCACAGAGATCCCCCACAGGGATGAGAGATTCCAGTCTCACACAAGATTCTCTTTAAAACCAGCAGACTCTTTATTCTCTGGGCAGCAGCAGCAGCAGACAGGTACAGTGATGCACAGTCCACTAACTGTTCTCCCTTGTGATGATCCCTGCCGCCACTCTGGACCAAAGGGCATCCAGAGTGGGGCTAGCTCTTCCCTCACCCCCTAAGCAGGGTGAGAGGTATTTGGTCCACTTCACTAATTATAGCTATATCAGCTCTACTCATGAGCTGATCACTCCTCTCCTCACTAACACATTATCACTAAACTGTCAGACTGAAAGAGCACACACTAAATAGAAAATGCACTGCTCTTTTATGATCTCAGCAGGCACCGCCCCTGTGTCTCTTGATTGGACACAGGGTCAGGTGACCTACCTCCACCACTCAGGGCAAGTGCTTGAAGTGGGGGAAACCCATGATAACTCCTGGCAACCTGCCCTTACATGGGATTAAACCAGGAGGAGGATAGAACCATAGCCCCATTTCTTACCAGGGCTACACATATATTTACTTTACATGCATATAGGTAATACTCCTTAAACACTTTAATTATCCACAATAGTTGTGATCTCTATGTTAGCTTTGTACGTCTTCCGTGGGGGGAAACAGTTGAAAATTATAGATCTCTTTTAAACCACCTAGACAGTATAAGTTGAACTTTATGCGGATAGTCTCTAATAACTGACTCCAAGAAGAAATCACATGAATATGCAAGTTGTATCAGTATACCAATAAAATCCAGCTGATGGTATGTTACAATTAAAATTTGTTGTTGAAAAAAAGTCCAGTAATACTGATTTCTTTCGTTTTGACACGCTGTAAATTTGAAACACTTAATATTTACTACTGAGATTGGTTGGTGTAGGTGATGGTAGTCAAACTCTATATTTTTGGTGCTTGTAGTATATACTGGCTGGGTTAGGGAAGAGGTGAAAGGGCAGTGAAGCACAGACCTCTTTGAAAGATATTTTGCACACTGTTTGCAACCCTCACAGAATGAAAATGTAAGATAGTGTGCATAAACAGGTATTGTATGTATTGGGTATTAACCCTTCACCTGGAGCCTCCCTGGCTCTTCAGACAATCCTTAAAGTTTCCACAAATGTGTATAATGTCTCAGTGGAGAAACACCACGACTCCACTCATCAGGCACAGACTGCAGTTACCTTTACTGAGTATCTGTGGGATACTATACAGTAGGTGGGAGCAATTCTCCTCTACTCCTTACCGCTTCTGGCTTGGTTGAGTGGTTTCTGCTGGCGTCTTGAGGGTAAATTCCCAAACCACTACAGCCAATCAGCGCGTGGGAATTTCTCTGCCAGCCTATCACCAATTTGCCGGTATACTGAAGCCGGGTGGGCACCGATTCCAATTCTGCTAAGGGGCATGCACCACCCTGATATCTCTGCCTCTCAGCATATTGAGCCCCCCCCCCCTGCTGTCTAGGCTCCGCAAAGACAGGGGCTGGGCAAATGGTGGCAGGATAGCCCTTTGTTCGATCAGATGGGGGTACTTGAGTGTAACTGCAGTACTCCGTCTGCCCTAACACCTTGCCCTAACACCTTGGCATCCCTGAGTAGACATAGTGGCACCAAGCCTGGTGGCCATCTGGTCTCTCGGAATCCAGGACTTGGAAATCCCACAGTTCATATACAGTGCATCAAACATATATACCTGTATTAAATGTACACTTTAATAAAATATGCTTTTACACTTTTGTGGCAGGACGGCCTGTAGCCGAGGTCAGGGAACAGTCCACACGTGTAGTTTCAGGATAAATGAAAACGTTCAGTGGCTTTATTTCTCCACAGCAACATAACATGCGGGTACACTGTTCCTTTAAGCAAATAAATCCTGCTCCACGTTGGGAGAAAACTGACTAACACAGCAGTCCTAGCTAGCAGGCTGGCTGGCTAAACCCTACCCAAACCGTAAGAGTCTTTTTAAGCAGTCATGCAAACAAATGAAAGAAAGCTTACTTTGGCTGCAGTAAGTAGTGTGCTGTATCCTTCTGGCTAGCAGCACATCTATCCATGTGCTCTCATCTCAGACAGACAGCTACTGCTGGTAACAAGATCCTTATCTACCTTGCTGTATCTCAGGTGTCAGCTTACATCCTGATTAGCTAACTTCCACCTGAGTTAACCCTTATGAGTGCTGGATGAAGCACTCAGACATATGTTTCCCAGGCATAACTGATAGGGGTTGACTTCACCCTGTCACATACCTCCCCTGTTTGTGTGTGGCTAGTGTCCCACACGGCTGAAGCCTGACCCTCCACTCCTTCTCTTGACAAAAAATCAGCATTTCCATGGTCTTTTCCAGGTCTATGCTGAATATCAAAAGAGAAGGGTTGGAGGGCCATATACCACCTGGTCAACCTTGGATTTGTGTCCTTCATGGTGTTTAACCACTTCAAGGGCGCATGGTCAGTGACCAGGGTGAAGTGTACTCCGGCGACATAATGTCTCAAGGCCTCAATTGCCCATTTTACAGCGAGGCACTCCTTCTCAATAACGGAATACCTCACTTCCCTTGGGAACAGCTTCCGGCTGATGAACAGTATGGGGTGTTCAACACCATCAAATTGCTGAGACAGCACTGCTTCCAGTCCTACCTCTGAGGCATCCGTCTGGATGATGAAGGGCTCTTTAAAATCTGGGCTCCGAAGAGCGGGGCCCTCTGACAGGCACTTTTTTAGCATGTCAAACGCGTCTTGGCACTCCCAAGACCATTTAACTTGGGTCGGGGCACTCTTTTTTGTCAGATCTGTTAGGGGTGCAGATATTTCTGAAAAATTGGGGATAAACCGCCGGTAATACCCTGCTAACCCCAAAAGGGAGCGGACCTGTGTCTTTGTCTGTGGGGTGGGGACTTCCTTTATGGCGGCCACCTTGCTAGCTAGTGGCCTTACTATCCCTCCCCCAACGGCATAGCCCAAGTACTTTGTAGTGGATTTACCCAGGGCACATTTTTTGGGATTTGCAGTGAGCCCTGCTTCTCTTAAGGACGTTAGGACTGCCCTTAACCTTTTTATATGAGACTGCCAGTGTCTGCTATAGATGACAATGTCATCCAAGTAGGCCGCGGCATATGCCCTATGGGGTCGTAGTACCTTGTCCATTAACCTTTGGAACGTGGCTGGAGCCCCATGTAACCCAAATGGCATAGGTACGAATTGGTATAACCCGAGAGGGGTGGCGAAGGCAGTTTTGCATTTGGATTCTTCCACTAGAGGTATCTGCCAATATCCTTTCGTGAGATCTAGGGTAGAGATATACTCTGCTTTCCCAAGCGAGTCAAGCAATTCATCCACCCTAGGCATTGGATATGCATCAAATCTGGATACAGCATTTACCTTTCGCAGATCCACGCAAAACCTCACCTTCCCATCTGGTTTAGGGACCAACACGAAAGGGCTACACCATTCGCTGTGGGACTCCTCGATCATGCCCAATTCCAACATGTCTATTATCTCCCTCTCTACCAGGTCTTTTCGGCCCTCTGGCAATCTATAGGGACGGGACCGTACTTTTACGCCAGGTTCTGTCTCAATCCTATGGGACACTAAATTAGTCTGCCCTGGCAGCTCCGAAAAAACATCTGGGAACTGGTCACATAATTCTAGTAGGTCTGACCTTTGTTCCGTTGTTAACTGCCCTCCCATGGGAACCTGATGGTCATTGTACGTACTACCCTTTGGAAGCTGCGGACCCAAATCCGTCTCTCCTTCCCGAGGGTGGATGAACAGTGATCTCATCGTTTTCCAGGGTTTCAGGAGGTTCACATGGTAGATTTGTTTACCTTTCCTGGACCCTGGTTGAGAGATCTCATAGTTCACCTCCCCGGTGCGGCGGAGAACTTGGAAAGGACCCTGCCACTTCGCAAGGAGTTTACTCTCTGATGTCGGTAGTAGTAGCATCACTTGGTCCCCAGGTTGGAAGACCCTCAAGCGAGCATTTTGGTTATACTGCCTTTCTTGACGTTCTTGAGCAGATTTGAGGTTTTCCTTAGCAAACCGACCTATCATGTCTAGGTGATTTCTAAGGTCTATGACATACTGAAGGGTATTCTTGGAGGGGGAGGGCTCCTCCTCCCAGGATTCCTTCAGTAGGTCGAGAATACCCCGAGGTTGGAGTCCATATAGGAGCTCAAACGGGGAGAAGCCTGTAGATAATTGGGGAACTTCTCGTACCGCAAACAACAGGAAAGGGAGAAGTTCATCCCAAGCTCGCTTTTCAGTGTCCACAAACTTCCTAAGCATGGTTTTTAAAGTACGGTTAAACCTCTCTACCAATCCATCAGTCTGAGGATGGTAGACTGAGGTCCAGACAGATTTTACCTCCAATAACTTTAGGACATCCTGCATTAACTTTGCCATGAAATTTGTTCCCTGGTCAGTTAACATTACTTGGGGAAGTCCTACCCTAGAGAACAGTTCTAACAGCCTGTGAGCAACCTGTTTAGCAGTGGCAGATCTCAGAGGGAAGGCCTCAGGATATCTGGTGGCATAATCTACCACAACGAGTATAAATTTATGTCCCTTCGCAGAGGGTTCTAAAGGTCCGACCAGATCTACCCCAATTCTCTCGAATGGGACGGCTACCAAGGGCAGAGGAACCAAGGGAGCCGGCTTCTGTCCTTTTTGGCTAGTTAACTGGCATTCAGGACATGTCTCACATAGTTTCATGATGTCACCATGTATGCCTGGCCAGTAAAACCGGGACGAGATGCGGTCCGTGGTTTTATCTCTGCCCAAATGACCACCCCATGGGAGAGTATGGGCTAGGATGAACACCGTTTTAATCAACCCTTTAGGGACTAGCATCTGTCGAATGACCTCCCCTGTTTGTGTAACCTTATTCACACGATATAGAATGTCATTCAACAGTTCAAAATGTGGAAACACTTTTACACCCTGTTCATCCATTATCTTGTTGTTGACCTGTACCACCTTCTCATATTGTCTAGCCAGAGCTGGGTCCTCCCTCTGCCTCTGACAGAAGTCAGGAAGATCCAGGTCTGGCAAAATTCCCGTATCTATCTGTTCCCCACCCTGGTCATCCCCGGCCATGACCTGCAGTCCTTAGAGCTGACTAATGTTACCAAAAGTCCCAGCCTTTCTTAACCAGTCCTCTTTTTCCGCATGACTCTGTTTACGTGTCTTTGGGACATGGTGTCTACGGGGAAAAATCTCTGGGGAAAAAGGGAACAAGTCTCCGGGCTTCTCCGGTACCAGAGAAGTAGGCTCCGTAGGAGTAGGGGCCAACAATGTTTCGAGGGAGGGCCAGTCTCGGCCAAGTAGAACAGAAGCAGGTAGCCAGGGAGCAACTCCCACTAGTAGGCTAGCCTCTTGATCCTCGATACGCAGTAGAACGTTCGCCGTCGGGTATCTCTTTGTATCCCCATGGATACACTCGATATTCCAAGGAGAGTCATAAGATAGTCTATTGCTTGGAATTAGGCCCTCTAGGATCAGGGGTTTTCCAGAGCCCGAGTCCAGCATGGCGTTTACTTTTGTCCCCTCCAGAGATGCTGGGACTAACCACGGATTGTGGTCCCCTCGGAGACAAGCTGTGGCAGTGGTTCTGCCATATGAACAGTCCATCTCATCTCCTGAATCCGCAACCTCGGTCGTCAGAGGAAGCTCTCGACGGGGCTCGGCGTTTGGACCTCTCCGCTGTTGGATGGGATCCTCCCTTCTGGTTGGTGGGGTTATCCTCTCCACCGGGTGGGTGACAGGAGTCCAGGTTCTCGGGGAATACTGTGGGTGGCGGCCTCCCTTGAGTGATCCAGTGGCCTCGGACCCAGGACGGGCGTCTCTGCGGGAGTTTGTACCAGGAACCCTCCGAGATGGGAAAGGGTCTTCCGATCAGGTTGACTGGATCTCCCGAGCTGGCGGGTTGTAGACCCCTCGATTGTCTGCTCTCCTGCCTCTAGTATCACCGGAAGCAACTGGTGTTTGCACCGGCCATTCCCAGCTATCCTGTTGGGTGTCGTCGCCCAGGAAGTTTTCCAACAAGCGGACCTCTGAATCCACGGAAAATGCAGCGTGTCTTTTTACCCAGGAGCGGGAGGAGGGGGGCAGTATCTGTATGAACTGCTCGAGCACAAACTGTTCAAGGATCTCTGCCTTGTCATGTTTTTCCGGTTGTATCCACCTGGTACATAAGTCTACTAAGCGGTGGGCTACGACCCGGGGTCTGTCTCTGTTTGTATATTTGACTGTCCGGAACCGCTGTCGGTAGGTCTCTGGAGTGAGGCCTAGGCGATCCAGAATAGCAGCCTTTAGTTGCTGATAGTGCATGGCCTCGTCTGCTGGAAGAGCCTGGTAGGCTGCCTGAGCTTCCCCTATGAGGAGTGGAGACAGAGTCGTTACCCAGCGATCAACTGTCCAGCCGTGGGCCGTGGCTACCCTTTCAAAAGTGAGGAGAAATGCCTCTGGGTCTTCGTTTGGCTTCATTTTATGCAGCATCACCGGTGGATTATTTGGAATCCCTGGTCTGCCTGGGGCTGGGCCTTCGGCCAGCAATTGGAGTAGTTTTACCTCTCGCTGGGCCTGTTGCTCATCTTGCTGGGCTTGTCGCTCAGCTTGCTTCTCTGCTAGCTTGAGCTGTTGCTCAAGGAACTGAGAAAAAATTGTCTCCATTTTTTCCCCCGTCTGTGTGTGTGGCCCTTCAGATACAGGGCCCGTCCAAATCCCACTTCTGACACCACCTGTGGCAGGACGGCCTGTAGCCGGGTCAGGGAACAGTCCACACATGTAGTTTCAGGATAAATGAAAACGTTCAGTGGCTTTATTTCTCCACAGCAACATAACATGCGGGTACACTGTCCCTTTAAGCAAATAAATCCTGCTCCACGTTGGGAGAAAACTGACTAACACAGCAGTCCTAGCTAGCAGGCTGGCTGGCTAAACCATACCCAAACCGTAAGAGTCTTTTTAAGCAGTCATGCAAACAAATGAAAGAAAGCTTACTTTGGCTGCAGTAAGTAGTGTGCTGTATCCTTCTGGCTAGCAGCACATCTATCCATGTGCTCTCATCTCAGACAGACAGCTACTGCTGGTAACAAGATCCTTATCTACCTTGCTGGCTCTCAGGTGTCGGCTTACATCCTGATTAGCTAACTTCCACATGATTTAACCCTTATGAGTGCTGGATGAAGCACTCAGACATATGTTTCCCAGGCATAACTGATAGGGGTTGACTTCACCCTGTCACAACTTTACTTGGCTAAAATAACTAAGTCTGTTCTGGTGTGAGGGATAGAAAGAGAATCTTTACTTTATTCTCACAAGCCTTATCCCTAACACTCTTAAAACCTAACCTGTTATTTTACCAAAACCTCTCAGCTTTGTAACTTAGCTGAAGTATCCCCTGCACCCCTATACTAGATACAAGGTGACCTGAGCATATAACAGGCATCCCACCTTTGTATTAGGGGCCCCGGGTATGTTGCAGGGATATATTAACTCCTTATGCCCCATTTACCTTTCCGGACTGTGCTGCAGCAGGAATCCTAGTGGTGAGTCGCAAGAACATTTTCAGGGTAGGAGTTTGACCGGAGCATTGTGCTTCAATGTATCAGAGAATCTTACCTAATTCCCGGGTACATCTTTGGTGTACCCTGTAACTCGGGAACCCCGCTACATAGCCACAATCTGTAAAGACTTTCTCCGTCAAACCCACCCTGAAACTCATAGCCTAACAATTCCGGCTTGCTGGCACCCCTGGAAAGGTAAAAACACAAAAAAATCTCTATTGTCGCATAATTTGATTTGAATAAGATGAGGTTTAATACAGATAAATGTAAGGTTATGCCTTTGGGATGCAAGAATAAAAAGGCGATTTACAAATTAAATGGGGATAAATTGGGGGAATCCTTGATGGAGAAGGATTTAGGAGTGCTTGTAGACAGCAGGCTTAGCAATAGTGCCCAAAGTCATGCAATAGCTGCAAAGGCAAACAAGATCTTATCTTGCATTAAACGGGCAATGGATGGAAGGGAAGTAAACATAATTATGCCCCTTTACAAAGCATTAGTAAGACCACACCTTGAATATGGAGTACAATTTTGGGCACCAATCCTCAGAAAAGACATTATGGAACTAGAGAGATTGCAGAGAAGAGCCACCAAATTAATAAAGGGGATGAACAATCTAACTTATGAGGAGAGGCTAGCTAAATTAGATTTATCTACATTAGAAAAGAGGCATCTAAGAGGGGATATGATAACTATATACAAATATATTCAGGGACAATGCAAGGAGCTTTCAAAATAACTATTCATCCCACGGCAGTACAAAGGACTAGGGGACATCCCTTAAAGTTGGAGGAAAGGAGATTTCACCAGCAACAAAGGAAAGGGTTCTTTACAGTAAGGGCAGTTAAAATGTGGAATTCATTAACCATGGAGACTGTGATGGCAGATACAATTGATATGTTCAAAAAAAAGGTTGGACATCTTCATAGAAAGGAAAGGTATACAGTGGTATACAAAATAAGTATACATGGGAAGGATATTGATCCAGGGATTAATCAGATTGCAAATTCTTGGAATTAGGAAGGAATTTATTTTTCCCTTTATGAGATATCATTGGATGATATGACTCTGGGGGTTTTTGTTTGCCTTCCTCTGGATCAATAAGTAAGTATAGATATAGGATAAAGTATCTGTTGTCTAAATTTAGCATAGGTTGAACTTGATGGACGTACATCCTTTTTCAACCTCATCTACTATATAACTATGTAACTAAGTAATTTAAACACAGTCACAGTAATGCATATACAACAGCCGGGTCCAAGAGCTGAAACTCTAGGACCCCAAAACATGGATCAAGGGTAACCAAGTGGGCTTAACCTTTATTATTGAGCCTGGTTACCCCTCACTGTGACATAGGCTCGCTGCTATTTCTTCATGAGAATCTTTTTGGACATTCGAATTTGCCGCTGCTGTTCTGGCGCTGGCCGGATTAGCTGAGGTTTTCTTATAATATTTCAGAGTTCATTCATAAAATACTACAGCCAATCCGAGCGTGGGAAGAATCCTACCAGCCTATCAGAGTGCTTCCAGTCTTTCTAAGCCGGGCAAGCGTGGATTCAGATTCTGACAAGGGCATGCGCCAACCTGGCACCTCTGGCTAGGGCAAATGGTGGTCCGATGTCTTCCATTCATCCCAGGATGTGAGTTGTATAACACGGATCAAGTCCCTGGCGCTTAGGAAATAGTACAATACCAATCCCTTGGGTTGTGATAGGAGAAAAAAAAAAGGCAGTCCTGTTCCTTCCCCTTTATAACGTGATGATGATTCTTCTAATTGCTGTTTTCTATAGGAACAATACAAAAGTGAAACATACCATTGCGCAGCACTTCTTGAAATCTGAGCCCACACTTTCACAACAATTGCCTTCTTACAACAGTATGGTAGGTCACAAGCATGGAAAACAGGCAACTCAGGTAGGTATAAAAAGGCAGTATTTACATTTCCTTGTTACCTTGATAAAGTACTCATCTACGAAACGCGTAGGTGCGTTCATTCAGTCCCCTTTTCCCTGTATGTTTAGCTAGCAATAAAAAACTTCTTTTTTTGACTATTTTGGAGTGGCCTGGTCTTTTTCCCTGGAGATTTACTACCGGATGTCTGGAGCTGTGCTCTATCTACGCCTACTCGTTTCCTGTATCTACAACAGATGGATTGCACGCTGAGGATGATGAGAGTGCCCCTTGGATAGTACAGGTAAAGTGCCGCAGTGCCTTTTTCAAATCCTGTCTTTCATGGACATTGTTCCTTTTCATTATTATTACTGATTGGGTGGTTATATTGTGTACATCACTGTGGATGTCTAAGCCGACTCCACTGGTCACATTCCCCTTCAATTTTGTTATATTCATTTGGGGGGCACTCCATTGCAACTGGACTACCAATTGTGGATTTATGATGTCATTATTACACACATGTGGAACCTGTTTCAATTATTGAGCACCACATATACCATTTTTTCTCTGGGTGATCTGGGCATTAACTGGATATCTACCCTTGAACTAGGGAGCACTTTACCATTCCAGGGATACCACACATCCCTATGCCCCATATACTTTTCTAGCCTGTGCTGAAGCAGGGAATCCTAGCAGTGAATCGCCCAAGCGTTTTCAAGGCAGGATTTTGACCGGAACATTGTGCCTATATGTATCCGGGACTCCGACCTGATTCCTAGGTACATTTTTGGGGTATCCAGCAACTCTGGACCCCAACTACCTAGGCACAATCTGAAAAGACTTTCTCCACAAAACCTACCCTGAAACTTATAACCTAGCAATCTCTGCTTGCTAGCACACCTGGAAAGGCAAAACACTGAAAATTCTTTATCGTCGTATAATTTTATACAATGCATTGACAAACACTGGGCTCAAGAGCTGACAATCCCGAATCCCCAATACATGGATCAGGGGTAACCAAGTGGGCTTAACCTTTATTGTGAGCCTGGTTACCCCCTCAACGTCACAGTGTGTGAGAGACAGAGGACACTCAGTCATGTTTTTGCCATTGTACAGTGCCATAATTTGTTGAGATGTGTGTTGTAATAACAATAATTGTTTGTTCTTGTATAGCACTGCTAGTTTTGCGTAGCGCTTTACAGAGAAATTTTGCAGACATAGTCCCTGCCCTGCAGAGCTTACAATCTATGTTTTTGGTGCCGGGAATTGAACCAGGTTCCCATGCTTCAGTACCAGAGTCAGTGTCATTACTCACTGAGGTGTGTGTGTGTGTGTGTGTGTGTGTGTGTGTGTGTGTGTGTGTGTGTGTGTGTGTGTGTGTGTGTGTGTGTGTGTGTGTGTGTGTGTGTGTGTGTGTGTGTGTGTGTGTGCGCGCGTGTGGTGTTAGACGAGATTTAATAATCAAAAATTAAGATGATACCATTCTGTGGCTAACTAAATGCTTTTATTTGTGCGATACTCTGACCTCTTCTTCCGACGGTGGTACGCTGCGTCTCCATGCATGACTCTTACAGGCGGTTGTACAGTATAAATATACATCTTAATACTATTGTACATATGCAGGGGGTCTCCTGAGCTGAACTGCATTGGTTTCAGCCTCGGAGACCCCCTACTTCATGAGATACAGGCCCCGTTATTTTATACATTACATTGGATTGTACTGTATTGTTTGTGACAATGGAGAATATGGACGGTGATGAGGATGAGGACGGCCTTCATCATGGCAGCCTGGCAGGGGTGAGTGCAAGTTGTATTTATTTTATTTCTGCAGATTAATGTTTTAATTTTAATGGACAAATGCACTACTATCCATTTCCGGATAATAGTAATTTTGACCATTAATGTACTGTATGTATTATGGGACGGGGTGTATTTATTTCATATAATACCTGTATGTTTTTTAGGCCACACGATTGGTACCGCAGGCCAGCGGGGACCCCTGGACTCCCATGGGGATCACCCGAGGGCCCCAGACTACTGCCGGGGTGAAAAAAACGTAAACAATGATTGTATTCATGGATCCATTGCAAAAATCTGGTGTGCTTTTAAAGTACGATTCACTTATCGCTGCTGAGTGAATCGCGCTGAATATCAAAAAAAAGGCGCGTTTGCCATTTTTTGCCCAATCAGACATTTTTTTTTCGGCTGAAAAAATATGTCTTTTACTGTCGAGAAAGCACTGTTATCACTGCTTAGTGAATCGCGCAGCAAGCATTATCGGTCTTAAAAGCCTTTTATCATACTTAAAAGCAGTTATCACTGCTTAGTGAATCGCCCCCTTAGCCTGAATGTCTGGAACTGAAATTAGCCTGCAATTGTAGACGCCACCCCCTTCTCTCCAGATCTGGAATTTGACTCACTGGACTTTGGTGCTTGGAATCTTGGAGAACCTTGAGAGAACAAATAATCTGATGGGTTTATAATGTCTCTTAAGTTTCATTCACAGAAACCTACAGTCCTATCAGAAGCGTGAGATATTTCTCAGAAGCCAATCAGAGCAGGGCTCACCTGGCTGATGATGTCAGAGGCAGGGGGCATGTTGAGCCAGCTTGAAAAAAACACGTGGGCGGGAAATATGAATCAGCCAATGGGAAATGTGCCCACAAGCAGCATCTCCCCCCCCCCCCCCCAGCTAGCCCATTGCTGGCTCCACTAAGTCTGCAGTCACAACTGGGGCCCCAGTGGGGTGCCCCCTGTTCTCTGGAACTGACACCTAGCATTTTCCTGCTCATCAAATGGTTCTCCCCCCTCTTGACGTCCTCTCTTCTTTGAACTATGGACTCTTATGCACACTAGCTGGCACCGTAAACATATACCCATGCTGACTGCATAAAGCCTTATAGTAAACGCAGAACACGATATAAAATACACTTTATTAGAGAATATACTTTGGGGAACTGTAACAGGGGACTTATTCCTGTTCAGTAATGTGCCTTTAATCCAGCAGTGTGGTGGTTAACCTCTGGTAGTTAATTACTAAACACCACCTGCCTGATTAGATGGCTTACAAAGCCTGTCTTTTGAAACAGGAAGTGAGAACTCTTTAGCTGACACCTGAGCTGAACTTGGAGACACACTTGTCTTGAGCTCTGCCAAAAGATAGCAGAGCTGCTTTCAAGACACAGGGAAAACTTCTAAACCTGTATGCTGACCAACCCTGAAGACAAGGGAGCTGAAGCAGGGACAGTAAAGATTTCCCCTCTTAACCACAAGGACCAAATAAGACTTCTAAAACCTGGATGCTGATATTTTCTGTGCACGCATGGGTGCAGTTCCAGGAGAGCAGAGAAGCTTACAAACAGATAAGACTTTTATTCTTAAGAGACTGCTTATATCTGCTTATTGCATGCTATGTTTTGGGGCTAGGGAGAAATGCTTGACTAGGGAGATGTGAATTGATTGCATAGTGTTTTCACTAGAAATACTCCCAAGTGAACGGAAGCTTTGTTCCCCCCCTTGTTTGGATGTTTTCCTGATAAAAAGGAAAAGGCACAATAAAGCCTTATTATAATTTCACATTATAAAGCCTCCTAATTGCGTACCTCTGTGAATGTCCGTCCACATATGGTGTCCGAGGTGGGACAAGAGGTGTCTTTGTAGTTAAAAAGGACCGGAGAGTTTTATGTGAAATTTTTTGTTTTGCTTTTTGCCTACAAACAAGTCTGAGAAGCTTAGAAAAAAAAAAAACCTCATCCAGCAGAGATCAGAATTAAAGGGACACGCCACTGCATTGAAACTTACAAAAACACAGATGGACTCTTTACCCTAATCCCAAGAGGAGAGAGACTGCTGAAGCAGCTAAAACTTTATTTGCCTATCACAAAGCGTAATATGGTCATTGAAATAGGGGTTTTGCCTTCCAGCCATAGTCAGGGTTCAAGAAGTGAGTCAGCCCTTGAAAAGGGATAGGTGTTTGTTGTTTTCAAAAGTTTCGCTGAAGCAGTGAATACAGATGGTGACCCACGAGTGGTACTGATTTTGCAAATTAAGGTTGCCACACCGCATAGGGCTACCAGCTGTGAATGGAGTATATGCAGAAAAGTGTGAAAATTGATACAAGACTGTGCTGAAGCAAGGGAATTTTTAGCAAACAAATGCTGAGTGTAAAATTGCCCTATAAAGGAAAAGGTTTATCAAAGCCAATTGCTGAGTGTTGAGTCCACTGCAAAGAATGGTTTTTTTTCTGCAAGTAAAAAAGTATGCCTATTATCTTGGGAGAAAAACAGACACCCAAAGTGGGAAGTGGGAATGCCATAATACCCAAAGATGAGACTGAAAATTACTGAACTCAGGCAGAAAACCAAATTCTGTTGCTGAAGCGGAGGGATAGCACCTAGCAAATAAATGGTGTACTGTATAGCAAATAGACTTTTTTACCTAGCAACTGCACAATCTTGTATACCTGATAAAAGAAAATGCATGCACATTACTGCTGATATTGAAAAAAAAAAAAAATTACCCAAGAAAGAAAAGTCTACAGAGATGCCTGTGAGAGCTACGATCTCTGCAAGCAAAATATGCCCATCTGTAGGACTACCACAATTGGGGGTTCTAGCAAATACAGTGGCAACAGCTGCAATAGCGCCTCCTGAGGTCAGGAAGAAAATTACACCTGATAGCCTAAAAATGGAGGACAAGATGCAGCGTTCCTGTAATGAACCCTACCCCACGGAAGAGTGGCCCTTCCAGTCCAATAAAGAGGAAGACATCTCTTACGGCGAACCCGAACCGAGTCACGCCCACAAAACACCCCAAGAATGGTGGGGGTGCCTGAACTCGGCACGAACAGAAAAGACCGCTCCCTTTGATGATGAATATGATCAGCAGGAGACAGAGCGGGAGCAGTGGATCACCGAATATTTCTGTCAGCTAAAGCAGCTGCAAGAAAAGCCTGGCATATATAATGAAGCTGCTAAAATTTCAAATGAAGATGGAGACCCCAATATCCCTGAAGGGACGGTGTCATCCAAATCAAAAAGGCGGAAAAAGAAAAGTGGCTCTTCACTTACCGTGGAAGTAACAGACATGTCCGCAGATCCTGTGGAGAAAATGGGGGACAGAGTTGCCCTGCAGCCTAGAGAAAACGGAGAATTCGTCCCACGTTTAACCGAATATCCAGAGGGCCCAAGGCAGAAGTCGGGTACCCCAAAGAAGTGTCTGTCCGGTGCCAACATTGAGGAACCCTCAACCAACCATCCCAGGGAAGCGGAGCTGGGACCAGTGAGTGACGATCCCTTGACCAGCCCTGAAGACTCCTTGAAAATTGCCAGGCGTGACTGTGATCTACTTCGAGAACAATTGAAACTTGAGAGAGCAGATAACACAGAGCTACAGAAAAATAACGTGAGGATACAAAAAGATGTGCTCACAATTTACTCTTTAGCCAGGACAGAATTGGACGATCTCAAGACTGAGCTAGATACTGCAATAAGGGAGGGGCACTCGTGGTTTTGTCCACTGACCAATATCAACGAGAAGCAATGAGACAGTTGCAGGATGCCTCTACTTATTAGCGCCTTACTGGCAACCCCACTTCCAAATATCGTTTGGAATTGTTGGAATTATTAGACATGGGCAAAATGCTCTATGTTCTCAATCATAAGGAAATTGTCTTTCTCTCCTGCCCACATCCCGTGATTCCTATATTTCACCACCTCCCAAAGATCCATAAGTCGCTGGTTGACCCTCCAGGTCGGCCCATTATTGCGAGCATTGGATCTTTGGGAGATGGGTTATCACAGTATGTGGACAGGTTTTTGCAACCTCTGGTCTCTCAGCTGCCGTCGTTTATTAAAGACACGACGGATTTCCTCGTCAGTGTACAGGAACTTGCATGGCACACTGAATACAGGTGGGTCACTTTGGATGTGACCTCCCTGTATTCTATTATTCAACACGAACAAGGTCTTAAAGCTGTCAGTCACTTCTTGGATTTATCCACTTTATCTATATCACATTGCACTTTTTTATTAGATTCTATACTATTTTTACTCACTCACAATTATTTTCTGTTTGATTCACTTTTTTATTTACAGAAAATGGGCACTGCTATGGGCACGAGCTTTGCACCATCATATGCTAATTTGTTTATGGGTTTTTGGGAATCACGTTTTATTTATCACAGTGACAATTCTTTTCGTCAACATATCATCTACTACAAGAGATATATTGACGATCTGATCCTAATTTGGAAAGGTGATGAGCACTCACTTCTTTCTTTCATTGATTATCTAAACACCAACACTTTCAATTTAAAATTCACTTTTGAGCACAACATTCATCATATCAATTATTTAGATTTGTTCCTGTACATTGACGAGCAGATGACAATACAGACGGACATCTATAGGAAACCAAATTCGAGGAACATGTTGCTTAATGCACATAGTTGTCATCCCCGCTCTCTAATTAGGAACATTCCAGGGGCTCAATTTGTCAGACTAAAAAGACTCTGCTCAGACAATGAGGTTTTCCTACTTAGAGCTAAAGAGATGTCTGACAGATTTTTGGCCAGAGGTTATGCTTCAAAAGACATATCAGCAGCTTTTACTAAAGCAGATGCCCTGGATAGAGATACCCTTATACGCAACACCAAAAAACAGGACAAAGTGATAAGAGATAGGGATTTATCTCTAAGTCACAAAAAACCACAGAGTCCACTTTTTATATCAACATTTAATGCTCAATCGCAACAAATTTGCAACATCATATCAAAGCATTGGCACACTTTGTTGTTAGACAGAGACATACAATCGGCCATACAGAAGGGACCAAGATTCACTTATCGTAAAGCGAATACTTTAGCGTTTCATCTATCCCCCAGTATGTTCGATGCTAGATCCAAATTTCCTAAGGTTAAAAGTATACCAACTGGTTTTTTCAAATGTGGGAAATGCTCCATGTGCCAGTATGCACGTCCAACCAAATACATTACATACAACACCAGGATTAGAAAGTATTTTATCAAAAATTTTCTAAATTGCAATATCTGCTACGTTATATACGTTCTGTACTGCGGTTGCGGACATCAATATGTGGGGCGTACTACCAGGCCCCTCAAAGTCAGGATAGCTGAACATGTACGCCTGATAAAAAAGAAGAATCTTGACCATCCAGTGGCAAGGCATTTTGCCCTATGCCCTAATGGTGGTATTAATAATTTCACATTTTCAGCAATTGAACACATACCAACCCATGCCAGAGGTGGCAACAGAGAGAATGTTCTAAACAAACAGGAGATGTATTGGATATACACTCTCAACACTCTCCATCCACATGGCATCAACCTGGATTGGGAGTTAAAACACTTCCTCCAGGGTTGATCATGTGGGGAGTGTTGGGAGTGTGTATTCGATAAAGTACATCGGTCTATAACCCACACCCACACACACCAACCCCCCTTTTTTTCACATATGTACCTATATGGACTTAATGCAATTTGTATATAGTCTCATGTATTTGGGATGTGTATATTTCATTCTTTGAGATTGTTTGTACATTGTTTATCTTTCAAATAAGAGGCATATTATAATGTATTATTTAAATGTCCTTAGCATCTATATTCCTCCGCAAGGGTATTGCCTCCACTACATGATGTGATATGTTTATACAATTACTCATACGGATGCTACATGTTACTTCTGTTTTCTTTGTTTTTAATATGTTATTAGTGGTTTTTTGTTTTAATTTTCTGCATGTGTGTTAATTCCATCCAATGCAGGTGTTCTATGGTATACTGCCCGGTTCATTCATGGTTTTTCATAGTGTAATCAAGGTTACCACCCACTACTGTGGCTCATTAGCGTTCTAACCAATGATGATCAAGGGCGGCCTATTTAGATACCCTGCTATGTTGAGAGATTGTACTCTTTGATAAAGTCTCTGCTACGAGACGAAACGCGTCAGAGATGGTCTCTCTGTAATGTGCAGCACCGTGAAATAAAGCTGATTTTATTGTATCCTGACTGAGCTCCGTTTCTGCAGTGACCGCCACCTTTCTACACTACTATAGATACTGCAAAGGCTACTATTTCCGCCATGGATGAAAAGCAGAGCCAATCTGATAAAATGGTGGCTACGCTAAAGCGGAAGTATGAGGAGGCACTGAAGCAGATGACAGTCTTCCAGCAAGAGGTTCACACTCTTTGCATAGAGCTGAATGCCTCACAACAGGAGATCAACAGTGTCCGTATAGAAGTGGACGTATCTCAGAAAGAGGTTCAGACACTCCGCAGAGCACTGAATGCCTCACATCATGAGACCAACAGCTGCCGCACAGACCTGGAAGTTTCCAGAAAGGAACTACACAGTCTCACTGAGGAGCTGGACATTGCTAAAGAAACTATTGGTAATCTTGATGCAGATCTCAAAGTCTCTCAGAAGGAGCTTCAGACCCTCAACCTAGAGAAGGAAGTCTCACGCCAGGAGATGGCCATTCTCAAAGCAGATGTGTGTAAATGGAAGGAGGACTGCAAAGAAGCCCTGAAGAATACAGACTGAAAAAGGAGAAAATTCAAGATTAAAAAGAGAAAACTTAAAACTGAAAGAAGAAAATTTTCAGTTGACAGAAGAAGTCAAGGAAAAGTTTGACGCAGAGCACCGACTGCAGAACCAACTGCAAGGTCTGCGTACACACCTCCAGTATGCTGAGGAGAAGCAGCAAACGCTACAGGAAGAAAAACTGCAGGCTGCTAAAGAGGTACAAGCGCTGCAGGAACGTCTGAATACCCAGTACGTCCCCACAGAGCAGTATGAGGAGCCAAAGGCCACGCTGCATGTCTTCAGAGCATCGTTGGAAGCGGAGCTTCGATACCAGGTGACTCTGTATGAGAGGGAGTGTGAGAAGGCTCAGAAACTGGAGCAAGAGCTGGAGAAACAGAGAGACTGTTCCATTTCCTTGAGTCAGACGCAGCGGCAACCTTGACGACAAAAATTACAGAGCTCCAGAATATGAAGGAGACTTTGATACAGATTCCTCCAATACGGAAAAAGGTATTGGCTCTGCCCAAGCACCAGTATCCCACAGTAACTAATGCCCGCAAGGACAAGGGTACAGTGAGAGTTGGGGATTCCACGCAACTTCAAAACAAAATTACGAAGTTTGAGCCACCAAAGAAAGCACTAGCCAAACCTACAGCTGCCCAACAGGCAGCAAACAGAGGTAGGAGTGCAGAATCAAAGCCAGAAGAATCCTTAGCTGAAGAAGCTGAACTGGCGACTCCGTGGTGTGGAGAAGCGGCAGAAAGACCACTTCAAGAGCAGATAACTCTAAGGGCCAGTCCTAACTGCTCTACAACTGTTGCCATACACTTTGTCTACAAAAAGAGGAGTGCCCGACGCAACAGAATTCTCAAGACCGCGCACGTGATAAAAAGACTTTACGTGGAAAAAGTCCTCCTCGAGCGACTTAGGAGTGCTGATCTCAAGCATCTTCGGGAGGAGACAAAAATAAACTGGAGAAAGGGCTCCAATCCCAGTGGGACAGAGGGTTCTCTTCCTCCATCCACTCTCATTCAAGTCACAGAGATATCTAGAATGAGAGTGGAAGGATGGGCTTTGGCCGTGGTAAGCCCGAGCTTCCCACAAACAGGGGAGGTATGTAACAGGGGACTTATCCCTGTTCAGTAATGTGCCTTTAATCCAGCAGTGTGGTGGTTAACCTCTGGTAGTTAATTACTAAACACCACCTGCCTGGTTAGATGGCTTACAAAGCCTGTCTTTTGAAACAGGAAGTGAGAACTTTTTAGCTGACACCTGAGCTGAACTTGGAGACACACTTGTCTTGAGCTTTGCCAAAAGATAGCAGAGCTGCTTTCAAGACACAGGGAAAACTTCTAAACCTGTATGCTGACAAACCCTGAAGACAAGGGAGCTGAAGCAGGGACAGTAAAGATTTTCCCTCCAAACCACAAGGACCAAATAAGACTTCTAAAACCTGGATGCTGATATTTTCTGTGCACGCATGGGTGCGGTTCCAGGAGAGCAGAGAAGCTTGCAAACAGATAAGACTTTTATTCTTAAGAGACTGCTTATATCTGCTTATTGCATACTATGTTTTGGGGCTGGGGAGAAATGCTTGACTAGGGAGATGTGAATTGATTGCATAGTGTTTTCACTAGAAATAGTCCCAAGTGAACGGAAGCTTTGTTCCCCCCCCCCTTGTTTGGATGTTTTCCTGATAAAAAGGAAAAGGCACAATAAAGCCTTATTATAATTTCACATTATAAAGCCTCCTAATTGCGTACCTCTGTGAACGTCCGTCCACAGGAACCTTATATTTATAAGGGAAATAACTGGGGGATATTTGGGCTCGAAATCCAGGAGTCTGGGGACCACTGGGAAGCCCTGGTGTAATTCACATTGCGAACCCACAAATAGTGCCTGCACGCTGGGGAGAATCAGGGAACCACAAGTAGCTGGGCCCCTTTAACTCTTACAAACAAAAGGAATACATTTTTGCCCCAATATCCCACCTAAAACTTACACTCCCACAATCTGGAGTTTATACGACACAGAGAACCCCAAACGCCCCTAATGCCTACATTAATGAATAAAATGTGTGTGAAAAGAATCCCTATGAGGCTATCTGCTGTTTGAAATTGCTCAAATATCAGAATAGCAGATATACACTTCTATTATGGGATAGACATAAAGAGCTGCAGTGATGATTCAAAAAGTAGTCTGCAGTTAGTGAAAGTGAATAATAAAAATAATAATAATAATAATAATAGTGGCAGAAGGAGTAATTGCAAATGGCAGAAAATAACTTCAACCATTGGGTCATATAGTTATTATTGACCCCTATCCTTACCATGTGACTTGGTATATATGATCTAATCCTAATATTGCCTTCAGAAAGATGTAGATAATAATTCACCTTAATTTGTAAGGTGTTAGTTGTTGTTGCCTCCCATATAAGGAAGGATATATTTGTCACAAGTTGATGTATATGCAAACCACAGCAGCAATCAAAGTCGCTGTAGTTTAAAGACACATTGTGGCATATACAATGTTGCGGATCATTCCATCACAACACATTCTAGTTACCAGTGAGTATTTTAGAAGCTGAAATGCTTACAAATGTAACCACAATTTGTTAGTTGCTATTTGTTGCAGCCTCGGCAGGCAGCATAGTGTGATATAGAATTCAAATGACTGTTCTCACTAATTTCTAGTGGATGCTTTATTAGCCCACATCTTAGTTAACTATCTAGGCTTCTAGGATAGAACAAACATTGTTTGCAACATGGTGCAATGGTTTCCCACCTGTAATCGGTCTTATTTAGATAGAAATATACTGTTGCTGTCAATTGTATACAAAGAACTGTGCAGTTCGTTAATTAATATTAACCAGGAGCGCAGTGACTGTTAACTTCTTATAGCGTGGTGTTGTATTATAACTTATAATGTATGTCATGTAATCACACCATAGATGTCTCTAATTAATGTAAAATACCTTGTAAGCCCATGTGCTTTCAAATGTAAACGCCACTGATCAGTTTGGCAGAGACACATTATCTGCCTGAATTGCTGCAGCCCAAGCTAGCAGCTTAACACAGAAGTTTTTACCATGCACACACATATACTCACACATACATATACACACACATACCTTACCTGCAGCTCCCGGCACTATATACACGAAAAGCATGCAGCACGTTCACGCGCGTTTGCATAGGAACGCGCGGCCTCACAACCGCATGCTGTATATTACAGCCCTTATACTGCAACTCTGACTGAAATCTAGTGGATGCTTTGTTAGCCCACATCATAGTTTAACTATCTAAAGTCGTAGGTGGAAAATTGCAGCATAACCATTAGAGTGCAAACTATGTTGCATTTGCGCTAAAAACTTGATGGTGTCATCATCACCTGACGCGCGTTTCTTTCTACCAAGAACTTCAATGGGGGTTATATGTATGCACACACAGTTGTCTCTTACACATACAAATACTCTATGTAATTCCATCCCTACAGTATATACCAATAGGGACCACATAGTATCTACACAAACTTTTAGTAATGCAACACCCTCTCACATTTCCACACCTACCCACACCATTGATATACACTCCAACTCCAAACACACCTTTTGTAAAGCGCTGTTTACACTGTGGGCTCTTTATTTATTTAGATTTACATACTTACACACACACACACACACACACACACACACACACACACACACACACACACACACACACACTCACTCTTACATCCCTCACATTCAGGGACTATTTAACACCTATAGTCATAAATCACACACTACACAGGGGGGAAGTATGAGTTCTAGTCACATTCCAAGATGCACTGTTTTTGAGTAAACCCCTTGCCTGCTTTATTCAATGTAACATCGCCGGAAGAAGAGATCAGTGTATCTCAAAAGCTCGCACAACTAAAGCACTCACATATCAAAAGGTATCCATATGCTTATGTCATAGATATTCAAATAGAAAAGATATTACCATATTGAAGTCCAGTAGTAAGGAGACAGCACACCAGGGGTATATTCAAAGGCAGAATGTATTGTAGAAAATACAGGCACTTCAGCCAACGTTTCGGTCTGCAGAGAGCGACCTTCCTCAGGGCTGTTACTTGTGAGCACATTCACGTCTTAGACAGGTCTGCAACCCTGCTTTTGACATTATCACCTAGCATACAGTGCTTCCACTGCCGCAAAGGATTCTGGGAAATGACATGCAAATGAGCACACAGTGCTACCTTTTGTCTCAAGTCCATTATTACATGGAGCCCTTAAGTCAATGCTCGTGTTTGTAAACACGGCTTTTAAACATAGCCTGGGATGAGATGCAAAGCCAGTAACCCACTCTCAGACAGTTCGTTTCCACTTTTTGGGTATCATCCGTGTGAGGTTAGTTGTACTGGCTTTGCAATTTGAAACTTTGGGTAAGTCTTTACCACACATTATTTAGGTTATGGTGGGTGAAAAGGTGACTAAAAAAACTCCACCTTATAGCATATAAAAATATTACTTGTCTTGGACAGGTCTGATGAGACCCAAAAGGTCGAAACAGTCTGTCTGTGAGTGGGTTACATAGTTATATAGTAGATGAGGTTGAAAAAAGACATTCATCCATCAAGTTCAACCTATGCTAAATTTCGACAACAGATACTTTATCCTATATCTATACTTACTTATTGATCCAGAGGAAGGTAATGGATTCCACATTTTAACTGCCCTTACTGTAAAGAACCCTTTCCTTTGTTGCTGGTGAAATCGCCTTTCCTCCAACTTAAAGAGATGCCCCCGAGTCTTTTGTACTGCCCTTGGGATAAATAGTTTTTTTTAAAGGTCCCTGTACTGTCCCCGAATATATTTGTATAAAGTTATCATATCCTCTCTTAGACACCTCTATTCTAATGTAAATAAATTGAATTTAGCTAGCCTCTCCTTGTAAATTAGATTGTCCATCCCTTTATTAATTTGGTGGCTCTTCTATGCACTCTCTCTAGTTTCATAATGTCTTTTCTAAGGAGTGGCGCCCAAAATTTTACTACATATTCTAGGTGTGGTCTAACTAATGCTTTGTAAAGGGACATAATTATGTTTACTTCCCTTCCATCCATTGCCCGTTTTAATGCAAGAGAAGATCTGGTTTGTCTTTGCATCTAATGCAAGACTTTGGGCACTATTGCTAAGTCTGCTGTCTACAGGCACTCCTAAATCCTTCTCAATCAAGGATTCCCCCAATAGATCCCCATTTAATTTGTAATTCGCCTTTTTATTCTTGCCTCCCAAATGCATAACCTTACATTTATCTGTATTAAAACTAATCTGCCATTTACCTGCCTAAGTTTCCAGTCTTTCCAAGTCCTTCTGGAGAGAAATTACATCCTGCTCTGATTCTACTACCTTACACAATTTATTATCTGTTAGGAATGTGAGCACACAGCGCCACAGGCGGAGCTCACGGCTCTCTCCTTACACTGCTCAGATCCTTCCGCTACAACCACGCAAGCCCCCTTCAGCTGCATCACTTACCCCTTGGCATGGTGGGATGCTCCATGAGGTACTTCCTCTACGCTCTACGCCGCAGCCGTCAGCGCGGAATTGCCGCTCTGCGCACACCCCACGTTGCTTCCTCTCATGCGCACACACAACAGCCCCTGAACTTATCCCCGCTCAGGCTCCCCCCCAAACACCGCACGGTTACAATCTGGCTCTTGCTGAGTGTCACCTGAGCTCTATGAATAGCAGCCAATGCGCTGAAGCTCCCTTGGCTCCTCCAGGCACGCCCCCTCTCCTGGTTGGCTGTTCCAGCTTTATATACTGTACCCTCTCTGTCCTGTGCTTCCTCGCTCATCATAGTTTTTGTATGGGTGTTTCACAGTGCTTGTTCTTTGATTCTCTTGGTTTTGACGCGGCTTGGCAGACTTCCTCCTTTAGCACTCGACTTCGGATTGTTCCTGTTTACGTACCTCCTGGCTCCCCTCGACCATGGCTCTCACCTCGATCCTTCCATACTTCTCCTACCCCTGATCTCGGTAACGGCAACGACCATTCTTCTGGAAAAAACGGTACCGGCAAGTATTCACGCAATACTCCCCTTCTGGCCTGGCATCATCTAATATCACAACCCGGCCACGTCCCTCGCTCTGTCGGTGTGTGTATTCATACCTGCCACCTCAGTTCTAGGGACAGGTTTGGTCTGCGGGCTACTCCGGCATAACATTATGACGAGCCTACAAGACGCAGACCAGGCCGAACTGAGGCAAGCAATCTCTACGCTGATACAGCATATCCAGGCCATGGTCGATCAGATTGTGGCCCTAACACGCCAAATGGCCAAACTTTCGGCTCAGGTACCGGAAGCACCTGTACCTCTTTCTCCTCCACAGGCTGCAGAACCAATCAGACCCAGCACTCTGGACGTGAAGATACCGCCTCCCAAGCCGTACGCCGGCAACCCGCAGGAGTGCAGAGGTTTCCTTAACCAGTGCGAGGTTAAATTTGAAATGGCACCCTTTCAGTACGACACCGGCCGGAAGAAGGTAGACTACGTGTACAACCTACTGAGGGGCAGCGCGCTGGCATGGGCCTCGCCAGTCTGGGAGTTGCGCCCGGACCTGACACAAGACTACCTAGCCTTCAAGGGTGAGTTCCGACAAGCCTTTGATTCCCCTGTGCACTGGGAGATGGCGTCTGTTTCCCTCCTCCAGATAACTCAGGGGCGAAGATCGGTGACACAGTATGCGGTGGAATTTCGCACACTCGCCGCCGAGACAAACTGGGGACAAGAGCCGCTCGTCTCCGTCTTCTGGCAAGGTCTGTCGGAGTCCATCAAGGATGAGCTTACTCGGCAACCCAGGCCAGAACAATTGGAGGCGCTCATCGACTTGGCTGTAAGTATTGATCAACGTATCCAGGTACGACGCTCGGAGCTACAGCATGCCCGGCCACTAACCTTCCTAGCACCCTTCCCCAACTCTCCTCTGGTTCCTAGACAGTCTCCTTCGCAGCAGCTGCACTGTAGCCTCCCAAGCCAATGCAATTAGGGGTGCAACAGATTCGGACTCCACTACGACAACACCGCTACGCTGGCAGACTCTGTTTCTACTGTGGATCTCCTTAACATCTGGTCCGTGCATGCCTTTTGCGTCCGGGAAATGAGAACACTCAGTGAGTGAGTGTATGGAGGGGCTCTCACTGGGTGTTATCTCTTCTTGTACCCTCCCCAAGGAGGCACTGCCTAAGAAACTTACGATTCCTATTTCTCTCGCAGGCGCTGAGTTTCGCACATCTACTGCTGCCTTTATCGACTCCGGTGCTGGAGGAAACTTTGTAGACCTCGATTTCGCCAAACAGAACTGGATACCTTTTGGTGAAGAAAGCCCAACCTATTGCCTTGGTTGGGATTGACGGACGTTTGCTGTCTCCAGACTTTATCTCGCTCCAGACCGTACCTCTCCTCCTATCTACCTACTCCCACAGCGAGACCCTTGTCCTTGATGCCATCCAGGCCCCAGGTACACCGGTAACCCTCGGCCTACCTTGGTTGCAGAAGAACAACCCTCCAATTGACTGGGTCTCACCTACTCCCATCACCTGGAAACCAAGGTCAGGGAATCTCCCAAACTCTTGGCTAACACAATGACTCGGGATTCCATTCTTCCCCCCATGTACCACCCTTTCCGCGAGGTCTTTAACAATGTCCGCTCAGAACAATTGCCTCCTCATCGGTCCTACGATTGCCCCATCGATTTGGTCCCAGGATACAACTTGCCCAAGTCTTACCCATTGTTGATACCTGAGTCTCAAGCCATGGAAGACTACATAAAGGAGAATCTTGAGAAAGGATTCATACTCCCTCCAGTTCCCCGGCGGGAGCGGGATTCTTCGTGAAGAAAAAGGAAATTGTACTCTGAGGCCATGTATTGATTACCGGGGCTTGAACGGTATCACCATCAAGAACCGCTATCCTCTCCCCTTATCACGGAACTCTTCGATAAACTGCGAGGGGCTAAGATCTTTTCCAAATTGGATCTCTGTGGGGCTTACAACTTGGTCCGCATCAGGCAGGGCGACGAGTGGAAGACGGCCTTCAACACCCGCAGTGGGCATTATGAGTACCTCGTCATGCCTTTTGGTTTATGTAATGCCCAGCCGTCTTTCAGGACTTTATTAATGACGTATTTCGTGAGGTGCTCAACATCTTTGTTATTGTCTACTTAGATGACATTTTGATCTTCTCCAAAAATCTCCAGGATCCCATTCGTCACACCTCGTACATCCTCTCACGTTTACTCAAACATCACCTGTACACCAAACTAGAGAAGTGTACCTTCCATCAACGCTCTACCCAATTTCTGAGCTACATTATTTCGGACAAAGGCTTTATGATGGATCCAGGTAAACTCCAGGCAATTACGGAATGGCCCAGACCAGAAACTCTCAAGACTATCCAGCGCTTTTTAGGATTTGCGAACTACTATCGGAATTTCATTCATAATTTCTCCACCCTAGTGGCCCCCATCACGGCGTTGACTGCAAAAGGGGCTGACCCTTCTGCCTGGTCCGCCGAAGCTATCTCCGCCTTCCAGTCCCTTAGAGAGGCATTCGTCACGGCACCGATCCTGCGCCACCCCAACACGGATCTTCCCTTTGTAATAGAAGTTGATGCATCGGACTGCGGTGCAGGGGCACTACTATCACAGAGGTTCTCGCCCCAGGATAAACTTCACTCTTGTGCGTATTTCTCCAAGAAATTCTCTTCTGCAGAGAGGAATTACGACGTCGGCAACAGAGAGTTATTGGCCGTTAAGATAGCGCTACAAGAGTGGCGACATATGTTGGAAGGGTCAAAGGATCCATTTTCTATCTTAACGGACCACAAAATGTACTGTATATTGAAGGAGCACGTCGTCTCAGTCCACGACAAGCTCGCTGGGCACTCTACTTCTCTCGCTTCAACTATCACCTATCCTACATCCCTGAAACGAAGAACGTGAAGGCAGATGTGTTGTCCAGACTATACTCCTCGGAAGACAGCCCTGAGGCATCTTTGGAACCCATCCTACCTCCCGAAAGAATTTTGGTTACTTCCACCTTCAAATCGCTAGACAAGATCAAAAGGGACCAGCAAAAAATCCCTTCAAACATGGCGATCCCCTCTAACAGGCTCTTCGTCTCACCCAGATTAATTCCAGAGGTCCTAGATTGTGGACACTCTTCTAAACCCGCAGGTCACCCGTCCTTCAGAAGGACGTTAGACTTAATTCGTCTGAACTTTTGGTGGCCCAGTATGTCTAAAGACATTGCGGAATACACTCGCGCTTGTCCTGTATGCGCCCAGAACAAGACACTTCCACAGAGACCTCAGGGACTTCTCCCATTGCTAGTGCCTGCTCGTCCATGGTCCCATATCTCCATGGATTTCATAGTCGATCTCCCTAGGTCTAGGGGCTTCAACACCATTTTAGTTGTCGTAGACAGGTTTTCGAAGATGGCCCACTTCATCCCCCTCAAGGGACTGCCCTCCTCTCCCGCCCTAGCAGACATTTTCTCCGAGCATATCTTTAGGATCCATGGCATTCCATCTTCCATTGTCTCTGACAGAGGATCCCAGTTCGTCTCCAAGTTCTGGAGGACCTTCACTAAAAGACTGGGAATTGTCTCTTCCTTCTCTTCTGCATACCACCCCCAGTCCAATGGACAGACAGAGAGAACTAACCAGTCACTGGAAAAATACCTCAGATGTTTAGTCTCCGATTCCCAGGACGATTGGTCCCAACTGCTCCCGTGGGCAGAGTACGCGGTCAATTCGGCCCGAACCGAATCCACCCGAGAATCTCCCTTTTTTGTCAATTATGTGTTTCACCCTCCCTGCTTACCTATTTCCAATGTTGCTTCTGGAGTACCGGCAGTAAACGAAAGGATTTCCACTCTCCAAGACATTTGGTCCAAGGTACAATCGTCTCTCCACAAGGCCGCCGATACTGCTATACTGCACCGACACACTTTATTCGAGCAAATACCCAGTATGTACCTGGCAGATACCTGGAATGCGCCGCTCCTCACCTCTGACAAGCCCCGTTGCGTTTGCCTTCCCAGCCTGGGTTCATGCCTGGCTGACGGGCGGCTGATCTGTTAAATGATAATGATTAGGATTTAATAGGCTGCAATGCTTCGCGTGTCTACCAGATGGCATAAATTCATGAATTGTAATGCAGTATATATATATATACTGTGCAGTATTGCAGCCAGCGGGAATAAAATGCTTCAATCCCTGCCTGGAAAATACCTCAATGCACTCGGGCAGAAAACAGTCACAAACCTCAATACACCCGGGTATACCCGAATTCGTGGGACTAGCCGAGCTCGAATAAAGTGTGTCGCCAGTGTACTTCAGGCCAATCGCCACCGTCGGACGGCACCCAACTACAAGCCAGGGAATTTAGTATGGCTCTCTTCAAGAAACATCCGCTTGAGAGTTCCTTCCCCTAAATTGGCTCCTAGGTTTTTGGGTCCCTTTCCCGTCGTGGCGCAGATTAACCCAGTGGCATTTCGCCTTAAACTACCACCCTCCATGAGGATCCCAGACGTTTTTCATGCCTCGCTATTAAAACCCCACATTGCCAATCGTTTCTTTTCTAAACAGACCAGCAAGCCAGATCCAGTCACGGTACTCAATAACGAAGAATACGAGGTACAAGCCTTACTGGACTTCCGCATCTCCAGGGGGCAGCTTCAGTTTTTGGTCCACTGGAGGGGTTTCGGACCCGAGGAGAGGTCTTGGGTTTTGCTCAAAGACATCCATGCGCCCAGCCTCCTGAAGACTTTTAGGAGGAAATTTCCGGAGAAGCCGTTCTTGGATCGTCCTGAGGCTGATCCTGAAGAGGGAGAAACTGTTACGAATGTGAGCACACAGCGCCACAGGCGGAGCTCACGACTCTCTCCTTAAACTGCTCAGATCCTTCCACTACAACCACGCAAGCCCCCTTCAGCTGCATCACTTACCCCTAGGCATGGTGGGAGGCTCCCCACGTTGCTTCCTCTCATGCGCACGTCGGACTTACAGCGTACACACAACAGCCCCTGAACTTATCCCCGCTCAGGCTCCGCCCCCAAACACCGCACGGTTACAATCTGGATTGTTCCTGTTTACGTACCTTCTGGCTCCCCTCGACCATGGCTCTCACCTCGATCCTTCCATACTTCTCCTACCCCTGATCTCGGCAATGGCAATGACCATTCTTCTGGAAAAAACGGTACCGGCAAGTATTCACGCAATATTCCCCATCTGGCCTGGCACCATCTAAAACCACAAACCGGACACGTCCCTCGCTATGTCAGTGTGTGTATTCATACCTGCCACCTCAGTTCTAGGGACAGGTCTGGTCTGCGGGCTACTCCGGCGTAACAGTATCATCAGCAAAGAAGGAGAATTTGCTCTCGATGCCAACCTCAAGGTCATTAATAAACAAGTTAAAAAGCAGAGGTCCCAGTACCGATCCCTGAGGTACTCCACTCACGACTTTAGCCCAAACTGAAAAAGTTACATTTATGACAACCCTCTGTTGTCTATACTTCAACCAGTTTTCAATCCAGGTGCATATATTTTTACTGTGTCCAATTTGCTTTATTTTGTACACCAACCTCGTGTGGAACCGTATCAAAAGCCTTGGCAAAATCTAAGTAGACCACATCAACTGCATTACCTTGGTGTAAATTCCTCCTTCCCTCCTCAAAGAAACAAATAAGGTTAGTTTGGCATGATCTATCCTTCATAAATCCATGCTGACTATTACTAATAATTTTGTTTTCCATTAAGTATTCCTAAATATTATACCGTATTAAACCTTCAAGTAGTTCCCCCACTATTGAAGTCAGGCTTACAGGTCTGTAATTCCCGGGTTGTGATCTACAGTAGCTCTCTCTTTAAATATAGGCACCACATCTGCTTTACGCCAATCTTGTAGTACTGAGCCTGTGGAAATGGAGTCCTTGTATATTAAATGTAATGGTTTGGCTATTACTGAGCTTAACTCCTTGAGAACTATTGGATATATGCCATCGGGGCTGGGTGCCTTATTTACTTTAATTTTTTTAAGCCGCCTACGAACTTCTTCCTCAGTTAACCAATTGTTCATTAATATGGAGGTTGTGGCTTCCTCCTGCGGCTCTACTATTGAATTTGAATCTTCTCTGGTAAACACAGAGGTAAAGAATTTGTTTAATACCTCTGCTTTTCCCTTATCTCCAATAATCTGCCTGCCCATCTCACACTGAAAGAGTCCTATATTTTCTTTCCTCGTTTTTTTGTTATTACGGTACTTAAAGAACTTTTTAGGGTTGTTCATACTTTCTATTGCAATCCTTTTTTGATTACCCATTTTTGCTAATTTGATTGCCCTTCCCCTTTGCAATTTTTGTTACATTCCTTATAATTCTGGTACGATGTCTCCGTTGCTTCTGACTTAAAGAATCTAAACACCTGCCTATTATTTTCCATTTCTTCCCCTACCTGTTTATTTAGCCACATTGGTTTTGACTTGGGGAGGGGGAGCCTGATTCAATTCCCGGTGTCGGATCCTTGTGACCTTGGGCAAGTCAATTTATCTCCCTGTGCCTCAGGCACCAAGTACATAGATTTTAAGCTTCACGGGCAGGGACCTGTGCCTGCAAAATGTCTCTGTAAAGCGCTACGTAAAACTAGCAGCGCTATACAAGAACATGCTATTATTATTATTATTTCTTTTATACTTATTACCCAAGGGTAAACACTGATGTGTGCTTTTCTAACAATGATTTCAATACTGCCCATTTATCTTCTACATTTTTCCTTGCAAAAGCATTGGCTTTGCATCTCATCCCAGGCTATATTTAAAAGCTAAAAAAGTTATATATACTCCTGGCACGGAATCAGTTAAAAAAGAACCCTAGTTCTTAGAGGTCAAGAGATTTCAAATGAGACCACACTCTAAATGTGTGCGATACAAATATACTTTTAATAATATCAAAAACCTAATAGTTCTGAAAATAAAATACAAAAATATGAAATTATCCCAGCTGGGTGTAAAATAAACCAAATAACTTAATTTAAAAAATGCCCTAACAGGGGTCTGTTAAAACAAACCCTGGATTTGGCTCTATGACGACTCTGCCCTCTCCAATCCTGACTCCGGCTACATACCCCAACGATCCACTACTCTCCACTCCTAGACCCAGTAAGTACCATGTTTACGCTGTCCTCTATAACCCTGACCCGGCTTGCAAGACTATCCTACACTCTAGACGCACCCTCGCGGTTGTGGTCGGCGTTCTATATCAATCCCTACCTCAGCCCCCCGTTCACGCCTGGTTTGTGGTGAGCTACGCGTTACAAACAAATCCTCCCTAAGCCTGCTGATGAGAAAGCATATCGCACAGCAGATGCTAATGCCAATTATCGCCAATGGAGACATAGTATATGCTCGGCACCCCAAACCCACCTTGGCAAACTTGACACCATCTACAACTCAATATGCCATTTTTTTCTCCAATGCAACTACAACACACATCACTGCAAAATGCTCAAAGAACTAGATTGGTCATCACTCGAGTCTAGGCGCAAAGTTCACCTTTCCTGTCTTGCCTTCAAATACTTTCTGGGCAAGCTACCCGTGTATGGACAAGATCCTCACCCCTACCACATGCAGCACTTATCATCTGAGATCTGACTCCAAAAGACTGTTCATGGTCCCAAGGCTCAACAAAGTATCCGACCACTCCTCCTTCTCTTATCATGCACCCCAAAACTGGAACAACCTACCAGCTTAAGTTCTTTCAAAACCAAAGCTGTCTCACATTTTAATCTAGACTGTAACTGTTGCAAGCGACCATAATATATATTATTTTTTAGCTGTGCATGCAATGTCTTGTATATAATGTAAACCCTGTTCACTTATGTAACTGTATTTGTAACCATGTATTATTTGTCATTTTAACTCTATGCCCAGGACATACTTGAAAACGAGAGGTAACTCTCAATGTATTAAATCCTGGTAAAACATTTTATAAATAAATAAAGTGCCCATGCACAAAAAATACATGCATACGTTCTTCAGTTTAAGGACACATTTTTGTGTTAAATCCTAAATTCAGCCCTATCAACACCATCAAAAAAAAAATTCTGAGGAAAAATAATGTAATCTCTGAATCTCATCTCATACATCAAATATGGCACTATTCAAGTTTAAACTGAAAGTGTAAGAGCTGAAATTAAATAGCAAATGGATGATATCAAACTGCGAGCGACCATGAAAGAAAATACTCTAAAGAGAAAACCTATTCAATAAAGAAAGCAAATGAGTAATATTTTAAAAGGTCAGTGATCTTTATAGCATCAATTCCTCCCAGAAGCCTATATGAGTTTACCTCTTATAATGTTAGTATCTTGCCCCCTGGGCATGTCAAAAATTTTTAGTACTAAAATCATAATTTTCTTAATCTCTAGGTTATCGTGGTAACCTTTAGACTGCACTGGGCTTTTAGGAGAGCTTAATTATATACTCGCAAAGAATTAATATTTAAAAATGTGTATCTTCTTAACAGAGCATATTTAAAAAATAAAAATAGCCTTGGACAAGGCAAGGTGAGATCTATTAAAGTAAGGAAAGCAGATTGCTGCTTTAACCCCTTGAGAGCCCCATGATTTAGCTACTACATTAAGAGGTCTGGCACTCTCGGTGCCCCATGACGCAGTAGCCACAGTATGTCATGGGCGTTTTGCTTGTTTCCTAGAGGAGATCTGAATGGACAACGAATGGAAGAGGAGACTCGTCCTCTGTTCGCTTCAGCCCTCACGTGATCTCGCTGTGCATTAAGGGGGTGTGGCACAATGGTGCTCGACCCCTGAGACATTCAAAGAGTTAATGGAGGAGTCTAGAGTTGATTAAGGTGCAAAATGGAACTGGCCTTTGCAGCAGCCTAATGCTGTCCCAGGTGGTCACGGCGGCATGTGTGCCACACACCACATCACAGCCCTTTATGGGGCAGGCCCCAGTGGCTGTGTGTGTGTGGGGAGGAAGGGGGGCACGCAAAGCGCTGTGACGCATACACTGGCAAGGAAGAAAATAATTTTGTCTTCCCGTGCCGCGGTCATGTGGCGCACGCAGCCAGTGGCAGGGCAGATATGCCCCATCATGGCCATGCCCCCCATCCCCACCGATCGCGGCTGTAGTCTCTACACGCGCCACCATGATGCCAGGCGTGCGTGCAGCAGGGTGTACTGGGGCCGTAGCCTAAGGATATCCCATCCAATGATTTACTGTATGGGTGAATGAGCGGTCTAGTCGCAGTGTGGGCTGAATGTGAAGTGTTCAATTCGAAGTATCATCTCATTGTTGTGATCTTGGGTAAACCACTTCACATCCCTATATGTCAAGCTCCAGATAAGATTATAAACTGTAAGGGCAAAAACATTGGTATCTGGAAACAAAATATTGATATGTGATTATCATTATTAATTTAAATTTATATAGTTAAGTAATGTATAGTTAAATAAAGAGATCATTACAAAAACGTGTTCACATTAAATATTAATAACAAAATATATAGTAATCACTGCATAGATACTGGATTCTTTCAGGCTACGGGGCATATTATTGATCAAGGCAAAAGTGGTGTACTACTGGAACACATTTCCCCAGGATCAAATAAAAAATCATATTGCTTTACCTTTGATACATATGATGTAGAAGTTTTGCTCTAGAATTGCACTGCTTTGCCTTGATACTTAAAACCCAAATGAATCGTATTGCATCAAACATAAGACATTAATTTATCAAATTGCACTGCATTCCAACAGATCAAGAAATATGTAATTTATATTATCCAGCAAGAGCAAATTAAAATAATAATCTTAAAGCAATCATAACCTGCACAACATGAAAATGGCACCATTAAAAATGTGACGTGACTTTTTTTTATCTCTCTTTCCTTTCTCTAGTCAACAGTCTCCTTTCATATTTGCTTGTGAGAGTTCAGATAGACTTGCCACTTTTCCAAATGGGTTTTTTTTTTTTTTTTTTAAATGATTATCCATCCCCTCCCCATTCAAACTGAAAACCACACAGCTGAAGCATTGACTTGAAGGAGGAACAAATGCAGTGTACTGCCACTTGCAAATCAGCCCGCCCTTTCCACATTCAATCGTTCTTTCTATCGAATGGGTAACCACTTGTTCCACTCTCACACCCGGCAGTGCCTAAATCACCTTTTCTACTTATGATGTAGAAGCGAGCGGACATTGCACCTGCTACACCTCGATGACCAGTAGTTCATTAATACATTGGCAACTGATCAGGTAAGAAAAATGCCAACACCTATTGATTCATTCAACACTGCAAATACAGCTAAAGACTGGTGTAGGGCACAGGAGCAAATTATGTTGTCACCATGCAGATTTCTGCACAATAAATGGTGAAAACACCGCTACCTACCTGGTTATTGTGATTGTTTTTATATTCGAATCAATTCTAGTAGATATCAGATAAGCACTTAAATCTGTGCTAGCCACTTAGGCTGTTATTTAGAATCTGGCATCTCAACTGATATTTGGAGAATGGGTTGACTGTTTTTGCCATTTAATGACATTTAGCATGTGTTGCTTTGTGGGTTTAGCAATTGACCAACCGTTGGTATGTTACATTTGATCATTAGAAACTGTATATTTTCCTTAGTTTGAGTATGTAAATGTAGAAAGCTCCCGGGAAGTTACTAAATGTATTGAAGGGTTTGTGAATGTTATGAATAGTCCTCGTAATTACAATGCAGAGGAATTAAAGCTTGGATCAGCAAACGGAAAACCAGTGGAGAGAAAAAAAAACAAAAAATCACTTTTCCTCTATCATCCACTGTCAAACTTTTTTTTGTACATTGCATTGTACATTATTTTGCAGTGTAGATTGTCTGTGTTCTTACCTCTTGTAATCATAATGGTAGCACAGACAATCTACACTGCAAAATAAAGTTTTACAGTGGATGATAGAGAAAAAGTGATTTACCTTACTAAAAAGTGGGTACAGTACTATCAAAGTTCCCCGGCTGAAAAACTGGAGCAAAATAAAATGTACCACCTGGTGAAGAATGACATTTCCTATGAGATTATTTTCTTTGCTAAATCCGATGCAGTATTTTTGCTCCAGTTTTGCAGACTGGGAATATAATGCATATCCATCTACATTCTGCCGTAACCTCTGTCTGGAAACCATTTACAATGTTAGTGTGGCATCAATAAATGTTTGGTGGATGCTGGTGTGATAGTTATGGCTATGGAGTGAAATCAAAGAGGCATTTATAGAAAGCTGGTTCTTTCTTCCTTGCAAACAATCAACTCATTCTTTTTCCGCCTGATTAAGCCCAAACTTTCGTCTGCATTTCTCTAGGCAACAGCAATGCCTGAGTTAGAATTTCAGGAGAACATAGTGTAATCAAGTTAGAGTTGTAGTGCTTGGATTAAAACTAAAAAAAAGGAAATGTGCATACCAGAAAGGGGACTCTAGGTTTAGATTTTGTGTGGGATGTAAGATTTAAGGATAAAATTATTCTTTAAAAAAAAACAAAAAAAAAACCTGTTTGTTTGGACTCCAGGCTAGTCACTAGAATTTACTATATGAATGTGAAAGTTCAAAACTTGGGAGGAATAGCCGACAACAACATACCTTTTAATTTAACTTTTCATAGTCATGCTTACAATTTGTTTCCTAAAAATCTTGATTAACCTTACAGATGGCATGTTTTCAACACATGCAGCTGTGCCTGGAATACAGGTTAGAACAAAAGGCTGGATTTGTGTACTATGATAATCCTTTGTCCTGCTTTCAAAGCATCCCCATTATATGAATAAACCAGCAGGGTAACCCATGTCATGTGCTTGAAAATAGCTCAAATTACCTTTTGATTTGGTGTGGTTGGGAATGTACTCTAGGACTCTCCCTTATAAATCGGTCAGAGCTCTTTTTGTAAAGGACAGTCCGAGATCACCATTCTGTTGCAATTGTTTGATCTCTCTAGGGTAGATGATTCACTTTCCTTAACATGTTTGTAGTTTATAGAGGAGGCACTTTTCAATCAACCATGATATCAAAAGCATTGCTGAGTTAGTTTGAGATCAGATGCCAGGAGTGAAGTGGCTTAATTGGGTAATTTAAATAAATAAATAAAAAAAAAGCTTTCCATGAAATGTAAAACTATTTCAAAATGTAGTTGTCAATTGCAAAATCTAGAGGCTGCAATTGGGAATTTGTTTGTGGATTTAACATAATCTCTTGTGCAATTTGATCCTGGCCCTCTGGCACTGAAAATTTGTAAGTTATATTGAGTGAATGAAGAGTAATGGCAAGAGGGTTACAAAGTACCACTACTTTAAAGCAGCAAAACCTGTGAAATCTTATATTGGGGTTAAAAAAAAAATCAGTTCTGTAACGGTTTGTTTGTTTTATTATTTTTCTTCAACTCTTAATGCTTTTTTTTCATGAGTTTTTTTTTTTTTTTACAGGATCCCTTGATTTCTATAGCAGGGTTAGCCCACCTCCCAAGCACTGTAAGATCTTTGCAACACTTTCCTGTTTTGAGATAATTTGTAGCAATTATTCCCAGTAGTTTGAGCTATAAACTATAGCAATAGATAATATTACCTTTGGAATATAAGGGTACATTATAGCTGCTGACTTACACTGACTAAAGCAGCCATTTTGTTCAGCACAAAATCAGAATTTTGACCGATTTTTATAACACTAAACGATTGCCATTTTAGGTAAGGATGTAGAATTATACATTGTCACATGCATTCCATATATAAATAATAAAAAGATAAAAAAAATATTTAAAAAAAGAAACCGTTTCAGTTTTAAAGTGATTTATTTTTGGGGAAAAAAACTAAATTTTTCCTTGGTGCACAATTATTGTAAACATTTAAAAGCCGGCTCCATGAGTTTAGCCTTAATATTTAATAAGCGTGGGATTTTTTTCCCCTCAAAATCAGGAACAGTAGACTTACTTTAAGCAGCCTTTTAGTCATTTGCAATGTATTTTGTATGAGCTTTCTTGGAAATACCTTTTTTAGATATTTTCCATAAAAAAGGGAGGAAAAACATGCATGGTCTTTTCTTTAAGTAGATGGGGTTACTTTACTTTAAAGCAGGGGTGCACAAACTTTTTTTTGTCTGCGCCCCCCTGCCTGCTCGCACCCTCTCACTCCCCTCACCTTTTCTCTGCCGTTTTCTGACATCATGTGACTTCACATTCCCATGGCAATGAGATGTCATGTGATGCCGCGTCACCAGAAGGTGTCTGAGACAGGATAAGGGACTTGCAGAGGCCTCGTGTGCTCCGGCATTTATTTAAATGTTGCGAGGAGCATCTGTAAGCGCCACACACCCCTAGAAAATTTGTCACCCCCCAGTTTGCGCACCCCTGCTTTAAAGAACAGCCCTTTATATCCTTATTATTGTACATTTGGCTGAAAAAATTATATAGCGACACTGATTTTTCCTGCATGTTCTACTAAATGCATCAACTTAAAATACATTATTGCTATTGTTGGAGCATTCAGTGTTACTGTATATCTTATCACGCACTTGTCATTGAGGGCATCTTAAATGTTGACGTAGGAGGTTTGCAGTAATTCTAGAGCTCAGATTTGTTGCCATGTATGAAAATGATCAAGACGAAAAAATATTTGTGTATTTGTTCAATGTATTAATTCAAAGATGACGGATTATTTGTTTGTATTTTTTCACTAAATATTATACAAGCACAACGGAAGCAATGTATGTTACGGCACTTTATACACACCTGTTTTAATTGCAAACCAATTGTATTGTATGTCTTTATTTGTATAGCGCCATTGATGTACATAGCGCTTCACAGTAGTAATACACATGGTAATCATATAAATAACAAATATAAATAACAGGTCATGGGGTTAAGTGCTTCAGACATAAACATAACATTTAGGAAGAGGAGTCCCTGCTCAGAGGAGCTTACAATCTAATTGGTATGTAGGAGGTACGTACAGAGACAGGAGGGTGGAATTTTGGTAAGTGCTTCTGCTGGGGCCAAGCTCTATGCATCATGTGTCTAGTAATATTTACAGTGCTACTCATATGCTTCTTTAAGCAAGTGGGTCTTAAGGTGGGTCTTAAAGGTGGATAGAGAGGGTGTAAACTGTGCAGTGACAGGAGATACAGTACACAAAAAAATCATATTTCAAAAAATGAACTCCATGCTCCAAAACAACACATAGTGTATAGATAGGCTCCTGTCAAATAAAAACAATACTTAACATTGAATGGTTTGTGTCCCATTTGGTCACATCTCTATTAAAAACTATTTATATTCATAAAGAAATAAAACGTGACAGGCAATACATAATTAATCTATGCAAATGCATAAAAATAAGCAGGTGCATCAAAATGGACACATGTTTTAAGGAAGTTCATAGCAAGTTTACTAGATTTTGCAAATTGATTTTTTTAAATTGTACTAGCTGTAAATTAGTATCCCCTAACAGAGAGGGCAAGCAAAATAAACCATATTTTTATTATGCAGTAACAACAATAACCCTGCATATTGTTATTATAACTATTAATTAAACACATCATATTTGACAATGGAAGACAGATTTCAAAATGATAAAGCCATGTTGCCCTGTATATTGCTGCTAGCACCAGTGAGACGTTTGGGTAGTATCTGCATGAACAATTAGGAGGAATTAAGTTATTAGTGAGATATTGAACACATGCATAAACCTCTCTGAAAAGTTCTGGATCACGTATAAGAATCCTGAAATTTACAAGTTTCTTACATTTAACATGTGTTGAAAGTAAAGTTTGATGTGCATTAAGACACATACTGAGCTTTGATGCATATAACCCACTATGGTAGTGTTGTGCCACAGTTTGTGAGAGCACAAACAAACAAAAAATCTAGAATAGTGCACACCTCCAGTTAATTTGCATGTACTAAAATAAAACAGAAATATTATGTAAAATCCATTATTTTGTTGGTGCTGTGTACTGTATATAAGTGTGTGCTAATAGTGAATAGTGAATCCCTTTGATGTTTAACAGACACTTAATATATCCCCAAAAAGACTGATAATAGTCTGGTGCCAGGGATTGTGATTAGGTTCATTTTAATAGTACTCTATCTGTGGATCTTTCTACTAAATGTTTGCCCATATAGTTATAGTATGTTGCCGTTATGAAGAACAAAAAAAGGGATAATTAGGGAGATTGAATAAATAGAGATTCGAGGTGATCATCTGATAGAGGTACAGGTAGTCTTCGCTATCCAACGTTTCACTTAACAACGAATGGCATATCCAATGCTTTACAATTTCAACCCTATGGGCCATTTTTTTTTTCCAACGATGTTGAAATTCCTTAATGTTGGAGGAAAGGGGATTTCACCAGCAACAAAGTAAAGGGTTCTTTACAGTAAGTGCAGTTAAAATGTGGAATTCATTACCCATGGAGACTGTGATTGCAGATACAATAGATTTGTTCAAAAAAGGGTTGGACATCTTTTTAGAAAGGAAAAGTATACAGGGATATACCAAATAAGTATACATGGGAAGGATGTTGATCCAGGATTAATTCGATTGCCAATTCTTGGAGTCGGGAAGGAATTTATTTTTCCCCTTAATGGGGTTTTTTGTTTGCCTTCCTCTGGATCAATAAGTAAGTATTGATATAGGATAAAGTATCTTGTCTAAATTTAGCATAGGTTGAACTTGATGGACGTACGACTTTTTTCAGCCTCATCTACTATGTAACTATGTAATGCCGGAATACGTTATCCGACGCCTGAATGCGTTATACATTGCTCACCGCCACTGATTAACGTGGAACTCACTTTACAACGGTTTCACTATCCAATGCTACTTCCAGAATGGATTCCGTTTGATAACCGAGGACTGGCTGCAGGTTGCGGCTGACGTGCGTCAGCCGTGATGCCGTGGTATGCGTCATGAGGGCCTTGAGACGATCCCTGCGGTGTCTCCCCTTCTAGTAATGCAGCGCCTGGGTGCATGTTGTGACTGAATGGCATCGCGAGATGCGTGATGGGGCGGGACCGTACGCCGATCCTCACAAGGCTGAAGTTCCCTGTATCGTACCTTGTGGTCATACCTCCTTTTTGTTATTTTTGTTCAGCTTTTTGGTGGCTTTTACCGCCAACTGATATGCTCTACGGAGGTTATCCTGGAGTCTTTACACATATTTGTAGTGACTAAGAAAAAAGATTGGTGTATATAGCGCTAACAAAACTATAAAGTGTATATACACAATGCAAACACAATGTGACAAGTGGCTAACTACAGGACGGCTGCCAGGAAAACCTAACCCAAACACAGTTAGAAAAAAACACAGAGATAGCAATACAGACCGGCGCCTTAATGTCCAAAACTGAAATGAGTCCAAAGATGTACTGCAGTGTCCAAAACGCTGATCCGGTAGAAGGACTGCAAACTCCACAACAGCACATGTGGTATTATGCAAGGGAGATAAAGAGAAAGATCATAGCGTGACACTGCAATCTAAAAACATATAACTCATACATACAAGACATACATGACTAACAACACTGACAGAGAGGCTGACAATAAAACAGAGATTTATTTAGACAATAACTAAAAACGGATAGAGCTATGGAGCAGGTCTAGGGTCCAGTGTGTAAAACTGGAATCCTACTTACAGCAATCCAGAAAGGTACAAGCGGTATGTGAGATATGCAGTTCTTTTTCAGCTTCTCCTGGGCGCGTGGTGCTGCTGTAATGGCCGCCGGCGCTTCCTCCGGTTACTCTCGGGCTCGGCGTCCCTGCAGGCCAAACCTCGCGAGATTTTTCGTCAGAAGTGACGTCACTCGCTAGGTGGAGCTACTCGCCGCCGCTTACTCCTGTCTGCACGTCTACACCATTTGCAAGGGCTGGAAATGGATGCTGTGATCTGCTCCTTTGCTGCTCTCTATCCAAATGATCTCTAGAACACCCAACGCGTTTCGTGCACATGCGCACTTCTTCAGGGGCTCGTACTACATATTTGTAGTGAGTCATGTTCGGTACACCGTCAGTAGGCACTCTTAGCCGGATGTCCACCCATATCAATGGTGGTCCCTGATATTGCCATCTGCTGCCGTTACCTACTGCTAACCCTGCCGTGCGGCTGCTCCCCTAAAAGCATCTTTTGAATTTGCCGCCATTGGACTACACGCGACCGTGAAGAGCAGGAGAATCTGCGGCTCCATCTGTCCTGTGCCGGGCGCTTCTGCGCATGTACGAACTGCTAAGGACAGAAGCAGGACATTCAGTCAGCGTTCCCTGCCCCTGCGATAGCGTGGATGAATGCTTCCTCCATAGCTGACAACTCTAACACGTGGCAGATGCTGGAGAAAGGTTTGGGAGCTGTGCCAGCTACTATGAGAGGGGATACTCTCTAAATATCTTCTGTTGTATACCATCTTGGCTCCGGTATGCGGGCAATTCGGCCAGATATCGTTTGGGACCTTTACCTTGTCATAATTGTCTTGTATGTTTTTATAATGTATTAAATATATCTTTTTAGTCTACTGTGTGTTTCAGCAACATTGTTAGTCTTTGTTTGTTTGTTGTTTTTAGTGTTAAACAGTATTGTACTATGTTTTTCTTTTTCTTATTTCATGCTTGATCACCATCTGCTGAGATCATCATTGAATTATCCTATCATCATCCGGTTGTATATTTATTTATTTATTTATTTATTTATTTATACGTATTTGTTTAGCGTCAGTGATACCATTTCAGTACCATTGCTCTTGTCTGACTGGGGGTCAGAGGTGTATCGAGGCTGCTTTACTCTATTAATATATTTTTTACACTATATATATATTTTTACATTTTGTTGTTAGCGCTACCTATTGTTTATTTTTTATTAGGATGTCCACCCATAGTCGTACCCTGTGGATTCATGCCTGGAACAATTGTAGGCATGTACTAGAGGCTCGACATTCATGCTCCAACCGGCCTTCTCAGAGTCCTGTAGTGTTCCTAACAAGTCTAGTAAGGGCATCTCCTTCAGGATGATAGGGAGTTGTGTGAGACTTCTCGAAGCTTCAGGAGCTCTTTGATCAACTTGCTCTCGAAGTCTCTCCCTTGATCGGAGTGCATCCAATTAGGTAACCCGTAATGGATAAAGCACTTCTCCCACAGTACTTTGGCTACTGTGAGAACTTTCTAGTCCTTGGTGGGGAACGCATGAGCGTATCAGGTGTAATGGTCTGTTACTACAAGAACGTTCCCAATACCCTTCGAGTCTGCCTCGATGTATGGAAATCAATACAGACTAGGTCCACGGGACCAGAGCTCTTTAAGTGGCCCATTGGGGCTGCGTGTGTAGACAGTGTTTTTCACTGTATGCACCGCAGACACCTCTGGCAATGGTGCTCCACCGATTCCCACATCTTGGGCCAGAAGAACGATCTCTTAAAATTCCAAATGTTTTATTTACTCACAAATGTCCATGATCATCATGCAGGGGACCGTAGGACGTGGTACTGCAACCTTCTGGGCAGGATTACTTGTCTCCTATCGGGGTGGTTGTGATAGACTAGCCTTCTCTGCCGAGTTATCCCTTATGTGGAACTTGTCCTATTCCCTCATGATAATGCCGACCATGTCGCGTGAGCATGCTTCACTAAGGAAGAGTTGTTTTCTTGGATGGCCCGGCGTATGGCTTAGCCGCCGGGTCTCGCATCTAGTGTATCACTAGCTCTTTCCAGCTCATTATAGTATCTTGGGTTATGGGCATGCCTTCTGGGTGGTAGTATGCTTCAAGAAGTGCCTTCGACTGACATCCCAATGAGCCCACCATCCCAATGAGCCCACCACTCTGAGTTCTGAGAGAGCCACTTTGTCCTCCACTATTGCTGCTGTGGAGCACATTGCCTAAATCCCAGGGTCAGGAATCTCTTCCCACTCACCTTCGTCTGATGTTGAACTCCGTGCAGGCCTTCTGGACAGAGCGTCGGCTCTGACATTCAAGGGCCCTGGCTTGTACTTCAGGGTAAACGCATAGTTAATTGTAGGGTGTAGGAGCAAAAAAAAAAAAAAAATACTCTGATCTGGTGCTCAAAAGGAACCCCCAGTTTCACTGAATATATGAATTGGTTTATAATTATATATTTTGATATAGTACTGCTACTTTTTCAAACTTTTAGTTGATTATTTCTGTTTCATTGAATGATTTTTATTTTTTTTAGGGAAATAGTTTTAGCAATTTTGCATGAGTTTTGTATAATATTACTTTTGCAAGTATTTATGTCTTTATTTTCAATTTTGGGTTGATTATTTAACCTCAATTTCATTACTTGGTTAGATGTCCTTCATATGACATCATACTACATATACATATGTTATGTGTTTAATTATACAAAGTTTTCTCTTGCAGCTTGTGTCTTGCTCACCTTAGCATTAATTAATAAAGAGTAATGGTTGGTTCTTTACTGCTTGTTTTTCATGGGAGGTTCTATATAGAGACACACACTGTGCTGTAACATCACTCTTTGATAAAGCACTTTGCATGTGAAACACATTAGTGTCAGCTTCTGTACTACTCTTCTTGTTTTATCTATCAATAAACACTTTTTTTTGGTCACCACATTCCCTCTTTTTGTATCTGCTGTGCACCTGCATTTTTTCCTTCGTGGATCCTTCTCAGTAAACTGGTAGACAGAGCAGCCAACCACCTGTGGCCAGTGGCATCCAATTTGGCAGAGGTCAGGATGTAGGTCTACGGATTATGGTAGTTTCGCACCTGAAGGAGATCCATGGAGATAATCATATCATTTATCTACAACAGCCCACTTGAGCGCTAGAAATTCCAGTTTGTGAACTGGGTAGTTCTGTTCACTTGCCGTCAAGCTGCGACTAACATATGCAACCGGCCTGAGGCCTGCAGGGTATTTCTGATGTAATACAGCTCCCAGCCCATTGAAGCTGGTGTCCATATGCAGGACATACAGTTGCTCCGGATCTGCATAGGCCAACATGGGAGCTTCAATGAGACTCTTCTTAAGCACTGTGAAGGCCTTCTCAAAGGCGGAAGTCCACTTGTCTCTGAACGGGGTCGCTGCTTTGTGCTTCAGATCTTCCGGATAGATTCTCAACAGGTTGTTGAGGACCTTGGCCTTGCTGGAGTACCCCTCCTACAAATCTTCGGTAGTATCCGCAAAACCCCAGGAAGGATCGGAGCTCCATCACGTTTTCTGGTTTGGGCCAGTTCACTTGCCAGGGTCTCCTAGATATCATGCTCCTAGCCATAGTTCCTTTCTCTGTCTACCGGGTGTGCTGCTGGTTTCTGTCTGCTCTGGGGTTGCTCTGTCTCCTCTTGTTGCTCCTGTCCTCTGTCCTTATAGTTTCCTGTTCCTCCCCAACCTTTGTTTTATGTCCAGACTCCCTCTGCCCTGATCTGTTTCTGCTTCTATCTATCTATCTATCGCTTTATATAGTGCCATTAATGTGTATAGCGCTTCACAGCAGTAATATGTGACAATCATATAAATAGTAAATTATATAAATAACAGGGTAGAAGTGCTTCAGACATAAAAATAACATTTAGGAAAAGGAGTCCCTGCTCTGGAGAGCTTTCAATCAAATTTTGTTGGTAGGAAGAACATGCAGAGACAGTAGTAGGGCATTCTGATAAGTGCGTCTGCAAGGAGCACAGGTTAATGTATGATGTTATTTATCAGCCATGGAGCTACTCATATGCTTCCTTAAGCAGGTGTGTCTTAAAGGTGGATAGAGAGGGTGCTAGTATGATATTGAGGGGAAGGGCATTCCAGAGGTGTGGGGCAGTCAGAGATAAGGGTTTAAGGCGGGAGAGGGCTTTAGATACAGAAGGGGTAGAGAGAAGACATCCTTGAGTAGAACGCAAAAGCCGGGATGGGTGAATAGCGACAAATTAGAGATGAGATGTAAGGAGGAGTAGAAAAGTGTAAAGCTTTAAAAGTGATGAGACCATAGAGGGGTCGGTAGCCACTCCTTCTGTGGACACGAAGTGACCCACATAGGTGACTGAAGTGCGGTAGAAGCGACATTTGTCCAGGGACAACTTTAGGCCCTCTTCTCCCAATCTATCCAGGACCTACAGAAGGCGTTTTTCGTGCTCTTCTAACGTCCGTCCGAACACGATGATATCGTCCAGATAGACCAGACATTCCTGGGGTTTCATGTCCCCGATGGTCCTTTCCATTAGTTTCTGGAAAGTTGCAGGTGCACCACAGATGCCTTGAGGCATCCGGGTGAACTAGTAAAACCCGAGGGGGCAGACAAATGCAGGCTTCTCCTGGTCTTTGGGGCTCTTGGGTACTTGGTAGTACCCAGACCTCAGTCAGGTTCAGCATGCTGAACCACTTACGGCCGGATATGGATCTCTTCAATCCGCGGCAGAGTTTATTGATCCGGGACCATGCACCGATTCAGGGTGTGGTAGTTCACAGCAGAAAACACCTAGGCGCATGGATCCATTCTTTTTCTGCACTACCACAATAGGGGCGGCATAGGGGCTACGTGATTCAGTCACGATGCCCACTGTCTCCTCTTTCAGGACGTCCCTCACGTCATCCACATCTGTAGGAGCTATGCATCTGGAACGCTCTCGGAATGGAGTGTCATGATTCAGTCGGATCGTGTCTTGAGCACTCTTGCTGCAGCCCACATCCATTTCACGGGTGTAGAACACATCTTTGCATTTGGCCAACTTGTCATTCAGTCGCTTCTTCCATTCCGGTGGTAAGGACGATTCACCAAAGTCAAATTGTAATCCGGGAGGGGCTTCCCAGACGGTAGCCGAATTCACATGAGCTAGAGATTCTACTTGAACCATTGGGAATATTCGACCCAGAGCTTGACCGACGTCAAACCGTATAGGGTGAGTTGAGATGTTCTGTATGGTCACATTAAACCGGCAAGGAAGTGAAGACTTCCACTCCATTTCTTGCACCACCTTGAACCCTCTCTTGGTATCCTCTTCGGGCATGGTCTCTAGTGAAAAGTACCAGTTGGCTTCATTGCGGCCAGGGTAGTTAGGTACGGCAGCCATGTGTCTCACTCCCCCTGGTGGAATCTCTGTCGACCCCTTCTCAAGGTTGAAGAATTGCCCAAACCCTTCTTGGACAGAGATTCTGTAGCACTCCTCTTTGAATACTGAATGAATCCGCACAGACAATAAGGGTAATTATGATGGGGGAATTTGGATGTTCCCAGAGTTGGGACATACCAAGGCTTCCACTTCCATGGGGTGGGTTTTGTTGGTGTTAAGCTGCAGTATATCCAACCGTACTTGAACCATGCCATCAATGGGGTTGTCTTCGCTACTACGGCCCCACAACTTCATGTTCTCTGCCGACTGCATAGGCAGAAGCTTAAGGTGCAGATCGTAAAATGGCTGGTAGGTGATGCTCACTTGAGACGCAGTGTCCAGCAATGCGGATGTAGCAATGCATAGATTCCCTTCACTAATACTCATACTATGGCCTCAGGTTCAACTCGGTTGTAGGCATCCTGTTGGTGTTCCTGTTCGGGACTAGGCACAGGGGCACTATCCAAGGACGTGGACGGCTGCTCCTCTGGGTGAAGGCCATGGCTCCGGGGGTGGGAGTTGTCGACTTTGGACAGTCCCATGCAAAGTGACCTTCTTTGTCACAGGTAAAGCAGCAGTTACATCGGGTCTCACTTGAGCCAGGATTAGAGGCCGAGCTTCGAGGCATTCGGGGAGCTTGGCGTGGAGGTTCCAGAGGGATATCCTCCTCTGGATTCACCTTCGTACTGGGTTTCTTGGAGCGGTTCCTTTACTCCCTCCTTTGGAAGATCCCAGAGACGTCCTTGGAAGTATGGGCTCACATGATAGCCTCTTGATCTTGTACTTGATCCATTAGGTCTTCCAAATTAGGAGGATGCTCCGTTGGAAATGGTGCAGCTGAACCTGATGGTGACTGGGCCCATAGGCAACGCTCCCCGTAGAAGTTGTTTGGTTCGGATGTCGTCTAGATCAGAAACGGATAATGTTCTTATTGGCCAGGGTCCATAGTGCCAATTGAAGCCGTCGGAGGAAGTCCGATAATTCTTCCTCCCCCCCCCCCTTTTGAGTGAGGGCGTGGAACTGTGCCATTAGTGATGGCATCATCCTTAACAACGCGGTATAATCTCACTATATAGGCGGCTGGGGGCCGCAAGCACTTCACGATCTGCTGCCTTTTGACTGCGTTACAGCAGGACCATGCTGACAGTACTTGCCCCACGTGGCCTTTCCACTCCTCAAACTCCTCTTCTCCTAACGGCGTAGGCCGTACTCCAGAGAGAGCCTTTAGCTTGAGATAGTGGTGGGCTTGGGATTACTGTGCAAGCTTGTCAGCCAGTTGCTGCTTGACCTCCCCGAAGTCCGAGTCTCTGGAGCAGTGGCTTCAGGGAATGTGGTCTGCCGTGCAGTGGCTCAGGGGCTTACAACAATTTGGCCAAAATGTTAAACTAAAAGACCATTTTATTTAATAGATATTTATACATATATATTTAGGCACTGTACCGTGTATGAGTTTCACTGGACGTGCACTGAGCTCTGTCTGTGTTTTATGTTTTGTCTCTGGTTTTAAATGCATAGACCATAGCATGGTAGTAAAGGCTACATCAATGAATGAACAAATACCCTTATCTCAGGGCCAAAACAGCCAAGGCAAACAGGGCCGCCAAGAGGGAGGGACAAAGGATACTGCTGGGTGCCAGTTAAACAAAAAATGTGCCGGGTCTCCCTATTGGCAGCACCGGAAGTCAGCAGCTGGCCTATGATGCCGGCTTCAGAGGGAGGCCCGGCGCGTGTGGGAGCCGCCTCGTGGGATAGGTGCCTGCTGCCGGGCCCTACCCCCTTGCAGCACCATGACCGGGCCACCCCCTGCGCATCGCCCTCCCTGCAGCATTGCTCCCACCACCGGGACACCCCCTGCGCATCGCCCCCCCCTGCAGCACTGGGCCACCCCCTGCAGGCTGCAGCATCGCAGCCCTCCCCAGCCTCATCCAGACGGCTGCAGCACCGGGCCACCCCTTGCAGGCTGCAGCATTGCCACCCCCCCCACCTGCTGGACCGTGCCCCTCCCTGCAACATCGCCCCCCCCTGCAGCAGCAGCCTTACGAGTCCCCAGCCTCATGCAGCTGGCTCCTCACTCCCCCCCCCCTACCGGCATCCACCTTCCCCCCCCCCCCCCCCTACTGGCATCCACCTTCTCCCCTCCCCCCACCCCCCTACCGGCATCTACTGGACCCGGCTTGATCATCCATAAGGTGTCTTTTTTTAAATATGTATTGGGGGGCTTGGGGGAATTTTTATATGTATTGGGGGGCTTGGGGGGATTTTTATATGTATTGGGGGAATTTTTTTATGTATTGGGGGCTTGGAGTTTTTTTATTATTTGTGTGTGTATATGTGTGTATATATATATATGTATATATATATATGTGTATATATATATATATATATATATTGTGACAAACGGCTTACTCCGGGGCTCCGTCGTTTGTCCGGGACTGTTTAGAACACGGTCTTTTAGGGTAGGTTAAATGATGAGGCGTCACGTACTGTTCCTTTAAACAGGCTATGCCTGGTTTATTCAGTCCCAGGCACTGAGACTGCCACAGTGCATACAACAGAAAACAGATCAAAACAAAAGCTGCTCACCTGAGCGATAACTTAACTTAGATATCCCTGACTCAGGGTTGGAAGTGGCTTTTCCACTCCCAACAACAAAACAAGGTACTTTTGCAGTCTTACACAAATGAACAGAAAGATTGAACCTGTTTGGGGAAGAGGCTTCTCCCCTCTGTAGTTCAGCAGCCTTCCAGCCTCCTGGCTCTTGTGGAGAGACCAGAGCAAACAGGAAATCAGTCTTTCATACCTGATTCCTAATTAGCATGACAGGTGACAGAAATCAGGCAGCAGACAAACTCTGGTCTGGATCTCTCATCCCTCAGTTCCAGCGCTTGCCAAACTGTGGGATGGAGTGTATGTATTATAAGGCTGCACTCCCAGGCCAAACAGGATAGAAACTGTCTAGTATCCTGGGAGCCCTATATACGGAATTTATTACCATCCCCTGGTTTCTGTCACATATCCTCCCCCCCAGCTCAGACCTCGAGGGATGAGCGACCATGGATATTAGGGAGTGCATCCTTGACAACCCGTCAGCATTGCCATGTTTGTGCCCTGACCTGTGTTCCACAGAAAATTTAAAGGGTTGTAGGCTTAGGAACCACCTGGTCACTCTAGCATTCTTTTCTCTGTTTTGACACATCCAGGTAAGGGGTGCATGATCTGTGACCAACCGGAATTTTCTCCCCAACAGATAGTATTTGAGCGTCTCTACAGCCCACTTTATTGCGAGACACTCTTTCTCTACTATGGAGTAATTTTTTCTCCTGGGGATTTAGTTTCCTACTTAAATAAAGGATGGGGTGCTCCTCACCTTGAGACTCCTGGGAGAGTACCGCCCCCAGCCCTACCTCAGATGCGTCGGTTTGGACTACGAACTCTTTGGAGAAGTCAGGTGTGACCAACACTGGTTGGGCACAGAGAGCTTCTTTCAGGCTTCTAAAGGCCTGTTCGGTTTCCGGGGACCACTTTACCATTAGCGGTCCTCTTGCTTTTGTGAGGTCAGTTAGTGGGGTTGCCTTAGTTGCAAAATTGGGAATAACCCTTCTATAGTACCCAATTAACCCCAAAAAGGTCCTTACTTGTTTTTTTGTAACTGGCCTTGGCCAATTTTGTATCGCCTCCACTTTGAGTGTTTGGGGTTTGAGTAAACCTCTGCCAATAGAATATCCCAGATACTTGGCCTCCTCCAGACCAATAGTGCATTTAGCGGGGTTAGCAGTTAGTCCAGCAGACCGGACTGCGTCAAGCACAGCTTGGACCTTTGGAAGGTGGGATTGCCAATCTTCACTATGGATTACCACATCATCCAGGTAGGCGGCAGCATACCGAGCATGTGGTTTTAAAATTTTATCCATCATTCTTTGGAATGTGGCGGGAGCTCCATGTAAGCCAAAAGGCAACACCTTATACTGAAAGAGGCCGTCTGGGGTTGAGAAGGCTGTCTTTTCTTTTGCCCTTTCTGTGAGGGGAACCTGCCAGTACCCTTTTGTTAGGTCTAGGGTTGTGAGATATCGGGCTTTGCCCAGTCTCTCTACAAGTTCATCTACCCTGGGCATAGGATAAGTATCAAATTTTGACACCGCGTTTAGTTTCCGGTAGTCATTACAAAACCTTGTTGTACCATCTGGCTTTGGGACTAAGACTATAGGGCTGTTCCACCCACTTTGGGATTCCTCAATTACACCTAGTTTTAGCATTTTTTTAACCTCTAAACTTATAGCCTTTCTTTTGGCCTCTGGGATTCGGTACGGTTTAAGGTTAACTCGGACCCCCGGTTCAGAGACTAGGTCATGTTCAATTACGCTAGTTCTACCTGGCCGTATAGAGAAGATTTCTTTGTTTCTTCTCACTAAATTCTGAACCTCTCGTTTCTGATGAACAGACAGGGTTTCAGCTATGCTAACCTCTGGGTCAGTTTCTTGATTCTCTGACGGACCTGGGGGTACTAGGGTTAACAAGACTTCTCTATCTTTCCAGGGCTTGAGTAGGTTTATATGGTAAATTTGCTCAGGTTTCCTCCTACCTGGCTGTCTTACCTTATAATTTACTTCTCCCACTCTTTCCAAGACCTCATATGGCCCATGCCATTTAGCAAGGAATTTACTCTCCACGGTGGGAACCAGAACTAGTACCCTATCACCTGGAGAAAAAATTCTGACCCTAGCACCCTTATTATATGTATTCCTCTGTGCTTCTTGAGCTTTCTCCATGTGTTCCCTCACTATGGGTAGGACTGCAGCAATGCGGTCCTGCATCTGGGCAACATGCTCTATTACACTTCTGTAAGGGGTAACCTCGTGTTCCCAAGTCTCTTTGGCTATATCCAGTAAGCCCCTTGGGTGTCGGCCATACAATAGTTCAAACGGGGAGAAGCCTGTGGATGATTGGGGAACTTCCCTAATGGCAAATAACAGGTACGGTAACAAACAATCCCAGTTTTTCCCATCTTTATCAACCGCCCGCCGTAACATGCTCTTTAAGGTTTTATTGAACCTTTCCACTAAACCATCTGTTTGTGGATGATAGACTGAGGTTCTGAGATGCTTGATTTTTAGGAGTTTACATAGCTCTTTCGTTACTTGGGACATAAATGGTGTTCCCTGGTCAGATAGAATCTCTTTAGGAATCCCGACCCGGGAAAACAGAACTACTAACTCTTTTGCTATGTTTTTAGCTGAGGTGCTACGTAGGGGAACTGCCTCCGGATATCGGGTGGCATAATCTAATATTACCAATATATGCTGATGTCCCCTAGCAGACTTTATTAGGGGTCCTACTAGATCATAGCAATCCGGTCAAATGGTACCTCTATTATGGGAAGGGGTACCAATGGGCTGCGGTACGCCTTGAACGGGGCGGTGATCTGACATTCTGGGCATGAGGAACAATAATTCGTAATTTCTGCCAGAACCCCAGGCCAATAGAAGCTTCGGAGAACCTTTTCTTTTGTCTTTTCCACCCCTAGGTGTCCCCCCAATGGATGACTATGTGCGAGGTGTAATACTACGTTACGGAATGTCTGTGGTACCAACAATTGTTTAGTTGTAACTGATTTCCTTTTATCAACCCGATATACTAGGTCGTTCTCTACCTCGAAGTAGGGGTAAGCAAGTGACCTATCTGGTTGGCCAGGAGTACTATTCTGGTCCCGTATATTTCCCCTTGCTACCGCTAATGTGGGGTCCTCCCACTGGGCCTTCTTAAAACTCCCAGGACTGACCTCTAGGTCAGCGAGGGTCTTATCCGGTTCTGGGGTGGTAAGTGTCTGCTCAACATCTTGATTTGGGGTATTCCCTACCAAAGTAGTGATGGGGAAGGGAATTTTACAGCACTCCTCCTTTTCCCCCTTCTTATTTGGGCCCTCGTCAACCTCCATTTCTGAAAAAGGGAAAGGATTTGTTTCTTCTAATACTTCGTTATGGTCCGCTATTGAACTCTGGGCGCTATTCTGAGCGGGGGACCACATTTTTAGAAAATGGGGAAAGTCGGTCCCTATTAACACATCATGTGCCAGTTTGGGTACAATACCCACCTTGAAATCTAAAGAACCAAACTCTGTTTCAAAAAAAACATCAACAGTGGAATATTCATGATTATCCCCATGTATACAACAAATTGCCACTCTTTGTGAACTGTTTCCCTGTTTCTTCTTAATGGGCAAGAGGTATTCGGACACTAGTGTGACCATGCTCCCAGAGTCAAGAAGTGCCCGAACCCTCTTACCATTAACCTTTACAAATGCCCACAGATGGTTATTCAAGGGGTCCTCTGGGCTAGGGCCCATACATTGGGACAACAGCGAATAAGGTTCCACGCTGTTGCATTGCATGGGCTCATCATTTAGTGGGCAGATTTTTGCTGTGTGGCCCCTCTCATGACAATTTACACATTTAGGTACATAGTCTGTGTCCCACTTAGAGCCTTTTCCTGGCTCCCCATGTTGGCTATTGCCCTTAGTGTGCGAACCACTGTTGCTTGTGCTGCGTGAAGGGGGTCGCCGCTCTTCAGCGCCCCTTAACCCCGGTACCCTTTTACCGTCTCTGGAAGAGTCCTGGAACCTCGGGTAGTGGGGTTGCTCCACGACTGTGGGTTGCGGGTGCTCTTCTGCTGCATTGTACCTTTCTACGAGGGCCACAAGCTCATCCGCATTGTGGGGGTCACTCCGACTGACCCAACGGCGTAAGGCAGAGGGAAGTTTCCTCAAGAACTGGTCCATGACCAACCGTTCCACGATGTGGCTGGCTGAGTTGATCTCGGGTTGTAGCCACTTCCGGGCGAGGTGGATGAGGTCATACATCTGGCTTCGGGTGGCTTTATCCATCGTGAAGGACCATGCGTGAAACCTTTGGGCGCGAACAGCCGTGGTTACGCCGAGGCGGGCGAGGATCTCGAACTTCAATTTTGCATAGACGTTAGCTTCGGCTGGCTCTAGATCAAAGTAAGCCTTCTGGGGTTCGCCGCTTAGGAAGGGTGCGATTAGACCAGCCCACTCAGCTTCTGGCCATCCCTCTCTCTGTGCCGTGCGTTCAAACGTGAGAAGATAGGCTTCCACATCATCCGAGGGTCCCATCTTCTGAAGGTAGTGGCTTGCCCTGGTCATTTTCGGAACTGGGGCTGCCGCTGCCAGTGGAAGGTTACTGATAGTCCCCCTCAGGATCTCGAGTTCCTGCTGTAAGCCCTGAGCGAACCGCTGTTGCTCCTCTCTCAGCAAGCGGTTTGTCTCTTGCTGGTTTGCATTCGCCTGTTGCTGGTTGGCATTCGCCTGTTGCTGGTTGGCATTAATCTCTTGCTGGGCTATTAGCAGCTGTTGCTGGGCTGCATTCGTCTGCTGCTGGTTTGCATTAGTTTCTTGCTGGGCTATTAACAGCTGTTGCTGGGTTTCATTCACGTCTTTCTGGGCAGCGACATTGCGTACCAGCGCACCCACCATGTCTTCCATCTTGTTTGCAGAGGATGAAAAAAACTTTTTTTTTTTTTTTTTCTTTCAAAGTTCTTCAACCCGCAGACCCCCTAGTGCTCTGCCCGCATTCTCCACCATATGTGACAAACGGCTTACTCCGGGGCTCCGTCGTTTGTCCGGGACTGTTTAGAACACGGTCTTTTAGGGTAGGTTAAATGATGAGGCGTCACGTACTGTTCCTTTAAACAGGCTATGCCTGGTTTATTCAGTCCCAGGCACTGAGACTGCCACAGTGCATACAACAGAAAACAGATCAAAACAAAAGCTGCTCACCTGAGCGATAACTTAACTTAGATATCCCTGACTCAGGGTTGGAAGTGGCTTTTCCACTCCCAACAACAAAACAAGGTACTTTTGCAGTCTTACACAAATGAACAGAAAGATTGAACCTGTTTGGGGAAGAGGCTTCTCCCCTCTGTAGTTCAGCAGCCTTCCAGCCTCCTGGCTCTTGTGGAGAGACCAGAGCAAACAGGAAATCAGTCTTTCATACCTGATTCCTAATTAGCATGACAGGTGACAGAAATCAGGCAGCAGACAAACTCTGGTCTGGATCTCTCATCCCTCAGTTCCAGCGCTTGCCAAACTGTGGGATGGAGTGTATGTATTATAAGGCTGCACTCCCAGGCCAAACAGGATAGAAACTGTCTAGTATCCTGGGAGCCCTATATACGGAATTTATTACCATCCCCTGGTTTCTGTCACAATATATATATATATATATATATATATATATATATATATATATATATATATATATATATATATATATATATATATATATATATATATCAACTGTAAATATTACTGTATGTTCATTTGCATGTCTTAGACAGGTTTGCAACCCTATCTTTCCCCATTATCGCCCAGCATACAGTGCTTCCACTGCAGCAAGGGATTCTGGGAAGTGACATGCAAATGAGCACACAGTGCCACCTTTTGTCTCAAGCTAGTATTACACAAGCAAATCCTCAAGCCAATGCATACTGTTTTAAACACAGCTTTTAGACAGAGGCAAAGATGCAAAGCCAGTAAACCCACTCACAGACATGTTTCAACCTTGATGGGTATTATCAGTGTGAGGTTGGTTGTACTGGTTAAGCTGGTTAGAGGCTAGACTAGGTATTCACCACAATTATTAAGGTTATGGTGGGTAAATAAAGTGACGACAAAAACCCTCCACAGTAAAGCATAAAGCAACTGTAAATATTACTGTATGTTCATTTGCATGTCTTAGACAGGTCTGCAACCCTATCTTTCTCCATTATTGCCCAGCATACAGCATATATATATTATATATAATATATATATATATATATATATATATATATATATATATATATATATATATATATATATATATATATATACATATACACAGTGGTTGACAAATCACCAAAAAATCTACTCGCCACACAAAAAAATCTACTCGCCACCTAGTACCAAACGTGTGCTGCTTGGGCCAATATTTACTCGCCCGGGGGTTAAATCCACTCGCCCGGGGCGAGCAAATGTATAGGTTTGTCGAACACTGTATATATATATATATATATATATTATAGTTACCAGTCCGAGAACCAATAAAGGAGACAGCATACAGCAAGGAGTAATCCAAAGGTAATGTATTAGAAAACACACTGTTACACGAATGCCAACGTTTTGGTCCCACAGGGAGACCTTGCTCAGGGCCGTGCCACGAAGGTCTCCCTGTGGGACCGAAACATTGGCATTCGTGTAACAGTGTGTTTTCTAATACATTACCTTTGGATTACTCCTTGTTGTATGCTGTCTCTTTTATTGGTTCTCGGACTGGTAACTATATTGCATCATGATATGGGACAGGCATCTGCTTTATACTCTACATCTGTGTGTGTGTGTGTGTGTGTGTGTGTGTATATATATTATACACTGTGTGGGTGGGTTTATTGTATGCATTTGGGGGCGGGGAGGTTGTATATTTTATTGAGGGAGTGGGGATTTTTTTAAAAATGTAATTGGGGGTGTGAAGTTTTTTGGTATATATCTTGTGGGGGGGGAGGGAATGAGTGAGCGTGGGGTAATTGACAGAGGGAGAGGAGAGAGGGGGTGAGTGAGGAAAAGAGGGAGTAAGGCTGCGTCCTCGCTAGCGCTGAACGTGCGGCGCTTACCGCAGTTACTTAAATGTATAGATATATGCAAGTCCCCACTCACGCGGTGCTCGTGCATGTGCACACACGCTCACCCGCGCTCGGACCTTATGTAAACAAAAAAGACTAACTTTCTAGCGCGATCAACTACCCGCAATGCCCCCCGCGCACGCTTGCATAAATGCCAGGACACCCGGCGCTCATGGTTGGAGCGCTTTCCAAGCACGAGCGCGCTCTGTGCCAACGGGGCCACAGCCTTAGTGAGAAGCAGAGGAGAGAAATACATGCGATGGGGTGAGACAGAAGGGAGAGAAATATATGGGAAGGGGGGAGAAAGAGAGTGGGCCCGTGAGGTGTGAAATGGGGGGGACGGGACGGCGGGCAATACCTCCGACACGGGGGGGCCTGCTTAAAATGTTTGTCCCGGGCCCCACGATTTCTGTTGGCGGCCCTGAAGGCAAATAGTCCCTTTCTGAGCTGTGGGTCACTGTACATTGAACCAGCTCAATGGTGAGAATTACCCATGGACCTCCTGATCATACCACTGTGACAAAAGCCCCAAATCATCTTCACAAGGGAGGGTTAGGAGGGAGTGATTCTCCATTTTTCAGCTGGTAAGTGGCTTCCCCTCTCCTTAAGTACCCTCACACTTCCAATTAACCCTAACCCTTCTGTGGACGGACGTTCACAGAGTTACGCAATTAGGAGGCTTTATAAGGTGAAATTATAATAAGGCTTTATTGTGCCTTTTCCTTTTTATCAGGAAAACATCCAAACAAGGGGGGGGAACAAAGCTTTCATTCACTTGGGAGTATTTCTAGTGAAACACTATGCAATAATTCACATCTCCCTTAGTCAAGCAGTTATCGCAGCCCCAAAACATATAACATGAAATAAGCAGATATTTGCAGTCTCTTAAGAATAAAAGTCTTATCTGTTTCTTGGAGGGAAAATCTCACTTCCTGGTTCAGCTTCAGGTGTAGTAGTTTTCCCTGTGTCTTGAAAATCATCTCTGCTGTGCAGAGCTCAAGACCGGTCAGCTCCAGAGATGGGTGTTCTTTTAGTCAGTCTCTCCTGTGAGACTCAAAAACACTGCTCTGTCTCCAAAGGTCAGCTCACACATGAGCAAAGGAGAGTTCTCACGTCCTGTCTCAAAGGCAGGCTTTTTGTAAACAATCTAATCAGGCAGGTGATGTTTAGTAATTAACTACCATACTGCTAGATTAAAGGAACATTACTGAACAGTGATAAATCCCCTGTTACACCTTCCTTAATCCAGGAGTTTATTTTCCTTAAAATGGCATGGAAACAGTAGCCCAAACACCAAGCCAGTGTTTCCATCATTCCAAGCTCAGCACCCACTCTGATGTTTTGTTGGTCTGACGGGAGTGTCTGATGTCTAGGCCCCAGAGGTCGCTCATCGTGTGTGTTCTGTCCCAACATGATTCAAGAAATAACTTCTCTTCTTAAAGGGAACTGGTACTGTACTTGGATCCAGGTTGCTCTTTTATAGGGGTAACCACATCCACTATGTGCAATTGTGCAATTAATTTTTCACCCATAACTGACTTAAATCAAAGATGATGTGCAAAAAAATAACAAATTTGGAAAAAGGAGCAATTTTATATATAACACCTTGGTTGAAACTATTAAAATACACTTTGTCAAGTAATATTTTTACAATAAAAAAATCAGAGTACTGCTAATTTGTCTATTTAAGTGCCATAAGTGCTGTGGCATTATGGTACTGCGTCCCCATAAGGACTAAAGATTTGAAGGTCTTGTGGTGTGCCCTATGTATTAAAGGCCCCAGGTGCAGTCTACATCTGAATCACCCCAAAGGCAGATGGCTGAAAGGGTTCCCAAAGAGCTGTTCCCCTCTGCGCAGAACCAGCAATCTGCTTAGTACTGTGTGTTTTGTCAACCCCACCCACTGGAATGTTAATGACCCAGGAGGAAAAATTATTTTGAAGCCACAGCTGCATTCAATCTGAAACCATTCAGTCATTGCCCCAAAGGTGGACAGCCTTTAGTGCAGCTAAAGGGTGTGAGCCATTTGCTGCCGTTCGCTAATGTTTGGTAATGTTAGATTGTAAACTCCTTGAGGCAAGGACTCTTCGAACACATGGCAAGCTTATCCTACTTCTTATCCTACATCTTCTAACACAATTGGAATCTTGTCTGTAAAGGTTACGTGCACTAATAATCATATATCTACCTTTCCATGAAATGTTTGTGAATTGACTGTATCACCTTTTGTTAATTTAATGTAACCATGTATTGTTGTCATAACATTGTGCCCATACTTGAAAATGAGCGGCAACTCTCAATGTATTACTTCCTGGTAAAACATTTTATAAATAAGTTCTAAAAGATTAATTACATATAAGAAGTGCAATAATCTATATAGTATCTGAACCTCCTCTGTCTCCAAAAATGTATATTCCTTATTCCTACACTATACCCACTTATAGAAATCATTTATTCTTATGTATGAGTCCTACTTAAACAAAAAAGATTATTTGTTTGTTTACAATTTTATTCAAATTATATCTTTAAGTTGTAATGTTTGTATTAGGTATCATATTTAATTTAGTTCAATTACGTATGCATGGATAAAAAATGAACACATTTCTTAAAAACGGGTAACAGTGGCAACTAAATTCCATTAAGTAGTGCGTATAGAGGACTGGATCCGCTAATGAAGAGAAGGTCCATCTGATGACACACTCGGTCAGATTAGCCACCTCTGGTCAGACACACATGGGGGCGAAGCTTAACTTGAAGGAAACTGTGGCATTGGGTTTGTACTGCTGTTTCATTGCTATCCTGAAATAAAATGTGAATAGCTTAGTGTTTTTGGGAACCATTAATTATTTACTACACCGTAGAGAAGGAGTTCTCCACTCCAGTTCTCAAGACCCCCAACAGGTCAGGTTTTCAGGATATTCCTGCTTCAGTCAAAGACTGAGCCACCTGTGCTGAAGCTGGGACATCCTTAAATCCTGACCTGTTCGGGGAGGTTTGGAGTTGAGAACCTCTGTTGTATATGATCTTTGTTTCTTCAGTGGGAAGATTCATCACCAGTATGATGGACTATTGCTGGTCCCCATTTATTTACTAGCTTATCTAATAGACATTTTAGCAAATCATTGTTTCTATGAGCATATTTTTACTAGTTCACAGATTGTCATAACATTTAACATACTTTTTCTTCTCTCTTTCCACTATTTATAACATTAACTAAGAGCATTTTTAATGACTGCCATAAGCAGTTCGTAAATATATGGTTTGTGGAACCTAGCGTGGAATAGTCTTCAGACAATTTTATGCTCTCTCTAGTTCACACAAGTATCAGATAACAGGGAGAGAAAAAAACTACTTGCATGAATTGAATCAAGTAAGCTACACAGGCAGTTTCACATCACTTGATTACTAATTCAGACTTACTGTCAGAATTAAGTAAGAGACGGCAGATAAAGAGGCAAAGGTCAATGGAAGAAGATATTAGATAATAAAAAATGCACAAATGCGCACCAGGGATTAGTGGAAGGTAATTTATTAAAAATACACACAAACTCTGAGGGGATCCAACCCCACCTCAGAACAGCTGTGCAGCTGGACGGCTAAGTACTACCCAGGAGAACACCTGATGGTGACTAAACCCTAAGCTGCATAGTATACAAATACAGTAAAATTTATATAAAAACACATGAAAGAAAAAAACAAACATGAAAACAACCTATCAACAGATTTGTATAGAAACCGCCGAAAAACTACTTGCATGAATTGAATCAAGTAAGCTACACAGGCAGTTTCACATCACTTGATTCCTAATTCAGACTTACTGTCAGAATTAAGTAAGAGACGGCAGATAAAGAGGCAAAGGTCAATGGAAGAAGATATTATGCATGAAAACAGTGCATGAAAGATAACTCATCAGAAAAATGTCTATTTTAAACCAGTATGGCAACATTCGATATGTATGCAGAAATACAAGAAAGGGTGTTACCATGTAGTGAACAGTGAAAATAATGTATTACATTCTTGGCAGTAGATTGTGTTGCGGGGAAGTGGCACCTTAGCATTCACAAAGACTAACTCCAGAATCAAAACTACAAAAATTGTCTTGAAATAAAGTATTTAGAAATTGTACAACAGTTCATGTTTTTGGTCTTCTAGTTAATGCATCAGTATTACTCATAACCTCCCACTTTGGGTAGGCTAAATCCCATTCTAAATTAATCATGCCGCTCATATTTGCCAATAATAAAAGTTGACACATTTTGCTCCAGTTGACACAGTATGTGAAAGCCTATAATACAGTAGATAAACATATATAATTGTAACAGACCAGCAAAGATGCAAACAAATGATTATTTAAAAAAAACTTGAGGTGATCATAACAAAAATAAAAAGAAAGGACATTTTATAACAGATGCAACGAAACAGACAATAACAAAGGGGGCTATATATCAAGGCAAAAGTGTTACAATTCTGAGGCAAAACAAACTACACCTGATGTATTAAAGAACCAATTCTATTAATTTCTGTAAGCCCCAGAATTGTACTACTTTTGTCTTGATACACTGGTATGCCCCGAAGTGATTCTTTTTACTACGATGGTTGGGTCTTATATATTTAAGCGTATCAAAGTTACTTCCTATTTCAAAACTACAACAAAAATAAAACCATCAAATTATCAAAGCAAAAAATTCTATTACTTCCTTTTGGACATTATATTGTCTTAATTTTGTAGACAAGAGACTTTGACACATTAGGGGTCAAAGTCTCCTGGCTGCAAAACTAGTTTTAAAAAAAGGTTCCAGATTTAGCAAAGGAAAATCTCTAAAGGCTGTCGATGGAATTATTTTCCGTTGATAAATATGGGGCTGTTTTGCAGCGAGAAGTCTTTTTGTAAATAGACCTGTGAATGTCAACAGGTTCATTTATCTCTGTGGCTACCCATTTTTATCTCGTGTCAGATTTGATTTATTTTAAAGCAGAGTTCACAGTTACTTGTATTATCTGTGACTGAAGTTTTTTTTGCTTATGAAAGGGTGTGGGATCTTCTTGCAGTTTTTTTTAGACTCTTTAAAACCGTGATCCATGATTAACTTTAAATTAAAATTATAATTTTAAGACCTTTCACAAAACTTGAGGCAGAAAAAACTTAATTGGGTTAACCAAAACGGTACAGTATGTCTGTACAGTGCCTAAAATATTTATATAGACAGTAGCCTGAATACATTACATGGTCTTGATCAAGCGGGGGAAATCTACCGGTTGTAAATTGCTAGATTTAACTAAATATGTTTTCTTCCTTAAATCAGCAGTTGCTCCCTCCCCCTCTCTTTCTTACTAGGAGATATTTGCCTGTAAAGGTACTTCTGTTTTTTAAATCCACTAGGAAGTTTCAACAATTTCTTGATGGCCCATGCGATGTGGAAGATTTTAGCCACTATTTTGTTTCCCTTAGAAGGGAAATAGTGGAGACCCCCGGTAAAAAAAAAAAAAACTGTTGGCTTTGACTGTAAATTCTGGCCGGTGTTATTTATCATTTGTTTATAAACCCTTGATGACATCATCAACAATGTTTTTGACACTTGGTAAGGAAAAACAAAGCTACCTGTGCAAGTGGCAGACATGTCCTCTATTCAATGACTGTATGTTAGAGGATGATTCAGGGCACTATGGATTTTCAAAAGTTACATTTATTTGTTAGAGTAACACAATGTTTCGACCATCAAAGAGGCCTTTTTCAAGTGACTGGCATACCCTTAGCCCCAAAGTGTCCTGTATTTATAGTCCTAAACAACGTGAAAAACGTAAAAATTATCACCAGCTGTCCCACGTAGATTCTTATCCATCTGTTTGCTTCCTCTGCATTATACCCACTGCATGGGCACACAAGTCCACGTTCCGGCGGGCGTGTCATCGTCACGGCAGCCTTCATCGATCCTTATTGATCCGTTCCCGATCCAGAAATCCCACAATCTTTTATTTTGTGTGACGTCACTATTTGTTGGTAATATGTGGTCCCGGATGTTTGCCCTGTTGTTTTCTACTTGGCAGTCATTCAAATCCATCTCTGTGCAGGCGACAGAATCCTCCATACTCTGCAACACATTCATTCTTCATCCAAAGATATTTTGTGAGGGGGAAGGATGAGAGTGAAACAACTTCGTAGTACTTTGTGACATGTTAGAGAAAAGTGGGAAAGAAGGGTAAAATCAGAAAGAATCACCATTGTTAGTAGACTTACCACTGCGATAAATTTATTAAACAAAGTATTCGCAAACATTGGAGGGTGCTACAAACAGATGAGGCGCTTGGTTCTATCTGTAAAAATCATCCAAGGTTTGCCTACCAAAGAGGTGAGAATCTTAAAGATATTCTCATCTGTGCTGACAAAGAGCATTACACTGCATCACATTTTTTGAGTAAATCCAAACATGGGTGTTACAGATGCTTCAACTGTTCAGTATGCAACAGTCTGAATACCAGGAAATAATTCTGCCATCCAAGAAGTGGCCATTAACTTGAGATCAAAAGTAGAATTGTGTGTACAAGTACCAATGTAGTGTACACAATAAAATGTCCCTGTGGGCTAGTGCAGGGGAGCGCAAACTTTTTCTGCTGTGCCCCCCTGTCTCTCTGCCCCCGGCTCTCGCGCCCCCCTGCCTTCCTTCAGACGCGTCAGATGACGCTGCGTGGGCATGTGACGTCAGGTCACATGGTGCCGCGGCGTCTATTGACGCCGTGTTGCCATGGCGACGCAACACAGACGGCTGAATCCCGGTAAGTAAACAGTTGCAGGGGCCTCACGCGATCCCCCGGCATTTAATTTAAATGCCTGGGGGAAGAGCGCGGGGCCTCTGCAACTGCCCGCGCCCCCCCAGCACAATCTCCCGCCCCCCCTGGGGGTCGCACCCCCCACTTTGCGCACCGCTGGGCTAGTGTATGTAGGGAAAACAAATCATATGCTCAAAACAAAATTTATAGAGCATAGAAGCAAAATAAACCATAAAATAGAAGATACTGCATTAATTGCTCATTGTACAGAATTCAAGCATACAGTAGCATCACCCAAACTTATGGGTATTGAACAGATACAAAAGGCAATTGCAGGTAATGATAAAGATATACCTTTTATTGCAAAGAGACGCTTACTGGATGTATACATTAGACTCAGTGTTCCCTAGGGGCCTCAATGACTTTATATCAGTTAAATGTTTTCTTACAAAAAGATGATTAGGAAAGGATTTGTACAATTATGCATTTCTTTCACAGACTACATGTTTGCTGCTGCTGATTTCTTCCTCGGCCTCTAATTTGGCACATAAGGTCAGTAAGAGAAGTTTGGCAATAAAGAAAATTGAAAGAACACAGACAAGGCTTCCATAGTGCCCTGTATCATCCTCTGACATACTGATCTTGCATTATTTTGACAGATATTCCCTGAGCAGGAGCACGGTAACTGTATGTATGGATATTTATTTGGTGTGCAGCATATAATCATTTATTTTTATATTCAATTACTTAATTTTCACAGGCTCAGTACCGTGAGATTGTCGTAAAGTAGACGTGGTGCCTATATTTAAAATGGGAGCTAGATCACAACCAGGGAATTACAGACGTGTATGCCTGACAAATAGTGACTGAGCTACTTAAATGTTTAGAATGGGATAATATTCAAGAATACTAAATTATTGGTAATAGTCGGCATGGATTTATGAAGGATAGGTCGAGACAAGCTAATCTTATTAGTTTCTTTGAGGAGATAAGTACTATAGGAATGTGGTCTACTTAGATTTTGCAAAGGCTTTTGATATGGTACCACACATGAGGTTAATGTACAAAATACAGTAAATTGAACTTTGAAAAATATTTGCACCTGGATTGAAAACTGGTTGAAGGATAGACAACAGTCATCATAAATGGAATCTTTTCAGGTTGGGCTAAAGTTGTGAGTCGAGTACCTTAAGGATCAGTCCTGGGACCCCTGCTTTTTAACTTGTTTATTAATTACCTTGAGGTTAGCCTAGAGAGCAAAGTCTCCATATTTTCTGATGACACTAAATTGTGATAGGTAGTACAATAAGAGCAGGCTGTAATTTCACTCCAGAAGGACATGGAGAGACTAGAAACTTGGGCAGGTAATTGGCAGATAAGATTTAATACAGATAAATGTAATGTTATGTAATTGGGAAACAAAAATAAACAGGCGGCTTACAAATTAAATGGGGGGAAATTAGGTGAATCCTTGAGAAGAGTTTTGGAGTACTGGTAGGCATCAGGTATAGCAATAGTTCCCAAAGTCATGCAGTAGCTGCAAAGGCAAACAAGATCTTATCTTGCATTAATACGGGAAATAGATGGAAGGGAAGTAAACATAATGATGCCCCTTTCATAAGGCATTAGTAATACCACACCGTGAATATGGAGTATAATTTTGCCAGCACTTGATAAAGAACTGATTGAAGTTCGAAACTTTGTGTGTGCCACTAAGAGAATAAATTCTTTTTTGCAAATCCGAACTGCCCTGGATCCTCTACTTACATACAATTTTGAGCACCACTCCTTAGAAAAGACATTATGGAACTAAAGAGAGTGCAGAGAAGAGTCACCAAATGAATAAAGGAGATGGTAATCTGATCTATGAGGAGAGGCTAGCTCAATTAGATTTGTTTACATTAGAAAAGAGGCGTCTAAGAGGGGTTATAATACATATATACAAATATATTCTGGGACAATATACGGACCTTTCAAAAGAACTATTCTTCCCAAGGGCAGTGCAATCGACACAGGGTCATCCCTTAAGGTTATAGGAAAACAGATTTCACTAGTAACAAAGGAAAGGGTTCTTTACAGTAAGGGCAGTTAAAATGTGGAATTCATTACCCATGGAGACTGTGATGGCAGATACAATAGATTTGTTCAAAAAAAGGTTGAACATCTTTTTAGAAAAGAAAGGTATACAGGGATATACCACATAAGTAAATATGGGAAGAATGTTGATCCAGGGAATAAGCCGATTGCCAATTCTTGGAGTCAGGAAGGAATTTATTTTTCCCCTTATGAGATATCATTAGATGATATGACACTGTTTCCCCCCCCCCCCCCCCTTCCTCTGGATCAATAAGCAAGTATAGATATAGGATAAAGTATCTGTTGTCTAAATTTAGCATAGGTTGAACTTGATGGACGTATGTCTTTTTTCAATCTCATCTACTATGTAACTATATGTAACACAAATAGTACAGGAGCCCAGGCCACTGAGGCCAGGCAGTTCACAGCCCAGGGAGTGGACTGGACACACAGATGGGTCAGTCCAGTCACTCACAGGTAAGTGGTTGAATTACAAGTTTTATTGAGTAAATAATGTATAAATGTGTGACCTATAGCAGCGGTGTGCATACTGGGGGGCACGCCCCCCAGGGGAGGCAGGAGATTTTGGTAGGGTGGCGCGATTCAGACGGCTTCTGATGCGTCGCCATGGCAATGTGGCATCAAATGATGCCGTGGCTCATTTAATGGAGGTAAGGGGGGCACGAGCACCGGGGGCAGCAGGCTGGGGGTGTGCAGCTGCATTATTTTGCGCACACGTAACATTTAGTACTACAATACTACAGTAGAAGCAGCCCCAACCAACTCACAACCAAACCTTGCCAACAACACAATGGCTTAAACTTGAGGCTGCACCCTTATTTATATAATAATTCAGTTTCCGAATTCGGATTCCATTTGCAGATTCTGAATCGGTCCAATGGATTTTCAGTGGGAAAAAAATGAATATGCCTTAATGAGACTGATCCGCGAAATTCTGTGGCTGAAACAAACTGGCCAAACCGCAGTGGCTTCAGTATTCGGCCAATAATTTGACCTATCTCTACAGCAAAGGAAAAAAATCACTTGTGAGTACATTCACATCTCTGACAGGTCTGCACCCTGCTGTTTACTGTTCTCTCCTAGCATACAGTGCTTCCTCTCCAGCTAGGGATTCTGGGAAATTACATGCAAATGAGCATATAGCGTCACCTTTTCCTCAAATCCATTTTGACATGGACCCCTATAAGCTTATGCCTGCTGCATTACACAGCTTTTCAGCACCGCCTATCTCTACTCACTTGTTACTTTGGCTGAACTGTAATTGTAAGCAGAAGAGAGATCCTAGGATCGATGCGGTGCACAGCTGAAGGAAGGGACCAGCGCCAACGTAAGTATTAAAACAAAAATTTATTTAGAACATGGTAAACAGGGAAAAGAAACACCTCTGACGCGTTTCAGGCAAAAAGCGCCCTTTATCAAAGAGTGGATTCGCGTCTGACACTCCGGCAGTCTTGTAGGGAATTCCCCGCCCACATATGGTAGTGACTGTCACGGTGAGATTATGGCAGGCTGTGTAAGGTCACATAAATATATATAACAGATGATATATATTTATCACTGGGTCTGAACTGAAACGAGTCTTAGATATAATAAAGTGATTTTATTCCTTAGGATAGGTGAACACACGAATAATACAGTAACAGACAAGAAGTACGCTTACTTAGGGGTTGGGGAATGAGAAGTTAGATGTAGCATTTCTCTTCAGCAATCAGGTAATCATTCAGGTGATATCAGGTAACCATATTAGCAAACGAAGACTCAATGAAGACACGAATGAAGACAAAGGATATATGGGGAACAGCAGTTTATATACCTTTTGTCCCTCTATCCTTAACCTTAAGTACCTGTGATTGGTTTTCAATTATCTCCAGCCAATCTTTGATGGGGGAACACATTTTAGGACAGGCCCCCCTGCTAGCTGGCACATGCACAGTAGAACTCTGGGGTCTCATTTCTGTAGCCCCCCATAGGCAAATGGAATCCCAGCCAGTCTACCCATTGGGATCTCTAGCAAGATAACCTTTGTTGGAAGGTGATAACTGGGACACTTGGAGACTGCTCTGGTTTGAGCCTCCTCCGCCCTTAAATCATCAGGGAGGGTGACAAGACCCTTTGAATAATACTTAAATCCTAGACATTGGGGCACCTCTAGGGCCATCTGCTATCCTGGTATGATAAAGAATTTCTCTGGGTCTTTGTCCATACCTTGGGACACAGTCTTAAACGTAAAACATAAACGTATTAAAATATCCGGTTCTATTGGGTCTAGCAGAACCAAACTTCCCAGTTCTCATGGCCAGAATTGGGACACCATATGGTCCAAAAAGCGACTTGCTACGACCTATGGGACCGGAGTTACACAAATGCACATTAAATCATTTTTCATTTTAATACAAAAATCTCCACTAAAGAAGAAATCTCAGCTTTTCACTAAATCCCCATTGAAAACAATGGGCTTCTCCACCATAGACTTTCAATGGTAAATTGCCGCCATTGAGGTCAATGGGGTTTCTCCGCCATTGAAGTCTGTGGGGAAAGTCCCAAACCTTCAAGGGGGTCCATACTCCGTCGGGTTGGTCCAGGAGGGTCAAGGATGATTCTGCAGTGATGCCGGAGCAGTGACTGCAGACACCCCAAACCTCGATCCGCTGGGCCCTCCGGAACCGGAGATATGGAGAACCAAAATACAGCATTTCACACTTAGTCATTTTCCTGAGTCGTTTCTGCCGCCGCCGGCAAAGCCTATGGCGCGACCCGTTCTTCTCGGTTCGACCCTTATCGGGGGTCCAGGACTTGGGGACCCGGTTGTGATCGAGTGGGGGGAAGCCTAGGAACTAGGGGCAATAAGAATTTTATTCCTAGGGGCCCTAGAACTGTTTATTCCCACGCTACTTGACGTTGACCTTGACTTGTTAGTGATCAAAGCTCTCCTATTGAAAATGTATCCGCTTTGCGGTTTGTGGTCTGGACGGCAGCCAACTTGTTCTTCGAAAGTTACCTTGAGGAACCTCCATTGAAGTCGATGGGCACATTGACTTTCAATGGGAAACCACCGCTCTCCCTCTCAGACGCCACCTGCTGGTCTTTACAGGAAACAGGACTAAAAAAACAAGATTCTCCATTAGAATGCATGCAGCCCTAATGGCGGCCAATAGGGACCTGCAAAATGGTGCCTGAAAAGGCGGGAAAACTTCACAAAGAGCTATAATCATTAAAGGACTATTAACCCTTGTGCTCCCGGATGGATTCTAGTGTGTGTGTGATGCAGACACTGAGTAAACCAGACATTACAATGGAACAGGGGAATACACATGTACATGTCATTACAGGGGTTAAATCAGTGTTTTGGGTCTTAGCCCAGTTAACCCTTTGACTCCCAGGTGAGGTCAGGGGATAGCCAAATGGGGTGTAATCCCTTTAATCCCGGGCCACCCCCTTTCTTCCTCTACAGTGACGCTATGTGAAAATGGCGCGAAAGGGATATACTTAATTTAATTGGTAGAGCCATCTTCCAATCAGAACTCTGGAGTTCCAATTAAATTAAGTATATCCCTTTCGCGCCATTTTCACATAGCGTCACTACCATATGTGGGCGGGGAATTCCCTATAAGACTGCCGGTGTGTCAGACGCGAATCCACTCTTTGATAAAGGGCGCTTTTTGCCTGAAACCCGTCAGAGGTGTTTCTTTTCCCTGTTTACCATGTTCTAAATAAATTTTTGTTTTAATACTTACGTTGGCGTTGGTCCCTTCCTTCAGTTGTGCACCGCATCGATCCTAGGATCTCTCTTCTGCTTATATTTCACTGCGTGATGCACGCATATACAAGAAGTGGCTGTATGTGAGTATTGTTTCTCACCCATCATACAGGGGGAGTTGCCGACCAGAAACAGTGCTAAAAGGTGAGACAATTTGTCTGGTGGAGTACTGTATGATACTGCTTTATGCTTATGCAGGTATTTGTCTCCACCTCATGGACAATTATGAAATATTGCAGTCTCATTGTTTTATTGCACTGGGTCCAATATCTCTATCAGCATTATTTCGCTTTTTAACCACGTGATTTATATATCAATTGTTGCTATATGCATCCTTCTTGCTGAGCACTGCCTTTTGGACTTGTATCCTAAACACTTACCTGTAATTGTAACAACTATAATATCTCATTTTCTAGACAGCCAGAAAAAAGTGCTCAAACTTAAAAGAACTAAAACATAACCTAAGGCCTAAACTATTACTACTAAGACCATGAAAGCAATTTTCAATAAAGGATCATGTTTCAAACAGGCAGTTAACATATTGGGTACAGTGGACTTTAAGATACATAAAAAGGTATGGATTTCAAAAGCTAACTGGAAAGTGTCAAAAGGTAACACTAAACGGTTATTACATCATATTTTTGTTCAGTGAATGTATTTCAGCTTTATAGTAATATAGTGGTTGAGGTTGAAAAAATAAATTTTGTCACGGGAGACCAATGCTTTTAACACAAAAATACCCGGATCTCTTTGATTGAGAAAGCGTGAGATTAAAATAAATTGTGATTTATTTACACGAGAAACACAGACAGCTTGATTTACAAACTAACATGAATAAACACTTACCGGAGCGGGGCAAAATGAAATAAAATGTCCACGGAACGAACTTCACAAAAATAAAGTCTCCAGACACCAATTCCCAGGAGTGGGGTTGGTGCACAAATAGAGCCGTGAGACAGTCTTTGACTAGGGGCACTGCATGCGACCCCTGTTTCTCCACCGAAAGTAATCTTTTCGTTCTGCCCTTGCAGGATTCGTTCGCAAATCCTTAGTTCTAACGAACTCCTGAAGCGGGGTACAATCCTTAGTTACGATGGAATAGTCCTTGTACCGCACGTTGTATCTTAGATGAATCTTAGGTGAATCTACTGTCTCCACTGACTGCACGGACTTTTAAAACTATTCAAAGCCTATCTGTACTATGTGCAGCCAATCTCGGTGCGGGAACCAAATCGCCACCCTATTGCAGAGTTGTCAACAATTCCAGCAGCCGGGCAAGGGGCTTCATGATATGCCATGGGTCATGCGCTAAAATCACACCTGAGCTGCTTAGCATACCTAACCAAGCCCCCTTCTCTGGCAGCAGAATGTCTCGAACATCTGGACATCTGTCTCTGTCCCGAACATCTGGACATCTGCTGGGAAAACTGTTTATAATAACTCCTCATAAAGTAACACTGTGTTCTGTCACTGTCTTTAAGTCCAGACTTCTGCTGATAGCCTGGCGACGCATCAGCAGGGTGCTTCAGAAGTCCGCACTTAAGGTATGCATGATTCACTCTCCAGAATTGCCGGTCATATTCTGTGCTTGTGAATCCCCAATGTATCCGCTGCCCGGCCTGCCTGAATGTTAATTTCCTTCCTCTCATAACGTTAATGCACTAAAAAGAGAGGAACTTTCATTCATGACTTTGTATTAAAGTTAATAATAAGGAGAACATAACTGCTTTACTGTTTGTACCCCAGCAGCACTCTCACCAACTTTCATAGCGCTGGCATACTCCTTACCTAAGTTAGCTGCGTCTGTGCTGTGTGAAAATGCATCTAGAGCAGGCCTGCACAACATACGGCCTGCCTGGACTCCCTGTGCGGCCCGCGATGCCCCCCCCCCAACCTCCTCTGCCTATTAGGGAAGTGAGGTGCCTGCTTCCAGGGCCCAAGATGGCTTCCCCCCCATCCAGCCATGCTCCACAGTGAAAGGTAGGACACCCCCCCCCTGCAGCTGCTCCTCAGAGCTAGTGTCAGTGTGTCAGGTCAGTGTCTGTGCCTGTGCCTGTGCAGGTCAGTGTCGGTGCAGGTCAGTGCCTGTGCAGGTCAGTGTCTGTGCAGGTCAGTGTCTGTGCCTGTGCAGGTCTGTGTTTGTGTCTGTGCCTGTGCAGGTCAGTGTCTGTGCCTGTCAGTGTCTGGGCCTGTGCAGGTCAGTGTCAGTGTCTGTGCCTGTGCAGGTCAGTGTCTGTGCCTGTGCAGGTCAGTGTCTGTGCCTGTGCAGGTCAGTGTCTGTGTCTGTGCCTGTCTGTGTCTGTGTCTGTGCCTGTGCAGGTCAGTGTCTGTGCCTGTGCAGGTCAGTGTCTGTGCCTGTGCAGGTCAGTGTCTGTGCCTGTGCAGGTCTGTGTCTGTGTCTGTGCAGGTCTGTGCCTGTCAGTGTCTGGGCCTGTGCAGGTCAGTGTCTGGGCCTGTGCAGGTCAGTGTCTGTGCCTGTGCAGGTCAGTGTCTGTGTCTGTGCAGGTCTGTGTCTGTGTCTGTGCAGGTCTGTGTCTGTGCAGGTCTGTGTCTGTGCAGGTCTGTGTCTGTGCAGGTCAGTGTCTGTGCAGGTCAGTGCCTGTGCAGGTCAGTGTCTGTGCCTGTGCAGGTCTGTGTCTGTGTCTGTGCAGGTCAGTGTCTGTGTCTGTGCAGGTCTGTGTCTGTGCAGGTCTGTGCAGGTCTGTGTCTGTGCCTGTGCAGGTCAGTGTCTGTGCCTGTGCAGGTCAGTGTCTGTGCCTGTGCAGGTCAGTGTCTGTGTCTGTGTCTGTGTCTGTGCAGGTCAGTGTCTGTGTCTGTGCAGGTCAGTGTCTGTGTCTGTGCAGGTCTGTGTCTGTGTCTGTGCAGGTCAGTGTCTGTGTCTGTGCAGGTCAGTGTCTGTGTCTGTGACTGTGCAGGTCTGTGTCTGTGCAGGTCTGTGTCTGTGTCTGTGCAGGTCTGTGTCTGTGCCTGTGCAGGTCTGTGTCTGTGTCTGTGCAGGTCAGTGTCTGTGTCTGTGCAGGTCAGTGTCTGTGTCTGTGCCGGTCAGTGTCTGTGCCTGTGCAGGTCAGTGTCAGTGTCTGTGCCTGTGCAGGTCAGTGTCTGTGCAGGTCAGTGCCTGTGCAGGTCAGTGTCTGTGCCTGTGCAGGTCAGTGTCTGTGTCTGTGCAGGTCAGTGTCTGTGCCTGTACAGGTCAGTGCCTGTACAGGTCAGTGCCTGTGCAGGTCAGTGTCTGTGCCTGTGCAGGTCAGTGTCTGTGCCTGTGCAGGTCAGTGTCTGTGCCTGTGCAGGTCAGTGTCTGTGCCTGTGCAGGTCAGTGTCTGTGCCTGTGCAGGTCAGTGTCTGTGCCTGTGCAGGTCAGTGTCTGTGCCTGTGCAGGTCAGTGTCTGTGCCTGTGCAGGTCAGTGCCTGTGCAGGTCAGTGTCTGTGCCTGTGCAGGTCAGTGTCTGTGCCTGTGCAGGTCAGTGTCTGTGCCTGTGCAGGTCAGTGTCTGTGCCTGTGCAGGTCAGTGTCTGTGCCGGTGCAGGTCAGTGTCTGTGCCGGTGCAGGTCAGTGTCTGTGCCGGTGCAGGTCAGTGTCTGTGCCGGTGCAGGTCAGTGTCAGTGGGTTGGGTTGGGGAAAGGGTAATATGATAATGATCTGTGGGAGGGGGTGGGGGGGGAGAGAAGATATGATGAGGATAATGATGGGGGGTGCTGGGGGAAATATGATGATGATGATTTTACCCGTGCGGCCCAAATCAGTTTTCTTTGGAGCAGTTCGGCCCTTCTCACTTTACAAGTTGTGCAGGCCTGATCTAGAGTTTAAAACCCTTTTTCCACTTTGTGGTTTGGCAGTGAAACATTGTTGCAATACTCGGAACTAATCCATAACTGCGACCGCATTTACAGGCTTGCAGCCAGCAGTGGGCTGCAGAGCTGACACTTCACATTTACAATATGACTCGGGGGCACCCAGTCGGGCATAATACCTTTATTTACTGGCCTGGGTACCCTTTCACCATCACACATATTACTTATCCAACTCAACCTTTTGCCAAACTGGTTGAGATACTCATATTGTGATAATACATATAGGCAAACAGAAAAGGCAGTGAAACATTTGCCAATTTATAGCACATAAAGTATGACTTCCTCAGTTCAGTCAATTGAAGTTCGGTCTCTCTCTGGATACATTGCCATTGTTTTAACCTGATTTGGCATAATGCTGTCTACCTTTCCTTGTTAAAATTAATTAATATTACCTAGGACATGTTCCTTTATCTTTTATACCTAATGTACTGTATGTCTTGCATTGTACTGAGAACCCTACATCTCCAGTGTTAATTAATAATTTTTACATATTAAAGATGCGGGCTTCAGGACAATACCATTAATGGTATGCTCAACGTAATAATAATTAGTAATTTATCTTCCTCAGACAGCATAAAAGCTTCAACAAAATTTGTGCACAGCCAATCCTTCTTTGACTGGGGTTATAATAAATGACTGGTCTTGAATTAAGATAAAATCAACTTCCTAAATATTGAAAAAGTGCTTATACTGTACCACCCGATGCATTTTGGTCACACACTGGGCTTTATCAAGTGTAATCTTCTAAGAAAAAGCTATTCACAATGCAAATAAGTCCTTGTCAGAAATGTGTAGTAAACTATTTAAAAAATAATGAGCAGTAGTGAATAAGTGCACCTCTAGGTTTTTTTTTAACCATATTGTCTTTTTAAATCTCTTGTGAATAATGTTATCCTTATTTAGATCTTATTATTATTTTATTCGATAGAGAAATTGACATTCAATAAATATGGCTTGTATACTGTAGCAATGATGTTGGTGTTCTACAGAGATGTCCTCTCAAAATAAACAATAGAATAGTTATATGCACTGTTGGTAAAATATCTGTGCGTAAGACATCATATCAACTACAAAAAACTTATATTGCTCTTTAATTAAAACTATTTTCAATTAGAGGTTGCCGTTTCATATCAGGTGTTTTAAAACACACACCATCTATTTTAGCATTAAATATCCTCTGCTCCAACTGAATCTGCAACCAACATCTCTGGTCCATAGAGCAATTGAATGATCACAGAATATCAGATTTCTTCAGTGCTTTTCTTTGTACTCTATAAGGCCTATGTATTAAGCAGTATAAATTTGATGCACAACAATCTCAAATGTAATTATGCTTGTGTGTGCCTATTACTAATTTTATTTTTCTCAATGTACGCGTTAAAAGTAAAAAAATGTTTTTAGTCAAATATTTAGCCGCACAGAAATGGAATGTGCTTGGCATATAGATGTGAATGTAATGTACTAACAAAAAAAGTAGAACGTGTCAGTCATTTGCTAAGTTGTACCTATCGCAAACACTAAAGTATGTTTATATTGTTAGCATAGAATTAAGTTGCTTTGTACTGTATCAACCAAAAATGTATGTGACGTATTAAACTATATACCAAAATTATTTTCACAGTAGGACTATTATAAATACTTTTACACTAGTAATTTATATTTACTAATAGACTACTAGTTATAACACTAAAAATACACCATTCTGTTTTAATTTAAATTGTTTAAATCCGGTATTCAATAAGACGCAATGCTTAAAAATGTATTTCAAACAAAAATGATGCATCATATGTTTAAAGTCACATGATAACGTTCATACATATGTAGCCCTCCTTGACCGGCTCTAAAGGCGTTTACATCGAATTTACTATATACATAGCAGTGCTCAGTCTCTCATACCTGTACAGGGTGCAGGCTTGGTGGGAATATGCAGATTGAATAAGGATGGACACCAGGAACTATTATAGTACAAAAAGGCGCTTTATTCAACATCTGTTTATAAGGCTAGCCATAAAAGACAGACTTTATTATTTGCCACCAGTTAAGATGTCTAATGTAAAGTTACTCTGTGCTTCTTACCCTGGTAGTTCTCACTTCTAAATTGGGGAGGTACTCATTCTTGTTTCCCTTAGTATTGATTAGATTAGCAATTTCTTGCATAGCATTAATAATGCCCCATCTCAAACGGGCTCCTGTGGGGAATACAGTTAGGGTTCTGGGTGGTCATGGTGGACTCCCGAACGGGTGGCGCCCCTCGAGAGAATATTTGATAAAGTGCTACTTGGTGCGATATGTGTTAGAGAGACCTAGTGATCCTCTGTTTTTTTTAATTTTTATATTTATGCATGTGCTTATAAAGAATAACTTTTTTCAACTTGTACTCTCCAGCCCAATTTTGTGTTGTAGCTGTGCACCACCATTGCTGCTCTTCATTCCTTGTTTGGAATACACTCTTCTTTCTGGAATTGTTATCCCATTACTCTGTACTGCATACCTCGTCGATGCATATTGGATCAGAAGTTTACCCGGACATTCTGGTGGGGCTGATCTGATTTATGCTCCAGAGATACTATTTTGAGAACTCCTGATAAGAACATGATTACTCCTCTTTCCACATGAGAACAATGTTGGGCCATTACTATAGGTGCTAACTATATAGGGCATGTTTCTTAACTGAAAATAATAACCTGGGACAGGACACTGTTAATATGCATATCTATACACTTAAACATATTTACAGGACACATGATGAGGCCCTCTTCCAGAACTTCGAGGAACCTGCTTCTAGAATTGGGTGAAGCTATATACTGTATACCCTTCTACCGCCCTATGGTGACATCATTGGTCACAAGACATTCACGGGAGTGGAAATGCTTTTTGCAGTCATCCTACATCACATAATGGGGAGGGGCAAGAACAGTGATTTTACCCGCTTAAGCCATTATGGCAATTAGCCCCCTACACAAATTAGGAGTCCCCAGAGGGGGCTACAGATACGACACACATTTTATGAAGGTTTGCACTACTATTTTGTTCTAAAATGTGGACCAACAAAACAAAAACCAATATGATCTTGGTACATAGACCCACAAGAGCTTGTCATTTCCTTACTACTTCTAGTAAAATGTTTACGTTTGTAAGTATGAGAACTGAGTTTCAACTTCGAGGCAGAAAAAAATATGTCACTATTTTTAAGGGTTAAACCCTCACAAAGTGCGATTTATTTATTTGATATACAAACAAGTTTCAGAAACTAGTCTAAGTTATCAACTTCTGTGCACTGTCATTGTGTGTAGTGCAGGAACTGCACATGAAGAACTTGCCCCATATGCAGTTTACTTTCTTTTTTTTTTCCTGCACAAGGTACAAATGCCCTTTTTAAGTCATATCACCATAAATATCTGACTGATTCGCCTTTTGCCGCACAATAGTGCTGACAGGCATTAATGACAAGGGAATTATGCAGTTAATCCTTTTTACAGGTGTCAGAAGACAGGAATTTCCTATGGGGTATAGGTGCAGACATGTCTGCAAGAGTTTTACTATGCTATTTGTAAATTATAATGCCTTTGTTGATCTAATGCATTTTTTCCAGAGTTGTAGAGGCTATATTAGCCTCAGAAAACATCAGATGTTTGTTGGCTTTTGTTTTAATAGTAACAGAAAAAGTCATACTTAGAACGAGCTTTTAAGATCAGACATAAACCTTGTTCATTATCGCTTTTTGTATTTTTTTTCATACATTTTAATAATTTATCAACCAAAAAGTAATTTTTCTTATTTGGTTTACTAATCATCACTGACACTCCAATTCACCAGCACATAAATACTTTTTTTTTTGTGTTTTATCAGATCAGTCACTGAATGAGTGTGGTAAAGATATACACCAATCTTAATATTGATGTGCTTAGAGGTGGGGCCATGGAATATGTCTACTGTCGCGGCCGAGTTTATTCTTACCTTTACCCGGTCTCGGCCGCGACAGTAACCGGGCGCGCGCCGGGGTGTCCCGTGCGCGCGCCGAAGCCTCAGAGGAGCGGTCCTCCGATCGGGGCTTCCCCCTCCCCTCTCCGGGTCCGCCGGGTCCCCCGGAACCCCCCATCGCGGGACACCAGGGCTCCCTCGGGGAGCCCTGGGCACGCGCGCATGGGGCGCAGGCACCCGATGAAGCGTGACTGCGCACGCCGAGGGGATTTGGCTAGCAAGCCGGGAAATCTCCCGGCTTGCGGAACTAGCCAACTGAGAATTAAACGTGTCGCCACTGTAACTGTGTTTCCCTCACCTGGTCGCAGATAGGGGCCATTACAGGGTGTATAGTGCATATACCTGCTGGCAACAGGAGGCCTGAGTCATCCGCCGATGGTAGTGGGAACACAGGAACAGGCTTCTGAGGTTCATAGCCCACATATATCTTCAGAAGTGCAGCGCCTCCATCTGCCGTAGACTCCAGGAACTGAAGGTGATCTCCCACGGTAGAACTTATTATCTCTCCCCCCAGTAAGGTCACGCACCAGGTAGGAGGTATATTGCAAACAGGAACGGGTTTACTATACTCTGCAGTAACAGGAACAAAGCAAGATTTGCCCAATACAGTATCTTAGGATTCATCGGATGATGGTCCCTGGACCGCCACTACAGGCCAAGGGCACCCGCAGCCGTCCTAGCTCTTCCCCACCTCACTAGCAGAGGCAGAGGTATGGTCCACACTCGCTCTCCCATTGAGGGAAGAGCACATGGGAAGGCCCCAATCTCAGGCTCCCAGTTGTGTGACCTGCTTTCCTCAGAGGGGAAGGAACTTCACTAACTTTGGGGCGGTCCTACCCTTAAGTACAGCCAGAAAACAGGCACCTCGTTGTCCCAGCTACAACAGGATGTACCACCCTCTGCTGTCACTTAAGTGCAGCACCAAAGGTGTGGGGGGAAATCCCATACCAACTTCTGGCAACCTGAAAGTACCAGGGTTTACTGCCAGCCCATTGGGAAGAATGGTAGTCAGGGGTGGCCCTGCTACATGTCATTTAGAATATAGATGAGCAGTTAGTAGTGGAAAAAGCATCATCATCAATGCATATTATGCGAAGAACACTGTGCCTGTTTGTTAACAGGCACCACACCTCACCACTACTAGTTGTATTAGTACGCACTTTCTTTTGACAGTAATACAGTTGAAGGTACATTGATGACATGGATGCCAGTCTCACATTTCTTGTTGGCTGTTGTGGCGATTCTTTTGGTATCAGTTGTCAAGTTGCTTCAGTCACCTATATATTTTAGTGGAAGTGATTACAGCTCTTTTTTTCCGGAAATGAAATGTGGTGGTGATTTATAATCTGGGGAGTAAGAAAGAAAAAAAAACTCAGTATAGCAGTTATAAAACAAAAGACGTTATGGCGATTATTCATAAAACTGTATTGGTGCACAATCACATGGAAATTTCCATTTACTTTGATAGAAATTTCACTGAGAGTGCCATGATTGGCTCTATCTCAGTAAATGAATAAACCCTTGGGTGTGATAATGTATTGCTTTTTCTGTGTAAGTGCAAGCTTATATTGGAACAACGATTTTTAATCAACATATTTATCACAGTAGTCAAACTTGTATAACCCCTCCTTATTTCCCTTAGATTGACTTCTATATGCTAAGTTGGGGCCCAAGTCTTACTCCCCGTTAGGACCAGTGCTATCTCAATTGCTGAGCACGTGGCCAAAAGGCCAGACAACAGGACTTGGCACCGAGCCTTGAATAACCAGAATGTATTTATAGAAAACCCTTACAAATCATATATATATATTTATTTATTTTTTCACTGTGCGGTTGTGTAACATTGTCTTTACCAAGTCCCATTGAGCCCAGGCTAAAAGGGGACCAATATGTTATTGCAGCAGGCCTGTCTTTTCGTAAAGAGACTTCGACACTCTTTGTATCACCTTGAATTAGAGCTGAATCCCCTCGGGTCACGGCAACTCCCTCCTGAGACAGGGATTGCTCACTCTAGGATCTCTGTAGTTCTCCCCTCCTGGTGCTCGTTTCTTCTCTGCATCTCCTGGTTTACCAGACCTTCCTTTGCACTGATTGGCTGTAATGTTATGTGTTCCTATCTCAGCAGCATGGGCTTCTTGGAGTAGTAGTCCTACTGCTGCTGTTGCTCTCAGTTATTGGCTCATTACCAGCAGCACACACCAGACAGGAGTCAGCCAGGGGCAGCATGCATACATAGCTGCATCCAATCAAGGGTGTTGCACTGAAATCAATGTAATATTCCATTAGGGGATGTATAGCCATATAGAATCAAAATACTTATATTTTATATAGCTGAACATTTAGTTACTAGAACGTATTGAGCAGGGGTGGAACTATTCATTGGTGGGCCACCGGTGCAATTTAAAATATAATATATAAGGCCCACCCCAACCCCCCCCCCCCCCAAGGCCTTACCTGTGGAACGTGTCCTTACGTGGCAGCATCGGTGGGAGCCCTTGCAGGCGATGATTGCGGAAGTTGGGCCAGACTTCCAGTGGGGTTTAACTTACATGTTAGAACCACATGGGTGGGTTGCTACTGCCACCGCTGGGTAAGGCCCGCGCCACAGGTAGGGCCCGGTGATAAGTTGTGGAGAGAGTAGGCCCTTTAGAAATGCCAGAACACTGTTACAGATGCTAAAATAAGTGCTGGAACAGGATTCTGGCATGTGGAGAATGGGCCCCTAAACGTGGTGAACCCTAGTGCAGTCGAACCAACTAGTTTCAACATGGTCATTGAGAGTTCTTCACTGCATGTCTGATGCCTTGGCAAATATGAAATCATACCTTTCACCATTATCACAGATTAAGAGTTACATACAGTAACTTGAAAAAAGAAATCAGATCACAAAACTTATTTACATGAAGAAAAGGCACAGCTAAGAGGTTCTTAAAATAATTAGTATTAATCAAAGTAATGTACAAAGTTACATACAAATGGTTTCGTATCTAGATTGCAATTTGGCAAAAGATTATAATGGACCCACCCTGGAAGGATAAATATTTATACCCACTCTCCTTTACTTTATTAGAAAGAAAGTATTCTAAAGCCGCACTATTTAGGAATAGGTCTCATTACAAGGCATCTTAAAAATATAAGCTTTATTAGCAGAAAGATTAAAGCGCACAACGTTTCGGTGCGCTTGAATGTTTCTGCTAATAAAGCTAATAGTCTTAATGAGACCAATTCCTGAATAGTGCGGCTTTAGAAAACTTTCTCTCTAGCATCATATCTCATGGTAGCAGTGCAATCTCTGCCATACCTCTAGCCAGCACCAGCACAACTAATGAACCCTTGAAAAGGAGTGTGGTAAGATCAAAAAAAATTTTATCATTACTTTATTAGAAAATAGTCAAAAAAAAACACACAGAATATATTGAAATTTTATTTAAAATAAATAAATGCAACTATGTAAACAACTTTTGCAAAAGTGAAAGAAAAGACAGAGCGCAACAGAGGTGAGTAAATGTGTGGATTGAAACAGAAGTTAAAAAGTAAGTAAAAACGGAGGTTTTGTACAGCAGGCAAATTTGTAGTCACTTTTTATCTGTAACGCTTGCGCGAGCCCACAAACAAGACCTGACCCCGGCACGGAGGTGGGAAGGACTATGCCACACACCCACAGTAGCGGGGGCGGGCCCAGAACGTGGTTTGTAGCGTTGCTGGGTCTGGGTATGAAGAAAGGGTTAATCCAATACTTGCCGGGGTCCGTGGGTTGGAGAGGTACACGTACTTGAAGTCCGTAAGCCTGTGGTCTGGGGTTGGAGAGGTACTCGTAGTCGTTATCCGTAAGCCAGGGGTCAAGAGCCAGAGAGAATCCAAATGTAAAGCCAGGTCGGTACACATATAGTTACATAGTAGATGAGGTTGAAAAAAGACGTAGGTCCATCAAGTTCAACCTATGCTAAATTTAGACAACAGATACTTTATCCTATATCTATACTTACTTATTGATCCAGAGGAAGGCAAACAAAAAACCCCATTAAGGGGAAAAATTCATTCCTTCCTGACTCCAAGAATTGGCAATCGGATTAATCCCTGGATCAACATCCTTCCCATGTATACTTATTTGGTATATCCCTGTATACCTTTCCCATCTAAAAAGATGTCCAACCTTTTTTTGAAGAAATCTATTGTACCTGCCATCACAGTCTCCATAGGTAATGAATTCCACATTTTAACTGCCCTTACTGTAAAGAACCCTTTCCTTTGTTGCTGGTGAAATTTCCTTTCCTCCAACCTTAAGGGATGGCCCCGAGTCCTTTGTACTGCCCATGGGATGAATAGTTCTTTTGAAAGCTCCTTGTATTGTCCCTGAATATATTTGTATATAGTTAACATATCCCCTCTTAGACGCCTCTTTTCTAATGTAAATAAATCTAATTTAGCTAGCCTCTCCTCATAAGTTAGAATGTCCATCCCCTTTATTAATTTGGTGGCTCTTCTCTACACTCTCTCTAGTCCCATAATGTCTTTTCTTAGGATTGGTGCCCAAAATTGTACTCCATATTCAAGGTGAGGTCTTACTAATGCTTTGTAAAGGGGCATAATAATGTTTACTTACCTTCCATCCATTGCCCGTTTGATGCAAGATAAGATCTTGTTTGCCTTTGCAGCTACTGCATGACATTGGGCACTATTGCTAAGCCTGCTGTCTACAAGCACTCCTAAATCCTTCTCCATCAAGGATTCCCCCAATATATCTCCATTTAATTTGTAAGCCGCCTTTTTATTCTTGCATCCCAAATGCATAACCTTACATTTATCTGTATTAAACCTCATCTGCCATTTACCTGCCCACGTTTCCAGTCTCTCCAAGTCCTTCTGAAGAGAAATTACATCCTGCTCTGATTCTATTACCTTACACAATTTAGTATCATCAGCAAAGATGGAGACTTTGCTCTCGATCCCAACCTCAAGGTCATTAATAAACAAGTTAAAAAGCAGGGGTCCTAGTACCGATCCCTGAGGTACTCCATTCACGACTTTAGCCCAACCTGAAAAAGTTCCATTTATGACAACCCTCTGTTGTCTGTCCTTTAACCAATTTTCAATCCAGGTGCATATATTATTACTGAGTCCAATTTGCTTTATTTTGTACACCAACCTCTTGTGTGAAACCGTATCAAAAGCCTTTGCAAAATCTAAGTAGACCACATCTACTGCATTACCTGGTCTAAATTCCTACTTAACTCCTCAAATAAACAAATAAGGTTAGTTTGGCAAGATCTATCCTTCATAAATCCATGCTGACTATTACTAATAATTTTGTTTTCCATTAGGTATTCCTGAATATTGTCCCGTATTAAACCTTCAAGTAGTTTCCCTACTATTGAAGTCAGGCTTACAGGTCTGTAATTTCCTGGTTGTGATCTAGCTCCCCTTTTAAATATAGGCACCACATCTGCTTTACGCCAATCTTGTGGTACTGAGCCTGTGGAAATGGAGTCCTTGAATATTAAATATAATGGTTTTGCTATTACTGAGCTTAACTCCTTGAGAACTCTTGGATGTATGCCATCGGGGCCAGGTGCCTTATTTACTTAATTTTTTTCAAGTCGCTTACGAACTTCTTCCTCAGTTAACCAATTGTTCATTAATATGGAGGTTTTGGCTTCCTCCTGCGGAACTACTATTGAACTTGATTCTTCCCTGGTAAACACAGAGGCAAAGAATTTGTTTAATACCTCAGCTTTTTCCTTTTCTGCAATTATCTGCCTACCCATCTCACACAGAAAGGGCCCTATATTTTCTTTTCTCATTTCTTTGTTATTAAGTTACTTAAAGAATTTTTTTGGGTTGACCTTACTTTCTATTGCAATCCTTTTTTCATTATCCATTTTTGCTAATTTTGCCCTTTTGCAATTTTTGTTACATTCCTTATAATTCTGATACGATGTCTCCGTCCCTTCTGACTTAAAGAATCTAAACGCCTTCCTCTTCTTTCCATTTCCTCCCCTACCTGTTTATTTAGCCACATTGGTTTAAACTTATTTATTTTATACTTATTACCCAAGGGTATACACTGATGTGTGCTTTTCTAACAATGTTTTAAAGACTGCCCATTCATCTTCTACATTTTTCCCTGCAAAAACATCATCCCATTGTATTACTACTAGATTAGACCTCAGTTTATTACAATCTGCCTTTCTAAAGTTTAAGGTTTTTGTTGAACCCAAGTAATCTGTTTTTTGATCATTTATTTCAAATGAGACCATGTTATGATCACTGTTACACAAATGTTCCAGGACTTGAATATTTGTTATTACTTCTACATTATTTGATATGACCAAATCCCGAACTGCCCCTCTCTTGGTTGGTTCCTCAATAATTTGGGTCATATAATTGTCTTTAATCACCCCCAAAAACCTGTTTCCTTTTGTTGTAACGCTAATCTCATTGCCCCAGTCTATGTCTGGATAATTAAAATCCCCCATTATGCAAACATGACCCAGTTTTGATGCCTTCTCCATTTGCAAAAATATTTTAGCTTCCTCAATCTCACAGATATTTGGTGGTTTATAGCATATTCCCACAAACATTTTCTTTATACTTTTACCCCCACTACTAATTTCTATCCACAAAGTCTCTACATTTTCATCATTCCCTTCATAGACATCATCCCCCATAATAGGTTTTAGATCCGGTTTAACATATAAACATACTCCACCTCCCCTTCTATTTGTTCGATCCTTCCAAAAAAGAGAATAACCCTCTAAATGAACTGTCCAGTCATGAGTTTCATCCCACCATGTTTCAGTAATGCCTATGATATCATTCTGCTCCCTTGCAGCTATTAATTCAAGCTCCCCCATTTTATCTGTCAGGCTTCTTGCATTAGCAAGCATGCCTTTCAGTTTTTTTTCAGCCTGTACTATTATCTTATCTGTCCTTCCTTTCTGCTCCCACTTGGTTTAGTCTTTAGAAGTTTTCTAGTATTATCTGTATTTACTATGGGTGTCTCACTGCTTGTCAAACTTGCACTTGCCCCCATTCTACCTCCATACAACCTTGTAACCTCATCTGCTCCATTTAGTTCATTATCTGTTTCATTCCCCTCCCCCCTCCATCCTAGTTTAAAAACTCCTCCAACCTTTTTGGCATTCTCCCCCCTAGCACAGATTATCCCTCTTCATTGAGGTGCAGTCCATCCCTAGAAAATAGATGGCATCTCTCAGAAAAGGAGTCCCAGTGCTCTAAAAACCCAAACCCTTCCTTCCTGCATCACTTTCTTAGCCATGCATTAACCTCCCTGATCTCCGACTGTCTCCCTGCGGTAGCGCATGGCACTGGTAGTATTTCAGAAAATACTACCTTGGAGGTCCTTGCCTTAAGCTTTTGGCCTAGATCCCTGTAATCATTTTTAAGGACCCTCCATCTTTCTCTAACTTTGTCATTGGTGCCAACGTGTCAAGACCGCCGGGTCAATCCCAGTCCCCCCCCCCCCCCAACAATCGGTCTACCCGATCCGCAATGTGCCGAACCCGAGCACCCGGGAGACAATAAACTGTTCGGTTCATGCGGTCCCGGCAACAGATTGCCCTATCTACCTTCCTAATAATGGAGTCTCCTACCATCACAATCTTTCTTTGTATCTGAGCATCCTGAGTCCCCACTGTGCTGGAGGATCTATTCCCCTGGATGCTAGAGGAATTAGTCTCCCCCAGCCTTGCCATTTCTGCCCCAACATTCCCAATATCTTCACTCAACATGGCAAATCTATTGGGATGTGTCAGCTCAGAAACGACCTGCCTCTCCCTATTGCCCCTGCTTCCCTTCTAACTGTCACCCAGCTACCTACCTGCTCCTCACTAACAGCAACCAAGCTACCTACCTGCTCCTCACTAACAACGCCACCATCTGCACCACTACTTGAAGCAAGGGCCTGCTCAGTGAGCTCTAATTCCCTTTCAAGATTGCCAATGTCCCTCAATATTGCAAGTTGCCTCTTCAGATCAGCAATCTCTGATTCTAAAGAGACCACCCGCTCACACCTCACAGTGGTATGCTCCTTGGAACAGCTGCTCCAAGTGCACATACATGTGGCAAGATGCATTAAGTGGCATTTTCAATCCTGCTCATTCTAGCAACTATGAAGTTTATACGTACGAACAGTAAACTGTACTTCAATAAACTATACCTTGTTTAACCGCTTCCTTGTTCAAACTGCTTCTGGTTCTAACTGCACACACTTTAAACAACCAGCACTTCAAATCAACCACACAGATCAGTCAGTACAAGCATGCTCAGGATTCGTTAGAATCACGTGAGGTTAACTGCAGAGAACAAGACAAGACTGGGCTGGACAAGACAGGCACATGCAAAGGCTACACAAAGTTATGCTCAGCAATGAGACTGAGCACTGAGCAGGTTCTTATACAAGAAGTGACCAATGAGGCAGGAGGCGGAACAGAGGCGCGGCCCCAGTGGAGGCAGGGATAGGCTGCAGGAAGACAAGGGCTCACAGCAATCTTTACTTGCAGCTAGGGCTCGTTGCGTGACGTCACGCGTGCACATCGCACGCAGTGGAGGCGCGGCGCGACCGGGGGAGCGGAGCTAAGGTCCATGAAATGGTAGAGGAGGAGTGGGTGCGCGCGCACTCTGTAAACAGAGCGGGGGTGCGCACACCAGCGGGGGGCGGATCGGAGGCAGCAGCCGCAGCAGTACTGGTAAGTAGAGAGGAGGGACCGCACCGCAAGGGACACGATCCCCGAATCCTCACATTATGTGGCCTGTTAGACGCTGAGGAGGTGCGGCGCTGAGCGTCTTTATGTCCTGCGCGCTGGGACAGGTTTTCTAGAGTCTGTTAAGGATCCGACACTTCCTGGTTGCATCTGTAATGGGGTTCCCGGCATGGAGGGTGCTAACGTATCTCTGAGAGCAACGTCAAGCACTGACCAAAATCAGCTGTGCTGTAACCACTTCGCGTTTTGTACAAAGCTGTACTTCATCAGTGGTTTATGTCACAGGTCAGTGTCCACTTAATACACCTCCCATCCAGTGGGGGTCAATTAAAAGTAATTGCAAAGATATAATTATAATCCAGTAGATATTTAAGATCTTTGAATACATACAGTTAGGTCCGGAAATAATTGTACACAATTATTGACACAATTTTCATAATTTTGGCTCTGTATGCCCACACAATGGATTTGAAATGAAACAACCGAGATGCAATAGAAGTGCAGACTTTCAGCTTTAATTCAAGGGGTTGAACAAAAATATTGTATGAAACGTTTAGGAATTGCAACTATTTTCATTCACAGTCCCCTTATTTCAGGGGCTCAAATGTAATTGGACAAATTAACACAATCATAAATAAAATGTTAATTTTTAATACTTTTGTCGAGTATCCTTTGCAGGCAATGACTGCTTGAAGTCTTGAACGCATAGACATCACCAAATGCTGGGTATCCTCCTTTGTGATGCGTTGCCAGGCCTTTAGTGCAGCTGTCTTCAGTTGTTGTTTGTACATGGATCTTTCTGCCTTAAGTTTTGTCTTCAGCAAGTGAAATGCATGCTCGATCGGGTTGAGATCAGGTGACTGACTCGGCCATTGCAGAATATTCCACTTCTTTGCCTTAAACTCCTGGATTGCTTTTTCAGTACGTTTTGGGTCATTGTCCATCTGTAAAGTGAAGCACCGTCCAATCAACTTCGCTGAATCTGAGCAGACAATATATCCCTATACACTTCAGAATTAATCCGGCTGCTTCTGTCTTCTGTCACATCATCAATAAACACTAGTGACCCAGTGCCATTGTAAGCCATGCATGCCCATGCCATCACACTGCCTCCACCGTGTTTTACAGATGATGTGGTATGCTTCGGATCATGAGTGTCAGGATGTGCTCACCACAAACGAGACGGGACCGCGGGGCTGAGGTGGGATAGGATATATAAAGCCACCCACAGCCACGAGGGCACGTCTTGAGAGTAGAGTGGTCTGGAAGTCCGGGTTGGGGCAGGAGAGGTACGGATGGTAGAGGGTGCTGTTTGCCAAGTCCGGGGTTAGAGAGAAGGACGAAATCGTTTACCGTTTGCCGGGTTCGGAATGCCAGAGGTGCGGAGAGTCGTGTTGCCGTTTAATGAGTTCGGGATGCCAGAGGTACGGGTAGTCATAGAGGAAGCCGGTTCGGTACACGAGGAAGACTGCAAAACAAGACAGGACAAGACAGGACTAGGGAGGCAGAGAGTGATGAGAACAACTGGTTCTATGCTCAGCCGATGAGTTAATGAAGCTGTAGTATATATAGGCACGAGGGTCCAATGGCAGAGTAGCAAGGTGGGGGTGTGTGAATGGGCCAGGCTGAGGCAGGGATAGGTCCAGAGAAACCCCTGGAGGAGGGACTAGACAAACGAGCACATTTGATTGAGGCATTGTAAAGAGGAGAAATGCCTTTAAGAGGCTGGTGCTCCTCCATGTGGACGCGCCCCCGTGTGGCCGTACTTGCGGGCGCGTGACCGAGTACACGCCCAGGCCTGACACTAGAAGAGGAGCGCTGACGTGCGCGCGCGCGCCTAGGCAATATGGCGATCGGCTTCCTGGAGGGAGGATCGCTACGAGATGCGGGAGAGCCCGGCGGCACCACGGGTAAGTGAGGAGCAAGCCGAGGACGGCGTGACTCCCAGGACCTTACAATGAGCCATTCTAAGCCTTCTCCATACTTTTTTCTTCCCATCATTTTGGTACAGGTTGATCTTTGTTTCATCTGTCTAAAGAATGCTGTTCCAGAACTGGGCTAGCTTTTTTAGATATTGTTTGGCAAAGTCTAATCTGGCCTTTCTATTCTTGAGGCTTATGAATGGTTTGCACCTTGTGGTGAACCCCTCTGCATTTGCTCTCGTGAAGTCTTATCTTTATGGTAGACTTGGATAATGATATGCCTACCTCCTGGAGATTATTCTTCACTTGGCTGGATGTTGTGAAGGGGTTTTTCTTTACCATGGAAAGGATCCTACGATCATCCACCATTGTTGTCTTCCGTGGACGTCCAGGCCTTTTTGTGTTGCAGAGCTCACCAGTGCGTTCTTTTTTTTCTCAGAATGTACAAACTGTTGATTTGGCCACTCCTAATGTTCCTGCTATCTCTCTGATTGATTTTTTTTTTTTTTTTTTTTTTGCAGCCTAAGGATGCCCTGTTTCACGTGCATTGAGAGCTCCTTTGACCACATGTTGTGGGTTCACAGCAGCAGCTTCCAAATGCGAATGCCACACCTGGAATCAACTCCAGACCTTTTACCTGCTTAATTGAGGATGAAATACCGAAGGAATAGCCCACACCTGTCCATGAAACAGCTTTTGAGTCAATTGTCCAATTACTTTTGGTCCCTTGAAAAAGAGGGGGCTACATATTAAAGAGATGTAATTCCTAAACCCTTCCTCCAATTTGGATGTGAATACCCTCAAATTAAAGCTGATAGACTGTACTTTAAGCCCATATGCATTATTTAACTGTAACTTGAATTTATTGTGGTACACAGCTGAAATAACAAAACTTGTATCAGTGTCCAATTATTTCCGGACATAACTGTATATTTTGGTATGGAGATGTTACCCAATATATGCACTACCAACCATAATAATTTAATAGTACCAATTCTATATACTGTAATAAAAAATAAACTTGAAATTTCAAATAGAATTTTTTTTTCAACTTTGGATTTCTTTGATAAGACAATGGATAACATTACAGAATTTTGAAATATGCATATAACATTGAGGAGATGATGAGTGGGGATTGAGGGATACAAAAGGAAAAAAGGGAGGAGGGGGCTAGGTGGGAGGGTTGTATCGGGACATGGCACAACAGTTGCATGGTTACAATTTATACGGTTTAGTATTTGTTTATTTTCCAATACTATTATTCAATACAACATTATTGTATCGGTACTTCTATATCAGCATCACAAAGCATCATTAGAGCTGCTACACTCATTACAACACACAGAAACCGATAACCTTCCCGGGCTGTTAGCCACAAACCAACATAGTCTATAGTTCCAGATCTTGTCCTACAAACCCAGGTTCTCTCAATCTCTCTAGCCAAGGTCCCCAAATATTTCTTAATTTGTGCATGGAGTCTGTTAAATATACTGTAATTTTTTCGTAGCGAAGTGATAGCCAGACTCTGATTATTTTGGCTAAATTTGGCGTAGGTCCCTTCCAGGAGGCAGCTACTATATAGCGCACCTAGTTGATGGCAGAATATGCAGAATGATCTTACATTCATAGTATGGTATGTTTAATGGGGGCTCATTTAGCGGGGCTGTCCATGGATTCAGTTGTAATGTTATATTTAAAACTCTATTTATAAGGCTAGTGATCTCTGTCCAAAGGCCAGCTATCAATTGGCAGTTCCACCAGATATGCGCCATCGTTCCTCTCTGACCACAGCCCCAAAAATCCGGGGAGATGTTCCCATAAATTCTGTGTAATCTATCCAGGTCAAATACCAGCGATATAACACTTTATACGTTTTGTCTTTTATATTAGTATTTTTAGAAATAGAGGAAATCGCTTTCCATATATCTTCCCACGTGGAAGGGTCCTGGGGTTCCCTAAATCCTCAACCCATCGTCTAATATCAACTTTATCCTGGTCTAGTAGAGGCAGGATAATTGCTTGGTAAAATATGGTTATCTGGCCTTTTTCAAATGTGTTTGAGAGACCTATCTCCTCAAATATAATTCTGTGAATGGACACATTTTTAGTCGATTGTTGTGTGAAAAAATGTCTCAACTGCAAATGCCTAAATAGTTCTGAGTCGGGCATCTGAGTCTCTCCTACATCTGGTGAGGGTCTTGACCTTTCCTCTCTCTATAAAATCTCCAACTCTGCTCAGACCCCGTTTTATCTACCAATGGTGACTGAGGATCATGGCCTGGCCCAAACACTGGGTTATTAAATAGAGGTAACATAGTGGAGTTGGGGGTTGTCAGGTTACATTTTAGACTTCTTGTATTCCACACCTGTAGAGAGTGTATGGTTGTAGGAAGGACAGTGTCGCCCACAATTCTATGAGCCTTAGGTACCCACAGGAGAGATCCCAATGGCACCGCCCCGGAACAGGAGTCCTCTATATCTACCCATCTCACCTAGCCAGGAGCAGTATACCACAGCGTCAGCTGAGCCATCTGGGCCACCTGGCTTTATGATTTTATATGCCTCCCTCTTGCTTTGGTCTCATTAGGGTGTTAAGACTAACACACGGCTTTCTGTTATTCCAGATGAAACTGGTGTTGCAATTCTCAAGAATAGAAATATCGCTATTCTTAATTGGTATCGGTAGGGTCATATAGAGATACAAAATTCTGGGTAGGAGGGTCATTTTGTCCACCGCTATTCTAACAAACCAAGAGATTGAGTGAGTATTTTGACCAGGACCCGAGATCTTTTTTTAAGTTGCTTATACATTGAGGGAAAATTTGCCTGATACAATGTGTGGTATGAGTTGGTCATTTGAACGCCTAAATACGTTGGACTATTTTTTTTCCATTCAAAATCGAAATTGAGTGAAAGGAGTTTAGTTACTTCCGCTGGCAGGTTTATATTAAGAACCTCTGATTTGCTCTTATTTATTTTAAGGCCAGAGATATTTTCAAAGCTATTTAGGAGGATAATTACATTTGGTAGTGAGGTTATAGCTTTGCTTATAGTGAGTAAAATATATCGGCGAAAAGTCTAATTTTATATTCCCGTGTGCCTACCATAATTCCAGCTATATTTGGGTTGTCTGACCCCAGTGGCCAGGAGCTCGATCCTATAATAAAACAGAATAAATATATATATTGACAGAAAAGAAAATTAGGTGCGCAATTTATATCATATAGATATGTTTTTTATAACTAATAAATGCTGCTACAATGTACTAACTATACACAATAGTTAAGGGAAATAGGTAAGGAGAAAAACATAAGGCGCAAAGACAGTTATATTAACTATATAGAGTGAATATATGAATATCAAATAAATGTTCAATGGGTGGAAATGATGGTGGAATCTGTTAAATAAAATAGAAAGGCAGATATGGTTAAGTACGTTTGTAATAGTCTATCACGCAAAACAAAGACAGCTACTTACAAAGTAGCAGATTTTAAAATGCAAGTAGGAATCAAGTCCTCTCCAAGCTGTAGTGTTGAAACCTCTGCTTCCTCTGGAGTCCACATGGAATGCCCAGATGCCGAGTTGCTTCCAAACACATATGCTGCTGCCTCTGCTCTTTTGCTCCCCACCTCTCCAAATCTCGCGATACACGGGAGAGTGACGTCAGACGCCGGTCTGAGTTCCGTGGCTTAGTGGAGGGCGGCGATAGTAAATGTTATTGCACCAAAAGGTGCTAATTTCTTACTATCTGGGCAAGGAGTTAGGAGGGATAGTGACTGATAAGTGTAGTCGTAGTATTCTTAACCCTACGCGTTTCGTCCTATAGAGGGACTTCTTCAGGGGAATATAAAATTATAATTTGATGTTGACCCTATATAGGTGGTGGATAGCACTGATAGACTGATTCCCCAACCAATAGCGGATCATATCATTACATAAAATTATAATTCAGCTGGATAACGTTTGCTTGAATTGATTATAAAAACAGAATTTTAATACAAATAATAAATATAAACACAAATTATATAATAAAAATATATAAAATACATCTTTAAATAAAATAAATATAATGCAAAGAATATCAACATACAAGGTGATGATAAATTAAGAGGAGGAGTTGATCGGTGTCATGGCTGTGTGAGCAGGACATGTTTTTTGCATTGGTATACCTAGATTGGATCTACATTTCAACTCTGTGACATGTCTGCGGAGCATCCTAAACTAAGAATGCTCCCAGGTCAGTGTCTACATTCAGACCCATAGGGACAAATGTTTTTGCAGTGTGAATCCACTTAGTTTCAAGTTTGGAGATGGCATTTATGTTGTCCCCAACTCTCCAATTGGGATTCAACTTATCTATACCTATGGAAAAAATACCTGTTGGATCTTTTTTTTAAAAATTTTTTATAACTTTGATTTTTTTGGGTGATACATTACATACGTGATAACACTGCCCATTGGCTTACACAAGACCACCGTATTTTCTTCTCCGACCGCTGCCAAAACAAAAACTGACCGACAAGACTTACAAGACTGAAAGGGAGATGGGGACACGGGGAAATTGAGAAGGGGAGGGGATGTGGGATAAGGAGGGGGCGACCTCGCCGGAGGGAGCTGCTGTTCCAACTACCTGCTTTTCCAGTATGTGCCAGAGTTTCATTGTAATTGTAATGATACCGGCCTATGTCTCTACCTCTCAGAGAAACCCCGTTATCTGTGGTTTCTAGCCTACCGTCCGTCGTATGAGACCCCTACCGTCCAAGATCAGTTTAGTCACTGGAGAACGCATCTTCTCACTATTATTGCAGTATAGTGGTACTGTCCACTCCTGGGATGTCTGTCTGCGCCAACCATGGTGACCAGACTTTTAGAAAATTTGTGCCGGAGTCGTTGACCAGACTCGTCAACTGTTCCATCCGGCAAACAAACCAAATTCTGTTTCTGATTTTGGGTATAATTGGAATATCTGGTTGCTTCCACAATGCTGCGATCTCACATTTGGTGGCAGTGGCAAAATGTGTAATTAATTTGTGTTGCGTTCGAGAACCCCCGGACCCGCCTGCCCAAAAGGAACAGCCACGGGTCGAGAGGGATCTCCACCCCAATCAGCCTCTGTGTAAGGAATTGGGGAACACGCCCCCTGCGGCGTGCTCCCTCCTTACCTGCCGCATCTCAGTTCCCGCTCTCTTTATAGAGCATGCACGCACCCGCGGTTCCCTACTCGTAGCACGGAGCCCGGCCACCCCCGGTCGCGTCACGCATTTTCTCACGCGTGGCGCGTACACGTGACGGCATGCGCCGCCCTCCAGCTGCGAGTCAACTTCACGCCCCCTTGTGGCGTATTCTCTACCCATGCCTAGTTTCTCTGATGTCTCTCTGAATGGCATGCGCCGTCCTCTAGCTGCGAGTCAAGATTCCCTGTTGATTCCCTGTATGGCGTGCGCCGCCCTCTAGCTGCAAGTCAAGATTCCCTGTTGATTCTCTGTGTGGCGGGCGCTGCCCTCTAGCTGCGAGCCTACCTTCCTATGCATCGCTGCCCCTAAGGCTCTTGGATCGCTCGGAGTTCGATCCTTAAGAGGGGGGTACTGTAACGATGCGCAGAACACGCCCCCTGCGGCGTGTTCCTTCCTTACCTGTTTACTTCTGATCGCCGCTCTCTAGCTGCGAGTCAAGATCCTGTGTCTTTAAGGATTCTGAAGCAAGCAACGCCATCTTGCTTTCTGGCAAACCCTGCCCTCTTGTTCCTGACAGGAAGTAAGCCTCTCTTTGACTTTCTCTCTGCTATTAGTCTTTTGCTACCAGCCCTGGTGCCTGCTAGTACTCATCGCATACTGCTCCTAACCTGGACCTCCTTGGGACCTTTACTTATCTCCTGTGGATTCCGGAAGACTGGGACAGTCACTCTTATACTACTGAGGTTAGTTTACCATCGGGTAGTGTAGGTACCTGCTTAGTAGGGTTCACCTTGACGTGGTAGCAGGCTTATAATTCCTTGGCCAATGGATTAGACTAAGAACCCTTATGTTATGTTTAGTTTCGCTGCACCTTGCTGTTTCTGGCACTATGCCTTTAAGAAGTCTAGACGTTCTCCAAGAAGCAATCCTTCTCTGGATGTTACCTTGTGCTCTGGACTCCATGCCCATGTTCCATGTTCCTGGTTTCTGTTTCCAGACTCCCGTGCTGAAGCGTTGGCTCCCAGCAACCCCCGCGTTGGTGCCTGAGAACGCGCGCACTCCCGCTCTGCTGTCAGAGCATGCGCGCACATGCAGCTGGATCACTCGTGTCTCTGAGTAGGCACCGCACCTCCGACGTGTCGCGCATTCTCATGCGCGCGGCGCGGTCACGTGACTACGTGCGCCGATCCCCAGCTGCGCGGCAACTTACTCCCTTCGTATCCCCTGCGGCCTCCCCACCTCGCTAACGGGTCCTTCCCCTTTTCCCTGCGCTTGTGAGGAGAGCACAAGCGTGACACTCTGCAGCCACTCTTTAATTTCTGCCCAAATCGGAGCCACCTTTGTGCAGGACCACATCATGTGGTGCAGGTCCACTCTTTCTATACACTGCTTGGGGCAGAGCGGAGAATAGCCTCTGACAAATTTAGATAGTTTAGTTGGGGTGTAGTACCAGCGCATCAGGACCTTATATGCATTCTCCTTTAACTTGGTACAGATAGAGCTTTTAGCTGCTGCCTGCAGGATCTTATCCCAGTCCTCATCCTCTAGAGTCTCCCCCAAGTCCGCTTCCCATTGTCTCATGTAGTAAGTCTGGGATCGTCCTCTGTCCCAGAGCAGATCACTTCCCTGTACATTCTAGAGCCAGGGTGGGCAACCCTGTCGCCATTCGCCACTTGTGGCGAATTGGCAGTGAAACTGTGGCGAATAGAGCCTCCGGGACACCCTGTACAGCCCTCCTCCGCAGGGACAGGAGAAGCAGCACAGAGAGGAAGCTCTCTCTTCCTCCCCTCCCTCCTCCTCCTCCTCCCCTCCCTCCTCCTCCTCCTCCCCTCCCTCCTCCTCCTCCCCTCCCTCCTCCGCCTCCGCTCCCTCCTCCTCCTCCCCTCCCTCCTCCTCCTCCCCTCCCTCCTCCCCCTCCCCTCCCTCCTCCTCCTCCCCTCCCTCCTCCTCCCCTCCCTCCTCCTCCTCCCCTCCCTCCTTACTGCAACGGCAGCCACAGGAACCGGAGCAGCAGCAGCAGCAGCAGCAGCACTAGAAGCACAGAGAGGAAGCTCTCTCTCCCCCCCCCTCTCCCCCCTGCTTCTTACTGCATGGGCAGCCACAGGGGGAGAAGCTGCAGCAGCACAGAGAGGAAGCTCTCCAGCCTCACTCCGGTGCTTGCTCCTCAGCTATGCAGGGAGGGAGAAGCCAGACGGCTCCAGCCACTGTCAGGGGGTTGAAAGTAACTTCGGCAGCACTGATTCCCTCCACCATGAGCCATAGATCCAGGGAGCAGCCCCCAGCACAGCCTCTTTAAACCCCCACAGCCTGCATAAGCACCCACCACCCGGCTTAGGATACCCCCCCCATGCCCTCTCCTGCTGCCCAGATCCCTGCTCATGCTGCCTTCATGCTCCCAGACCAACCCCTCTAAGGCTGCCCAGATCTCTTTCCCCCCCAGGCTGCCCAGATCTCTCTCTTCCCCCCCAGGCTGCCCAGCTCTCTCTCCCCCCCCCCCCCCCAGATCTTTCTTTCCCCCCCCCCCCACAGGCTGCCCAAATCTCTCTTTCCCCCCCTCCCCCAGGCTGCCCAGATCTCTCTCTCCCCCCCCCCCCACAGGCTGCCCAGATCTCTCTCCCCCCCACAGGCTGCCCAGATCTCTCTCCCCCCAGGCTGCCCAGATCTCTCTCTCCCCCCCACGCTGCCTAGCTCTCTCTCCCCCCCAGATCTTTCTTCCCCCCCCCCCAGGCTGCCCAGATCTCTCTCTCCCCCCCACAGGCTGCCCAGATCTCTCTCCCCCCCCCAGGCTGCTCAGATCTCTCTCCCCCCCCCAGGCTGCTCAGATCTCTCTCCCCCCCAGGCTGCTCAGATCTCTCTCCCCCCCAGGCTGCTCAGATCTCTCTCCCCCCCCAGGCTGCTCAGATCTCTCTCCCCCCCCCCCCCAGGCTGCTCAGATCTCTCTTCCCCCCCCCCTCCCCCCAGGCTGCCCAGATCTCTCTCCCCTCATGCTGCCCAGACCACCCCCCCCCCCCACACCAAGCCTGCCCACACCGGCACTCACCCTGCCCCCTACTACTGCTGTGGAATTACCCCCTCCTGCCGCCTCAGTTCCCCTGCCCTACACACCCTCTTATGCACCCTATGCATAGGACTGGGGGAGGGGGGTGCTTGATGATGAGGGGGACTGCTGAAAGGGACTGGGGAGATCAAGGTTGCTGGGGGGAGATGATGATGGGGGGTTAAATGAGATGGTGATGAGGGGGGGTTAAATGAGATGATGATGATGAGGGTGAGGTGATGATGATGAGGGTAGTGGTGGTGGCGTGAGAGGAGGATGAAGAGGGGGTGAGTGGAGGAGCTGGATAAGGGGGGTGAGAGGTTGAGTGGGGTGAGGATGAGGGGGGTTGTGGTCAGAGAATATATAAACTTGTTCAAACAAACAGTGTGTGTTTAAAATTTTCGCATGCGCAACATAATACCTGCATTTTTACATGGTGTGGCTATTTTCACTTCTAATTCGCCACACCTGTGGCTACATTGAAAAATAGGTTGCCCACCCCTGTTCTAGAGGTTAGTCCCCTGGTGTCCGTTCCTCTTGAACACAGCTGCTCAAAATTTGTTCTCTGGGGCCGAATAGGGGCCTTGTTATAGAAAGCCCTGATCTGTAGGTATCTAAAGAATTCAGCGTTAGGAATATTTTTTTCCTCTTTGATATGAGCAAAGGTTTTGACTACCTTACTGCCTTGCAGATCATTTAGTCGGAGATACCCTGCTTGAATCCATTTTGAGAAATTAGAGCTATCAAGGCCTGGAGCGAAGTCCGGGTTACCCCATATGGGGGTCATCAAGGAGTTTTGCGTTGTAAGAGAACTTCTAAATTTGGTGGCCTCCCAGACATTCAAGGAATTCAGCATGGCCTGCAAAGGTGTTCGCATTCTAGACCGGCTAATCTTGGGCAGCCAGATCAGATTTCGCAGTTCTACGGGTGCACAGCACTCTCTCTCTAGCGCCACCCATATCCGGAGAGTCGGGTCAGCGTGCCACTGTAGAATCTGCGTTAATTGAGCTGCTTCATAGTAGACGAGCAAACACGGCACCCCCAGCCCTCCTCTCGAGGTCGGCCTCCTCAAGATATCTTTTCTAATTCTGGGGCCATTTTTATTACAGATAAACTTTGTTATTGCGGACTATAGCGAGAGGATCTCATCTTTTGGCAGGGGGATCGGGAGGGCCTGGAAAAGGTATAGCACCCGTGGAAGGAGATTCATTTTTACGCTATAAATTCTGCCTATCCAGGAGATGCCACACTCAGCCCATCTCCTGAGATCTTCCCTTAAAGTCTTAAATAACCTGGGATAATTTGCTTTATACAAGGCTTTGTAGTCCTTGGTTAAATATACCCCTAGGTATTTGATCGTGGAGGGCTGCCATTTAAAGTTAAAATTTAGTCCAATTAGTTTTTCCACTGGTTTAGGTACATTTAGATTGAGGGCTTCTGACTTGGCCTGATTCATTTTGAACCCTGAAATTTGGTTGAATTTCCCTAGAATTGAAAACACATTGGGCAGAGAGGTAAGAGGCTGAGATAATGTCAGGATCACATCATCTGCGTACAGTGCCACTTTGTGTGACTGCTCTTTTAATGTTATTCCTGTAATATCCGGGCTCATCTTCAGATGCGCCGCCAAGGGTTCTATACAGAGGGCGAACAACAAAGGGGACAATGGGCATCCCTGCCTAGTGCCACTGCGGATCTGGAATTGTTCCGATTTAAACCCCTGGTGTTGCACCCTTGCCGCTGGCCCCTCGTACAGTGCCATAATGGCTCCCAGTAGGCATCCCTCAAAGCCAAATGCCCCTAGCATCTCTCTCAGGTAGGGCCAGTCGATCATATCAAAGGCTTTTTCCGCATCCAAACTTAACACCATTGACGGAATGTTTTGCTTTTGAGCCAGATCAATCAAATCGATTATTCGTCTGGTGTTGTCTGCCTCTTGCCTTCCTCCTATGAACCCCACCTGATCTGGATGTATCAACCTGGGAAGAACGATACCCACTCTATTAGCTATAAGCTTAGAGAAAAATGTTATGTCCGTATTGATTAACGAGATGGGCCGGTAGCTCTTACAGTCTACCGGGTCCTTTCCAGGTTTATGGATCAGAGAGATCGACGCCTGAAGCATTTGTGCTGGGAACGAGGCCCCTTGTAAGACCGAATTAAATAGTTTCAGCAAATGCGGGGCTAGTATTTTCACATTTTTTGTAGTATAAGTTTGAGAAGCCATCTGGGCCGGGCGCCTTGGCTGGCTTAAGGGACTTTACAACTTACGTTAACTCTTCTAAAGAGAAGTCTTTCTGTAACGCTTGTTCGCCTTCTCAAAGAATCTACGTTTAGTCCAGCTCATCTCTTTTTCAACCTGGGAGGCCAGTCGTATATTTAACTGTCGTTTAGTATCTAACATTTGTTCCAGGGTAGATTCACTTTTGGAGCTTTTATGTTGTGCGGTGAGGGATACCAATTTCTCCCGCAGCTCTTTGACCTGGCTCTCTTGTTCCCTTTTGCGTCTAGCAGCTAGCCACATAAGAGATCCTCTGAGGGTAGCCTTATGGGCCTCCCACAATGTGGCAGGTGATGACACACTACCTTCGTTCTCCATAAAATACTCCTTGATCTTATCTGCGATCTCTATTTCCAATTTTGGGATTTTTAACAGCAACTCATTTAGTCTCCAGCCCGCTCCTGGTCTGTCTAGCAAATTTAGTGTGCACCGCAGCTCTATACAGTAGGTGCGTGGTCTGACCACGAAATGTAGTGTATTCCCGAGTGGGAGACCACTGGGACCAGTCTATTGGATACAAGGAAATAATCGATCCGGCTATAATGGTTATGGGGGTGGGAATAAAACATATAGTCCTTGGTTTGTGGATGTTTCTCCCTCCAGATGTCCACTAGCTGGCAGTCACGGAGTCCTTGGGTAATGTTTAGTAAGTCCTGTCTGAGGGGGGGGGGGTTAGGTGGTGTGCAGCGGTCTAACTTAGAGTTTAATGTCCTGTTCAGGTCCCCTGCCACAATCATCTGTCCCTTTGCTTCCTGCTACAACCGCCGAAAGAAAAGGGAAAAAAATTCTGCTGCCGGCTCACACGGGGCATATATTGAGACCAGTGTGAGGGACTGACCCTGTACTGACCCTACAAGTATAATGAATCTGCCCTCTGCGTCCACCACCCTCTTGTCTAGTTTGAACGGTATGCAATTATGGATAGCAATGGCCACCCCTCTCTTTTTTTCCCTTGCCGATGCTAGGTGTACCGTGCTAAAAATTTTGTCTAAGAATTTTGGGAAGCTAGCTTTGGAAAAGTGGGTCTCTTGGAGAAAGAGAATGTGAACTTTGTGTCTTTTGTAATCCTTAAAGGCCAATTTACGTTTTGCGGGGCTGTTAAACCCTTTAACATTGTGTGAAATGCACCTGATCTCTTTATTCATTGTGCTTGTCTCGAGGTGACTCTCTCTCGGTGCTCATCCAGTTTGTTATGGTCTTCTGCAGCGGTGCGCTGTTCGTGGCCCCAGCGTGTCCATTATTGCCTCTTCCTGCTTTGGTCGCCCTTGGGGAAGGAATGGAGGGTGTAGGATGGCGGGGTGTGACACATAAGGGAAGACCAGAAGGGAACACAAAGGGAAAAACAACATGTAAATACATGCACATCAAAAACATTATGTACTCTGCTCCAGGACCGCATCACCCTGTAGCAAAGTCCAGCGCCTTTGGGGTGTTGATTCCTGTGGCCTACAGACCACTACCCTCTTTCACCCCCCAAAGGACTTTGACAGGCTCCAGGGGGACCCTCCGCCCCTGACCCCATCTGCAGCGCAAGCCGACCCCGAGGTATGAAACTCCCTCACCACCCCATGCCCGCACTCTGTGTACCCCATTTAACTTTATGAACCCATAATCTGAACCTTGATTGCCCTAAATTGCCTGTTTAAGCTCTAGCCTGAGCTGCAACGGGACTCGAACTGCCCCGCTAGCGTGCCTCTCGAATAGCCGCTCTCTAACCCCGTCTCTCTACGCCTATGTGCTCCTATCTCCCCTGTCCTCCCGCCTCTCTGCAGGCTCCCTCCGTGTACCTACTCTCTCTTATCCGCTCCCCTCCTCAGTCGCTTCTCATCTTACTTTCTTCCTCTTTTTTCCCCTCCCAACACTTTCCTAATTAATGAACCCCATAACTTCTCCCCTTCCGGGTGGCCCGCTGTCCATCCCTAACCCCCCCTTTTTACCCCCCTGCCTTCCAACACCCCTTCTCCGCCCTTCTGCCCATGTTGCACTGTCCGGCGCCGAGTTGGGGTCTTGCGTTGGGATTGTTTTCTTCCGATGACGCTTGCTGGTGCGCCCCCACCTGCTGATGGTGTCGTCTGCCCCACTCAAGATGGCGTCGATCCGTACGGCTCCAGATGACGACTTTCCCTTTTCCGGCGGCCGCCGTTTTGGATTGTCTGTTGCCTCGTGCAGGTCGGAGCGCGCTCTCTCCTCCCACCTGGTTACCTCTTCCTGGTTCTGCGCTTCACGCTGGATCTCGAGGAGCGCCATTTCGCCCGCCATCTTCCTGCAACCTCCTGGGCCGGAATCAAAGGTAAGTTTTTCTCTTTTCTTTATCAGGAGCTGCCGCGAACTGTGCTGTTTAATGAGGGGTATTCGAGCCTCGTCCGGTGGCTTCCAGATTTCCCTTTCGACGGGGCATTATGGCTACTATGCCTTCTCGTTCCACACAGGCCGGCAACCTATCTTGGCACTTTAACTGGACATCTTTTAACTCTTAACTGTGAACTTTGCATGAGCCATTCTAGTGGCTGTTATCTTCTTTCATCGCTTGCTCCCCTTGGACTTTGGTGAGCCCGCTCCTCCGCTCCATTTAGGTTCCAGAGAATCTGCCTCGTCTGCTGCCCTTACTGGGGCACCCTTCAGGCCCAGTTTGGCTAGAAACTCCGGCCCCTCTGTAAGGTCTTTCATCGTGAGGGACCTCACATTCCGTGCCACCTGCAACCCAAACGGGAAGGTCCAACGGTACCTCACATTTTGCTCGCGTAACACTTTAGTGATCGGCAGCAGGCTGCGGCGCCTCATTAGGGTGACGGGGGACAAGTCTTGGAAGATAAGCATTTTATTTGTTTTGAATTCAACGAAAGGCAGTGCCCTAGTTTGGCGTAAAACCGCCTCCCTTGTAGTGTAGAAATGCAGCCGGATAATAATCTCACGCGGCTGTTCGCTCTGGACCGGCCAGGAGCGCAGGGCTCTATGGCAGCGATCCATAGCGAGCGCCTCCTTGCTACAATCCGGCAGCAGGGATTCCAGCAAGCAAGCGGTGTAGGCTTCGCAGTCTCCCACCTCCTCGAAGACCCCCCTTATTCTGATGTTGTTCCGCCTGTCGTGGTTCTCCGCATCTTCCTGCAGCTCCTTTAGTTCATCTATTTGTCTTTGTAAATCTTCTGTCTTCTTCTCTGTCTTTTTCCCTGCTCGGATGGTGAGATCCACTTTATTTTCCATGTCGTCTGTACTGCTCCCCAGCTTTACCACTTCTCAAGATTCTGCACTTTCTTTGGGGTGTTTTAACATTATCTTCCTCGAACGCGGGACGGAGCTAAACACTTATGCTTCTATACCCCGATCCATCGCGCATGCGCCTACCTGTTGGATCTTTATTATGTTGTTCATAGAAATGTCTGGACAAGTTACAGTATGCTGCAGAAAACCTTTCTGAATATAAAATATGTGTTCTGCAAAACAAAGCTTTAATTTCCTGGTTGTGCGCCCTATATATTATTTCTTACAAGGGCACTGTATAAGATAGACAATATTTGTAGAATCACAATGAATAAAATGTTTTATATTGTGTTTTATTCCTGTATGAGTTGAGGAAGGGTCTTTAGTATACTTTGGACCATGCATATCTAATTTGCACATTTTGCACTCTAGGCATTTATAAAAGCCTTTGGTATCTAGAAATGTGCCTGAGGAGGTAATTTTATGTGTGGATTTTATACAACTGGGTGCAACATGTGTTTTAATAGTATCTGCTTTGGTGAAAAGTATTTTTGGTATTTGAGGGAGATGTGCCTGAAGAATTGGATCTTTCAAAACTAAAGGCCAATGTTTTTTTTATAACTTTTTTAATTTGAGATGATAAGGGATTGTATTGTGTAATGAAAGGCACGTTAGCTTTACCTTCCATATTGTCAGCACTATTGACTTTATTTGTGTTGTATTTTATAAGATCTTTCCTATCTATTTTCTGAATTTTAGAATACGCTTGTTTTAGGGTGCTTTCTTTATCATTTTTAGATCTAAATTTTTGAAGCATATTTTCTGCTTGTTGTTCATACTGTATACGCTGTTGTTGCTACAGTTGCGCTTCACCCTTCTTAGTTCCCCTTGGGGGATATTTTCAAGCCAGGTGTTTAGATGGTTGCTGTCAGCCTCAATGTAATTTAGGCAACTTACTGGTTTTTGGTAAGTTTTCGTACAGATCTTATTATTCTCTATATAAATCATTAAGTCAAGAAACTCAATACTATTAGTGCTAAACTTTGAAGTGAAATGTAAATTATAATTATTGTGATTAATATAATTAATAAATGTGGTTAGTGTATTAGAATCCCCTTTCCAAATAAAGAAAATATCATCTACAAAACGTGTCCAGAGCACTAGGTTTGCACCAAACTCATCCTGAGACCAGATGTTTTGTGCCTCCCATAATCCCATAAAGAGATTATCATATCTTGGTGCAAACCTAGTGCCCATTGCAGTACCTTTTAATCTGCAAAAATAATTCCTCATTAAACCAAAAAAAATTATGCGTAAATATGAAATGAATAAGTGTAATAATAAAATCAATATGTGCTTCCGTATATAAACCCTCTATTCATATATTAACTCTATATAGTTAATTTAACTGTCTTTGCGCCTTATGTTTCTCTCTCTCTCTCTCTCTCTCTCTATATATATATATATATATATCTATATCTATATCTATATCTATATATATATAGTTAACCCATATTGCTACTTTACGTTAATAGGACTTTTTATTGCAGTTTGTTCGCACTTTAATGAATTACCCCCCTATATACAGTATATTTTTCACATATCCCAAACATACTTGCTATAATTTGTAGTAAATCTAAGATCCTGTGATCCCTTTTGATTACTTTATTTTATTGTTTTTCTGCTCTAGTCTAATATCATGTTTTGATCACCTTTTTGAGTGAATCTTGTGTGTCAGTATAGAGTGATTTACAAGAAGCTTTATGCAAAACATCCGTATAATAGACCCTATCCAAAAAGGAAAAAAAACAATACTTTTAAAAGAACTAAGATCAAGTGGAACAGTCTTAGAGATTGTTTTATATGAGTAATATGTTTTTAAAATACTGGATAACAGCAGAATAATCTATCCAATATACAGACACAAACATTCTTTATTATGGTGATAAAAATTAGAGAATAATTATGTGAATTTGAAATCTACCTCTATTTCATACAAAAATGCCAAGGAAGTAGTAAATCACCATGCCAAACCATAATTAAATCATTAATATTCCTATCTTTAAACACATTAGAGTCCTCCCCACCAACATTTGAAAAGGCTAGCAAAGGAAATGGTCAAACCTAGTGCCAATCGCAGTTGCATGAGTTGATAGGGGGGGGGGAGAAATGTAACACACTAACTGTGTTGTAACAATAAATCATATTTGGACTTACATTTGTCCAAAAAAAGAAGGCAAAGGGCACCAACAGCAAAAATGATCTTGTCAATATTCCCCGTGAACTATAACATTTTAATAGCTCAAGTATAGTACTCCTATTGCAGCTTGTAATAGTCTGCAACTCTCATAAACTAAAATCTACACTCTGTTTAATTGCCTTGTTGCCCCTACATAGAAATAGGCATACAAATTAAGAAATGTGTTATAGTTCTGCCGATATTACAGGGCCCATTAATGTGCAAGAAAATCAGATCAAAGAAAGCACATACATTGAAGTACTTTTAAAAATACACAACTTCCTTTCTTTTCAGTCATCATTAGAACTGCTGAAACAAGCATTGATCATTCAAGTTTTATCCCATCGACTTCTAGGGAGAAAATGGCAGCCATTTTAATTTCAGTCATCTATGATTTTTTTTCATGAAAACGAAAAGAAAATGACCAATTCAAATTCAAAAGGAACTCTGTTAAATGTCTACATTAACAAAAACAAAGTAACTGGAACTACATCTTTAAAAAATAATTGTATATGTAAAAATATTGCTACTACTAAAAGAGCTAATCTGTGTGTAGTTTTCAAGACAACAATAGTACCGTGTGTTTGTGGTGCCAGTTTTCGCTAAAGTAGAATAGGTAAGCCAGTGTCGATGTTATAAAGAGAGAGAGAAACTACTTTTAACATCACTGGCTAACCTGTTCTACTTTAGTAGAACATACTGTACACATTTCCATGGCAGAATTATCAATCTCTTGATTAAACACACACTCTAAATATAGTTTAAAATCCCATGCAAGTCTTTATTGAACAGAGAGAATACCAATGCATTATTTCTGATTAATACTTTTATCAACAATTAATATTGAAAAGTAAAAAAAAACTAATTTAAGTTTTTGAATATCAAAATTCTTGATTATTCAATGAAATAGAATATATATCCATATTCAGTTGCAATATTTCAATCCTTTCTGAAACCTGATCTCAGAGCCGGCGATGCTGCTCCCCCCACCTCCTTAAAACATCATGCAAATAAAGCACACACACAAAGGTCTGGAGGTACAATGGCCGCAGCTTTTATTAAAATACAGCAAAAGGGGAGGTGCTAACCCTGCCAGAGTGCTCCACCCAAAGGTAAGGCAGCAATGACTCTTAAATCATGGCCCGCTAGCCAGGGCCGTTCAAAGTCCCAGCCGCTCAGCTGACCTAACGTCAGTCACAAGATGGGACACAGGTTCTCAAAGCACATTGAGCCCTGCCCACTCACCTCTCATGCCACCACCAGGAATTACTGTAACTGAACCCCATCTGGCAAGGTTACCCTGCCCTTACCCCCCCAACCAGGCACCACGACAGAGGCAATATAACCCCAACAGTCACCTCAAATATATATATTCAATGCAAGTATAACACACACATAACAGAATTTATCCAAAAGGGGAGGGAAAATACAATGAGGGTTTGAAATGATCTCCCACCTCTCAATGCCCACCTATATCCCCTCCCAACCTCCAGGGCATCACCGATGACCAAGAGGAGGGAGGGGGAAGGAGGGAGCCTTGCAGTCAAGCCACACTTCACACAGAGCTCAGTGCTTTCTTGACCTGAGAGCCTGCGATGTTGCTCGCCCACTTCCCCCAAAACATCCCGCAAATAAATCACACATGCACAAAGGTCTGGAGGTACACGTCCGCTGTGAGATGGGCCCTAGGTACTCAAAGCACAATGAGCTCTGCCCACTCACCCACTATGCCACCACCAGGTATTACAGTAACTGAGCCCTGTCTGGCAAGGCTACCCTGTACATAGCCCCATTGGTGGCAGCTGCTTGAGGGGTATTTAACGTCTTAAGCCCCAGTCCACCAGACCCGCTGAAACCTTCCAAACCCAATCTGAAGGAACATTAACCGAGTCAAACTGTGCAATAATCACCCGCACAAAAGGGTCTACGTTAGCGCCAAGGGGACTGCAGAAGCATGTCTAGGCATCCTTAACTTAAAGCTAGGCACCACACCAGCTGCTAAGTTAACTCATTGTCAGCTGTGAGATGGGCCCCAGGCACTCAAAACACAATAAGCTCTGCCAGCTTGAGCCAACATCAGAACTCCTCCCAGTTTTAGTTGGGATACCTGTAGGGGTGGAAGGAGCGAACACTTACCCCGCCACCCCTTGAAGTGGCCGCAGCCCTGATGCTGCATCCAGCCCAACAGGGCAAGTATTGTCTCCCACCAGCAAAAATGGTGCCCCTTCCTAAGCTGCTGGAAAGAGCCACAGGAGTGGGTACTGACCATGGAACTCCTGGTCATACATTCCTCCATTTGTCTATAGGAGATGAAAGATGATGTGACATCTGTCTTGGGAAAAGTGTTTCAATTAACCTTGTACAAGCCATTTACATCCATACCTCAACTATGCTTAACAGCATGCGCAGTTCCCTTTAAATTATTGCATAGTGCCTGACCGGTCAGGAGCACTGGATTAAATATTTGTGGGGAACTGACCCATCCCCTCGGGTAACTGATCAGGCCCCAGTTCAACCCATTTTGTTTCCTTCTAATTTGTTTTACGCCTATGAGACAATAATAGACCCCCTCCCAGCCTCCTTGAACGTAGATTAGAGATCCCAAATTATCCTGCCTCTGTCGGTATATTACCTCAGTCATTCCCACAACCTATCTGGCCACCTAAGAAGCTCCCAGGGTCTTAACCCTGCATCATTCGCCTTGGAGCTATTTCCGTGGAAAGGAGGGGAAACCGATAGGCTAGGCCTATCAGGGAAAGGGTCTGAAATTGCCACCATATGCCCCGGGTGCCTTCACTCCACCCCCTGATGTGCTGACCAGTGACACACTCCGCCTCCAGGTCCAGACAGTATCTACTGTAGGCCTGGAGTGCCTCTGCGCGCACTGCAATGGCTTCCTGCTCCCCAAGGAGGAGACCATCAGAAGAGAGCACCACCAACAAGGGCAGGTGGTCCCATTGAACTCACCCCCACAACTTGACTGATTATATAATGCAGGGGGTGAGGGAGGAAGGAATGTTAAGGGAGGGGGCAGCAGGAGGCCTAATGGCCAGGGCTCTCCGCTTACCCTTGTAGAACCCCTGGTAAGTCACTCGCTGCTCATCCTAGAGGGCTATGGGGGAGCCTCACTTCTGCCCCCCTCTCTGCCCAAAAAGCAGGGCAGCTGCAGCCTACCTCCATACCGGTAACAGTCCTCAGCCTGGAGCTGCTAGCAGAGCTCCTGCACCCGGGACAAACAATGCAAAAACAGTGAGGGGTACGGAATCATTTTCCAACTTTCACTGCCTGCCTATATCCCCTACAACCCTCCAGGGCATCACCAGTGACCAAGAGGGGCGAGGGGGTGCCTGGGCCTTGCGGTCATGCTGCACTTCACATAGGGCTCAGTGCTTTCTTTTCTCTCTCTAATCCTATATCACTCTTTTATATCAACTCTATACTCTATTCAGTCACTTATTATAGCTATATATACCTAGAATACACAAAAAACACAATTCTGTAAAAAAATTCTCTCAGCAATATTAACATTAATTGCTGTTCATAGCCATCAATTCCTCTTCTATTCACAATCAATAAAAGTATGAGTTTCCTTACAGTATATATCACTCCTTCCTTTTTTTTCTCTTACTTTTAGATTGTATTATTCTTTTTTCACAATATTGATATGATCCATTCTTCAGCTATAACGCTATATAGACTCTATAACTCTATCTTCAATTTTGACTATTGTATCAGCAGCTTTCTACTTTGAAATGTAGCTGCTAAAATCAAATAATTCTCTATGCATTCTCTTTGCTACCTTCACATTAAATCCTCTACTAATGGCAAACATTTATTTCTGTCTTTCAAGGCTCAGGGCCGCTGAGAGGGTTCCTGGGTTCAAGATTCCATTATAGAGCTAGGCCCAGTCAAAGGTTGTTGTTGTGGGTGGGGGGGGCATGGTGTGTAGGTACGGGCACGGGTTGATTAGCATGGAGAAAGGATGGTGGAGGCCGCATTACGTACCAGGATCAGGGGTTGGTGCGGACAAGGTTGCATAGTGAGGACTGAGAGGTAGTGTGTGGCGGTGGAAGGGTTAACCAGGCCAATAATAAAGGTATTATGCCCGGCTGGTTAACCCTAAACCTTGTTGGGACAGAAGGGGTTAAAATGTATTGCCAATATTACACCATGTTTTCCCCTACACTACCTTTATTGTCTCTGTTTTGCAGCTTAGCATCTATCTGCAGTTAAATGAATGAATGAGAAATGTGCTAACTGTATTTGCGACACAAGGGGGAGCTTCTAGCGCTGTGCCAAGCGCTAAATTGAAGAAGTGTGCCTGCGTGTAAGTAGCTGTATTAAAGATCGGTATCAGTTTCCGGACCACAGGCGTTGAAGCTGCAAAGTCAATTGAATAAGTGGTCTGTGGTTTAGCTGAAGTGCATTCTTGATACATAGTATCCTGCCGTCTCATTATCCACTTGAGCTGAATTGGTGGCGCGCGTCTGCGGTTACCGATCAAAGACAGGACGGATACATTGTAAGCCGGCTTGTAGCCCAGTCCGATTATAGGTCAAACCGCAACCCACATCAGAGTGCCCCTTAAATTAAGTGGATAACTTGCGTTAGGAAAGAGCTAGCACTCTATTTTTTGGAGTGCAGCTAGGTAAAAAGAAACCATAACCATACATATAAGTTTTATAAGTGTTACATATGCAGAACATATATATATATGTATATATATATAATATATAGTGTATTGCAATGGTGTTTTAAAACATCGTAACCAAGGATCGTGCCCCTCTTCCAGAATTCGTTTGAGCTAAGAATTCCTGAACGAATCCTGTAAGGACTTACGAAATCTTTCCTTTCGGCGGAGATATAGGGCTGGCAAGTTGCGCCCCTAGCCAAGGACTGTCGCAAGGCTCACATCGTGCACCCACTTGCAGGGGTTTCCAGAGACTTTGTTTCGTTCCGTGGACATTTTATTTTGTTTCCCCATCCCAGTAAGTGTTGATTGACTGTAATGGTGAAGTATTGGGTGTTTGTCTTAAAAGGAAATAAATTACAATTTATTTTACCCATCTTGTGCCCAGTCCTGAATCCCGGTATTAATTTGTTGGTAAAACATGGTCTACCGTGACTGTGTGGAGCAGGATTAAATGCAGAGCCACCACAAGCTTGTTCAGCAGTGACTAGCCAGCTGCCACAAATTTGGGCCCAGGTATCATTTGGCCTATAGCGTGTGATATGCCAGGCTCTTTCTTATGCCTACATCTCTGCCCAGATTGAGGGTGCTCACTACTTTCAGAACATTCTTTACAACATCTGCCAAGATGTCTCTTGGCATCTTCAAAGCCTGAAGCCTCACGTTTTTGAATTAATATTTTCAATAATTTATCTAAACTCAAACAATAAATATTCCAAGGTACTTGCGTGCATCTCTGCTTTGTCCAATGCACTTTGATAGGCTCTAATAGCTCTGCAAGTCCCTGTACATATCACTTAAATTGATTTTGAGGCATGCAGTCCAAGCAGGGGGGGACTGCCCAGGGCGGAATTTGCTCCCCTGACCGGGCAGAAAAAAAAAGTGGGCTGGTGTAGTGGAGGAGAAAATCTGGGTGCGCCCACATTCTGGCCAGCAGGTGGCACATCAGTGCATAGTATGCATGATTGTGTGTGTGTGTGTGTGTGTGTGTGTGTGTGTGTGTGTGTGTGTGTGTGTGTGTGTGTGTGTGTGTATATTTGATGCAAGGTTGTGTCTGTTTGTATATATACATACATAACAAAACCTGTTGTCAGAAGGTACCCACAAGGTGGGACGACAGCAGAAGGGTCCCAATTGCAAGCAGAGGGGCTAGGATCACCAACCTTATATAGGAATATAAAGAGAAAAAGGAATGCGCAGTACTCGCCTAAAGATAAATCAGAATTTATTTATACCATATGGAAAAAATGGGTGACGTTTCAGACCAAATTATTCTTCCTGAGGAGCTTGACAAAGGACTTATTTGGTCCAAAACGTTGACCATTTTTTCCATGTTATCTGCCATATGTTACAAATAAATTCAATTATTGATTCTTTTTAGGCGAGTGCAACAAATTCCTTTTCTCTCACACGATTTTAGAGACACACACACACACACACACACACACACACACACACACACACACACACACACACACACACACACACACACACACACACACCTTGCATCATATATAGAGACACACACAGAATGTTGAGAGATATATATCTCAAGGTTCTGTGAGTCTCTATATATGATGCAAGATTGTGTGTATAGATGTATGTATGAATGAATGAAACAGGGGAGATACCCGCTGAACCTGTAGAACGAGCAGGTGCACTAGGGAGGGGAATTACAAAGAACAAAACCTGTTGTCAGAAGGTACACACCAGATGGGATGACAGCAGAAGGGTCCCAATTGCATGCACTCATTGCTAGTTTGAGATTAAAATTGTGGGATGGCTGGTCCCTTGTGAAATGCGGCACAACCAATAATGACACACTACATATAGGCAGAGGATGAGACATGCACTCAATATCAATGGTAATAGAGGTGGAGTACTTAGCTGCCGGTGCGCTGGTCCTGGGGAGCTCCTGTAGTCCCAAATGTTCCAGTACAAAGAAGAAGAAGCAGGCACACGGTCTTACTCAAAAGGAGGTTTAATATGCCATAAAGTGCAACGTTTCGGCAGTCAAATACTGCCTTTCTCAAGGTGAACTACATATAGGTCCATAGTGGAGGGGACAGATGGTCCCAAGTACTGAAAAATGTAATTGTTGATAATATAATTAAAGCAATTTATTGATACAATTTAAATTATGGGAACCACATATAAACAGACAAAGTCAGACAACTTACAGGCCATAAATTGTGGCCAAAATAGCTTGCAAGATAGCCCAAAAATTGCTGTGAGTGGGACCAGTGTGTGAGTATCCAGTGGGGACAGAATCGTATTACATAAGTATCCCTAGATACATAACCCTACACCAGACGGCTGGACCCTTGTGAAACGTGGCACAACCAATAATCACACACTATATATAGGTCCACAGTGGAGGGGAAAGATGGTCCCAAGTGATGAAAAATTGAATTGTTGGTAATACATTAAAAGCAATTTATTGATACAATTAAAATGATGGGGACTACATATAAACAGACAAAGTCAGACACAACTCACAGGCATCAACAGCAGATATACTGTGTGTGGCCAGGTCTCCCTCTGGGGGTTCCCCCTTACCTCCGGTAGCTAAGCAGGGTTGTGGGGACATTCAGCGAGTAGCAGGCGCATCCGCCAAGTGCCAGGAGGTGCAGTGATTGTTCGGCAGACGGGAGGGCGACCGGGTCACCTGCGGCTCTCTTTGCAGGGTGCCGCCATCTTAGAAATTGCTGCGCAGGGGAGTTGCTAATGCGCAGTAGCACGACTGGAGCGGCAGCCAATAGAGAAGGACTCTGCAGGAGACTACAACACCCAGATGTCAGTGGGGCTGCATGACACATGGCCCAGTACAGCCAATAGGGCTGCAGCATCTCCTGTGTCCCAAGATACATACATACATTTCGCGCCCTGAAGAGCACGCCAGTCGGAGCTGGGAGAAGATCAGGGTAGGTGGTATGCTCAGTGTGTGTCTGGCACCTGCACTAGGCCAGAGACATCCCTGTTAGACCCCGACTCCCCTCAGCTTGTGGTTGTTCCAAGGACAGGCCCTTAGATAGACACACTGCCCCTGTAGTACCAGAGTGAGGGACACAGAAAGGATGCGGCTGCGCCCTGCGTCAGGTGGTCCAGGACCAGGTCACTGTAATGCTTGCACTGCCCACAAGCAAGACAGGACCCCGGTACTGAGGTGGGAAACTAGTAAACCATGCACCCACCGCAGTGAAAGCGTGCCTGGCAGGCGAATTGTCAAACTTAGCCGGGTTTGGGTTGGAGAGAGTGGGTTAGTGGATACTTGCCAAGGTCTTGGAATGGAGAGTTCAGAAAAGTCAAGTCCGTTAGCCGTGGTCTGTGGTTGGAGAGGTCAAAATTGTGGAAGTCTGTATAGCCATGGTCTGGGGTTGGAGAGGTTAGAATTGTGGTGGTCCGTATAGCCATGGTCTGGGTTGGAGATCTGCAGAGACGAGGGTAAGCCAGGGTCAGTATCCAGAGGGGTTACAAAGTAAAGCCGGGTTAGTACACGAAAGGTTAACTGCAAGAGAACACAAGACAGGGAGCAAGGCACAACGGACGCATGAGCTCACGGCTACAACAAGTTATGCTCAGCGATGTGTGAAAGGAACTGCAGGGTATTTAGCAGGAACAGGAACCAGTAGCAAGGGAGGCGGAGCAAAGGCATGGCCTCTGCGGAAGCACGGCACGGCCTCTGCGGAGGCAAGGATTGGCTGCAGGAGACAAGTCGGCTAAACGAGTATTTGCCACGCAGCTGGGGAGCGGTGCACGTCGCGCGTGGGAGAAGCGTGGCGCGTCCGAGGGGGCGGAGCTAAGCTCCGTGGCACACTATCGGAGCTGTGCATGCTCTGTAAGTAGAGCGGGGGGTGAGCGCATGCGCTGGTGCCAGAGCGGAGGTCTGAGATAAGACAGGTAAGGAAGGAACGCATCGCAAAGGACGTGTTCCCGATTCCTTACCGTACCACCCCCCTTTAGGATCGGCCTCAGGACGATTCCTATAAGGCTTGTGCGGGAACCTGGCGTGGAATCGCTTTAACAAGCCGGGAGCATGGATCTGACTAAGAGGTATCCATAGCCTTTCCAGTGTACAAGGAATTGGACACCTCCTCTGGAGTATCTGGAATCGATTTATGGATTCAATTTCAAATTCTTGACCGTGTACGATGACAGGTAGAGGTTTAGGTGCGATGTCAGGAAACTGAGAACTTCGAACCACAGGTTTTAACAAAGAGACGTGGTAGACTGCCGGGATTCTCATAAATTGAGGCAGCTGTAAGCGGTACGCCACAGGATTGACCTGTTTGAGAACAGTGAATGGTCCCAGGAATCTTGGAGCCAGTTTCAGTGTAGGTGCCTTCAATCTTATGTTCTTAGAAGTAAGCCACACTTTGTCTCCTGGCCTAAATTTGGGTGCCTCACGGCGATGGCGATCCGCCTGTGTCTTTTGTTGGCGTACTGCCTCCTGCAGAGTCCTTTGAATCCTCTTCCAAGAATCTTGGAGCGAGTTCACTCTGTAATCTGCTGCTGGAATTCTGGAAGGGTTGGAAGAGATGGGAAGGCGCGCTGGATGAAACCCGTAATTTGTAAAAAAAAAATTAAAAAGGTGACTCTTGAGTAGACTCATTTCTGAGTGAGTTATGAGCGAATTCGGCCTATGGGAGTAATTCCACCCAGTTATCCTGTGCATCCGAAATAAAGCATCGCTGGTATTGCTCTAGTGACTGGTTTGTCCGTTGGTTTGGGGATGATACCCAGAAGAAAAAAGAAGCGATATCTCCAACCTTTGAGCGAAGGCACGCCAAAATTTCGATATGAACTGTGACCCCCGATCGGACACTATAGAGAGTGGGACTCAACAATAAAGTCCATTGAGAGGTGGGTCCAAGGTCAGTCCGGAATAGGGAAGAGACTAAGCAGACCAGGCGGCTTGTTGCGAGCGGACTTATTTCGAGCACAGATGGAACAGGAGTTGAGGAATTCCTTGATATCCTTAGACATATTAGGCTACCAAAAAGTGCGTCTGATCAAATCGGAAGTCCTCTTTGTGCCCGGGTGATCGGCCGACTTAAAGGAATGACCCCACTCAAGGATTTTCTGGGAGTTTTTGAGGTGCAGCATACAAACAACCCTCAGGCACTTCCATACCCTCGGGAATGAGCATCTGAGTCTCCAAGATCTTGTCCAGCACATCAAAAGAGTTAGCCGAAATGACATATTTGGCGGGAAGTATGGTCTCAGGAATGTCTTCGGATTTGTCTTCACTGACGAATTGACGGGATAAGGCGTCAGCCTTTAGATTCTTAGTACCAGGAATGTAGGAAATTATATAGTTGGATCTGGAAAAGAACAATGCCCAGCGAGCCTGACGGGGGCCGAGGCGACGGGCACCCTCGATATATAATAAATTCTTATGGTCCGTAAGAATTGATATAGGATTTTCAGTACCCTCCAGGAGGTGTCTCCACTCTTGCAGAGCACGTTTGATGGCCAAGAGTTCCCTGTTGCCAACATCGTAGTTTTGTTCTGCGGGGGAGAATTTTTTTTGAGAAGAACCCGCAAGGGTGTAGCTTATCCTGAGGGGACTGTCTCTGTGAGAGTACGGCTCCTGCTCCAATAACCGAGGCATCTACTTCCAACGTGAAAGGAAGTTTAGGATGGCGTAAGATAGGAGCAGAGACGAACGCTTTCTTAAGGGTTTCAAAGGCCTGGCATGCCTCAGGAGACGAGGAGGAAGTGTCCGCTTCTTTCTTCGTCAGGGTAGTAATGGGTTTTATAAATGTCACGTTCTAATATAAAGCTGCCCTAGTGTCTATATATCTTCACTACCCTCAGTAAAGACATATATATTGACTCTGCTACATATGCCGATTTCTATATGAGTGATGTCATTTTGCGAGAGGTCATATACACGTTATTATAGCCGTGCTCCTGAATAGATGGTATACCGTTATACCACTGCATGGTACATTAATAAAAGATCGTACCGATTTTCACATCAGGGCTGTTAGTTTGCGAGTGGTCACGAACACGTGACTACAGTCGCGCTTTTGTAAACAGACGGTCACCGCCACATGTCGGCACGATATAATCATATATCAGGGATACAATATTGCCATAACGTTTAAGCACTATATACCTGCAGTAAGACTCCTACATTGATTTCGCCGATTTTGACAACAGTGGTGGTATCTCGCGAGCGTTACTAACACGTGACCACGGTTGCGCTTCCTCACAGATGGTATATCACCACCGTACGATATAATTATAAACCGAACACACTATGATTGCTTGGATCAACCAGGATAACATAGATACAAGCCAGTGTTTTCATTAGCACTGGTTGTTGGTTCGAAGCTACGGCACGGTTTGGGTGACCATTACCCCTACAGTCACGCTCTCTCATAGAGGATACTACGCCAAAAAATATATGAGGAAAAAATAATGATATATACAAACTATGATTGTTTGATTCATTATTACAGCACAGGCACAAACACAGATTTTGTCTCTATGGTATAGTAACTAACTATACATTACTACATGAGCACCTAACACCAGCTGCAGTACAACTTGGTACTATTGAATGACATAGTCTCCAACTATATGATCTCATAGTGACACCCTTGCCAATGAAAATATATCTTCTACGCTACTCTACATCACATATCTGCAATTAACAATATGTAAAGTGATGTTTCAGGTAGCACTAAATTTAGACACACCCAAGTGTATTAGTACCTATGACAACAGACAGGAGGAATAAACAATCATCACCTACAGTTCAGTATACAGTGTGATCCTTTATGAATACACTCATCCAGTTATATGTGGAATTGGTACAAGTGTCAGAATACAGACACTACATTTGAACAGTACACTGGAACTGAACCAATAAGATTTCTATACACTTCAAGAAGGCACATCCCAATGTTAATGTTCATGGGATAAGCTCCTGATAGTTCACTACCACTTGTTCACTAATACTTAGTATAAGATATAGCAGTCATATGTTTTTACATCAAGCCATTATTCCTGATTTATTTCCTCTTAATAAAATATGATGTGCATAAAGGTATATTAATACTTAATCTATAGATACCCTTTAAGAGGATAATTGGCAATGGTGTAATACAAAAGCTTCACCACTGAATACTACTTCTTGTCTCACTGAGAGGCCTGACATTTTAGACACACAAACAGCTTCAGGGTTTTTAGGAATTTTTAACGATTTAATTAATCAAATAAAATATATATATGTTGTATGTCAAGTGCACTTATAGACCAGGATCTAATATCACTCAGGTCTGCAGTGTGTCCTAGTGGGGATCTTTCTGTGTGTCTCTTACACAAATATCCCTTTTGTCGATGTATTTATCCCTGGCAGCACGTGACCTAAATCATTTATTGATATAGAGTTTAGAGCGAGGTTTCGCTAATCCTTCATAGTAATGTGAGCCAGTGTGGCGGAAAAATTACAGATACATTTACGATAATAATTGGCGACGCCAAGAAACTGCTGAATCGCCTTAAGCGAAGTGGATTGGGGCCAATCTACCACTGCCTTAAGTTTATCAGGATCCATAGAGAAACCCTTATCAGAGATAATGTATCCCAAGACAGAAGTGGATGTTTGGTGGAAAAGAGATTGCGCCATCTTGGCATAGAGATGATTCTCACATAGACTTGAGAGAACTAGCTTAGTGTGCTGGATATGCTCGGATATAGATTTAGAAAAAATAAGAATATCGTCAAGGTAGACAATTGCAAAAATGTTGAGGACATCCCGAAAAATATCATTCACAAATTCTTGAAAGACAACTGGGGCATTACAGAGCCTGAAAGGCATGACCAAATATTCGCAATAGCCGTCTATCGTATTGAATGCCGTTTTCCATTCGTCCCCTTGTCGGATGCGTATGAGATTGTAGGCCCCCCGAAGATCGAGTTTGGAAAAAAATGGAAGAACCTTGTAGCCGATCAAACAATTCTGAGATGAGTGACAAGTGGTAACGATTCTTCAGGGTTATTTTGTTAAGATCCCTATAGTCTATGCATGGACGAAGTGAACCATCTTTCTTTTTAACAAAAAAGAACCCAGCCCCGGCTGGGGAGGAAGACGCTCTAATGAACCCTATCTTTAAGTTCTCCTGGATATATTCGGACATAACCTTAGTCTCAGGAAGGGACAACTGGTAGTATCTGCCTTTAGGAAGGATGGCACCGGGCAGAAGCTCTATGGGGCAATCATAAGGGCGTTGCGGAGGTAAAGTTTCAGATCAGACTTTATCAAAAACATCAATAAACTCTGCATATACTTCAGGAAGTATAGGTTTTGCAGGAGTTCTGGTCTCTACGCCAGCGATAAGTTGTACCGATAATTCAGGAGCAATCTCCGAGGCATCACCCCATTGTATAGGTCTCTTGCCTGTCCAGTCTACAAGCGGATTGTGTTGTTGAAGCCAAGGAAGGACTAGAATTACCTGTACATAGGGTGAGTGAATAACATCCAGTGATATTTTTTCCTTGTGACTGTCACTAGTGGAGAGAGTAAGAGTAGGAGTCTCCAATGAAATGATGGCTGGCTGGAGAGGACGTACGTCGATATTTATTTATTTATTTATAAAATATTTTACCAGGAAGTAATACATTGAGAGTTACCTCTCGTTTTCAAGTATGTCCTGGGATATCCACTAGACCCACCGGTATTGATTTCTTGATCAGAGGAATTTTATGTTTGGTAGCGAAATCTTGATCCACAAAATTTCCCCCAGACCCGGAGTTGAGACAGCATGACCCTGCTAGGTAGACCTCTCTTACTAGGAGTGGAAGAAGAAATGCTACCCAATGAGACCCCCTTATACCTCATTGGGCGTTGGCGTTTTCCGGCTTCGTGGGACAGTGAAGCACCAAGTGACCCGGCAGTCCGCAGTAAAGACATAATCCTCCAGTTTTCCGACGTTGTTTCTCTGAAGGGGAGAGCTGGTGGCATCCTAACTGCATAGGTTCTGGAGCCTCAAGAGCTGTGAAAGTAGAAGGAGAGAGACTTGGGAACAAGAGCAGTTGGTGTGAGAGAACGTGAGTGATGGCGTTCAAGCCTCCTCTCTTGAAGGCGTTGATCCACCCAAATACAAATGGCAATAAGATCCTTGAGCACCGTAGGTCTTTATTGAGCAGCTAATTCATTCTTTAATGAGTCGGAGAGACCTTGCCAGAAAGCTGCAGATAACGCCTCATCATTCCAGCCCGTCTATGCCACGATGGTCAGAAATTCCAGGGTGTATTTTGCAACCGTTCTGTGACCCTGAGAAATGTGAAATAAAGAAGAAGCAGCAGTCATCTTACGGCCACGGGTATCAAAGACTTGCTTAAATTCTTCTTTGAAGCGTGGAAAGTCTTGGGTAAGCTCTGGTCTCTTCTCGCAGATGGGGATGCCCATACCAATGCGTGTCCGGTTAATAAAGTGATAATATACGCCACTTTAGATCTGTCAGAAGCAAAGCGGGTAGGGGTTAACTCAAACTGTATGTCACATTGATTGGGAAACCTCAGCATCCATGGGGATCTCTCGCATATCAATTGGGTGTGTGGAGAGAAGCTTCAGGGGAAGAAACAGACAAAGTAGCAGGTCTGATAATTCTGGATTGTGATTGGTTAAGAGAAACTATGGCCAGGGTTTGAGTAAGGGAAGCAGTCTGATTATCCAGGTATTGGAAATGCTCAGAAATCAAAGACAGGGCTTGGCAAACCTCAGGGGGGTTCATGTTCGTTGAGCTGAGCATACTGTAATGCTTGCACTGCCCATGAGCAAGACAGGACCCCGGTACTGAAGTGGGGGAAGTAGTAAACCACGCACCCACAGCAGCGGAAGCGTGCCTGACAGGCGGATTGTCAAACGTAGCCGGGTCTGGGTTGGAGAGAGTGGGTTAGTGGATACATACCAAGGTCTTGGAATGGAGAGTTCAGAATAGTCAAGTCCGTTAGCCGTGGTCTGGGATTGGAGAGGTCAGAATCATGGAAGTCCGTGTAGCCGTGTTCTGGGGTTGGCGAAGTTAGAATCGTGGGGGTCCATATAGCCATGGTCTGGGTTGGAGATATCCGTAGAGTCGAGGGTAAGTCAGGGTCAGTATAAAGAGGGGTTCCAAAGTGAAGCCGGGTCAGTACACGAAAGGTTAACTGCAAGAGAACACAGGACAGGGAGCAAGGACGCAGGAACTCAAGGCTACAACAAGTTATGCTCCACGATGTGTGAAAGGAACTGCAGGGTATTTAACAGGAATAGGAACCAGTAGCAAGGGAGGAGGAGCAGAGGCGCGGCCTCCAAAGGCAAGGATTGGCTGCAGGAGACAAGTGGGCTAAACGAGTATTTACCACGCAGCTGGGGAGTGATGCACATCGTCACGTGTGTGTGTGTGTGTGCGCGCTTCGTGTCCGAGGTGGTGGAGCTAAGATCCGTGGCACACTATAAGCACTGCGCGTGCTCACTCTGTAAGCAGGGGGTGCGCGCTAATGCCAGAGCGGAGGTTTGAGATAAGACAGGTAAGGAGGGAAAACGTCGTAAAGGACGTGTTCCCCAAATTCTTACCATCACCAACTACAGAAAGACATTTTGCACGGTGGCACCGTTGTGAAAAGCGTGAATAAATAAGAGACATCTGAGGATTATTTGCAGAATAACAAATAAGTTTATTGCAGTGTACGTGTGCACACATAGAAGGAAGTTTCGAAATAAAACTCCCCCAACGAAATACTGGCATTCAGGCCCTATTTATACCCAAAATACTAAGCCCACGCCCCCTATACGAGGTTGCGTGTGCGTCCCTACGTAAGCATATAAGATAAACAAAATATGGATATGGACACATTGAGTTAATAGCATAACTATGAGATTCATATTAAAAATGAAATGACTCAGCTAATATTCCTTATACAGGCCGGTGACCTTTTCTCTATATACGAGATTTCTGAGGCAGGGTGTACATGACCATGGGAACCTCCCCCAGAATGCGAGACATGCTTGTTATCTACCTTTTATTTTCATAACATTGGTGCTTTTCTCCCATCTTCAAGGTCTTGTGGCTTAGCTGAACAGCTTATTATCACTTAAAACTTTAGGAGCAGGAAAAAGAAAAAAATGTGTCTTTAAACTAAACTTCCATTCCAACTTTCATACAGACAATAGGCAAAATGGATGACAATATGAGGCACCTAAGATGGATGCGGACTTAAAATGGCTGCTTAGATCCCAGTGCTGTTTGTCAGACCTCCCCCCTCCTTGCATCATATTCTAACTTTGTCAGTTCCCTCCTTTCTATTCTAAAAACATTGCTTTTGAGAATTAAGGTTATGATGTTAGTCCAGGAATACGTTGGGAGGCACAGGTGTGCTCCATCTCCATCATCCGATAATGCTTGAGGGTATAGGATAGTGCAAGAGGGTGCCTGCCAAATGTAGTCATAGTCGCATATGGTGTTGCGGCCAATTTATTTTCCAGAGTTAGAACACTGTACTTGGCATCTTCTTTCTTCAAGGGACTGCTGTAAATTGGATCTGCAAACAATGGCATCATGTCTGCAGAGGGGGTAGCACATTTGTGGATCATACCTCTGCAACCTGTGACACACACATACATGACAACAAGTAACACCAACACACACACCAAAGCATTCATAAGTTTTTGCTCCAAGTGATCTAAGCAATTCACCTAACCTCAATGGGTGATATTCTGTCACTTCCCTTTCTAAGCCTCTTTTGAATCTCTTCTATTTCATCTAGTTCATGCTGCACATTGCTACACTGATCTTGAATCAAAACACAACATTGTTCCTTAATTAGGGCACATACCCCTCCTTTTGAAGCTAAAACATAGTCTAAGGCACTTCTGTTTTGTAAGGCCATAAGCCTAATCTGAACCTGTTCTTGGTTTAATGATGAAATTAAAAACTGCAAAATTAAGGCCACATCCTTCCTGTAAATTGTTATCTGACTGAACATACATTTTTATACAGGTTTCATTGGTTGGTGGAGACCCTTGACCCATAAATTGATTCTTGTTCTTAGTGTGTGATACATCCTTTAAAGAGGCTGGCTTAAAAAATGGGAAAATACAGAAATTATACACATAATACTAAAAACCTTATTTTATGCAAGCAACCTTTCTTTGGGTATGCAGTTGCTACATAAAGGAAATGGCATCTATCTCTATCATCATATATTTTCAGAATCATCACAACATTCTATTACTGAGAATTGAAGGGGGTTGGTATCTGTGGAAGCGAATGCATGATCATCACCCCTCCACGCATTATATACATCATTCACTCAGAATATCAGAACAAAAAATGTCTGCGATGGTCAAAAATGGCTGACTTATGATCCTTTCCTTGTGGCTGACACACGCCCCTGGGTGACCCCCTCCTTTCGGTGGAGGTGCAACACACTTCTGGATCAAAGTTTTGCTGCACATGACAAATACATAGAGAGTGATGAGTACTGCCAAAACACATACAAGAGCATTCACAAGCCACGCTTCCAGGAAACCAATCCTCCCATCAAGGCCCAATTGTACATATATCTTAAATTTCTAACTTAAACACACTAAAATAAAAATATTGAGTCTTTGAACAAATGAAATGTTCTGATAAAACCAGGCCTCTGCCTGGTATCTTATTTTCCTCGTTGGTTAACTGTCAGGGTGTTTCTTTACCCTTGAAAACGTTAACTTGCTTTAGGTGACTTTGGTCTTTGGTGGAGCTGGAATGAGCTTTACGTGCTTTGGGTCCAGGAAAAGAACTCTGCCACTTTAATTGCTGTATTGGTGGTTTGTATAGGCCTTTTCATCTGGGATGAAGAGCATGCTTGCGTAGGAAATATTTGACTATTAACCCCATCTCGAGTAGGTGCACTTTCAACTTTGCCTAGAGAGACTCAAAAAATGTATTAGTTGCATACAAGACTTATTATTTTATTACCAATAACATGGTCCTTAATTCGTTCCTTTGGACTGCTGATAGTCATAAGTCATCCCATAAGTGAGATAATTTATACCTAGGAATACATTCTTGCATCAATGTGTTTAGTCCTGTCTTAGCATCCACATATAGACAGAGGTATCCCCTATTAATGTTCCTCAAATTAAAACTAAGTAGCCAATGTGAACCTGACTTTGCTACAATCTAAGTTCCTAAGACTTGATGCCCCATCCATTGCCAAACTAATTGCTTCCATAATTAATTCTATCCTGTCTGCAGGCCATATCCCTAAGACCTGGGAAACTGCCAGAGTTGTCCCAATCTACAAAAGTGGGGACAAAATTAAGCAATTATTTTACCAATACAAATTTCCCTAGCCAATCCCAATCTGGCTTTTACCCAAACTCTCCACTGTAACTATTCTGCTAGAAATTTGAAATGCCTTGTATATAATGTATACCCTGTTCACTTATGTAACTGCTTTTGCCACTATGTATCCCCTGTATTTAACCCTATGCACAAGACACACCCACAAATGAGAGGCGACTCCCAATTCACCACTTCCTGGCAAACCATTCTAGATTACACAGCAATTTTGACAATAACCACTGCTTATGGACACCTTTGGAAAAAATAAATGATTAAAAGTTATAAAATACATCACATATTCAGTTAATATACAAATGATTTTGTATAAGACTTCACACTAATTTCTTGCTTTATATAATCTCTTTGCACAGTGCCGAGTACACGGTCAGCCTTATATTTTTAAAGACACTCCGCATTTGACTAAAAAAAAAAAATTTTCAAAGCTTGTTCCCGGGCAAAAAGCCATCTTGTTTCTGGGCGTTTCACCAATTGACCCTGAACAGATAAGATAACGTCTTCTTCATAAACAAAATAATAATTATTGGATTGGAACTTTTGCTTAAAGTTTAGATACATGGAGCTTTATCCAGAGCCCTAAGAACTACATTTTTTATGGCCTCTCAAAAATTAAATAACAGGACTTTTATATAGAGGAGGTTATATCTCCCACACACTCATGCTATCTCCCTCCACTCGTTCCTTTTTAATGCCTTCTGTTTGAACTCTCATACTTTCACAGACTTCCTTCACTACAAATTTATGCTATCCTGTTTCAATTCTGCCCTTTCTCAAGCTAAACAAACCTACTTCTCTCCATTAATCAACACTCACAAGTCTAACCCACACTAACTCTTCCCTCATCTCATCTCAGGACTTTGCTGACTATTTTAAGGAAAAGGTTGAATCCATACATCAGAACATTCCCTCTTTTTCCTCCTATCCTACTTCACTTCCTGCTTTCCTTGACTCTTTTCCCACTGTATCAGAAGAGAGTGTATCTCCTCTTCTCCCTCTAATCTGATACATTTCCATTCTCCTTAACCCCCTACAATCTGACTTCTGCACTGCTCCCTCCACGGAGACAATTCTCACTAAAATAACTGATGACCTATATGCTGCCAAAGACAGAGGTCATTACACTCTGCTCATATTACTCAACCTCTCTGAAGCATTTGCCTCTGTGGACCGCACTCTTCTCTTTTCTCTATACACACTCTCTCTAGGTGACCTAATAACATCTCTTGGGTTTAAATATCCCCTCTATGCTGACGACACACACATTTACTTTTCAACCCCTGACCTTACACCTGCTGTACAAACCACAGTTTCTGAATGTCTTTCTGTTATTTCATCCTGGACGGCCCTCCTTCGCCTTCAACTTAATATGGCAAAAACAGAGTTCCTTATACTTCCTCCCAAACCTGACACTATTATCTCCTTCCACATTACTCTTGAAGTACAATCTTTCATCCATTAGCCCAAGCACGCTGCTTAGGGGTCACTCTCAACTCCTCTCTCATATTCTCCTCTCTCATTCAAAACATTTCTATAACTGTCGCTTTTTCCTCCACAATATCACAAAGATACACCTGTTCCTCTGTTGCTCAACTGTTAAAAACTCTGATTCAGCCCCTCATTCTCTCCCATCTTGATTACTGTAATCCCCTGCTATCCCACCATATTGCCTCTCACCTGTCTTCCCTACAATCTATCCTAAACGCTGCTGCCAGAATCACTCTACTCTTTAAACTCTGATTCTGCGTCTCCCCTCCTGAAATTCCTCTCCTGGCTTCTAATCAAATCCTACTGTCTCTGTATGCTCTCCCTACCTACCAATTAGATTGTAAACTCCTCAGTGCAGGGACTTCTCTTCCTTAATGTTACTTTTATGTCTGGATCACTTATTTCATGACCTATTACCTTTACCATTTGATACCCTAATGGCGTTATATACATAAAGACATACAATACAATATATATTCAAACAATGCTTGTGAGCTTTTACCCGCAAATTTAAACAAAAAATATTCCCTAACATAACCTAATCCTATAAAAATAAAATTGAAATGTGTTTTTACTGGTTACACACAATACAGAACACCACAATACAAAAACTTCTCTCATACACAGCCAAACAACATCACAAAAATAACGAACAAATAAAAGAAAAACATTTCTCACCTATTTACAAAACAATTTCATCCTGCAACTAAATTATTAAAAGTTCCCTTCTCTTTATTCTCATAAATAACCTGAATTTAAAACTACTCTGATGCTCCGGAGCTTTTGAGTTAACTTTCGTATCTTTGCACATTCCTCGAGCTGGAGAAAAAGATGGGGGCACGATCTGTGCTGCTGTTATTCTGATTCTCTTTCTTGCAGACATTTGAGCAGAAGGAAAAAAGAATACTGTATCTCCTGGTTTTAAAACACTTATCCGCATGGCCAAAACGAATAAACCTTTTAAACTTTCACCAGTGACAGAGCTGAATGTATGCCCTCTCTTTTTCACATTCTTTACTCCTTCTATACTTGATGTACAACTTTTAAAACCTTTTAAAAATTTAGACTTCATTGTGAGCAAATAATATTCATGTTTTTGTAAGTACTTGCAAGTTCTTGGATGGTGATTTGTGTACACATGATATTTAGCATGGTTTATCTTTCACACAGGTAATCATTCAGGAACAATTCTTTAGGGTATCAAATCCATCTGGCAACTCTCCATTAAGGGCGCAATAATTTTACTTGCCAGCACCGAAACTTGAGTTTATATCAGGAAATGATTTATAACCACTTATTGCTTGTGGGGAAATGGAAGGAAAAGATGATATGTGCACACCTGATTTCGGCCGCTTCAGTCAGCCGGTCCTGCCATGCTTGACTTTAGCCACAAAAACCTCATAAAATCCAAATATTTATACTGCCACAGACACACAGGGATTACTGAAAGTTAGAAGGTTCCACTATGAGCCCTTGCATTTGTAGGTTCACGCTTCTTTCCATAGTAATTTATTGCAAACAAACTTTTTTCATTGGGGTGGTGTGTTTTTCACTGGGACTTGCATGTGTTTTTTTCACTTGAACTTGCATGTATATATTCTCATTGGCCAACAAAACATATTTATATTGTATCTTTTTGTTCTCTGTATCCATTCTTTATTATTTTTGTCTGCAGACACACAACCTCTAACGGCAAATTTTGAGAACTTTGGTTTCCCATTATTCTCCTGCTACAGTACTCAAATTTAATTGACCTGTACAATACTCCTGATACAATAATCAGCGCAAGCTGATTACATACAACTCTTTTGGCATGTTATTGTTCTGAATAGCGTAAATATGCAAATAAGGACCTGTCACGAGATTGTTCCCCAATCATATTTTTTCACCATAACTATACCCCAGAAAACACTTGAATTACTTCAGCGGGTCCAACCCAGTCCTGATAAACCTTATACTTTTATAACATGGATACAGATAAGACCTTCTAAACAGATATTCATGAATAAACTCACTTGGTATGTTAATGACAAGACAGAGCAAATGTACAATCAGGGACCCTTCCTGCTCAGACAACAAAAAATATTTATCACAACCCAGTATGGTCTGAAAACAATCCCTTAAGCATACAAACACTGACCTTCATCACCAAAACACCAAAACTTTTAACGGGACTCTCACCTTAGTCCCTAAAAAAACTTAACAACTATAACACTTTAAAATGGATACAGGAACAGACAAATAAACTCATTTGAAACTGCGAGGTAACCCCGTCAACCCAGATTGAGACCCCCTCCAAAACACATATCTCTACACATCACTCAAAACAACTTTTTAATCTGAAGGCTTTCCTCAAAAAGGTGCCTTTTACCTTGATTCTTATGAGCGCTCAGGTTTGAGTGACCAAGGAGTGTTTTTTTCAGGTGCTCAGCTTCCGGTATATTTGGGTTCCTATTCGGAGCACCATCTGTGAAAAGCATGAATAAATAAGAGACATCTGAGGATTATTTGCAGAATAACAAATAAGTTTATTGCACTGTACGTGGGCACACATAGAAGGAAGTTTCAAAATAAAACTCCCCCAACGAAATACTGGCATACAGACCATATTTATACCCAAAATACTAAGCCCACGCCCCCTATACGAGGTTGCGTGTGCGTCACTACGTAAGCATATAAGATAAACAAAATATGGATATGGACACATTGAGTTAATAGCATAACTATGAGATTCATATTAAAAATGAAATGACTCAGCTAATATTCCTTATACAGGCCGGTGATCTTTTCTCTATATACGAGGTTTCTGAGGCAGGGTGTACATGACCATGGGAACCTCCCCCGGAATGCGAGACGTGCTTGTTATCTATCTTTTATTTTCATAACATTGCGCTTTTCTCCCATCTTCAAGGTCTTGTGGCTTAGCTGAACAGCTTATTATCACTTAAAACTTTAGGAGCAGAAAAAAGAAAAAAATGTGTCTTTAAACTAAACTTCCATTCCAACTTTCATACAGACAATAGGCAAAATGGATGACAATATGAGGCACCTAAGATGGATGCTGACTTAAAATGGCTGCTTAGATCCCAGTGCTGTTTGTCAGACCTCCCCCCTCCTTGCATCATATTCTAACTTTGTCACTGCCACGTGGGACACCACCCGACGTAGAGGCGGAGGCTTTGTGGAAACCATCCTTGGATCTGTGGATCCCATCTTAAAGCATCTGCGCGCCCGGGTGTTAGAGCACCTGGCAGGTACCTCACCACGTGCACCAACTATACACATGCTAGTGGGACAGTGCTGTTTCACACACTTGGGTGAGTCTGTGGACACCAGGGTTGTTGAGTGCCCAGTGGCCAGTGGCACCTCAGTGTTTTGGGGTAAACTATATCTGGGGTGTAAACACGGTGTGGGGTATGGCCCTGCGAGGCCTGAGCGCAACTGTATATATACATATGTGTTGAGTATTCTTCCGCATGCAGTGAAACAGTTTTTTATATATATATACTGTATATATATATATATATATATATATATATATATATATATATATATGTGTGTATATGTGACAAGAAAAAGAAATAAACCCACTTAGGAGCACTCGGGTATACCGTATATGAAATAACAATTTATTAATTGACACAATGAAAAATAGGTAACAGTACAAAAATATTAAAAAAATAGGCTAGGAACCCTGACACGAATACTACCCAAAAGAAACACTGTTGCATGAAGAAGGGGTAAACTGTTAGTGTGAACCCCAATGCCTAGTGTAGACAAGAAGGTAAGAATCACTTTGATATGCAAAAAACTCTTTGACAGGCTATTTCAAATTCCAAATTAATGAAACATGCATCTGGTGGAATAAGTCCCCAAGGACATGGAGTGATTAGCCAGTGTATAAAATACTTCCTCATCAAGCATAAATTCTGCCTCTTAAAAGCAGATATAATATCCAGACCCACAGCAATTTGAGTCTCTGTGGAAAATTGGTTGCTGAGCTCTGAGGATCACTCTATACAAAAAATAACACGCATGTAACATGAAGGATACGTGCTCTCAAACGAGTGCAAAGTTAAATAGCCTGTATATTGCACACAAGTATCAAAAGCGTTCAATGTCCAGAAAAATGATCACAGCAATGTTAGGTAGCATAGTTACGTGACTGCATAATCCAGGGGTCCTGCCTAGCGCCCCCACTGCTACGCGTTTCGTCAGAGGACTTAAACTTGGAGTGGTGAGGAAGCTAGGACAGAAAACCGTTTAAAAAGGGTGGTTTTTCACGCCAAAAGAGGAGGTAAACAGCTGTGTATAATCCTTACTTTAATTGATAGTCCGTACTTCCGCGTGTCAAGGTGAGGCGCATAGTGTCTACAGTCAGTTCTTGTGTGTCATCAGTATGCGTAATGCGCATGCGCATTGTAACCGCGACACAGTTAGTGCGGCACAATGTGGTAGCATATACTACCTATGTTCAGGCTTAAAGCGTGATGTGCATGTGCAACATAAGCATAAAGGGCATGCGCAATGCAGCCATAATAGGTGGATTTGTAAGAAACATTGGTAAATACCTAGACAACCTACTTGACGCCATATCGTATAGTGCGCATGCGCAAAACAGCGCAATGCGGGGCATACTAATCCACTATACTAATTGGACAGGGTCCATCAAGAAACGTTCTTGCGCATAGTTGGAGCTAAATTCAAGGTAACCCAACAATGTATACATGATAGAGTTGCATATCTGTATTATACATATTACATTAGACTCACGCATACGCAAGAGGTACTTTACAATCGCATATAAGCAAATTGATGCTGTCTAGGAAGATGTGCAAAGCCCCACACCTGTCAACCATATTGAACACGAGAAATATTATCAGAAGAAAATGTCCGAACCCCAGATCATCTCATTTAGAGAGGTTTGCTCACAAATAAATAAAAATCAAAATCAGTGTTGAGGAAGGGTGAACGATGTACTACTGTGAGCTTGGTCCAGATGAATGTCCAGGAGCATAATAGCTACTTTAAGTCCATGGTAGTGTTTAATATCATAAGTCTTGATCTTCATAGAAGAAGCTGGTCATAATGTTAATCTTTAACCCACAGGTCTCAAGTTGATGGTTTGAAGAAGGCGTAGAACACTTCACATTCCTGCTGACTTGGCTATGAGTTGAGCGTCTAAGAGTCAATTCTGTGTCTTTGCCATTGTGCCATATAAGTGATGTACTTGAACTATTGAAAACATAATAACATGCAATAAATATTCTTATCGATGCAAAAAGTTATTTATACAGAAATATACAGTGCATCAATTATGGCAATAAAGTCCAGGTGACATACAGTAGCCTCAGAATAGTGACGTCAAAAGATCTATAAAAACATGACAAAGCCTATGTAGTCATTCAAGCCTTTTGGGATCATAGATTCTATTTGCGTAATCCATCTAGTTTCCCTACGTAGAAGGGCCCTCTCAAGGTCTCCACCTCGTATGCCCAGCGTGACTTTTTCAATTACGAAGGCTCTCAGGAGTGTGCTGTCCGCATTATGCTTAATTAGAATATGTCTAGCAACGGTTGTAATTTTCTTAAAATGATCAAGATCTTTTTGTGCGTTTTTGACATTTCTAATATGTTCCAATATCCGGAACCTGACCTCCCTTGTGGTCATTCCAACATAGGGTAGATCACAGGGGCATAAAATGCAGTAAATAACCCCTATGGATTTACAATTGAGTGTGTTCTTAATATTGTAATCATGGGTCTTCGTGCTGTTAGAAAAAGTAACTGTGTTCTGTGGACCCCTGGATTATGCAGTCACGTAACTATGCTACCTAACATTGCTGTGATCATTTTTCTGGACATTGAACGCTTTTGATACTTGTGTGCAATATACAGGCTATTTAACTTTGCACTCGTTTGAGAGCACGTATCCTTCATGTTACATGCGTGCTATTTTTTGTATAGAGTGATCCTCAGAGCTCAGCAACCAATTTTCCACGAGACTCAAATTGCTGTGGGTCTGGATATTATATCTGCTTTTAAGAGGCAGAATTTATGCTTGATGAGGAAGTATTTTATACACTGGCTAATCACTCCATGTCCTTGGGGACTTATTCCACCAGATGTCTCATTAATTTGGAATTTGAAATAGCCTGTCAAAAGTGTTTTTTGCATATCAAAGTGATTCTTACCTTCTTGTCTACACTAGGCATTGGGGTTCACACTAACAGTTTACCCCTTCTTCATGCAACAGTGTTTCTTTTGGGTAGTATACGTGTCAGGGGTCCTAGCCTATTTTTTTTTATATTTTTGTACTGTTACCTATTTTTCTTTGTGTCAATTAATAAATTGTTATTTCATATACGGTATACCTGAGTGCTCCTAAGCGGGTTTCTTTCTTCTTCTTGTCATATAACTATCACTGACCCGTGAGCACCGCCTGTTATGGAAACTTTTCCATCATATACTGTCTTATAGTGACAATTATATTGTTGGAGTGAATGCGAGGTTATCTCCTTTTTCTTTGTATATATATATATATATATGTGTGTGTGTGTGTGTGTGTGTGTGTGTGTGTTTGTGTTTCATTGCAAGGGTTCCTGCAACGGGGTTATCCCACATAGTAGGATCCCGCATAGGTGGAGGCGCTACAGACTCGGATACACTCCAGGCTCCCAGCAATTGAGGCTCAGACCTCCTGTGAGACGCAGGTAAAGCAGCACATACACCGTAGCCGCCATATCTCCCAGGGAGTGGGGGAAAGTGCGCTACATGTGTATAGCCATACTACCAACAGTAATCCTCAGACACACTGTGGTGATCAAGGTAAAACAACTAATGTAGTGGTAGAGCTCTCATCCTACATAAATACCCCTACAAACAGGGGGAGGGGGAAACCTGAGAGGTCTCTATACTTAATGACTAAGCTGTCCCTACTAATCGTAAAATAAGCCTGAATGCTGTTGACTCGGGATCCAAGTAACTCTGCTTGGCCCGTTGCCAGGTAGTTAGGTCTGCAACTCCACGTATGCTGCTGATGCATTACATACACTATGCGGCCAATGCAGACTTATAATAATGACAATTGCTATCCTGATCTAATTTGAGTCTACTTGTATGGTATAATTTATTCCTGCCTTTATTCTCCCACTTACAGTTGTGTGTTAGCCCTGTACACCTGTACAGGGGTGCAGGGGACACTGCCATTTATCAACTGATAGTGGTACGTCTGACAACCTTATAGCACTGCACACCCTACCGCTGCCTTTATTATTATTTTGTTTGCGTTCTTTGGACTGGGAATCTGAGATAGGGATAGTGGAGGTATAGATTGCAGTGCACATTTCCCTCTCCCTCCACACTTATTCCCTCTATCCCCTGTGTGTAGGGGTATGTATCTAGGGATACTTATTTAATACGATTCCCTCCCCACCGGACACTCACACACTGGTCCCACTCACAGCAATTTTTGGGCTATCTTGCAAGCTATATTGGCCACAATTTATGGCCTGTAAGTTGTCTGACTTTGTCTGTTTATATGTGGTTCCCATAATTTAAATTGTATCAATAAATTGCTTTAATTATATTATCAACAATTACATTTTTCAGTACTTGGGACCATCTGTCCCCTCCACTATGGACCTATATGTAGTTCACCTTGAGAAAGGCAGTATTTGACTGCCGAAACGTTGCACTTTATGGCATATTAAACCTCCTTTTGAGTAAGACCGTGTGCCTGCTTCTTCTTCTTTGTACTGGAACATTTGGGACTACAGGAGCTCCCCAGGACCAGCGCACCGGCAGCTAAGTACTCCACCTCTATTACTATTGATATTGAGTGCATGTCTCATCCTCTGCCTATATGTAGTGTGTCATTATTGGTTGTGCCGCATTTCACAAGGGACCAGCCATCCCACAATTCTAATCTCAAACTAGTAATGAGTGCATGCAATTGGGACCCTTCTGCTGTCGTCCCACCTGGTGTGTACCTTCTGACAACAGGTTTTGTTCTTTGTAATTCCCCTCCCTAGTGCACCTGCTCGTTCTACAGGTTGAGTGGGTATCTCCCCTGTTTCATTCATTCATACATACCTCTATACACACAATCTTGCATCATATATAGAGACACACAGAACCTTGAGATATATATCTCTCAACATTCTGTGTGTGTCTCTATATATGATGCAAGGGTGTGTGTGTGTGTGTCTCTAAAATCGTGTGAGAGAAAAGAAATTTGTTGCACTCGCCTAAAAATAATCAATAGTTGAATTTATTTGTAACATATGGCAGATAACATGGAAAAAATGGGCAACGTTTTGGACCAAATAAGTCCTTTGTCAAGCTCCTCAGGAAGAATAATTTGGTCTGAAACGTCACCCAATTTTTCCATATGGTACAAATAAATTCTGATTATCTTTAGGCGAGTACTGCGCATTCCTTTTTCTCTTTATATTCCTCAGGACTGGTTGGTGATCCTAGCCCCTCTGCGTGCACCCCATGGGAAGCCAAGTATTAATTATTCTATATTTGAGTGCACCAGGTATATAGAGTGTATGTATGTATGTATGTGTGTATATATATATATGTGTATATATATATATATATATATATATATAGATATAGATATATGTATATATGTGTGTATATATAGTATATGTGTAGCCAGGGTCCCTCCGGTCCCCCTGACTCCCGGTTCCTTTCCCCCTTACGTGTGTGCTACTGTGGGGGCGAGCGCGTTGCTGGGGGCTCCCGGTGACACCTGCAGCAGGATGCCGCCATGTTTGCAAGGCATCGTGCATGCGCAGAAGCGACGCGGCGGCCAGTATAGTGTTTGGGAAATGGCAAAAGAGGCTTTCCGTAGTGCAGGGGCTTTTCAAAGTTGCACCTGCGCAGTTAAGAGGAGTGGGGGCCATTACAGCATCGCGCATGTGCGGCAGACATAGCGCACGCGGCCCCAATGATAGAAAGGCTCCCAAGGGACTACAACTCCCAGCAGCCAGGGGCTGGAGCACAGGTAACTCATTGCAGACAATAGGGCTCTTCGATTCCCTGCAGCAGGGAATAGATACATTGTTGTGTGCTGAGTCAGTTAGGAGTTGAAGCTGGGAGTGAGACAGGGGAGGTTGTGTGTGCAGGGGTCAGGGACCCAGTGCACTAGGCTCAGTAATCCCCTAGGCCCCCAGCTAGGCCCTGAGACATTGTAGGAGTTCGTGGCTGCTGTAGGAACAGGCCCTAGGATAGGGAACCTGACCCATTAGTGCTGCCAATAGAGTCGGGTGTATTCCAGTATAGTCAGGGACACAGCTGTGTGCAACGTGGCCTGGCAAGTTTGGTCTGGGACCAGACCTCTTCAGGATAGAGACTGTCTTCATGGTGGGATCGTCTGGCAGGATATCACCCCACGTGGAGGCGTATTCATTGCGGGACTAGCGGATCCTTTGTGTAGTCTCATCATACCAGGTGTGGACACACCCGGAAGGTATAATCCTATAAGTGCACCAACTATAACATCTTCATCTTAGTGGACCGTGCGGTCATACACTTGGGGTATTGTGGGATTGGGACTCTCATGGACAGTGTGGTGGGTTACAGTCCTGCGAGGTGTGTGGGTAGTTGTGTCTGTAGTGGGTAGAGTGATAAGATATTATAAGAGTCATAGAGTTGATAGAGCGTTAAGAGAAATGTTCCAGTAAAGCCCTTTTCTATTTTACTCTGTGTATGTGTTCATTGTAAGAGTGTCCTGTGAGGGGCTGCTCTCACTCTGCTGGGATCTCTCACAGGTGGAGGCGCTGCACCATATAGTAGTAAGTGGTAAGAGTACTTAACCCCAGGTTCCCAGCGGCGGAAGCTTAGGCTCCTGCGAGCCAAACAGGTAAAAGGGCAGCACCAGTAGCTAATTACAGTCACCCCCCCCCCCCCGATCTCACTTAGCGGTGGGGGAAACAGGGCTATATATATGCGCACACGCATACACACACGTTTAAGGCTATAACAATTTGTCGGTGTCTTCATACAGTATACGCAACCTCCACTATGGTGGTTAAGAACTACATTTAATAAAAAGTTACAAGACATGTGGGGGGCAATAGTGATACGAGGACCGGTTTTCTGTCTACCCTTCTGCAGCCAAGCTAATAAATTGCAGCAGAATCTCTGCTTATAAATTCCTAGGCTTTGCTCAGTTTGGTTGTTAACTTAAATGAATACAGGCATACCCCACATTAACGTACGCAATGGGACCGGAGGATGTATGTAAAGCGAAAATGTACTTAAAGTGAAGCACTACCTTTTTCCACTTATCGATGCATGTACTGTACTGCAATCATCATATATGTGCATAACTGATGTAAATAACGCGTTTGTAACAGGCTCTATAGTCTCCCCGCTTGCGCACAGCTTCGGTACAGGTAGGGAGCCGGTATTGCTGTTCAGGACGTGCTGACAGACGCATGCGTGAGCTGCCGTTTGCCTATTGGGCGATATGTACTTACTCGCGAGTGTACTTAAAGTGAGTGTACTTAAAGCGGGGTATGCCTATACTGTATTTTTCAATGAACCGAATTTTAACACTTGTACATAAAGTGCAGTTATAGATGAATCTAGCATGTATTTATAAAAATGGGTCTATGTATGACTATAAAATGTTAGAAAATAGTATCACCAACTAAATGTGAATAATGAGGGAGACTGTTTCATGACAATGTTTTTTGATGCTCTATAGTGCAGAGTGCAAAGTGTATAATTCCTTGAAATAAATGTTAAAGAAGGCAAGACACAGCAGTGAATCAGCTGCATAAAAGTCATAAAAACCATTGAGTAAAAGCACCTAGGGGCATAGTCAACGTAAATGACTGAGCACAGACCACAAGAGAATTCTTTTAGATAATAGTAACTAAGATACACTTCCATTCCAGTGAACCTAGAATACAAGTGCTGGCAGGTATTAATGAACAAATACCACTTTTGTGATACAAAGCTTTTTGGTTCTTAAAATAAATTGTGTGATTTGTATGTATTGATGCCTTATTAATGAAATGTAGATAATATAAGTAGATGTTGTAGTTAAGCATTTGAGATTTGTCTCTGGAAAAATATTATAAAGGGGATAAACCCGCCCTCCCATTTGTAAGACATTTAAGCCATAATGTAAGAAAGGCCCTTGTATCTCCTCTTCTATGCCTGAATGCTTATAAAGGATTTTCATTAGTATTGATTTAACTGGTGGACCGTATTAATGTTATAACAACAAATGTGTGCTCATTTGCATGTCATTTCCCAGAATCCCTTGCTGCAGTGGAAGCACTGTATGCTAGGAGATAATGGTGAAAAGCAGAGTTGCAGACCTGTCTAAAACGTGAATGTGCTCACACGTGATACATTCATAAGGCTGCATCCCCGCTAGCGCTGAGCGGGCGGCACTTGGCGAGGTGACTTGTATATATATATATATATATATATATATATATATATATATATATATATATATATATAAGCTTACCTGTAATTGTTAGAAATTGCATACATTCTCCACTGAGAGAGTGCAGCAGAATGAACCTGCATTCCTTTATGCTACAAGGCATCCCATACTTCTCTTGGCATGGGTAGTCCAGAATTGGGATTAGGGGTTATTGACCAGATTTACTAAAAAGAGCTTGTGACGTGATGGGGTAACCAAGCTACACAATAATGGTTTAAGCCCACCTGGTTACCCCTGAAACCGTGGGGTCCCTGGCAGCTACCTAGCACCATAAGCCAGGGACCAGGGATTATACATGTAAAAATAAAGCGACCCCTACTTTTCCTGTTTACATGTTCCCTTTGACCTAGAAACATGAAACTTCTGGTGTTTAAGTTTTATGTGGGATATTTGGGTCAAAATGCAATTATTTTGTTTGTAGGAGTTCGGGGGCCAAAGTTACCTGTAGTCCCCTAATTCTCCCCGGCGTGCAGGCACTATTTGCCAGTATTTGGGTGGAATTACACCGGAACTGCACAGTGTTCCCCAGACTCCTGGTTTTTGAGCCCAGATATCCCAGATCCATTTCTCTGCTTTATTATGGTTGTGCATTTACTATTAATGTCTATTCATCCAGCCTGGGCATATACGGGGAGTCTGGATAGACATTGTAGTTCAAAGAGAAGACGGGTTGTTAAGGTGTCAGGGTGCTAAGTGGCGCGGCAGGGCGGAGTACTGGGTCCGGAGAACAAAGACCCCCTGCGGGGGGGGAGGACAATTTGTATGTCCCACTCACAGGGCATCTAGAGCTGACTTGGCACGCCCCCTCCTCAGACATCAGCCAAAGGACGAGTTCCTATTGCCTGGCAGGGAGGAATTCCCACGCTCTGATTGGTCACTCCTCCTACCTCCATGCTGAACATAGAACAGCGGAAGGTATGTAAGGAGGAGCCCCAGTCCGAGAACCAGACGATCCTGTGTCTTGGGCCGGTGATGCAAAGGTGGGCTGTTCAAAGTTGCTCTGTTGCGAATAGCAGAGCAACCGGCTTCATTTTTGGAGTTAAGAAAGCCTGCCTAGCTGAGGCTAAGGTAGTAGAAGAGATCCGAAGATTCCAGCGGTGCACAGCTCATAGGAATTGGAGACCAGCAAGGTGTTGATTAAAAATGATTTTTTATTGAAAAAACATGGTATGGGGGACACACTCTGACGCGTTTCGGACTGGCGTAGTCCTTAATCATAGAGCTCTATGATTAAGGACTACGCCAGTCCGAAACGCGTCAGAGTGTGTCCTCCATACCATGTTTCTTCAATAAAAATTCATTTTTAATCAACACTTTGCTGGTCTCCCATTCCTATGAGCTGTGCACCGCTGGAATCTTCGGATCTCTTCTACTACCATATTGCACACTGAGCGTGGATGCACGCACCCAGGGAAGCAGTCCTATGTGAGTATTGCATGTCTCTTTCCTTTGAGACTTGATGACCGGCAACAGTGCAGCAACACAAGGGTCATGTATGGCGCAATCCTACAAACTAACGGTATGTTAACCCTTATTTATCTTTACATATGATAACGTTATTGTGGATGCATTCATCAAGCACTGGGTCCAATACCTTGCTGTGTTCATAGGCTGACTTCCCAAAAGTTGATGGACTTTATCACATATTCAAGCTCTGACTTAGATTGAGCACTGTATTTGGGACTCACGCCCCATAATTACACACTAGCTGAGGCTAAGTCCGACGCGAGGTTCAAGCTCTTGTTTTAGAATGTAGCGGTCGCGGCTAAGGTTTTTAGCTGAAAAGTGGACCAGGGGAGCCGGGTGGATTTTCAGGTCATGGTAAGCCTTCCGAAGCAGGCGCCCTGCACCTATTTTAGGCCAGATTTCACCCCCAACAAGTGTGTATATTTCCTGTATCTTTTTATTTCACAGTGTGTATGTGGGTTTACCCGAATAAACCTCATTTTATTCCACTAATGTGTTTTGCCTAGTGAATGATCCCGGTATAAATTTGTTAAAACTCCTGGTCTCCCATGATGGAGCTAAACTAAAACATAATTTAAATCCAATTACATTCATTTACATTTTTTTTTTTTTTTAAATATGGAATTCCCCCTTTTTCTTTTTACTTATAGACTGGAGTTGAACAACATTAGTATTTGCCATATACACATTAAGCCAAATACATTTTCTTAAAGAAAAAAATAAATATTTAGCTTTAGCTTTGGATTGTAAAGTGACTGAATGAATATGATCTTGGATAGGTGACAGAGCGTTGTGGTACTACATTTAGAGGAGATGACAAGTGGGATCATAGGTAACTTCAGGAATCTGTACTGGTACCAGTGCTCTTAAATATCTTTATTGGTGATATTACAAATGGTCTGAAAGGGAAAGTATGCATCTTTGCGGTGACACAAAGATCTGCAATAGAGTTGACACTCTAGGTGGGATGGGAAGGGGGGAGGTGTCAAGTGTGTCACGGGAGACCACGGTTAATTATTAACACCTTTTCCTACCGGGATCATCTGATTGAACAAGACACAGCAGTAAAATAAATTTTAATTTATTCCAGCATTTGATATACACACAAAGTAACACAATTTACACAGTTAACACACTTACTGGGAATGGGGCAAACAAATAAAATCTTCCTTTAAATGAAATTGTCACAAACGACCTCTGTTGGAGCCCTTTTCAGTGACCGGGAGTTACTCATGGATGTCTTGGAATGCAATTCGGCATGCAATCCCAGCCGTGACCGCTACGTCCTCAAAGCGGACATAGAAATCATAGTCAATCTCTGAAGCCGACTCGCGTCTATTCTTCACAGAGCATCTTTGAATTTGCTGCTGATTGTTTGGCGCTTGGAATCTGAGGTCTTGATTGGGACTCTGAAACCTTGCAGCCATTCAAAAACCACTACAACCAATCAGCGCATGGGAATTCTCCTGCCAGCCTATCACCGATGTGCCGGTATTCTAAAGCCGGTGGGCACCGATTTGGATTCTGCTAAGGGACATGCGCCAACCTGGCACCTCTGCCTCTTAGCATATCGATCCCACCGGCTGTCCAGGCTCCGCAGAGTCGGAGGAAGGGCAAATGGTTGCCGGATAGCTCTTTGCTAGCCCAGGACGGAGGTACTCGAGTATAACTGCAGTACTCCTCCTGTTCTAACACCTTGGCATCCCTGAGGCTTTCAACTCCAGGTCTCGACTAGACCCAGTGGCGCCTCTGAGACATAAAGTTCTCCCCTTAAATTGATCCCATACGCTGAAATATATTTTCCTGTCATCTATTCTTTATATACGTATGGGAATTGAAGACTCCCTCCCAATATACCTCAGAAGCAGGTGTCATTCCTTTTGTATAGTGATAATAATACCATTACTTACATTGTTGCAAGCTCATTTAGCGCCATCTTTTTCTTTTCTTATGTGTTTTTGTGTTTTAACAGTATAAGTCTTTTTTAACAGTATAAGTCTTCTAGTCTGGTGGCAGGGATACAATAAGCATACGTGTTCCCTATTCTTATCTGCCTTATTCCTGGCACACTGCACACCCCTGACTTTACTGTACCCACACAATCAAAACCCTCACAGCTTTTGGACATTGTTGGCTGGAGCACCCCGTGATCCCCTATACCAGGTTCAGTCTGACTGGGCATGGTCTGGGCAGCCCACCTTATACTAGGGACCCCGGGACTGTTCTGGGGATACCATGATCCCCAGTGCCCATTTTACTTTTCCAGCCTGTGCTGAAGCGGTGAGCCCTGGCAGTGAGTCGCAAGAACGTTTCCAGGGTTGGATTTTGCCGGAGCACTGTGCTTCAATGTGCCCGAGAATCTTGCCTAATTCCCAGGTACACCTTTTGGGTGCCCCATAACTAGGAACCCCGCTATATAGCAACAATCTGATTATAGATTCTCCACAAAACCCACTCTCAAACTCACACCCTCGCAAGCTCCACTGACCAGCACCCCTGGAAAGGCAAAACCCAGAAATATTGAATTGTTGCATAATTACTACACAATCTCAGTGATACATATACGACAACTGGCTGACAAGAGCTGACACCAGGACCTTTACACATGGATCAGGGGTAACCAAGTGGGCTTAACCTTTATTATTGAGCCTGGTTACCCCCTCACCGTTACAAAGAGGACTAATAATTTAGGTAGGTTAGTGGAATGGTCAAGAGTGTGGCATCTACAATATACTGCCAAAAAGTACAAAATAAGGGACTTGGTTCACAAAAATTAAAAGACAGAATAAAAGATTAATGGAACTACAGAGGAAAGGGACCTGGGAGTCATTATTTCAGCTGACTTAAATGTAGGCAAGCAATGTAACAAAGCAATAAGTAAAGTCAGCAGAATTTTAAGTTGTTTAGGGAGAGGTATTAGCAGCAAAAAGTTAACTGAAAGTTAACTTTATAGATCATTGGTAAGGCCTCATCTAGAGTATTGTGCTCAGTTCTGAAGACCATGTCTTGAGATGGACATAAATTGGAGATTGTGCAAAGAAGGGCTAAAAAATGGTGCATGATCTACAGCAGGGCTGCACAACATACGGCCCGCGGGCCGCATGCGGCCCCCCTGGCCTCTCTGTGTGGCCCGCGGTGACTCGGCCGGGCGCCAGTTAATTAATTAAATAAATTAAAAAATTTAAAGTTTAAAAAAATGGCGGCGATTCATCCCCCTCCACCGCCCCCCCCCCCCCTCCCCGCCCCCGGGTTTTGCAGTGCGCGGGGGCAGAAGCAGCATGAGGAGGATGCAGGATGCCGGGGAGGTCAGAGCATGCTGGGGGCGGGGCTTAGTTCCGGGGAGAGGATGTGCTGATCTAAAAGAGGTAGAGGTAGAGGTAGAGGTAGAGGTGTGTGTGTGTGTGTGTGTGTGTGTGTGTGTGTGTGTGTGTGTGTGTGTGTGTGTGTGTGTGTGTGTGTGTGTGTGTGTGTGTGTGTGTGTGTGTGTGTGTGTGTAAAACAGGCTGGTGGGGGGTGGGTGTGATAAACGGGCTGGTGCAGAGGTGGGGGGTGGGCTGCTGACATGTGAGGGGGGGTGCTGACATGTGAGGGGGAGTGGGCTGCTGACATGTGAGGGGGGTGGGCTGCTGACATGTGAGGGGGGGTGGGCTGCTGACATGTGAGGGGGGGTGGGCTGCTGACATGTGAGGGGGGGTGGGCTGCTGACATGTGAGGGGGGGTGGGCTGCTGACATGTGAGGGGGGGTGGGCTGCTGACATGTGAGGGGGGGTGGGCTGCTGACATGTGAGGGGGGGGGCTGCTGGCATGTGAGGGGGGGTGGGCTGCTGACATGTGATGGGGGGGCTGCTGGCATGTGAGGGGTGGGTGGGCTGCTGGCATGTGAGGGGTGGGTGGGCTGCTGGCATGTGAGGGGGGGCTGCTGACGTGAGGTGCATGGGGGGGAAGTGATGTGAGGTGCAGGGGGTGTATGATGTGAGTTGCGGGGGGGGAGAGAGTGTCATATTGAGGAGAGGGGGAAAGAGTGTCATTGAGAGGAGGGGGAGAGAGTGTCATTTAGGGGAGGGGGAGAGTGTCATATTGAAGATAGGGAGAGAGAGAGTGTCATATTGAGGAGAGAGAGTGTCATATTGAGGGGAGGGGGAGAGAGTGTTATATTGAGGGGAGGGGGAGAGTGTGTCATATTGAGGGGAGGGGGAGAGTGTCATATTGAGGGAAGGGGGAGAGTGTCATATTGAGAGGAGGGGGAGAGAGTGTCATATTGAGGGGAGGGAGAGAGAGAGAGTGTCATATTGAGGGGAGGGGGAGAGTGTGTCATATTGAGGGGAGGGGGAGAGAGTGTCATATTGAGGGGGGAGGGGGAGTGTGTCATATTGAGGGGAGGGAGAGAGTGTAATATTGAGGGGAGGGAGAGAGAGAGTGTCATATTGAGGGGAGGGACATAGAGAGAGTGTCATATTGAGGGGAGGGTGAGAGAGTGCCATATTGAGGGGAGGGGAAGAGTGTCATATTGAGGGGAGGGGGAGAGTGTCATATTGAGGGGAGGGGGAGAGTGTCATATTGAGGGGAGGGGGAGAGAGTCATATTGAGTGGAGGGGGAGAGGGTGTGATTTAGGGGAGGGGGAGAGTGTGTCATATTGAGGGGAGGGGCAGAGAGTGTCTTATTGAGGGGAGGGGGAGAGTGTCATATTGAGGGGAGGGGGAGAGAGTGTCATATTGAGGGGAGGAGGAGAGAGTGTCATATTGAGTGGAGGGGGAGAGAGTGTCATATTGAGGGGAGGGGGAGAGTGTGTCATATTGAGAGGAGGGGGAGAGTGTCATTGAGAGGAGGGGGAGAGGGTGTTATATTGAGGGAAGAGAGACATGGGTGGGATGCTGACATGGGATGCTGACTTGGGGGGGGGGGCTGCTGACATGAAATGGGCTGGGGGGATGTGGAGGGGGTATTGTGTTTTTGATGTGGAGGGTGGTATTGTGTGGGTGAGGGGGAGAGATGGGGGTATGAGAGATAGACGAGGATGATGATGATGGAGAGGTGCTGGAGGAGAGATGATGATGATGATGATGATTTAACCCGTGCGGCCCAAATTTTTTTTCCTTGGAGCAGTTCGGCCCTTCTCACTTTACGAGTTGGGCAGCCCTGATCTACAGCATAAGACTAGTCATGAAAGCATGAAGGAACTTAATGTGTACAGTTTAGAGGCTAAAAGGGCGAGGGGGATATGATGGATGCTTTCAAATATATAAAGCGTTTTTAACTAAGTACAGGAGGGAAGCATATTTTAGAGAGAAGAGTACTACAACAAGAGGTCATGCTTTTAAGTTGAAAAAACTCCCATGCCTAAATGGATTTGAATCTCCAAACACGTGGGACATCTCCCACCAACCCATGAACAGGTTGGCATAGGAGGGGGCAAACGAAGTCCCCATAGCGGTCCCACGTGTTTGGAGATAAAACTGTTGGTCAAAAAGAAAATAATTGTGCGTGAGTGAAAATCTAATACTATCCAAAAAAGACAGTATGCGCCGGGGAAAGAGAAGAATGATTGTGGAGAAAAAATTCAATAGCTGTGAGACCATGTTCGTGTTTGATGATGTTGTATAAAGAAGCTACATCCAGTGTAACCCAGATGTAGTGTGGGTGCCATGTAAAAGGTGTTAAAAGTGCTAAAACATGCTTGGTGTCCATAATGTGTGAAGGTAAGGAGTGCACTAGTGGTTGTAAAAAGTGATCTATATACTGAGAAAGGTACTCACCCAGGGATCCAATGCTAGAAATAATGGGTCTACCTGGGGGTATTACTTTGAAATGTTGTTGACAATATTTAAGATACCCTTTGTGAGATTGCACATTTATAAGATGAGCCAAATATAGAAATGATTAATGTAATAATAGTTTGGGCTCTTGTGACACTCTAATGCACTGCTTTCACATGTAAGTGATTATGTTTGTGCCTTTTTAGGCAATTTTTACATGAAGGGGTTAATATGTTTACCCGTTTTCGCGGGCTTTTTAAATTTAAATTTCCAGGCTTGCACCACGTCTCCCCACTCCGGGACGAAGCCCTATCCTAGAGGGTGAAGTGCGTAGAGGGGGAGATCGTGGTGTAGCCCCAGTGTGTGATGTGCAATAAAGTTTGTTGAAGATCATCCGGGAGTTTTTTCAAGTTTGTCATGCGCAGTTGCGCCGGAGCCCTACCATTTCCAGACATTTACAGAAGGCTGCACGTAGGAGCTATTGAGGAGAGCAGGTCCCAGACCGGAGACGAGATATAGGTAAGGGTTTTTATTCCCCCTACTCCGGTTAACTCAGTGGCCACGCACAGCTCCCTCTTATTTAGCCCCATTGACTGCTTTGACACCTTTGGTGTATTACTGACCACTGATGCGCAAGACAGTCTTGCCTTTGGATCATGCTTTTAAGTTGCTAAGGGGAAGCACCAGAGTGTGTGAAACACGTTGCGGAGTTCACTCAGTGCAAAGACAGACATCCAGACACTCAGTTGTCCAGTTTACAGCCTCCCCACGGAGCTCTGAGCCGTTTCTATCCGGCCAACTCGGGGTGGGAGTAGCGCTGCAGCTGTAGAGACACGGCGATTGCGGTGGACTACTCCATGCGGGTATCGCGAGAGGATGCAAACCGGAAGTACCATCTGAGTATTGCCGTGCCAGTTGGTCCCAGCGTGGGGGACTGATCCATGAGCCTCGGCGTTTACCCTTGTCTCTACCTTCTACTTGTGCCAGATGTCCGTGCACTTCTTCTACTGGACTAATTTTATTATACATGTAAGTTACTACTTGCAATCGTTTTATGTGTTTAAGACATTTATCTTGACCCTTGGTGCGCTTCTGTGCCTTCTTTTTGCTAAGGGGAATGTGAAGAAATACTTCATCATGGAAAGGGTGGTGGATTTGTGGAATAGCTTCCCAACATTGAATGCACCGACATTCCAAATGCATTCAACGATTACTTTGTGGGGTGTGCTACTAACTTATTAGCAAAACGCAACCCAAACCACAAACCTGAATCTCATCCTGGGCGTACCCCTATAGCCCCACCCCCTTCCAACATTGCCCACAATTTTCAATTTGGCCCAGTATCCGAAGAGGAGATTACACAAGCACTTCTCAAATTAAAACTAAGCAGTCAATGTGGACCTGACTTACTACAATCTAGGTTCCTAAGACTTGGTGCCCCAGCAATTGCCAAACCAATTGCTTCCATAATCAACTGTATCCTGTCTGCTGGCCATATCCCTAAGACCTGGAAAGCTGCCAGAGTTGTCCCAATCTTCAAAAGTGGGGGCAAAAACACTGTCTCAAACTACAGACCAATCTCCCTTCTCCCAATCCTGTCCAAAGTCATGGAAAAATGTGTCCACTCCCAATTAAGCGATTTCTATACCAAGACAAATTTCCCTAGCCAATTCCAATCTGGATTTCGCCCCAAACACTCTACCATAACTACCCTGCTAAAAGTTTGCAATGAAATCCAGTGTGGAATGGAACGGGGTCAACTCACTGGTGCAGTATTCCTAGATTTTGCAAAGGCTTTTGATACTGTTGATCATACTATCCTGCTCAACAAACTCCAGAGCTCTGGAATAGGGAAGCATGCTTTAAACTGGTTTCAGTCCTACCTATCAGGTAGATCCCAACATGTGTCCATCTCTGGCTCCAACTCTAACCCCCTGGATATCACCTGTGGCATCCCGCAAGGCTCTGTTCTGGGGCCCCTACTCTTCTCAGTGTTCATCAATGATCTTCCCACAGCTTGTCAGGAAGCCTCAATACACATGTATGGAAATGACACAATCCTGTATGCACACAGCCATAGCCTCTCTGACCTTCAACACATACTTCAGTCTGACTTTTTGAGACTCGAAAACTGGATTTCCCAAAACAAACTGTTTTTAAACACTGACAAGACGGTAACAATGGTATTTGGGACCAAGACTAAATTTTTAAAGCTTCCATCGACTGAGCTCCAGATTAGAACTAACCCCACCCTAACTCCTGTTACTAGTTTTAAATACCTGGGCATATGGTTTGACTCCCACTTAACATTCGGGATGCACATTGATACCCTGACAACCAAGACCTATGCCAAACTAGTGGTACTTTACAGGAACAAATCCTCCCTAAGTCTCCTGGTCAGAAAACGTATCGCACAGCAGATGCTAATGCCAATTATTGACTATGGAGACATAGTATATGGCTTGGCACCTCAACCCACCTTAGCAAACTTGACACCCTTTACAATTCAATTTGTCATTTTGTTCTCCAATGCAACTACAACACACATCACTGCGAAATGCTCAAAGAACTAGATTGATCATCACTCGAGTCTAAGCGCAAAGTTCACCTTTCCTGTCTTGCCTTCAAATTCTTTATGGGCAAGCTAACCAGCTACCTGAACAAGCTCCTCACCCCTACCACATGCAGCACCTATCACCTGAGATCAGACTCCAAAAGACTGTTCATGGTTCCAAGGCTCAACAAAGTATCCGGCCGCTCCTCCTTCTCTTACCGTGCACCCCAAAACTGGAACAACCTACCAGAGACCCTTACATCCACCACCAGTCTAAGTTCTTTCAAATCTAAGGCTGTCACACATTTTAATCTGGTCTGTAACTGTTTCATACGCCCATAATATAAATTATCTTTAACTGTGCATGCAATGTCTTGTATATAATGTATACCCTGCTCATTATGTAACTGTATTTGTAAACATGTATTATTTGTCTTAACTCTGTGCCCAGGACATACTTGAAAACGAGAGGTAACTCTCAATGTATTACTTCCTGGTAAAATATTTTATTAATAAATAAATAACAGAGGGGATAGGGGCTAATACAGTGTCACGGTAGCTTATGACAAGATATAATGAACACCAAATATCTGGGTTGAACTGAACGAGGCTTAGATATAATAAAATATAATTTATTTCTTAAAAAAGGTGAACACAGCAATATAGTACAATTAACAGACAAGAAGGTAACACTTACTTAGGGTTGGGGGATGGAGAAGTATCAGCTAGCAATTCTCCAGCAATCCGGTGACATTCCAGGTGGAATCAGAAACACAACTAAAAACTGTAGGGTTGACACAGTTTGTATACCTGTGTAACCCTATTCTTAACATTGAATCCAGACTATTTGTGAACAATTATCTGTATCCAATCCCTAACGTGGAGACACAGATTAACCCATGCCCCCCAGCTAATTAGCCCATGTGTACTGGGACTCTATGGGTAGCCCCATAATTAAATCAGGGGCAACGACCAGTCTACCAAATGAAGTATCTGCATTGTTTGTAGGTGTAGACATAACACTTACAAACCACTCCAGTTGGATGATTCTCCACCCTCAGGTAACAATTAGAGTGGCAGAGTCTGCTGATTAGTACTTGGTCGGTTGATTAGTACTTAGTGTAAACAATCCGGGCAGTTAACTTTTGATCACAGTGCTTAGGCTCAATCAGCCGGCTGCCCTTCATGACCTATTAGCATAGCAGATGGAGTCTGCATTGTCAGAACAGATCCAAAATACCATACATATATACTTTAATATCTACACATATTAATAAGTTCCATTCTGGTGGGCTCAGTGGGTCGAAATTTGCCAGTTTTTAATGCCTACAGTTACTCCACACATTAGCCAAATATCAACTCTCTGCGACCTCCAGAACTGGAGATACAGAAATGCACTTTAAAACATTAAAATACAGGATTATAATGAAACATGGGAACAGGGGAACATACATTTTCCTGACATGACAAGGTGTAAGCCACATTCCTGGACCGCAGTCCAGTTAACCCCTTGCCTCTCTGGTGAGGTCAGGGCGTGGCCATATGGGGTGCAACCCCTTTAATACCGGGCCAACCCCCTCAACCTCTACATACAGTTAGGTAGCTGAAATGTGCTTGATATAGATATAAGAGTATCCTAAATATGAAAGAAAGATTCAAAAAGTGTCTGAGGTTTTATAGCAGAAAGGAAAATTTGCAGACTAGGTGGGACAAGTGGTTCTTATTTGCCATCAAATTCTAATTTCTATTTTAGTGTGACAGAGATTCCTTCCATGACAGTAGAAGATAAGAACGTGCTCTATTCCCAGCATGATGGGGTTAACTTCTGCTGACAGCAGCGTCCAGGTGCAACCAGTTAATCTGAGCTATAAGATTTTAAAAGGCAGCCTACAAATACAGCCAGTGTCTCACACAGAGATCTTGCAAAAGGATTATGCTTGTCTGGTTACTATACCTCAGAGAGTAAGGACTACCCATTGAACAGGGGTGCGCAAACTTCTGATGCTGCGCCCCACTGCATCCATTCACCCAGTGCCCGTGCCCCCCTTACCTGCCTGTCTGCATCAGCTGGGTCATGTGACATGACATGTTGCCATGGCAATGGGCATCAACTGACTTCGTGACCCCGCGGCATCATTTGTTGCTGCGTCAACGCGTTATCTGAAGCCGGCTGAACCTCGGTAAATTCAGTTGCAGAGGCCTCGCGCGACGCCCGGAATTTAATTTAAATGCCTTGGGGAAGAGCACGGGGCTTCTGGAACCGCCCGCAACCCCCCAAGAAAATCATGTGTGTATGTACGTTGCAGTCTCTTTTAGTCTCAATGTACGGCAGGAAACACTGTAATTCTTTATATGGGGTTTATTTACAGGGCTTATATCATACTAACAGGCCCACCATCCCTTTAAGTCCAAACAAATCATAAAATAAACTCCTACTCCACTTAGGAGACTAACTGTACATTCAGCTTCAAACCCTCCCTAACCCGGATGGACAGCTAAGCTGGTTCCACCCCAAACAGATATTATTATTGCTGAGCATATAAAGTCTCTGTATACAGCAAATAAGGGTTTATCTTATCTGTAAGTCCATGTGTTGGCGCAGTAGGCCAGACGTTCCCGCTTCAGCGCGGCCTCGTGTCCTTTCCTTCTTGGATCACCTCCGCAAGTGCACTAAGTACGCTGAGAAGCACGAGTTCCAGAGGCGGTGAGACTAACATCAGTGTGATACACCTGTTGTTTGAGTCTATTTGCTTGGCTTTTTTAGCACTATTGTAAGTTTTTTACATATTACATAAAGAAATTTTGTATACTCATTGATCTGCACCATGAAGTTCCTTTCTCTCCACAATAACATATGTCCGTATACCTGCTGAGAGTGACACCAAGGGGAACCACGCCTGCCATTAGTGTTTGTACCACTATATGTACACTGCTTTGACACCTCCTACTTCTTGTAAGTTGGCTGCGTATAGGGCCAAATTTACTTACCTTCCATGGTTCTTTATACATCTACACTTAGATTTTGTGCCTTGTGTTTTATTTCCCATATGCTCCCCCTGGACTGTTAGAACACATTCTCGCTTTCCGGAACCAGTGAAGACAGGTCCAACCAGAGGGTTTGAGCTGGGAACTAAGACCGTATTTATTTATTTACTTCACACGGGTGAATTTGCACCTTTATTGTATGCACCTATTATTTATTGTCACTATTAGCAGTTAGCGCCTGAATATAATCACTTTTACTTAGATACAGGGATATACCACACAGGGGATTGAAAGAGGCATCCAGAGCTAAAAGGATCACACCAAAGTACTAGTATCCAAGCATTCATCATTTAGACCACCAGGGGTTAGGGTGCCCAACTGGTGGATCCAAAATGTCTCCCAGAGCAGAAGGAGGAATGTGCTCAATACCCATAATTGTCAAGGAACCAGGATCCTTATTGTGTGTACATTTAAAATGTCGTGACAAATTATGGGTAATGGCACCATTGATTACATTCCTCCTGTGCTCTAGGAAGCGGGTACTAAGAGATAGAGTGGTGCGACCAACATACTGCTGAAGGTATACAATATAGGTACTTAGGCAGTTGATATTGCCCTTAACACTATATTGGCCACCTTTCTGAAGGGAGACAAACTCCGATTTGGAAACCAAATGTTTGTATGTGATGCAGCGACCTCTACCACACCTGTAGTTGCCTAAACAGCCCACAGGTGTGGCATTGGCAACTGCATCAACCGTGAAGGAAAGAAAATTGATGTAATTAGCGCTACAAGCTAAAATAATCAGTGAATCAAATAAAGAAAAAATAAACAATTGTGCAACAATTTACACTAAAACCTTAAAATTAATAAGGCAAGGCTGCGAAGAATAACTCACCCAAAACAGTCAGTGAACTACAGAAAACAACCAATACAAACCGGCACCTAAAAAGTCCAGAATGGGTCTGTATAAAGTCCAATTGCATGGAATAGCAAGAAAAAGTATGTCCAATCTCGTACTTCCAGAAACCACAGCAAGATGTTACGTGGCATATGTAAAGCAAACAGAAAAAAACATTATAGTGCAAAACTGCTAGTTAATTACACAGACAAGACAAACAAGACAAGACAGACAATCGACAAACACAAGCAAGGCTGAGAAAATACAAATAGTTTATTTAATAAACATAAAATTAAAATTGTATGTTCTTTATTGTTATTTTAATTTTATGTTTATTAAATTAACTCTTTGAATTTTATCAGCCTTGCTTGTGTTTGTCTATTGTCTGTCTTGTTTGTATTCATCGGGTCTAGAGGGGGATTCAACAATTATGAATTCCCCTTTTAGACCAAAATCGCTTTTCTTCCCCTATCAATCTAAGGGAGGATATATTGATGCGTTTTATAATCTGGTGTTAAAAGATTTTGAGTCATTGTGCAATAAGCCTTATAGATTCAATCGTAATCTTTCTAAGGGTGAACTGGATGCACTCAATGATCTTAAGAACAATCGGGACATCATTATCAGACAGGCTGACAAGGGCGGGGGCATAGTGATCCAGGATAGATTGGCCTATATAGGTGAGGCCCATCGACTCCTGGGTGACTCTGCCTCCTATTCTTCCTTGTCAGCCGACCCCGGCACTTTTTCAGGATATTTTGAAACAACCCCTCACCCTAGCTTTGGAGGAAAGTGTTTTAACCAAATTGGAATTCAGATTTCTTTATTCAGATCACCCCCGCACTCCAATTTTTTATCACCTACACAGAGAGAGCGACACACAGAGAGAGCGACACAGCGAGAGAGAGTGTGACACACAGAGACAGAGAGAGAGAGCGACACACAGAGACAGAGAGTGACCGATACCTTGGAATCTAAGGCAGAGGAGACTACCAGCGCCCTATCCCACACACAAGCACAAATGGCCACCCTCAAAGACCAAGTCAGATCCCTGGAGGACAAGATTGAGGACGGTGAGAACCGTGACCGTTGCTGCAACATTCGCCTGCGAGGGGTGCCTGAATCGGTAACAGATCCGGAGGACTTTACCACTAAGTGGTTAGAACATCTGTTCCCTGATCTGCCAGAAAGGGATCTAGTGCTTGACAGATGTCATCGGGCGCTACGAGGAAGACCCCAGCAGGGAGACCCCCCCAGAGACATCGTAATGAGGTTCCACTGCTACCGGACGAAAGAAGCAACATGCCGCATTGCCAGGGAGATGAAATCAGTGGAATTTGAACACATTAAATTCCAGGTGTTCCAAGACTTGTAACCCGCTACCCTGGCAAAAAGGAGGGCAATGGCCCCCATAACTAGAGCTCTCAGGGATAAGGAGGTGCAATACAGGTGGCTGTTCCCGTGTGCTATCCTCGTTATGAAGAACGGCGTTGCACATACATTAAAACATGTCGAAGATGGGGAGGGATTCCTCCGTAGGGTCCTTGGTTCCCCTCAAAGTCCCCCTCACCTGGTAGCTGCCAAAGATGGTGCCCCCTCAATCTCATGGCGCACAGTTGGAGGCATATGACCTGAAGCCAGAGCTGAAGAGGAATAACGAGCTCCACATAGACTTTACTCTACTACTCACACAGATCGATACCTCCTCCCCCAACCAACCCAGCAAGACCTCAAGGAAAGCCCTAGCCACGAGGAGCCCCTTCGGTGGCCCCCACTGACCCCCTGGCACAAATCAAGAGATCTGCCACCTCCCGCAGCTCTACTCACGACTTTTGCGAGGCAGCCATCTTCTCCTGCTCCTTCGAGGCGCGCGGGAGCAGCTCTGTTCTTTGCGGCCTGATCCGGTGATGTCACAGGCTCCCGCCGTCTCCTGTCGGCTTCTCACGAGACTTGGATTGGAACGCATGCGCGGTGGGGCCCAGCCGAGGCGGCGCTGGTGGATGACGCGGTCGGAGCCCATAGTGTGGGCCGCGAGACCGGGACGACCCCGGGATCCCCCCTGTGGGGTCAGACTGAGGCGGCGAACTGCCGGAGGGCGGCTGTCGGGCCCATAAGGTGACATACCCGTCACAAAGACATGACCACAGAATGTGGCGGCGGGAGAAGAGGGTGGAAAGGGGATTGAGGGAATGGGAAACCGGCGGGCGAGGGGAAATACAGTCATACCCCGGCCTATTCGTAGATCAGGAGTTTGCCGCTGCCGCCAGACCATCCCCACATATGCACCACTAGCAACATAGAGAAATGTATAGACGCATAACCATTTAGCGTCAGCGACACAGTCGCAGGTAATTCCACTACCACCTAGACTGCTGATGAATAGACTCCATAATAGTTAACCACACACACGTTAACACACAGCAACAGCCAAGGGGGTAGAGCCCAGCAAACTGCTACATAGAAGGTGGACACTCATGCATGGGATATAAAGGAGACTAAGCAGCCGTACCTCTGATCACCCCACCTCCGCTAATAGAGAAGAGCGAATATGCACAAGCACCATAAGGGGGCCGTGCAATAGGAAATTCCCAGGGGGAGGGGGGCTCCCTACATCCACGCAGAGGGCAAAAGTTGGGGGAACAGGGAGAGGAGGAACTATGGGAGAAGTTCATTGGGTTGAAGTTATGTTGTTTACTGTGTTTGTTGCTAAAGTTATAAGTTATACTGTTATACAATTATTGTCTGTTCAAAGGAGATGCGCCAGCGGGAAAGTTCCCTGATCGGCGTGCATGCGTTCTCCGCTACGATCCCTAGAGAGCACGGATCACAAACAAGTCCCAGGGAGGCCAGGACCCAGCAGGCAGGGGAGACCCCTTCGTCAGTCTGGGCCAAGTGGCCCACCCCTTGGGCGCAAGGGACACTTCCAGGGGCTCCCGGAGTGGGCTCTTGTCTTCGTGTTTCTATTTGTTTTCTGTACGCTAGTATGTTCTCTGTTTTTTGTTGTGTACCCAAACCCCTCTGTTGTGACCCCTATGTGCTCTACCCGGCCCCCCCTTCCTTCCCCCTCTCCCCCCCTCCCTCCCCGCCTTCCCCCCCTCCCTCCCCGCCTTCCCCCCTCCCTCCCCACTCCTCCTTCCTCCCCCTCTGCCCCACCCTTCCTCCATCTCCCAACATAAAGGCGCTCGTCTTGGAGTGAGCGATCGTCTGGTCCTACACATGGCTTCCACGGGTAAGTTAAGAAACATAGTGATGCGCGCAGTCACACACATTAATAGATGGCATTGACATTCATAACCCACAATGTGCAGGGCTTTAACAACCCCACTAAACGCAAGCTAGCCTTCTCGGACTATAAAAGAAAACATGCTGACATGCTGCTCCTACAGGAGACACATTTCAGTAAAACCAACACTCCCAAATATCTTGATAAAGAATTTTCCCAGGTTTTCTCTGCCTCTGCTGAAGTCAAAAAACGCGGAGTTGCCATTCTATTCCGTAATAGCATCCCATTCGAAGGTCTGCTAACTAAACGTGATAACGATGGCAGGTATATTATAACAGTAGGAACAATTAGGGGACAGAAGATCACAATTGCATGCATATATGCCCCTTGCGAAAGGAGTGCAATCTTCTTTGAAAAATTCTTCAGAACCCTAAACTCGCTTGCGCAGGGAAGCGTTGTCTTAGCAGGAGACTTTAATATGGTCCTACAACCTCACATGGATAGATCAGGTGGGGTTAGCCAGCATAATAAAGGAGCAGGTATATCTTTACGCAGGGGCCTCAAAATTAACCAACTAACAGACATTTGGAGGGAGTTGCACCCAGCAGATAGGAACTACACGTTCTTCTCGCACCCACATGGCTCATACAGTAGGATTGATTACTTCGCTGTGCTCTGTCACCTGGTCCCTAAGGTCACCCAAGCAGAGATCCATGATATTTCATGGTCTGACCATGCACCCATAGAGCTACGGTGCAATAATATTCACACGGTTGGACCAGGAACGAACTGGAAACTTAATGAATCCATTCTAAAAATTCCAGAGATCTGTGATACTGTGGGTATTGAGATAGATCAATTTTTCAAGATAAACGCCGGCTCTGTCACCTCACATCTGGTTTTCTGGGAAGCGCATAAAGCGACTCACCGAGGTACCCTCATAAATATCACAGCTAGACGAAAAAAAGAGAGGCAAAAATTGTCACGCTCCAAACTAAATTACAGGCTCTCTCCTCCAAGCACAAAAAGAACCTAGATCCGCAAACCCTACAAGAGGTAAAGGACACTAAAATTGAATTAAACATGATACTGACCTCCAGGGCTGATAATTCACTGAGTTGGTCAAAGAGGAAATTTTACGAAAACGCGAACAGGCCGGATGCGATGCTGGCTCACATGCTGAAAGACAGGCAAACTAAATATAACATCCAAGCTTTACGCTTAAAATCTGGTATCCCTACTTCCAACCCCCAGAAGATAGTAGATGAATTCGGCTCCTTCTATGAGACACTATAATGGAGAGAAAATGGCACATAATACTAAAACGAGCAGTGAACTAAGAGATTTCCTGGCTAGCTCCAATCTGGTGAGATTGACAGAATCAGATAGAGCATCTCTAAATGCCGACTTCACTTATGAGGAGTTGACACAGGCCATTAAGGAACTCAAACCTTCAAAGGCACCGGGGCCGGACGGCTTCTCAGGGTTATATTACAAGAAATGTATCAAGTTGCTCGCCCCTAGGTTGCTCCAAGTGTTCAACGCTATTTTAGCGGGAGCCCCCATCCCCAGGGAGATGTTACAGGCGTCTATATCAATCATCCATAAACCGGGGAAAGACCCACTAGACTGCAAAAGTTACCAGCCCATATCACTAATCAATACGGATATGAAGCTGTACGCTAAATTACTGGCCAATAGATTATGTCTCATCCTACCCAGACTTATACACCTAGATCAGGTCGGATTTATCAGGGGCTGACAAGCTGCAGATAATACCCGACGATTTATAGATCTGTTAGATTTGGCCCACATTGACACCGCTTAAAGTATGCTGTTAAGTCTGGACGCTGAAAAGGCTTTCGATAGGATAGACTGGCCCTACCTGAAGGAGACGCTTGCGGCATTTGGCTTTGGAGATCGGGTGAGTGAAGCGATTTTATCGCTGTACTCTAACCCCACCGCCAGGTTTGTACACCAAGGCTACCCCTCTCTGCCCTTCCAGATCAGAAGTGGTACGAGATAGGGCTGTCCACTATCACCCCTCCTATTTGCCCTCTGTATTGAACCCCTGGCGGCACAAATCAGAGGAAACCCTGACATCTCAGGGTTAAACGCATACTCCCAAATCCATAAAGTGGCCCTGTACACAGATGACATCCTCTTGATGATCACGAAACCCCTTACTTCCTTACCAAACCTATTCGACCTGCTAGACCGGTTTTCTAAAATCTCCGGCTTCAAAATCAATCAGTCCAAATCTGAGGCTCTCAATGTCAATCTACCTAGACACACGGAAAAATTGGTAAAATTAAACTTCAAATTTCACTGGCAACAGAAGTCTATAAAATATCTGGGTGTCCACATCACCAGAAACGTCAAAGATATATACAATGCAAATTATCCCAACCTAATCCGGACCCTAAAATCAGACCTACAAAAGTGGACATCCAAAAGGATCTGCAAAACAAGAAAAAACACAAAAGCGCACCAAGATGAGAGATAGATATTGTATTAGCAACAAATAATAAAATTAGTAACTTACATATAAAATTTCTTTAATAATCCCCGATTCTGGTGTCTATCACAGGAGTAGGGCATCACATAGGAAGTATGAAGGGTAATCTCAGTTCTGAGAGATCAGACCCGCGCGCTGGGGCTGTCTCTGTTCACTCTCCTGTCCTCCACGTGTGGTAGCGTGGTGCGGAGTCTAGCGCGCATGCGCAGGAACCGGGGCCTTCAATAGGTGTCCTTAGGATGCCTGTCCGTTTTTGATAGCATAGAAACGATCGGAAATAAGCAGGAACGGTACACTTGAGTGTGTACTGGTGGTGGGTAGTAAAACCGCCAGCCACAACAGTCGCGACGCGTTTCGTTTACCAAAGTAAACTTCTTCAGGCAATATCTGGGACACCTGTTTAGGGGTCCTTTATAGGTCTAATTCTGTGCGTCATTGGTTAATACCTAATGGCTGCATGGCCAATCAGGCTCATATACTGGTAGGGGTGGGCCACAATAGGAAGACCTCCAATAAAACTAGAAAATAAACCAAGAAAACTTAAGTTACAAAAAATAAATATATATATATATAATATATATTATATATAATATTACTTTATGCTCATTTGCATGTCTTAGACAGGTCTGCAACCCCGCCTTTCACCATTATCACCCAGCACACAGCACTTCCACTGCAGCAAGGGATTCTGGGAAATTACATGCAAATGAGCACACAGTTCCACCTTTTGCTTCAAAACCATTCACATAACTTAACTGTGTGTGTATATATGTATGTGTGTATATATGTATATATGTATATATATTGTTACGCCGATGCTCGCCACAAACCGGGACCGGACCGCGGGGCTGAGGTGGGGTTATATAATCACCGACCTGAGTCCACGCAGACTGATCCGGAGTGCGCAGTTCGTAGTCGTACATCGCAGGGTCAGGATTGGAGAAGGCAGCATCGTCGTTAATGAAGCAGGAGTTCGGCAACAGGAAATCAGGAGTGCCCCGCTTCAGCTTAGGAGCGTGAGCGCGGGGGTGGCTTCTGCGCGAGGAGCGGCCTCGGCCCATGACGCCGATCTCAGCAGGAGGAGACAGCAGGCTGGCCGAAGTTCACCGCAGGGCAGCGTCGGGAAGAACCAACGCTTCAGCGCAGAAGTCCAAGGCAGGTCACTGCAAGAGGATCGCAGCAAGCCGCAGGAAAGGAAGGGTAGCCACTGCTAGGAGGGAATGCAGCAGTACCAGTGCTGGCATCAACGCTTCAGCACAGACGTCCAGGATAGGCCACTACAGGAGAATAGCGGCAGGCCACAGGACAGGAAGGGTAGCTACTGCTAGGAGGGAATGCAGCAGTACCAGTGCTGGCATCAACGCTTCAGCACAGACGTCCAGGGTAGGCCACTGCAAGGAGATAGCAGCAGGCCACAGGACAGGAAGGGTAGCTACTGCTAGGAGGGAATGCAGCAGTACCAGTGCTGGCATCAACGCTTCAGCACAGACGTCCAGGGTAGGCCACTGCAAGGAGATAGCAGCAGGCCAGTGCTGGCAACAACGCTTCAGCACAGACGTCCAGGACCAGGCCTCTGGATACTCAGGAACTTGGAAGGTAAGAACGCTAGGAGAGAGGCCTGGGGTGGTTTGTGGCAGAGTCAGTAACATAGAGATAAGAATAGTTTATGCTCGGCGCTGGTTCAGAGCCAACGCCTAGAATATAAAGGGCGGAGATCCAATCACAGGAGGAGGGTGTGTGAGAATTCCTCCAATGAAGTAGCACAGGGCAGAAGCTGCAATGAGAGGCAGCACCTGTGCCATAGATTGCCAGAGGAAGCTTGCAACTGCACAGGTCTGCACGGCATAGTCAAAGCCAGTAGTGGATTCCTTACATATATATACATATACATGTGTGTGTTAATATATATATATATATATATATATATATATATATATATATATATATATATGTATATGTATATATATATACACAGTGGTTGACAAATCACCAAAAAATCTACTCGCCACACAAAAAAATCTACTCGCCACCTAGTACCAAACGTGTGCTGCTTGGGCCAATATTTACTCGCCCGGGGTTTAAATCCACTCGCCCGGGGCAAGCAAATGTATAGGTTTGTCGAACACTGTATATATATATATATATATATATATATATATATATATATATATGTATATATATATATATATATATATATATATATATATATATATATATTAACACACACATCACATTTTAAGTTATGGTGGGTGAAAAAGGCAACAAGAAACCTTCACCGTATACCATAAAGCAAATAAAAAGATCACTTGTGAGCACATTCATGTCTTAGACAGGTCTGCAACCCTGACTTGTAACAAGTAAAAGTAACAAAAGTAGGTGCATTTTATATGTAGCCATGGCTGGTCCAGGTTATACTTTCTGCCCCCTGTCATGTAAGTCCTTGTAGCTACAGTCAGTAGCAGGCTATCCTGTGGAGTTTATCCCCCCCCCCCCTCATGCTGCCTCGCTGAGTGACAGGGTGGAGGTGAACTGGGTCGTGCCCTCCCCCTCTGTGCCTTAAGGAGGAAGTACTCTAAATTATAGTCTGTCCAGGTCTCCCCCTCCTGGGGTTGAGACATGCAGTTCTAGTCTCTTCTTCCAGGGTGTACGGAATCGGGGAACATGTCCTTTGCGACGTGTTCCCTCCTTACCTAGTGCTGTTGCTGCCGCTTCTCCGCTCATACGCGCAAACCCGCTATGATTACAGAGCGGGCGCGCACCCGCAGCTCTTCAGCCCCTGCAACGGATCTTGGCTCCGCCCCCGGATGCACCGCGCTGCTCTCGCGCGGCACGCGCACATGACAACGTGCAACGATCCCCAGCTGCGTGTCAAGCATGATTTGTGCCTCTTGGCTCCTGCAGCCTATCCCAGCTTCCGCTGGGGCTGCGTCCCCGCTCTGTCTGCCTATATATACCTTGTTCCTGCTCTGTCAGTGCTCAGCATAATTCGGTGTAGCCTCGCTTCTTCCTACAGTTGCGCCTTGCCTTGTTCCAGTCTTGTCTTTCAGATTAACCTCTTGTGTACCGACCCGACTTGTAACTGAACCTCTCTGGATATTGACCTCGGCTTACCCTTGACTACGGGGACTTCTCCAACCCCTGATCATGGCTAAACGGACCTGGACTATCCTACCGTCTATAATCCCAGACCACGGCTAACGGACTTCTACGATTCTACTCTCTCCAATCCCAGGACCTGCAAGTATACCGATTAACCCTCTCTCTCCAACCCAGACCCGGCAATGCTAGACAATCTGCCTTCCAGGCACACTTCTGCTACTGTGGGTGCATGGCTTTGTACCTTGCCACCTCAGGATCGGGGTCTTGCCTTGTTTGTGGGTAGCGCGAGCGTTACACAGGGTTAGAGACGTGCCCTTCAGCCCCTCCTGGGGCTGACTGCGGCCAAGGATCTGAACAGATTGTATGGCCTCAAGACTGCGAGAAGGCCGGTACCATCCAAAGGTCTGGGACCTACCCTAAAACGCAATGCATTCACTGTAATAACACCTGCAGTGGATGCTACAATAAAGGATCCTGTTTTATATACCCCTGCCTGAGCCTACAGTCTATTGGGTAGTGGTATGCAAGAGAAGACTGTCATGGTGGGGACTGTCTCCAGTAACCCTGGAGCCTGCTATGACTAGAGGCGTTGCACCAGAACCAAAATGTCAGCCTGAGGATCAGCAAAAGCCTATCCTATTTCCCCTTACCATCGCGGACGCTTATCTCTCCTGAACCCTCACAGGTAACAAGCACCATGACACCTGTAGCTTTAGCAAGATCTCCCTTGGGGGGGGGGGGGGGGAGCAGTGTTACATATACAAAGGTGGAGTTCCTTTTCTGATGCAGCATACCCTTTCAGTGCTCAGTGATGTTCCTGGGACGTGGTTAAGACCGGGCACGTCAGCAGCGCTTATAACTTTCATAGAACGTAATGCCATTTTTTGATAGTTGTCTAGGGCAGATTGTGATTATCGGAATGATTAATGTGATCTAAATGGAAGAGAACCCTCAAGTGACAACAAAATAACTACCCAAGTGATCACATGATTGCGATACTTGACGTCAAGTGGCACTCTGGTCACTGAAAACGTTTTAAGAGTAATTTAGAATAAACATTTTACACAGACCACCTGAACAATTTGGTACATTGTGCGTTCAGATAGATTTTGTTTCTGCTGTTATTTAATTCTAATATTTTTTTCCATTATTCAAATGTATTTAAAAAAAAAAAAACACATGTACCGGTATATTAATATTTGCCTTCATAAACTAGATTTCTTATGTTGAATTATATTGGTTAATGAAATAAAATATCTATATATTTAGTATCTTGTATTTGTATTTTTCATCTCGTATAGTAATGACCTACTGTATGTCTTCAGTTAATTTAATGTAAAGTTACATAGAAATGAAAAAGAGTAGCACTCCAAAATAGTGGTCAAATGTGGAGTATTGATTCATCCAATGTATCGGTCTAACACAGCAGACGTGTCTCAAAGTCTGCTGTGTTGGACCGAAACATTGGATTAATCAATAAGAACTACATCACAACTGTTTTGGAGTGCTACGCTTCTTGTTTAGTTTCTATGGGATTTCACCCTTGAGTTTCAGTTCCTGCAAGTATCTTTTTTTTTTTTTTAGAGAGCACATATACAATTTGCAAATAGGAATAAAAAGCTAGAGGTATTTTATTTTTTGTTCAAGCAAGATTGGCAGATATACAGCTAAACCCCGTTATAGCGCGACCCGTTATAACGCGAAATCGGTTATAACGTGGTTTTCACGTGGCTCCCGTTTTTAAAAAAAAAATTTTGGGGTGGGCATAAATTGGGACAAAACATCCCCCCCTGCTCACAGCCCCCCCTTGCTCAAAGTACACACCTGCTCACAAAGTACCCCCCCTGCTTACAGTACCCCCCTCCCTCTCTCACAGTATCCCCCCTGCTCACAGTACCCTCCTGCTAAAAATACCCCCCCTGCTCAAACAGTAACCCCCCTCCCTGCTCAACCAGTAACCCCCCTCCCTACTCACTGTAACCCCCTTCTCAAACACGGTGTTCCCACGGTGTTCTGTGGGCGCTCTGTGCACTCGCTGCACTCGGTGAGGGCTGAGGGCCGTGTGTGCGCGCGCCGTGGCCGTCTGTGCACGCTGTGCACGTGCACCGTGTGTGCGGCTTGTGTGTGGCTAGTGAGATGTGGGCTGCCTGTTCCCTCTGCTCCTCTGCGGTTCCGACGTGTAATGACTCAGCGGGGTCATGTGATGTCACGGCATGGCAACGTGACCCCGCGGGGTCATTTGACACCAGTAACCATGGAGACGCACTAAATGTTCAACATAAACATGACATAAAAGTTTATTAAAAGGATTAAAAATTGAATAATAAGCAACACAAATGAAGTGATAACATATACTGTATAATACAACAAAAAGTATGTAAAATAGAATAAAACATTGTAATAAAGTGACACCTAAACAAACCTCTGACCCCTCTGCTCATGGTTATCTCTGTCATTGTTATCCTACAACACACTGACCTGTCTGAGAGCTAGTAAAATATTGTACATACTGTACTCAGGTACTGTACTTAAGCCCTCCAGATCAGTTGTTAAAAGCCTCAGGTTTTCAACACTAGGAAAAGGCATACTGAAGACCCCTGGCAGGTAGAAATGGCGGAAACTTCAACCAAACGTAAGAGGTTTACTGTTCAAGAAAAAATTGCTGCGCTTGACAGAATAAAATCTGGAATCACGCAAACCAAAGTGGCTAGAGACCTAGGACTGAATGAGTCTACAGTTCGCGGATGGAAAAAGGAGGAGGAGAAACTTTGTGATGCAGTTAAATCCAAAGAAACAGACGATGGACTGAAGCGTAATCGTTTGCGTGAACCTAAAGACAGCCAGTTGGATAAAGCTGTTTTTCAGTGGTTTATCCAAGAAAGATCCGCAGGCATGCCTCTGTCTGGACCCCATCTGCAAACGCAAGCCAAAAAGTTTCACAGCCAACTTCACGGCAATGCTTCAACCTCCTTCGTGGCAAGTAGTGGATGGCTAGATAGCTTTAAAAGGCGACATGGAATAAGGAAACCCGCTATATCAGGAGAGATACGGTCAGCTGACGATGAAGCTGCATGCTCGTACCCTGCCCAGCTTCAGAAGATAATTGAAGATGGTGGCTATACCGCAGAACAGGTTTATAACTGCGATGAGACCGGACCGTGTTTCAAAATGCTACCGAATACCACTCTGGCCTGTACGAATGACGAACAGCGTAAACAAGGATTTAAACAAATGAAAGACAGAGTGACTGTACTTTTTTGTGTGAACCAAACTGGAAATCACAAACTGAAGCCACTTTGTATTGACAAGTTTAAATCGCCGCGGTGCTTCCACCATGTCAATATGGGTACTATGCCTTTTGCGTATGACTTTAGCAAAAATGCCTGGATGACTGCCAGTATTTTCGAAAGGTGGTTTCATCAACAGTTTGTATCAGAGGTCCGTAAAAACTTACGGCAACAAAGGTTGGATACAAAAGCTTTGTTGTTACTTGATAACTGCCCTGCACATCCCCCGGCCAATAGCATAATAAGCCGAGATGGAAAAATAAGGGTCAGCTACTTGCCCAAGAACACGACATCCAAAATACAGCCACTGGATCAAGGCATTATTGCAACCTTTTCAGATGAACTTTCAGAAAATGCTGATACATCGAATAATCACAAGTGATGATTCAGTTACGTCATTTTTAAAGAAAATTAATCTAAAAGAAGTATTTTATATTTGTGGCGAAGCATGGGAAGCGGTCACACAAATGTGTATTTTGAAATGTTGGCGAAACATAACAGGTGCACGTCCGGTGCCGGCTAACGTCGAAGTCACCAGTGACAGTGAAGACAATGCTGACTTTGGGGGGTTTACGGAGGAAGAAGTCACCGCCGCCAATCTGTTATTTGCAAACTATGTGAATGAAGGCCTCGCAGAACAGGAAATGGCCAATGCAGAACGAGTACTGGAACCGTTCCTTGATACGGAAAGTGGGGCTACAATTGACTCTTGGGTCGATGGGGACAGCAGCTGTCCTACTCATGAGCATATGACGGACTGAGAAATCATTCAAAGCCTTAGCAGTGAAAATACTGATTTGGATACTACTGAAGACGATGAGGATGAGGAACCAGAGCCGCAACCAAAGATCACAGAGGCGCTGGTAGGATTACAAACAGGACTTAAATTTCTAGAGACAGAAAACATTGATTCAATTACAATCTTGCAATTAAAAAGAATCATTGAAATCGTCAAAAAGAAGAAAAGAGATGCACTGAAACAGCCAACCCTCGATAGTTTTTTTTAAAGTGTAATCTCAAGCTGTTTTTATTACGTACAGTACTGTATGTTTTTTGTTGTACAGTTGTTACATGAACACAGAGTGCATTACACGGTTTTCACATTAATTAGGAATTACAGCCCCATTGTTAATGTTCAAACAGCAATGTACAGTAACTGGAATGTTACATGTACTGTATAAAAGCAGTTGCGAGTTCAGTATGTGCTGTATCTACAGTGGATACTGTATGTGTTTTTGTGTGTTGAGCAAAAAGTTATTTAACGTTCAGTACTTTATTTACAGTATTTATGAGAAATGAACAACACGATAATTGGTGTTTTAAATACAGTACTTTATTGTAGAATGCATAAATAAAAGTGTTAATACTGTACAATTGTGCATTTTCTGTATTTTTTATTCTACTGCTGAGGTTTTAAACACACACACACACACACACACACACACACACACACACACACACACACACACACACACACACACACACACACACACACACACACACAATGACACTAACACACTTACACACCCTTACACTAACACACTTACACACCCTTACACTAACACACTTACACACACTGACACACACAATGACACTAACACACTTAAACACACTTAAACACACCCTTACACTAACACACTTACACACACTTAAACACACACACAATGACACTAACACACTGACACACACTGAGACACACACTAACACACACACTGTCCGCTCATACAGTCTGTGTAGTGTTTAGTCATAGCCATGAACAGCGCATGTGTCTGGATGTGGAGAGCATTGCACATAGCTCATGTAAACAAAGCAGGTACGCCGCAGTCTCTTCTTTGAAACCCGATCCCATGCACATGCGCAGTGCGATCCTAACACAGCAGTGATATGCTGGGCATTCCGAACACTGACAGACACCGGGAGCAGAGCTGCCAGATGCCAGGTAAGAGATTTGTGCGGTTGCCGCTACCCCACCGGGTCTGGGAACACTGGGAGAGTTCTCAGCTTTCCCTCTGGCGGACGCGGTAGCTCTTATGCGGCGGCCATTTTAATTTTTTTTACATTTTTATTTGCGCCGGCCATTTTGTTTTTTCGCGACCCCGTTACTAACGCGGTGGTCTCGGGTGGACCCCGAGGACCGCGCTATAACGGGGTTCAGCTGTAGTTATAGCAAAAACATATGAGTTTACTTTGTTCAGTCTGTAAAGTTGTTTCAGATCAAAGAATGTAACTCAACTCCTTTATCAGTCAGCCAAAAGGAGTCTCTTTTCAGAATGGGAACAATTCAGCTAGTCTTTAGGGATACTACATTTAACGTGTAACTCACTGGGTGCATTGTCTGTCAATTTAGTTTCATATTTCTGTTATCACAGGTAATAATGAGAAATTCTTTCTTTAAAGGTTATGTAACGGTGTTCTCCCCCCTAAATCACAGATAAGGGCCATTACAGGGTGTGTGGTGCATATACCTGCTAGCAACAGGAGGGCCGAGTCGTCTGTGATGACTTGGGGACACAGGAACAGGCTTCTGGGGTTCATAACCCACATAATACTTAGCAGTGCAGCGCCTCTAAATTTATGGTTTAAGGTCTATTGTTAAAAGATTATTATTTTTTCAATGTTGTGGACTTCACATAAATAACATACATTTTTATATATTTTTAACATACAAGTGTTTATACGGCACAAAAGTAAGGTTGAAGTGGCTAAATAATGGTTAAAGGATGCAAGCTTTCAGGGCCACTTGGGTTTCTTCCTCAGGCAAAGTTTTACTTGGGTCCAGAGGCGGATTTAAAAATCTGCAGCCCCTAAGCACTTGCCTGTGTGGCCGCCTCCTTTCTGCCGCCCTCCTACTGCTTTGGCATCCCAGTGTCAAATGATGCCGTGGACGTCACGAATGTGGAGGCGTGTTGTCATGGCAATGAGGCACAGTGTGACACCATGTTTGTGATGTCTGTGGCGTCATTTGACACTGGGATTGCAAAGGAGCAGGAGGGCGGCAGAAAAGAGGCGGCTGACCAAGCAAGTGCATTCCCATTAGGTCCGATAGCCCCGAGAGAGCGGCAAAAGCATACTGATGGGGCGGCCGTTATTCGAACGGATCTCGAATCCGTTTTCGTGTTGACCGCTGTATTCCATTCAGTATTCCCGCGTTTTGACCACTATTCATGCCGCGTTCGCGCAATCCGGCACCGGGCAGCCACACGCGGTTGATCTGTTTAATTTAATGGTTTCTCGTTTCTTTGGATGCAATTCTTCGCATATCCGCCATGTGGCAGAAGTTAATGAATTATAATTTGGGTGCTATTCTTTGCGTATCTGCCAGGTGGCAGAAATTAATGAATTTAATGAATTGTATTGAATTGTAATGTGCATGGTACTTTGCTACTTTGTAAGGGACAATCCAAAATAAAAAAGGGGAGGGGGAAGGGGAAAAACTCTCGCTTCAGCTTAATGAGAAAATTGTTAAATATAACAAAATACAAAGGTGCAAAAGGGGAGTAAGGGGTAACGGTGAAAACTAGAAAAAGCACACCCTTTTGCAATGTATTAAATGATATGATTGTATATTTAAAAATACATTTTAATGATATAAAAAAAATATATATACATGCGTATCATAGTGAATAAATCACTATGGTGACCAAACACATACAAAAAGACAAACACTGTGTACAAAAATGCCAAAAACTGAAACCCAAGGTATATCTAAGTATTGAGTAAAAATACTCCTACTGATAAATAGAACCTAAATAGGTCATAGTTAGCTAGTATTAACTCTTGGGTACAGCACTAATAGTGAAAATTAAAAGAAACCTGTATATAGTGAACAGGTAACATACAGACTAATCGTTATGTATAATTATAAAGCATATATTAGTTCCTCCAAAAATCTATGATTACCAAATGTGATAGCTATTCTATATAGGCACACAAATTGTGTATGACGCCTAGGGGCACGGATCAGAGTCTGTATCAATTTATAGCCCCTTATAATAACTTCAATAGCAAGATACTGCTTATATAAAAATGATATGCATATAGAACAACTATAATGAGCCCACAAAATGTGTTTAAGTAGCTCAGAGGCACGGATTTAGTCCATATCAAATTATAGCCTCCTAAATCATATAGTCAATAAATAGCAGATCAATAGCTGTCACACAATATATAAATGTAATCAGGAACCATGGTATTGCAAGCAGATAGGGTAACTGATATAAGTAGCTGAAAGCTTGTCAATCAGCAGACATACTAGCTAAGTGTAATGCCAAATGAAGCAGTCAGACACCACTCCTAATTCAACAGTATGTCTAAAATAGACAGCCTAACATATTATTGCTAACACCCTCATAAAGTAGGGCCAGGTATATCTCTTTGCACAATGCATAGATAGTATAGCATAAATATTCAGAGATGAAGGCTCGTAGCAAGTTAAAAAAAAGTGTCAGACCTGCATCACAGCAACTTGTAAGTCCTACCGGCACTCCGGTGTGTTCAGCCCCTCACTGCTGCATACCAATGTCATGATGTCAGTCTTAGTCCTGCCTCCCACCTGACGTACGTTTCGCAGAGGTGCTTTGTCAAAGGTGACCTATTTAGGTTCTATTTATCAGTAGGAGTATTTTTACGCAATAATTAGATATACCTTGGGTTTCAGTTTTTGGCATTTTTGTACACAGTGTTTGTCTTTTTGTATGTGTTTGGTCACCATAGTGATTTATTCACTTTGATATGCATATATATACTTTGTAAGGGTGCAGGTGTTTAAAACAGATAGCACCCCCGTCTATACTGGTACATGCTTACAGTGGCCCATTGTGAATTGACCTTGATTTTTTCGAAGATGTTATCAAATTAGGCGTTCTTAATAAAAAGCTTTAAATACTCAATGTGTGCCTTTTTTTTTTTTACATTCTTTCCCCGCACAATTGCTGAGTGGACATTATGGCTACACCACAGGCGTATAAAAAACCTGACTGTAGTTATGCATTATTTTTTTTCCCCAAAGTTTTTTTATTAGGCATTGTTCATAGTACGTTGTACACACAATAGACATCAAGTTGCCTAATACAGGTTTTCTTTGGTTTTTTTTTAAAGACAGGGAGAAGGAAAGGCTCAACGCGCCCCCGACCTTCAAACATTGGTCGGTAGGGTTGGCGTGAGGGTGGAAACAGAGTGTGGGGGGATGGGGGGGGAAAGGAGAGAGAAAAAAGGGGGGGGGGGTGGGGCTGAGGGGTGGGGGGGAGATCCTTCCCCCTTGGCCCATTGCGCGTTGCCCATCCATCATCGTTGTTTTCTATAGCGTGGAGTAGCAATTGTTAGTCTTACATGGGAGTCCGCTATGTATTCCCTATTTTGTGGAACAGGGCGATCTTTTTTAGTCCCGCATGTGGGTTATCCACGGATCCCATATTGTATAGAACGGCTCCGTCTTCCTTTTGAGGAAGGCTGATAGCCTTTCCATTAGCATGACTTCTTGTAGCCTTTTTTTGACCGTTTGCTTAGGGTGGGGAGACACTTTCTTCCATGAGGCGGCCACCGCACATCTAGCCGCCGTGAGAATGAAGGAGATCAATTTACTTGTTGGGCGGTCAATGTGCTCGATTGGCCTGGCCAGCAAGTAGGTCAACGGATCAATGGGTATTGTGAGGTCTGTGACCTCCATGATTAGCGTTTGTATAGTTTCCCAGTATTTCTGAATTTCTGGACATGACCACCATATATGGGCCATGTCTCCCTTTTGTCCGCAGCCTCTCCAGCATAGATCGGAGGCCAGAGGGTAGATTTGATTTAGTCTAACTGGGGTAAGATACCAGCGGAACATTATTTTATACACATTTTCTTTGATTGTGGTACATATGGAGGTTCCTGAGGCTGCTTCCCAAATACTTTCCCAGTCCTCTTGGTCTATAACTGTGCCCAATTCTGCTGCCCAATGGAGCATGTAGTCATGAACCGGAGCATCAGTTGCTCGTTCTAGTTCTGAGTATATTTGCGTTATGAGACCTTTTTGGTGTGCTGTCTCTTTGCATAATCTTTCGAATCTTGTGAGAGGGGGAAATTCCAACGTTGGGGAAATTGATTGTGCGTAGTGCCGAATTTGGAGATATTTGAAGACATTTAGTCCTCTTATTTCGTATTTGCTTCGTAGCCTTTGAAAGCTCAGGAACTCTCCAAGGCTCAGGAGGTCAGCAATCGTCCGAATGTTTTTGGTTGTAAATTGATCAAATTGTCTGGGCTCGCAACCTGGTGGGAATTTTGGATTTTGAGTGATTGGTATAAGTTGAGATTTGGCGGTTGTGAGCTTAAATTTTAATTTGCATTTCGTCCATATCTCCCATGTGAGCCTCGTTGGTCCTAATTGGAATTTATTTTTCTGCAAATCCTCCTTGTTCAGTGACCAAAGGCATGTCGGCAGGGAAGGCGTGCCGGCGTATTGCATCTCTATATCTAGCCAGCAATATTGACCGGGATCCGCATTCCACACTACTACCTGTCTTAGTTGGGCGGCTTGGTAGTACTGCGTAATGTCGGGGACCCCAAGGCCCCCCCTCCCCCTCGAAGCCAACAGGACCGTACGTGGGACTCTTGGTTTTTTCCCCTGCCAGATAAAGTGGAAAATTTGCTTCTGGATGTTTTTTAATTCAGTGCCAGGGATGTGGATCGGGAGTGTCTGGAAGTAATATAATAACCTGGGGAGGATGTTCATTTTCACCGAGATCATCCTCCCGATCCATGAAATTTGATACGAACCCCATTTATCGAGGTCGGATTTTATTTTGTGGAAGAGGGCGGGGTAGTTGTGTTGGTAGAGGGAATGGTAGTTCTTCGATATCTTTACTCCCAAATATTTGATATAGGAGGAGCACCATCTATAGTTAAAATTTAGTTTGAGAAGTTTCATCTCTGGCTCTGGCAGGGTGAGATTCAGTGCTTCAGATTTATCGTTGTTAATTTTGTAACCCGATATCGCTCCGAAGTCTGAAAGCTCTTTTTGTAAATTCGGGAGGGAAATCTGGGGTCTCGAGAGTGTTAAAATTATATCATCCGCGAACAGGGAGATTTTATAGTGGGAACGTCCAATTTTTATCCCTTGAATATCTATGTTATTTCTAATCGTTGCTGCTAATGGCTCTATTGTTAGTGCGAAGAGGAGGGGGGACAGGGGGCACCCCTGTCTTGTGCCATTTTGGATGCCAAAACTCTGGGCGTCACCACCCGGTAGTTTAACCGCTGCGGATGGATCTTGGTAGAGTCTGCGGACCCCTTCTAAATATGCGTCTCGGAAGCCAAATTTGCGCATAGTATGGTCTAAAAATAGCCAGTCTATCCTATCGAACGCCTTCTCTGCGTCTAGGCTGAGTAGTATTGCTTTGGTACCTGTTAGGTGGATATGCTCAATAATGTTGATTATTTTTCGCGTATTGTCTGAAGCCTGTCGGCCTGATATGAATCCGACTTGGTCAATGTTAATCAGCCTCGGCAGTATGGGGTTCAATCGGTTGGCTAGAATTTTGCTATATAATTTGAGGTCGTTGTTAAGTAGGGAGATTGGACGATAGCTTCCACATTGCATCGGGTCTCTGCCTTCCTTATGAATTATAGCTAGGTTGGCCAGGGACATGGAAGTGGGGATCGCATTTCCTTCCATAAAATGATTGAACATTTTTAGTAGATGCGTGGATAATATGGGCAGGAATCGCTTGTAGTAGACGTTAGTGAAGCCATCAGGGCCAGGTGACTTGGAGATCTTTAATGCTTTTACCGCTTCTTCCAATTCTTCTTTCGTGATCTCCGCGTTGAGGATCTCATTTACCTCATCAGTCAAGGTGGGGAGTTGGCATTTGTCTAAGTAAGTTTTGATCGCTTCTGAAGCTTTTGTTTTATCTACACGACCAGTTTTGGGTCGTAGGTTATACAGATCTGTATAGTACTTTGTGAACTCCGCCGCTATTTTTTTATCGTTATATTGTATTTCACCAGATCTATTCTTAATCGCTGTGATTTGGGACCTTTTTTGTATTCCACGCAGTCTGCTGGCCAAGAGCTTATCCGCCTTGTTGCCCTTATCATAATAATGTTGATTGGTCCATTTAAGGGCTTTTTCAACATTCTCCATTTGGGTCTCTTTGAGCTTTTGCCTGGCTATCGTTAAGGCTTTATATGTTTTCTTTATGGGGTTGGCTTTATGGGACTGCTCAAGTTTTGAAATGCTATCGGTGAGGTCTAGAATTAGTTTGCGTTTCACTTTCTTCCTGTGAGAGGCAATAGAGATAAATTTGCCTCTAATTGCCGCCTTATGGGCTTCCCATAGGATCGCCGGAGATGACACCGACCCCGAGTTAAAGAAGAAGTAGTCCTTAAGGGAGGCTCTGATCTCTCTCTCTATCTCGGGATGGTTCAATAGGGAGTCGTTCAATCTCCAGGAGTATGAAAACGTCTTTTCAAACGGTGTAGATAGGGTCAAGGTGATTGGGGCATGGTCTGACCACGTTATGGGGCCGATGTCCGATTTCGTGGCAGCCTCTAGGATGTTCTTGGTCAGCAGAAAGTAATCTATGCGTGAGTAGGTCTGGTGAGGCGCCGAGTAGAAGGTATAGTCTCTCTGGCCCTGATGTTGTGATCTCCAAACGTCCACTAGAGAGAACTCCTCCGCTAAGTCCCTGAACCTTTTCCCGGTGATTTGGGAGTGGGTTGTACGGGGGTGACCCGTTACGGTCGATCTGTCCTCGGTGGGATTAAAGACCATATTCAGATCTCCTCCCACTATCATCGAAGACAGATATCCCGGGTCTATGCCCTCAAGTACTGTTTTCAGGAAGTCTATTTGATTTTCGTTTGGGGCATATACATTGATTAAGGCGATTGCTGAGCCCGCTAAAGAGCCATATACCATGAGAAATCTACCCTCTGGGTCTATTGTCGTTTTGATATGATTGAATGGAGTGCCTTGTCTGATTAGGATAGCCACTCCTCGCTTCTTACTACTAAATGATGCATAAAAGCATGTTGGGAACACTTTTTTGAATAAATTTGGGGGGCCATCTGATGTGAAGTGGGTTTCCTGCAGGAATACGATGTCTCCCCCAGTCCGTTTTATGTCTTGGAGGGCGAGCCTCCTTTTCCTATTATTTTGAAGGCCTTTTACATTGATCGATACTATTTTCACTGGGGCGTTAGAGGCCATATGTGATGTTGGTGTATCTGGTTTTTAGGGATCCTCCCTTCCCATCCGGGGGGGTCCTGCTCTTTTGGTGTACTCGTAGGTACGGCCCTGGCAAACTTTTGTAGATGGCTTGCTTTGTCGGAGGGTTGGTTGGATGGGCCAAGGGGGGAAGGGGGCGGGTAGGGGGCAGAAGGGGCGGGGGGTAGTGCCGCTGGGACAGAATCAGCGGCAGAGAGAGAAGTAGGATGAGGTTCAGGCTTGAACCTAACAAGTATTTGCCTGGTCCGTGGGCGACCGGCTTGTGGGCTAACGAGCCCAACGGGATTGACTCCGGCGTCGGCATCCAGTGGGGAGTGTGGGGGGATAGGGGGCCGAACCCTCTAGATCTATGTTTTTCCGCCGCTCAAATATCTCAGTTATATCCTTAGCTCTTTGGTAGGAGGGGGGAGCGGGGGGGAGGGGGGGGTATGGGGTAAAAAGGGGGGGGAGGATGGGGGGGGGTGTATAGGGGGGGCCGGGGGGGGGAGGGGCTAGATAGGAATGGGTCATTACCGAGCTTTTAAGGTGAGAGGGGGGGGGGTGGGGCCTAGGGGGGGTGGGGGGGGAGGCAGGTGAGGAGGGGGGAGGGGGGAGGGGTGGGAAAAGTGGCAAGAAGCTGGGGGGGGGGGGAGGGGAGGGGGACAGGGGGGCAGGGGGAGAGGAGGGTATATATAGAGCATGTCATGCATACAGGTGTCTCTTGAATGCTAGGTATACAATCTATTTCTCCCTAATAAACCATTTGTACATTTATCTCTTTTGTCAGCCTCGGGGAGGGTGATTGAGGGGGGGGGGATGGGGCGAGGGGGACAGGGGGAGTGGGGGGGGGGGATTTCGACGTTTTGTTTTGTTTTGTGGAGGCCGCTTACACATGGTATATATAGAGCATTTCATACGTATAGGTAGGTCTAGCATGTGAGGTATGCAAACTATTTCCTCAATTAATCGTTTGTGTATTTGTTTCTTTTGTCACACCCGGGATGGATGTGGGGGGGGGGAGGGGGAGCAGAGGGAGAAGATTTCGGCGCTTTGTTTTGAACTAGCCTCCTACCCATGGTTCAGATCATACATGTCACGAATATAGGTAACTCTTGAACGGGAGGCACACAATCTATTTTTCTAATAACCCGTGTGTATCATTATTTCTTTTGTCGGTCTCGGGGTGGGTGAGGGGAGGGGGGGGGAGGGGTAGGGTGGGGGGGGGTGGGGAGGGGGTTTGAGAAGAGCTGGTGGGAAGGGGGGGTGGGGGGGGTTACTCTATGGGGGGGGTGGGGGGTGAGGTGGAGGGGGGGGGGAGACACAGGGAGGAAGGGGGAGGGAGGGGGGGCGCGGGGGGGAGAGGGGTGGGTGGGATCATTGGGGGTTTTGGTTTTGGGCGGGGGGGTAGTGTACGGGTGTCGTGGCAAAGAAAATAAATTGACTAGCAGATACATATACATATGAGATGGGCACAATCACAGTGATATTAGACAGCCACAGAGGAAGTTGGCAGGGAGATCACAGTTGTCCTTTCTTCATTAGAGTCCGCGTATGAGACATTTGTGTCCCAACTAGATCTTATGTCTCTTTCATCCACGCTAAGGTGGGCCTGTTCACAGGTGTGTATGTGGGGTCTGGGGGATCTTTGTGGCATAGTGATCTGTGCCCAGGGTGGGGGGGGGGGGGCGGGTGGGGGGGGGTGACCAGGGATGTCATGAGGGGGGGGGATTGCTTTATTTTTGGGGGAGGTGTGTGTCGCTAGGTCTAATGGGCTCGTTCCGTTCTGTGGCGAGCCGCTACGTCTTAGTGTCATGTGATCAGTTCTGGGCGTTGCTTCTCTCTTACGCTCATGTCAGTGTGTGTCAGAGGCGCGGCTAGTTGGGAGTTCTGGGCAGCAGGTGAGAGAGTTATTCACTTGGGTGGTTCTAAGGGGGGTGGGGTCTTGGGAGGGGGGGTGGGGGTGGGCGGTCAGGGGGGTGGGATAGGGGGGGGGGATGGCGTGGTAATAGGCAATTGGGTTAGGGACCCATATGTCTTACGTAGGCTGGGATTCCCTGTCATGACAGCTATTTGCTTTCGGTAGCACAGCAATCACAGCCACAGCAGCCCCAGCCTCAGCCGCCCCCCCGTGCGGAACATTTGCATGCTTGTTGTTTGTTGGTTTCCCATTACGTGTTCTACACCTAGGGGCGGGCGCAGCCTCTGCTTGCTTTGAATAGGTTGGGGACTTTTATGTGCGAGTACAGAGTTTCCAATTGTATTTATTTGGTTAGCATTTATTGATTTTTGTAATAGTATTTATTGTTCTATGTAAGGGGGGGAGGGGGGGGGGAAGGTTGGGGTGACAGCGGAGGATAGGTGATGGATCGGGGGGATGGACTGCCAGGATAGGTCTGTGTGGGGGGTTGTAGTGGGGCTATGGTCATGTGTCAGCTTTATGTGTAGTTTGCTGGTGTCTGTGTACCACTGTTTGGTGCTTGGGCGACATCCTGTGTTTGTGCTCCACTCGGTTCTCTGTTTTGGTGTGTTTCAGGTGCTGGGTTCTTCCGTGCGTCTGGGTTGTCGTGCGGACTTGCTTATGCGTGGGTGGAGGCAAGCGGGAGCTGGGTTTTTAGGGGGGGGGAGGGAAGGGGGGGGACGGTGGTTTGGTGTGGTGATGGAAGGGAAGGGGGGGTAGGAAGGGTGGGGTCTAATGGTGGTTTCCTGTGTGATTTGATGTTAGCTTTGGCGTGGCTCCTTTGTGGTTGCTTGAGGCTGGGGGTGCTGCAGAGTCTATATGGTGTAGGTTAGTTTGCTGTTGTGCTAGGGGGGGGGAAGGGGAGGGTAGCCGAATGGGGGGGGGGGGTGAGTTTGTCTATTTTATATCGTAATAGTGAGGGGCGCTGTACGTTGGCGTTCACTTGAGCTATGACAGGGGTCTGGGCTGCATTTGTGTAATGCTAGTGGGGAAGGGGGGGATGCAGAGTTGTGGGGCGTTTGGCCTGGGCGATGTGTTAGCCCCATTGCCAGGGTTGCAGCTTCGGGAGCGGTCCGATCGTTGAAAAAGGGGGGGGAAGGGGGGGAGAACATGGCTAGCCCTCTCGTATGGAGTCCAGATGTAACGTTTATCTGGGGGGTAGGGGTGGGAGCAGTCAAACCTGATCTGGGCGTTGTTCACAGGCAGGTCGAGGAGTTCCCAGCGGGGCCTGGTCGGTGAAGTGACCAGTGGATCGGGTTTCCCCTCTCCCGCCACCGCGCCTCTCGACTCGCCTGTGCTGTTTATCCAGGTGCAGGAGTGGCTTTTGCAGATAGCGCTCTGAGGTACTGGGATCGCCGCGGCTATCCGGTTGTAGAAGCAACAGCATGCGGGACTGCTCCGACGTGCATTCATCTGGAAGGGCGACTTGGGTTGCCGGTCTCTGGGCTGCTCCTCTCAGGATTTCGGGCTGGTCGTCTAGGTGTTCAGGGTTGATGTTCCTGGTGTCCCACCAATCTTTCAGAGGCTCGTGTGGTTCTCCGCTCCTGGCTTGTGTCTCGCGGCTCTCTCCGTATGGTGTTTCTCATTGGGGGCAGCGTCAGGCCCAGTTCGCGGGCGAATCCCTGCATCTCCTCAGGGAACCTGATGGATCTTTGTTTTCCGTTCCTGTTGACCACCAGTCGGAACGGAAAGCCCCAGCGGTAAGGGATGCTGTTCTCTCTGAGTGCTTGGGTAAGCGGCTTGAGCTCACGGCGGCGTTCGATCGTGATTTTAGCCAGATCACTGAAGATCTGCACCGGCTCATTTTTGAAGGTAAGATTGCTATTCTCCCTGCTTGCCGCCATCACTTTCTCCTTCGTGGAGTAACTATGGAGGCGGACTATGATGTCTCGCCTCCGCTTCGGGTCATTGGAGCGCGGGCCTAGCGCGCGGTGCGCCCTGTCGATTTCCAGATCCCTGTTATCAAGTCCTTCACATAAATTATTGAAAAGGTCGACCAGATATGGTTTTATTTGTTCAGGGAGAACCGTTTCCGGGACATTTCGAATCCTGAGGTTCTGTCGCTGGTCCCGGTTCTCCTGGTCCTCGATACTGTCTTTCAGTAGTCTGACCTCCTCCCCCAGGCGCATAATCTTGTCGTCCGCCATGGCCTGTGCCTGCAGGGATTCTTCCAGCTTACTCTCGAGGTCCTCTGTTCTCTGCGTAAGGCCGCTTATCTCTTCCCGCATTCCTGCCATCATGTCTTTGAGTTCCTGCCTGAGGGTCTTTTGCAGTCTGTCGTGCATTTTGGATAGAAGGTCCTCAAGATATGAGCGTGTAATTTCTCTGTCCAGGGCGGGTTCTTCTGCCTGCATGCTTCCCTCCCTTTGCGGGGATGCGGCCGCGTGGCGTCCGACGCCATCTTGGGGACTCTGCATGCCCGCTAGGCCGCGTTTTTGTTGTGGCTGAAAGAATTTGGAGGCGCCTTTGGAGGTTGGGGCTTTTGCCTTCTGTGGCATGCTGTGGGGTTCAGACACACTGTAGAGCTGTTTGCTGTCTGATTCGAGGGGTGGAAACGGCTTTTTTTATCGTTTGCTTCGTGAGGGTTGTTAGAGCTCCCTATTTAACCCACCATCTTAGATGACGTCACCGGAAGTCCAAGTCCTGTAGTTATGCATTTTTAATATATTCAGCAATAAATGCTGCAGCAGATAAGATGGCGACTGTATCTGAAATATATGAATATTTAATTTCGAACTACGATTTTTACAAGTTTTCACCAGACGTTCATGCGATAAGAAAAACCTTAAGTAACGATCAGTGTTTTTTTCGCATTGCCCCTCCTGCCGATGAGATTTGCGGGTATTCGGGTGTCATGCTGGAATTTCACTGTATGTTTGATCATGGCAATTTCAAAACAAGAAAGGTCGGTTTTAACACATATAAGAATCGTCAATCCCAATCCAGCAATGTGCCGGCAACAGGACCAGCACCGGCCGGTCCGACCGTCAGTGATAACCTGGTGAACGGCAATCCTTTGTACCTGTCCCGCCAGAATACCTGGAAAATTTCCAGCCTGAGCATGATTTTGCATACAGGTACCAGCAAGCTTGCATTTACCAGTACCAAAATGATTTCCAGCTTCATCAGCTGTCAACTAAAATTGTACCAGGCCAGCTGTCACCTGTCAACTATAATACAGACTTGAGGAGTCACAGTGAGTCATCACCACCCGTTTGGCAAAGTTTATAATGAAGGTAAATATACAGTACAGTAATGTACTACACTGTATTACACTATACTGTACTGTACATGACAGTATTACTGTAAGTTTGGAGCAGCAGTTCAAGCTGCCGTGTGTCAAAACAAAATTATTTTTTAAACAATACTGTACGTACTTTACAGTACAGTACTGTATGTGCATCAATACAATACCGTATGCGAGTTGAGGGGATGTTTCTCTGTTGAGTGCACTTTGAAGAATGATTTGATTGGCCGGCGAAGTACGTGATGCTGCTGCAGCTTAAAAATGTAGGGAGAGGGTGGGGCTGAAGAGTCAGAGCCAATCAGAAGTTTGTTCTCATCCTACAGGCACAGATGTAGGATATTGCTTGAACGGCTGCTTTAATTCCCAATGACGCGACTTGACGCATGCGCAATATTGGCAATAAGCATATTTGTTTGTTTTTCCCCAGAAAATAAACTTTGATATCAAGCGGAAAAAGACAAAAGAAGGGATTTGGATGGACTTTCAATATCGCTTTTTTTAAAAGTTGCTTGCACATTGTTTGCCAAGTTGGCAAACATTTAGTGCCATTTTTATTGATAGAACAATTGTGAGCTTTATAGAAAACCTTCTACTGTACAGTATGCTGCTTTAATATTCAAATCTTTTTTTTAAATTGTACAGTACTGTCATCATCACAACTTTTCTTATAAACACCAATAATACAAATGTATATCTTTTATTCTATACAGTATGTATTATTTATTATTCAATGCTTTCAACTTTTGCAACATGACTACTGTTTTTCTTTTACTGGTATGCGCATGCGTGTACAGTACTGTACTGTGCTGTATGTCTCATTTGGACATTTTTTTTAATAACTGGTAAGAGAAATGCCCTTGCATTACATTACAGTATGTGAAGTGAAATGCTTTGTTGAACTGTTCATAAGAATTTCAGGTCTGCAATAGGGGGTCGGTCAAAAAATACATTTTATTTTTTAATTCAAGTTTTACAAATATATATTTTTTGGGGTTATCGACATGGGCTTGCATAGCAATTATGGATATTATGAGATTCAAGTTTTACAAATACAGTATATATTTTTGGGGGTTATCGCCATGGGCTTGATTAGCAATTATGGATATTATGTGAATCAAACAGTACAGTTGCTTTTTAATCATACTAGTCATGTACGTTCTTTCTGAGGTGGGTGGCATACTGTAGTACTGTGATTTTTATTTGGGGGTGTGGGGTTCAAAACATTATGATGACCTGTTGAGAATATGTCTTTGAACTACAGGTAATCCTTCATACAGCTCCCCCCACCCCTCCCCCCCCCGCACACACACAAGGCTCAAGGATTTCAACTTCTTATCTACATGTCTCCCACACCATTCATTTGTAATAGATGGCTCTCTGGGTTGAATGTTCCCGAGCGTGGCCTTATAGTACATTCCTGCGCATGCGTATATGAATATATCGAATGTTATATATATCGTCGATGAATATTAAAAAATAGATCAAAGAGGTCCCATTGAAATGTTTTGTTTACTTTGTGCTATTACAGCTTTTTATAGTAATGGTACAGAGATTCTGTAAATCCTTACGATAGGAACAGAGTCTTCAAAAGGGGATTAACATCAGATATAATTTTGTGTATCCAATTGTAGTTCAGTAGTTGTATTTGTCCTGGAGAATGCATACTGTATTTGTTGCAGTTTGTGATGCATTTATTTATTTATTTCTTCATAGATTAAATGATTGTGTAGGGCGTTTGAATATATATATATATTGGGCACGGATGTGCAGGGGGCCCGGGCAGCCATGGGTCCCGTGATGCCAACCCCCCTGTTGGCGGGCCTGCGGATCGCCGCATGGACTGCTGCATCTTTCAATATCTACACTCGTGAGTCCGCTAGAGTGCAGATGTGTTCCAGGATGGAGTACCTGCATCAGAGCTCTGTTCATCTTGATACAAGAACCTCTGCAGTGACTGGAGTGGGAATCCATGAGGGTAGCTGATATACATCAAGTGGATATGTTTAAACATCTGAGCAGTAACATGTACCCTAAACATGCCCTGCCTAACTAATTGATTTTTTTTCTGTATGTGCATATTATACCACTTAACATTGTTTTATTAAAATTATACATTTTTACACTGACAGGTCGTGCGCTGTCTTCTTTTCTTCACATGTTATCTATATGATGTTGAGCCATCAACTTTGATGAGCAGCAGACCTTCTCATCTTAAGTTGAATTATATAAGTTTTTTTTCATTTTGACTGGCTAATTTTCTATGTGTTTTATGAATTAACCTTTACTATTGTAGTTATACCCTAGTTATTTATACCACTTAATAATTATACAATTTGTTGCACAGTTATAGCTTCTGATTTAAGGCAAAAGGTGACACTGCGTGCTCATTTGCATGTCATTTCCCAAAATCCCATGCTGCAGTGTTGTTGTTGTTTTTAAAGTTTGCCTTGGTTCTGGGTCATGATTTACCATACTAATGGCAATCTAAAGCAACCTGGTGAGGTTCACTTGCATTTTAGACCAGTAAAGAGCAGCCCAAACTACTGTCCTAACCCTCAAAAATAATTGTTCATGATTTATTTTAAATTTCTCTTAGATGCACTAAGGAAAATGTGTAACCCTTTCAACAAACATTTTGGTCTTCCAGGATCAAGACCGCATGAATGTTTGGTGTAGTGACTACCACTTTCGTACAGAATGTGATCTCCCTCTGGAGAAGCAAAATCATGATTTTCTTAGGGAATATCATAAGGGAACCCCAAGAGTGAAAACATAAACAATTTGATCATTTTCACACAAGTGGGAAGCGGCTTGTGTAGAGGGACTCAAACACAAAATTTAGTCTTAAAGTTTATAGCAAAATTCAGAACATTTGCTTGATCAAAGTTTATACATGACCCATGAAGAATATTCTTATATATCTATTTTTCTAGTTCAAAATAACCTCTCCTGGATTAGTATTCTTGTGCCATTTGGGAAAATAAATAGCTCTTTGTGACCTCTGTAGCTCCAAGCTCTATCATGCACTGAAAAATACAATGTAATGTGTATTACTTTCTGGGAATGTGTTTAATTGTCTCATGATAACTCCCTATTTAAAATTTGAATCCACGCCAAAATTAGAGACTGGAAATAGCACTAAAATTATGTTGTCTTTTGGCAGCATTCAGGAGGAAATGTTTTGTGTTGCACCCAAGGGTCTTTACTATAGCAATGCAGTGCAAACAGGATTGGCAGTTCTGAAAAAACACGTACTCAGTTCAGGAGACTCCCTGGTTACCGAGATAATTACTGCCAGTGTCCCTCATGGTTAATTCAATATGGCTGCTGCTGCTGCTGTTTTACCAATAGGAAGCCACAGCTGATGATGTTGCGGCTTCCTATTTACCTGAGAATACTGCAAGATTTCAACGGCAATATTGTTTACTGTAACGCTCGTGCTGCCCACAAACAAGACAAGACCCCAGCACTGAGGTGGGAAGGTATTACACCACACACCCGCAGCAGCAGAGACGTGCCTGGAAGGCGGATAGCTTAGCGTAGCCGGGTCTGGGTTGGAGAGTGTAGAAGATGCGGTATACTTGCCGAGTTCCGGGATTGGAGAAAACAGGATAGTAGGGGTCCGTGAACCGTGGTCTGGGATTAGAGAGAGCAGCGTATTCCGAGTCCGTATGCCGTGTTCAAGGGTAGGAGAGATCCCCGTAGTCGAGGGTATGCCAAAGACCAAAATCCAGAAGGGCCACAAACAAGCCGAGACGGTACACAAGAGGTTAACTGCAAAGGAGAGAGCACTGCACACACGAAGTGAGTTTCACGAGGCTACATAGGATTATGCTGAGCAAAGCATGGGAGGAAGCAGGAAGTATTTAAAGGCAGGATAGGCCAATGGGAACAGGGGGCGGACCGGAGGCACGGCCCCAGCGGAGCAGGGATAGGCTGCAGGTATCAAGGCCGGAAGGAGAGACTTGCCACGCAGCTGGGGATCGACACACGTCATCACGTGTGCACGCAACGCTTGCGGAAGGCGGGACCAGGTTCCGTGCGGCAGCAAGAAGAGCTGCGAGTGTGTGCTCGCGCGCTCTGTAATGAGAGCGGGGGAGTGCGCATGGGCAGGAATAGTGGCTGCGGCAGCAGCAGGTAAGGAGGGAACACGCAACAAAGGACATGTTCCCAGATTCCTTACAGTACATTTCCCCAGTTTGATCCCCAGCACTAGCAACAAACATGGTTATTCTTTTGGGAACCCTGATCTGAAAGGAGTATGGTTCAGCTCTGGGACATACCCGCCCATGTTACAATTATGCAAAGAAATTAATTTTCAAAATCCCACGTTGGGTTGGTGGTTTAACTTTTTGTATGTTGTCATGACATGGGAGACTGGGGTTGGGCTCCCAGAACTCACATTTAAATGAGCCCCACCCACTCGCAGCCCTACTGGGCTTTACCAAGTACGGAGCCCCTTCTGGTACAGATAAGCGCACACACCCCAACTGCCGCCAGCTACGGAGCTATTTAACCCCTCTTAAACTAGTCCCGTACTGCCAGACTTGCCAGGACCCTCACGAGGCCACCTTGCATGGCATTATTCCAACAATTGGCCCAAATCTCTGACAAGTGAACCCCATTGAACCTAAACCATTCGCTAGTCATTGAATCGAAGTCAGGATGGTTTAAAGTAGCAATGCAACATACTGTATGCTTCCAAATTGTATCCTTTACCTTAGCTTACAGATACATGCCAATAGGGCTGGCCTAGCACGTTTATTTGTCCTTGTAAAACACATCCACTACATTACTTGCATCTGCTGTTCCTGCCTTTGTGCCCACCGTCACGCTCCGTACCTCTGCTGCCGGTACTGTCACCTCCCTGCGAGAGCTGGGCTAGCCACTACTAATTGTGTTACCCCTGCTGAAGCTGGGCTGACACCAATGGCCTGCGAAGACCCTGCCGGTGCCGAGCTGGCAGCCACCTACTGCGTGACCCCCATGCTTCTGCCACCCTTAATGATGAACTCAGCCCAGTCACATTGGGAACCACTCAGATCTTCAAATTGATGGGCAGCGCAAACATGAAAAAGAAAACATATATCCAATGGTGCAATATGTTTTAAGTATTGTGAAGTTAATTCTTCCCAATCCCCATGAGAATGGTACACACAGATTAAAAAAACTTTAAATACACGCAAAGGTATCTTTTAGAGGGTAGTTTGAACCACAGAGGAAAGCAAGCACTCCAGGTTCCCGTTGTAGGTGTCGATCATTGGATCAAACTGCCTGAATTGTTTTAGCACCATCTCCCATCCAACTATGTGTGTTCCTGACCATCCTTTCCTGGGGTTATCGTTGAAAACTTGAAAACTACCCTCTAAAAGATACCTTTGCGTGTATTTAAAGTTTTTTGAATCTGTGTGTACCATTCTCATGGGGATTGGGAAGAATTAACTTCACAACACTTAAAACATATTGCACCATCGGATATATGTTTTCTTTTTCACGTTTGCGCTGCCCATCAATTTGGAGATTTGAGAGAACTACTGCATGGATTGAGAAAGCAATCCACATTTGCGTTGAAGCTGCATACCTAATTTGTTTGTATATTTACCATACCACCTTATTACTTGATCTCATGCACTATTACATTACGCGCCTGTTAGTGATTTAGTCATCACATACATATCATTTTATTTATATATATTTGCACTTTGTTCACATTTTCTTATTTGAGAGAATTTGTATTAATTAGATTTGATAGCGCCACTTGGATAACACTGTTTGTTTGCAATATTGGGAACCACTGCCTAATCCCCACAACAGGGATCCCCTCTTTTCCACAAAGGATTGAAGTACACCCATCAAAATTACAGCGTGCTTCCCATGACCTGCGTTTGACCTGAAACACCCCAGAACATGAGCCCACATTACCGTGGGTATACGCGCCCAAGGCCTGGCCCCCTCCCCCTTTGTGGACCCGCCACAGTCCCAGGGGAAACCTTAGGGGAGCTGGGGAAGACATGAACTGGTAGGCCCCCCTGCCAATGGCCATACCGTATAGAGACCATTGTAGGTCTGCCGTTCTAGGCCTCGTCCAGGGTGATGCTGAGCAGGCGCGCACACTCGCGCTGGCCACGATGAAACACATTGCTGCAATGTGTGTGGCCAGCGTGAGTGAGCGCCTGCGCATGCATGGCACTTAGCTGCTTGCAGAAGCAAGCACAATTGATTATGCCAATCGCTGGCGTGCAACATGAGTGGTTCGGCCAATGAGGGCGAACCAGCTCCGTGATGTCATGGCCGCGCCCCCCCATGCGCGCAACTAGGTGACCATATATCGCCTAGCAGAGTGCGTGACATCACCGCGCACGAGCCCCAGCATGCTCGCTCCCTGTCTGGCCGCAGCCATATGTATGCCCCCCGGTGGCTGTCATCCCTCACACCAGGGTACTCTGCAATCCATGGGCCTTTAGACCCCACCCCTATGCCAATACTGCCCCTCACGCTTGCGGCCCCCTTCTGCAGACCTCTGCAGTCTTTAGGCCCATCCATGGGCCTGTAGGTCTCACTCCTCCAAAGTATGTGAACCCCCTTTCCAGAGGCCTTCAGCATGCCCAGCTTTCTCTTTCCAATCCCAACCCCCCCACCCCCCCTGGCTAAAACCTCCTTCTCCCTTCCCACTCCTGGCCAAAACCTCCTTCTCCCTTCCCACCCCAGGCCAAAACCTCCTTCTCCATTCCCACCCCCGGCCAAAACCTCCTTTCTGTTGGCGGCCCTGCATTCATGTGTCTGTTTATTTCTCATGACATTTCAACCTAATTCTTCACAAAAGGTTTCACGCTGTGTTATGACCTTAGTGTCTGTAACCTACTCCAAATGTTTTTTCTTCTGGGAAAATCTCTTCACCATAATTTTGTGTTTCAACAATCAAGTTTTTGTTTAATGCAATAAATCTCTCTGGGGCATATTGAGCAAAGAATTAATCTATGAAAGGAAACAATTATACCTACTGACATTGAAACTTTGTTTAACCCTTAGAGAATGTTACAGTTTATATAAGTGTTTTCATATAGCAACCTTTAAAAATAACATACTGTATGCACTATCCAAAAATAGGAAATAAACACAGAAGCGCACCAAGGGTTAAGAAATATGTAATAAACAAGTTGTATAATAACAAGTAAAAACTTACATATAAGGATATATAAGTCCAGTAGCGTCCAGTGCACAGGTAATAAGTCCAAACGATTTGGTAGGCGCAGGAGGCATGTGCTGAGACTCACAGATCAGTCCCGCACGCTGGGGCTGGCTTGCTCGGCAAAACTCAGTTGTTACTTCCGGGTTGCGGCTTGTCGCAGGACCCGTATTGAGTAGCCCTCCACGATCGCCGGTATTCTCTGTTTCCAACACACATCCCACTCAAGCAAGCAGATGGAAATAGCTAATGTCTCTGTGGGAGGGCTGGAACTAATACAGCCAGGCGTCTGGATACCAATGTGCACTGTGTGAAATCCGCAACGCGTTTCACACAATTCAGTGCTTCATCAGGCTTGTGTTTAGGACACCTACAGGGGGGCCTTTTATGCAGTCACTCCAGTGTGAATTAATTAAATAAATAAGTAAATATATATAATATGCACTGTGAGTGCAAGGTTACTTATCGGACTGTGAGTGTATATAAACACTCACCTATGGATGTTATAATGTATGTGCTGATATGTGTTTAATTTTATAAACACATAATCATAGATATAAATTATACAATAAGTATAAATGTACAAATGGAGTGTTAAATTAATACACTGCTGAAAGCCACCCATGTAGGTGATAAAAAACATACTTGGTCATGTATAGATAAATGAAATAATTCCACAAGACCACAATTAATCTCATTATTACAAACACTACATGGGGGAATGAATAAATTAGAAAAAGAAAGGGAAGTGGAATGGCAAAGAAAATTGGTGAAAAATGATGAGAAGGGAAAGGAGGATGGGGGGGTTGGGAAAAAGAGGGAAGGGGAAGGAAATAATGTGATCACAATACAAACCTAATACCCATTTATCTTAAAAAAGGTGTAAGTTCAATATAGTCATTAAGACCTCCTGGGTATTTCGACTGCAGTGTAAAAATCCAAAATTGCTCTCTTTTGGCAATTTGTAGATCTCTATCTCCTGCTCTAATACTACCCATGATCTTCTCAATTCCCATATATTGTACACCCACCGTACTACAATTATGTACATCTTTGAAGTGGGCCAGGAGGTAAGTGAGGGGTTTGGAGGTTGCTTCTAGTTTGGGAATATTGGTAATATTGCATAGATGCTCCATGATGCGTAACTTCAAATTACGTTTAGTTCTGCCCACGTATTGCAGACCGCAACTGCATTGCAGTATATACACTACATATGTGGACAGACAATCAACGTAACTTGAAATTTTATATTCAAGCCCTGTAACAAATGATTTAAAAGATTTGTGGGCTGGCATCTTAGGGCAAATCTTGCATCTGGCGCATCTATGATTGCCCACCACTCCTAATGTATCCCTCAAATCTTTCTTCATAGGTTTATCGGTGCCTTTTAACAAACTGGAGGCAAGAATAGTTTTGAGGGTTTGTGCTCTTTTAAAAACAATAGGTGGTTTTTTTGCAATTAATTTTTTTAGAATGGGATCCATAAGTAGGATGTGCCAATGTTTTGACAGAATTCTTTTTATAAAATTATGTGATTTATTGAATTGGGTGACAAAGAAGGGTGTTTCTTGTTTAGCTTTAATATAGTCTACAGTAATAGATTCAGTTATATGTATATTATCGGCTTGCTGACCATTATAAATACTTAGTTTGTTTTTAGTAGTCTGTTGTTTTTTACTTTTCTTTTTTAATAATGATTCTCTATTTTTGTTTAATGCTTTAAGGTAGGATTAAGAGATAAGCTCCTCTTGATAACCCTTTTGTCTTAAGCATTCAATAAGTACCTTAGACTGTTCCTTATAGGTATCAATATTTGCACAATTTCTTCTAATACGAAGAAATTGGCTATAAGGAATATTAGCAATGCATTTCTTTTCATGTCCACTCTCGGGGTGTAAATATGAGTTAACATTGGTTTCTTTAAAAAAGGTTTTAGTCAAGAGTGAATCCCCCTGAGTATAGTTAATCAAATCTAAAAAGGTAATATGATCCTTCTGGACATCACTGGTGAAGGTGAGGTTAAAATTATTAACATTGATTTTATCAACAAAGCTATCAAATGACGCCCTGTCACCATCCCAGATGACCAAAATATCATCAATGTATCTCCTCCGCAGTTTCAGCTGTGAAGGAGACAGACCGGAACACCAAATATGCACTGACTCCCACCATCCCATATAAAGATTAGCAAAAGATGGTGCAAAGCGTGTCCCCATAGCAGTGCCGCAGTGTTGTAAATAAAATTGGTGCTGGAATAAAAAATAATTGTGTTGAAGAATAAATTCTATAGAATCATGACTGAAGTGGCGTTGAATGAGTGGAAGTGTATCGTGAAGTGCTAGGTAAAAGTCTATAGCCTCCAGTCCACCCTGATGTGGTATAGATGTGGAGAGTGCCTGAACATCTAAAGTGGCCAATAAGTATGTGTTGACCCAAGGGAAATCAGTGAGTAAAGTAAGAACCGAAGTCGTGTCTAATAAATGTGAGGGAAGTGTGGGCATAAGTGGTTTTAAAAATGTGTCCACATATTGGGAAAGATTAGCTGTGAGAGAATTAATACCAGAAATAATAGGTCGCCCAGGTGGATCAATAAGTGACTTGTGAATTTTGGGTAAGTGATAAAGAACGGGGATGGTGGGAGTAGTGCAAAAGAGAAAATCGTATTCTCCCTTGGTCAGTACCCCCGACTTTCGTGCCCCCTCTAACAATAATTTTAAGTCTACTTGATATTGTATGGTCGGATCCTGAGGTAATTTGCAATATGAGTTGCTATCAGATAACAATCTCATTGCTTCCTTACAATAATCAGTCCTATTTTGAAGGACAATGGCCCCACCCTTATCTGCCTCTCGTAAAATGACATCTTGATTGGTATTTAATTAGCATAATGCCTGCTTTTCTTGGGTGGTTAAATTATTGGTATATCTAAAATTCTCTTCTTGTGATAAGCATAGTTTTCCAAAATCCTTCTCTACCAGTTTGTTAAAGATCTCGATATAGTGGCCCCGAAAATGGTATGGGTAAAAGACTGATCGAGGCTTATAATTGGTATGATTCACTGGAAACTCAATATGGGCATCCATATAGCCTTCATCAGCTAAGTTGGTGAGGTCAACTAAAGCAGCTTGTTCTTCAATAGTAAATTCCTCGATGTTGGAACATACATTGGAGAATGCTGATTCTGATGTACTTGGTGCAGTTGAAAAATGTCTGCCCAGTGTGAGTTTTCTAATGAATTTTTGAAGGTCCACATATAAGTCAAAATTTTGAGCTTTACATGTGGAGCGAATGAAAAACCCTTACCTAACAACATCATAAGGGTATTATCTATGGTGATAGAAGATAGATTGAAAATACCATTATTATTCAATGTAGTATTATCTGGGTAGGTTTTTTGGAGGCGTGTGGTGATTCCTCCTCTCCCCCTTGTTCCTCTTCGGAATTCTCTCTTTTTCTGGATACCTTCTTTTTGGTCTCTGGTGGGTGATTTGGATCCCAGGTTGATATTGATTGTCTTACTTGGCTCAACTTGTTTAAAAAATCCTCATTATGGGGCCTATGCAGAGAGCAGCGAGAAGCCCTATCTCGCCAGGTTTTCGCCAAATATGCCTACAGCAATTCAGTAAATGGCGAGATGAGGAAAAACCGCCAGTTTTTTTTTTGTGTTTTAAAAACTCGCCGCGCAGGTGGCGAGAAGCAATATCTCGCCAGTTTTAAAACCCGCCGTATGCAGGTAGCCCCCATCAGCATCTCGCTGCTGATCGCGCCAATAAAATGGAGAGATGTTCTCCAAATAGCTCCGCCAAAAAAAGTTGGCAAGAAGCTGGAGCTGAGCGGCGATAGGGGCCATAAAAAAAAAATCAGGCCCTTTTCCTGGCTCGGATTGATGCCGGGGGGCTCCAGAGCTGATACCCATTGATACCAGCACCGGAGCCCCCCGGCATGCATCCGAGCCAGGAAAAATGCATGTACAGCCCACTTCATTCATTACCTTAGCGGGTAACCGCTAAGGCAATGAAGGGGTTAACCCACCGTGCCAGCTTTATTGTGGGTAGCGGGTGTGGGTGAAGGGGGTATTTGGCCTTTGGTGTGAGTTTAGGGCTTGCGGGGGGTTGCGGGTGCACTTAACCCCTTCACGACCGTAGCAGTTAATACCGCTACGGTCATGAAGGGGTTAACCCCTCCCGCTACCCCCCCGCAAGCCCTAACCAACCACCGTTGGGGCTAATACCCCCTTCACCCACCCCCGCTACCCACAATGAAGAATAATGACACACAGCAGCCCCACACTAAATAAATAAATCTTAATGAATAAGTAAATGAATATAAATATATATATAAATATATATATATATATATATATATATATATATATAAAACAACAACGCCTATAACCCCTAACATATAAATATATGCACATCAATGATACTATAGGCCGGCGGGGGCCCTCGGGTGTTAACCGCAGGCCTGCAGTACCAATTATGTGCCCCCCCCCAAATTAATGAATAAAGACATACATACTTTTAAAGAAATAACCCCCCCCCCCTAACACAAACAGTATAGTTATGGCCACAATTACTATTATCCACAAATGGATAATAGTGAATGTGGCCATTTTAAATACATATACAGCAATAAATACATTAAATACATATAGCACTTACCCATTACCGGTTTCCACGATGAAGGCCATCCTCATCTTCATCCTGCCCATGCCCCCTCCGCTGCTGTAAAACAGACACAACAATGAAAACATCCAAAGTAATTTCCCCTAACCCCTTAATCACCATAGCGGTTATTAACCGCTACAGTCATTAAGGGGTTAACCCACCCTCACCCACCACTCGGGACGCCTACATACCCTCCCACAGTAACCCCCCACCCCGTGAGGCCTAACCACACTCACCCACTACCCACAAGGGAGGCCTACCCACATACCGTTGGGGAACCCCCCCTCCCCCCAAACACCTACAGTACAATAATGTGCAAAATAACTATTATCCAGATAGGGATAATAGATTATTTGCCCATTATTAAAAACATTAACTAGCATATGCAAATAAATTAAGTACTACTGACCTTATCAATAGGAAGTCTCAGTCGCCAGCAACATCCTTGTCTTGCCCACAAAAAACATAGCCAATACATTGCAATTATATTCAGATATCAATTAACCCCTTAAATACCATATCGGATACTAACCGCAAAGGTAATTAAGGGGTTAAGCCACACTGGCCCGATACCCACCCTTCACCCATGAATTTGTACATTGGCTTCATCATGCAAATATATATATATATATATATATATATATATATATATATATATATACACACACATGATGAACCAATTTACAAATAAATGTAAAAGGGTTATCAAAACCATACTGTACTCAAAATAACAGTTCTCCATAAATACACACTACAATACAATAAATTACCTTTCATAATCCTAACTGATATTACAATCAAAAAAATCAAATGCCAATGAAAAATCTCAAATCACAATCAACACATTGCATTTACATTATAGATATGATGCATACAATCTATGCACCATATACATTCTGCAAATGAATGGTAACAATAACATTGCAAACAAAATACAGATAACTCCAAACAAATATACTATTGTAACCAATCCGGTAAACATAAATCAATTACCATTCATTAATGACATCCCTAAACAATTTACATTCCATCCCTAAATAATTTAAATTACATCCCTAACAATTAAACAATTAACTAATTCAAACCTGCAACTGAGCAATGTAGCCTGTGAAAATATATAAGTACCAACAAGCATAAAAAATTGACAACCAAGGCTAACCCTGACCTCTAATACAACATACAATAGCAACGATTACATCTATCTAATTTTAAAAGACTTTAAACATACATTAAAGCATAGCAGCATAGACAAAATAATTAAAAACACATCAAATCAAGCTTTTAAAACACTATCATTTCTGACCCTGTATGTATAAATCTCACTAGACATACATACATACATACATACAGTGGCAAGAAATGATATACCACTGATAATTAAATAAACATGTAAAGAAAAGAATTTACAAAAATTAACAAGTTCAATTAAATACATTTATTTAGTTCACTTACCATTACTTGCCCCCACCGACTCCCGTTGAACTGGTTACTCACGTGCAAAACCACCAGGCACAGGAACCCATAAAATAACAAACCATAAAAAAATAAACATTAAACTAAAAATCCAAATCAATCCACTGGTCTTGTAATTTTAATCCATCTCCATCTGTATTCTTCTTTCTTCTATCTTCTTCCGGGGTCTTCTTCCCGTCTTCGGCCACGCCCTGGCCTTCTTCTTCTGTAGGAGGTCCTTCCTCCTCGGCAGCTGGCTTCAAAATGAGACGACATAGGCTTTAAAAGGCCTATGACGTCACATTTTCGTCATGGTTCCCACGGCCCTGATTGGGCCGTGAAAACCATGTGTTTTGGCCGATAAAAAAAAAAATGATGACGTCACTTAAAGGCAATGAAAGCACAGCCAATCAGAATGGCTTTGCTTCAATTGCCTTTAAGATGACGTCATTAAAAGAAACATGGCCGTCCACACATGGTACGGGAGCCAATCAGAGCGTGGGAACTCCATCCCTACTCTGATTGGCTCTAGTAACATGTGACAGGCTTTCAATGACGTCACATCCTTTCTCCCCCAAACCTCTGTCACATGGTATACTAGAGCCAATCAGAGTAGGGATGGAGTTCCCACGCTCTGATTGGCTACCATACCATGTGAGGGCAGCCATGTGTCTTTTCATGATGTCATCTTAAAGGCAATTGAAGCAAAGCCATTCTGATTGACTGTGCTTTCATTGCCTTTAAGTGACGTCATCATTTTTATTTTTATCGGCCAAAACACATGGTTTTCACGCCCCAATAAGGGCCGTGGGAAACATGACGAAAATGTGACGTCATAGGCCTTTAAAAGCCTATGTCGTCTCATTTTGAAGCCAGCCGCCGAGGAGGAAGGACCTCCTACAGAAGAAGAAGGCCAGGGCGTGGCCGAAGACGGGAAGAAGACCCCGGAAGAAGATAGAAGAAAGAAGAATACAGATGAAGATTGATTAAAATTACAAGACCCGTGGATTGATTTGGATTTTTAGATTAATGTTTATTTTTTTTATGGTTTGTTATTTTATGGGTTCCTGTGCCTGGTGGTTTTGCACGTGAGTAACCAGTTCAACGGGAGTCGGTGGGGGCAAGTAGTGGTAAGTGAACTAAATACATGTATTTAATTGAACTTGTTAATTTTTGTAAATTCTTTTCTTTACATGTTTATTTAATTATCAGTGGTATATCATTTCTTGCCACTGTATGTATGTATGTATGTATGTCTAGAGAGATATATACATACAGGGTAAGAAATGATAGTGTTTTAAAAGCTTGATTTGATGTGTTTTTAATTATTTTGTCTATGCTGCTATGCTTTAATGTATGTTTAAAGTCTTTTAAAATTAGATAGATGTAATCGTTGCTATTGTATGTTGTATTAGAGGTCAGGGTTAGCCTTGGTTGTCAATTTTTTATGCTTTTTGGTACTTATATATTTTCACAGGCTACATTGCTCAGTTGCAGGTTTGAATTAGTTAATTGTTTAATTATTAGGGATGTCATTTAAATTGTTTAGGGATGGAATGTAAATTGTTTAGGGATGTCATTAATGAATGGTAATTGATTTATGTTTACCGGATTGGTTACAATAGTATATTTGTTTGGAGTTATCTGTATTTTGTTTGCAATGTTATTGATACCATTCATTTGCAAAATGTATATGGTGCATAGATTGTATGCATCATATCTACAATGTAAATGCAATGTGTTGATTGTGATTTGAGGTTTTTCATTGGCATTTGATTTTTTTGATTGTAATATCAGTTAGGATTATGAAAGGTAATTTATTGTATTGTAGTGTGTATTTATGGAGAACTGTTATTTTGAGTACAGTATGGTTTTGATAACCCTTCTACATTTATTTGTATATTGGTTCATCATGTGTGTGTGTATATATATATATATATATATATATATATATATATATATATTTGCATGATGAAGCCAAAGTACAAATTCATGGGTGAAGGGTGGGTATCGGACCAGTGTGGCTTAACCCCTTAATTACCTTTGCGGTTAGTATCCGATATGGTATTTAAGGGGTTAATTGATATCTGAATATAATTGCACTGTATTGGCTATGTTTTTTGTGGGCAAGACAAGGATGTTGCTGGCGACTGAGACTTCTTATTGATAAGGTCAGTAGTACTTAATTTATTTGCATATGCTAGTTAATGTTTTTAATAATGGGCAAATAATCTATTATCCCTATCTGGATAATAGTTATTTTGCACATTATTGTACTGTAGGTGTTGGGGGGGAGGGGGGTTTCCCCAACGGTATGTGGGTAGGCCTCCCTTGTGGGTAGTGGGTGAGTGTGGTTAGGCCTCACGGGGTGGGGGGTTACTGTGGGAGGGTATGTAGGTGTTCCGAGTGGTGGGTGAGGGTGGGTTAACCCCTTAATGACTGTAGCGGTTAATAACCGCTATGGTGATTAAGGGGTTAGGGGACATTACTTTGGATGTTTTCATTGTTGTGTCTGTTTCGCAGCAGCGGAGGGGGCATGGGCAGGATGAAAATGAGGATGGCCTTCATCGTGGCAACCGGTAATGGGTAAGTGCTATATGTATTTAATGTATTTATTCTTGTATATGTATTTTACAGTAAATACACTGTGGGTGTATGTTGTTTATTGCAATGTTTATTGGGGGCAATTGTCCCCAATAAACATGCTATTCTGCCTTAACCCTTCATTGCCTTAGAGGCTATACGCTATGGTAATGAAGCAGCATTTCTGTATTTTAATAATATTGTGCGGGAGCAGGGGGCCCCCTGAGCTAAACCAAATTTATTTGTGGCTCAGAGACCCCCTGCTCACTGTACACTATTATTAAAAATACATTAATGTTGCTTCGTTACCGTAGCACATAGCCGCTAAGGTAAGGAATGATTGTTTATTGATATGTATGTTTTATTTATACTGTAGATGTGCAGAGGGTCTCCGGAGCTGAACCGCTTTGGTTTTAGGTCCGGGGACCCCTGCTTCCCGAGATACAGGCCCCTTTAGGGGGTGCCGGTATGCCTCTGCTTTGTTTACATTCCGCGGTCACGTGATCGGGACATTTAAATGCAGAGGGATACCGGCACCCCATAAAGGGGCCTGTATCTTGGGAAGCAGGGGGTCCCCGGACCTGAAACCAATGCGGTTCAGCTCCGGAAACCCCCTGCACATGTACACTATGAATAAAAATGTATTTTAAATAATTTTTAATGTGCTGATGTTTGCGCCGACAGCAGCGGATCTCTCTCTGCTGCAAACATAACTCACCAGGGGACGGCTTCTCGGCAGTTTCTCGCCAGGCAGCCGTCTCGCCATTTTATCAAATGGTGGTGGTGCATTCGCCAGGGATTCGGCCCTCTCTGCATACAGCGAGGTTAACATGCCAAAAACCTGGCGAATTGAAACCCTGGCGAATGCAAATTTTCGCCCCTTTCTGCATAAACCCCTATGTGTTTCAGGTAGAGTATTTAACACCTCATATTTATTTTTCAAAGGAATTTGTGTATCTTTTTTATCTTTATTTTTTTGTTGGGTCATAGTGCTCCTTGAGTCCCTATGTGGTTCTCTGGGGTTATGATCCCATGTATAGTGATATTTTTGATAATTTTTATTATTTTTAGATTTTTGATATTTCCAATGGGTGGGGGGTCCAGTAGGATAGCCCCATGGTGGTCTATGTGAGGTATTCTCCCTATGATGTTGGGGTATATACCTATATGGTTGATCATTAGGGGGGGAAAAATGTGAATTGGTATGATGATGATTGGGATCTCGCGGTGTTCTAGACAGATGTCTATGGTGTTTTTTAGTTTTATGAGAGTTAGTACTTACATGTACTGGTATGGAGATGGGGACTGGAGTCTTAAGATTTTGTGGGGCATCTACTCCCTCATTGGATTTTTTATCTCTTGAGTTGTCCCACGATCTCTGTTGATTTAAAGAATAATCAAGTTTGTCCCTTAAGTATTTCCTATTCTTAGAGGTCAATATCTGATTTTCAAATTTCTTCAATTTCGAACACATATCCTCTGTTAGTTGTGGTAGTTGGTCTAAACAGGACATTGTTAAAATCTAATTTTTTATCTGTGTGATCTTGGAGTCAAGATCTGTCATTTCTTTCTTTCTTTCTTTCTTTCCAAGACCAACAGTCTAATCAACTCAAATGAGCAATGATCAAGGAGTGTTTCCCATTCCTTGACAAATTCTTCATTGTCAGCACCATAAGTATGTTTCTTTCGAAATCTCAAGCCTCTGGGGATACGACCACACCTAGCATATTCCTCAGTGTGATCATATCCAACCAGGTCCGGGTTTCCTTCTCTATTAGTTTGTGGAGACTGTCCAGTTGGTCAGGTAAATTGGGCACATTTTCCTCAATAAGAGGTTTGTCAGAAAATAATTTGTTAAGTATTTCTGTTTTTCTGTACCTATTATTGATGCATTGTAAAAATTGACTTGTATGTGGTACATCCATTATACGTCTAATAGGAGCAGGACAAGGGGGGGGGGGCACAGAAAGGGAGGGGGAGGATGAGGGGAGGGACAGGGGAGAGATAAGGGGCAAAGAAGATACCCCAGGAGAGGGAGGAGGAAATTGAAACATGAGGATAATGGAAAAAATACAGAATAAAATTACGATCAATTGAAAATGGCTACTGAATATAAAACAAATTATATAATGGAAGTCTTTGATTGTGCAGCGAGATTGATGCGGGGAAAAGAAAAAAGTGTTACCTTTTTAGATTTGATTATCTATACTCAGGGGGATTCACTCTTGACTAAAACCTTTTTTTAAAGAAACCAATGTTAACTCATATTTACACCCCGAGAGTGGACATGAAAAGAAATGCATTGCTGTCCATTAGAATTTTTGCTGTTTTTTTTTCAGTGCCTAAAACTGGGGTCTGACAACACTGATCTGGTACAAACTCATGTACAGTACACCCCCATTCCAGCGGTATTCATAATTGATAATGGAATACATTTGTATTTGGTGATCCATACAGCTGATGTCTAGGGAACTGGAAATCGACAGAGGTCAGATTACTGCGGGTCAGCTCCCTTGTTCCGGTATATACTGAAAACCTGCTGCACAGGTTCAACTGCAAACCATACATGCAACAATCTCCTTGCTATTGATTCAGACATTAACTTTATCTCTTCAGTATATTAGTTGCGTCCCTTTGAAGGTATTCCAGCTACATTTATTCAAAATGTACTTAATAGAAATATCTTAGGATAGTAAACTCAGCAGTATCATATTACTATCTTTAAGGCTGATACTGGGCTTTGCAAGGGTGACACCTGAAAAATAGTTAGGGGCTATACTGGGCCATTTTTTTTTTAAATCCCACGGCTTTCATTCATTTATTTCAAATTATTTCAATTGAGCTGTTTTCGCACTCATTTGCAGCTAAGTCCCTTTAATCAAAAGCCCCCTAAAATGTAGAATACATGCTTCATTAACTACCCTTCAGTAACTTACTACTAGTAAGCTTTCTCAACTTGTGGCTAAATATCACAAGTGCATACATGGGGTTAAATTAGCAAGAAAGAATCTGATTGGTTCCTCCCAAGTGATATGGGCGTGTCAAAACCCAACCGGGCTTCTGTGCAGGGATTCCTGGCTTCTGCATTGAGCTTTCACGCCTGCAGGGAGTGGATGGGACAATCAACATTCCTAAGGGGATAGTGTCCGGAGCTGCAATGAGGGCATCACACCCTTACGCTCTGCTTTCGCTATCGTGATTTATGGTCGAGGCGTAGGAGCTTGTATGGAGCTTTTAATTCATGTGGGACTGTGAAATCCGGACAGCACGAGAAAATGTCTAGGAGATCTGCAGTCCCCAATGCGCGAGCAGTGGGAAAAGCAGGCGATAGGACAGATACCTCTTACCTCGGAATAAAGGTACGTCTCAGCCTTGCTAAAAGTTGAGGATGTACATGAAGGGGATTTTTGTACTTGCTTAATATATATGCAACGTATTATAACCTATAACATACAGTAGTAGGACAGCCAATAGTATATATATAACATTTGATAAGCGGCTCTAATATAAGTGTGTGTGTGTGTGTGTGTGTATATCTAACACACAGACACACAGACACACACACACACACACACACACACACACACACACACACACACACACACACACACACACAATCTCAAGTAATACTTAATTTGAAATTGTAATAAAAATACAGATGGTTGTACGATTACTATACATAATCTTCATTATCTTAAAGTTTCCATCGCTTGTGTAGAGAGCATTCTGTTTAAAAAAATAAATTGGTACAAATCTGCAATGAATCACTACCACTGGGATATCCCTATTACAAATAGGGAACAAGAAAAGACTTGCATAGTCTGTTATTACAGCTGATATTATCTGGTTCTGACAGTGTCTGCTGTTAAACATGCGGAGAACAAAAGATGTCAGTAAATCATAAACTGATCAAGAGCACATTGTTTGAGGAGGAAATCCCAATCTCTTAGAGCAGTGCAAATAAATAGTGTAACAATATTTTTAAAACAGATAATGTAATGTGTACATATTGGGAAGCTGCTGTAATAATGTGATCAACAAGTTTGAGTAGTAATGTGTGTTTCAAATATGTCAGGATTTGCGTTGCATTTTACAAAATATTAATACCCAATAGGTAAATAATGGTATTATATGTATTTGTCATCTTGGTCTTTGAAGAAACTATACTCTGCAGATTGAGCTACATTTTATTGGCCCATATTGCTGCTGTTGTACAATGGGGTTTTTTAAACCACAAGGACTTCCATATTATTCTATGGTGTAGGGTAGATTCATTTGTGTGCCAGGTTTGCTTAATTGTCGAGTATATTTGGATAATTTTGGAGTATCTGTATAATCATTTAACTACTCTGTTTACTGTGAAATTTGTATGTATCTATCTGTGTTGTAATATTAGCAGGTTGAACTAGTTTATTCTATTGTTAACAGGGCCGCTTTATACATTAGGCCGACTAGGCACAGTGCCTAGGGCCTACGAACCTTTTAGGGCCTACAATATTTCACTTGAAAAAATACCTAAACAAAAAAAATCACAAAATAAGAGAAAACAGCAAATTTTAATTTAAAATGCCTTCGAAGTATCGATACCTTTTTAAAATATTGAAACAAAAGTATTGATGCCAAATATCGCTAGTGTCGAAAGAAACAAGCAAACGATGAAATTAGCATAAAAATGAGTAAAAATATCAGACACAGACCTCTAGAAATAAAAGTGCCTAAACCTTACGAAGGTCTTAAAACGGCCCTGATTGTTAACCATCACTGCATCCAACATCCGGAATAATGACAATCTTGGCTTGTAACTACAATAGGTTGGCCTGTCTGCATGACCTTTTGAGCCTGCGATGCAACTCCCCCAATCCCCCACAACATCCCGCAAATAAGGCAAACACACACAGGTCTGGAGGTACAAGGTATTTAAATACTGTAAAAGGGAAAGTTTTAACCCTGCCAGAGTGCTCCACCTATATGTAGGGCCAATGACGCTAACATCATGGCCTGTAAATTGGGAATGTTCCAAGTCCCAGTCGTTCAGCTGACCCCACGTCATTGCGAGGTGGGACCTAGGTACTCAAAGCACGATGAGCCCTACCCACTCGCCCACCATCAGGCATTACTGTAATTGAGCCCCGCCTATACTTAGCCCCCAATCAGCCACTGCGACAGAGGCAAAAAAAACCCCCAATAGACACCTTAAATATATTTAATAAAAGTATAACGCAATAAAACATAATTTAACCAAATAGTGGATGGAAGGGTGCAGAATATTCTCCCGCCCCTCAATGCCTGCCTTTAACTATTCCAGCTGGCCCCCTCTCCGGATTGTCACTGGTGACCGAGGAGGCAGGAGGAGAAGGTGCGGGGTGAGCCTGGGCCTTGCGTTAATTCCGGAAACTGCCTGAGGTCATGATTATAACAAAAAAATGCTGGAGCCGCGCGGTGCAAAAACAAATAGCAGAAATCCTATGTAGGTGCACATATCTGTGCGCCGCATGGAGCTGCAGGGCAGCAGTCTCCTGAAGAGACTTTGAAATTTGTTTCTGGCAGGCGACGGCCGCGTCACGTGAGCGGTTCAGCCAATGAGGGTAAACCGCTCACGGCCATGCCTCGTTGTCTCCTTCCACTGCTGCCTCCTTGTTCAAGATGCCGCCTGGCGGCAGCATCAGGGTGACATCACTGGATCGCACTGCTGCTCAATGGCATCTGGTATAATCGTAGCTTAAGGCTCTGCGCTCTCTTTCTATGGCTACTTTATTGAGCAGTAGACTTTAATTAGTAGTTTGTAGTCTCTGTGAGCTATTAAACGTAATACATGTTTAACCCTTTATATGTATAATATTTGTATACCTTTTACAAACTCTTTGGTCTAGTTTACTGAAACATACAATATTATATTTAGGTTTTTCTAAGGTTGTTTATGTATAATAGTTTTGAAAATCCGTTAATAGATAATACCAAAAATATCAGGAGTTAGGGCACTTTACTATAGAATGTGTCATTATGTCAGGTCGGCCCTGGCAAAACATCTCTTATCAAAAGTAAACTACAGGCAGTCCTCGTTTTACAACGCTTCGCTTTACAACGAATGGCTTATCCAACGCTATGCAATGCATACCTATGTTCATTTTTACAACGCCAAAACTGCTTATCCAACGCTCTTACGACGCTTTGCAACGTTGTGTATGTGTGTGTATATATATATATATATATATATATATATATATATATATATATATATATATATATATATATATATATATATATACACATTCACATAAACAACGTTGCAAAGCGTCGTAAGAGCGTATATATATAATATTATACTATATAATATTATATTATACTATATAATATATTATTTATTATGTTATATTATATATATAATACAGTATATACACTATATAATTTATGTGTGTGCTGCGTATCTTATTGTCTGCATAAAATATTTGGTGTATTTTAGTGTTAAAAATGCCTTCAGGAACGGAACCTTTAATTTAAACAGTGTTCCTATGGGAAAATGTGTTTCGCTTTACAACGTTTCGCTATCCAACGCCATTTTGAGTAACAGATTGTGTCGGATAACCGAGGACTGCCTGTATTCTATTTGGCGCAGATGTTTAAAAAAATAAATAAATACATTTAAATGGCAGTGCGCCCAAACAACTTTTCTTTATACTTTCTAAACTGTGATACCTTGATTTCTCCTTGCCTATAGATCTGGTCTAGACATAGCTGTTTGTAATGTAGTGTCACATTACTCTGATCCAACTGGTTTATCCACCTTTCTACAAATATGCACTTTTAATTGACACATGAGCTTCATAGCCTAAGGTTAATGCATGTTCTGGAGGATATAATAGATATGTGCAAAATAAAATACTAAATTGCTTCTATGAAACTGCAAAGCTAAATGTATGCAGTTGAAAGGCAGACATAATTGATCAGTAGGATTCTGTATCTGCATGATTTACTTCACTAGCAGTAACATTGTCCATTGGTTGAAGGAGCTTAAAAATAATAATGATACTTGTCTGACTCAGAAACTGGAAAACATTGTCAAAGCTCTTTATTGTACAGTATGTATGCTATAACAATTAAAAAGGAAGAAAATGAAACTTTTCTTTTTTAATCTCTTTTCTTCGCAAATAAACTTTTAAATGCAAATTTGTAAATACTGTAAGTGATGGTACTACATGTTTGTAAACAACAAAGAACTGGTTCTTGATACCTCATAGTACCTTGGCACTTTGACCAATGAATTTGTTTTAATACCCCACTGGGACATTGATTGTATATACGTGTACCATTACAGCATTTTGTTCTGATCACTTTTTAATAAATAACTAGTTAAATCAAATCAAGTTGAAGCTGGTAGATAAGGTTTAGCTTTATGTGGGCCAATTTGAACAAACCATGCCTAATCATGGTTAGACAGATTGCTGATCCTTTTTATTGATTTTCCCTCCTAGCTTCCTGAGTTTTTAACCTGATATACATTTTTTTAATTTAAAAAAAAAAAGTGTCTCCCAACATAAGTTTTTTTTTTTTAAGGTATAAATGGACTGGACACATTCTTTGGACTCCAATTTAGTGTGTACAATTAGTCATGTCAGATTCAGAAGTTTTGAAAATGACTATTATGCTCTGCTATAATTCACTTAGGATTTGTAACGCTTGTGCTCACCACGAACAAGGCATTGCCCCGGTACTGAGGTGGGAAGAGTATAAACGCCACCCACAGCAACGAGGGCACGTCTCGAGTGGATGGTCGGGGTTGGCGATATAAGGAGAGTCTTGATCCTGGTTGAGGATAGGAGACAGTAGAATAGTTGATGTACGAGTGTCATGGTCAGGGTTGGAGAGATGCGGGTCAGAGGTAAGCCGGGGTCAGTAGTCCAGAGAAGCGGAGTCCAAGGGTCAAGCCGGGTCGGTAGACTGGAAGTCAAACTGTAAACAGGCAAAGCTGGGAACAGCAAGGCTACAAAGAACTATGCTCAGCCAAAGTTCCAGTGGCAAAGCTGAGCATATATAAGGGAAGAGATCCAATCAGACAAAGGGGAGGTGCGGCCTCAGTTGCGGCATGGATAGGTGGAGCGGTGCATGAGACAGATGGGAGTGATTAGGTGATCAGTGGATGTTGACACGCAGCTAGGGAGCAGTGCACGCGCGTGGTGATGTCCGCAGAGCTTCTGGAGGTTGCAGGTAAGGAGGAAGCGCCGCGGGGGACGCGTTCCCCGATTCCATACAGGATTCATTCTATAAATCCTATTTTTAATTCATCGGCTAGCGAGAAAGCTTCCATGTAATGCTTGGACAAATATCCTGATAATATTCCTGTAAATATGCCTTTTCTATTAAATCCATGAAAAGCATATATACTGGTCAAAAATATAGGATTAATTATTTTCTGACCTGTAATTCAAAATATGTTGTCTATGTTCTAAGATGTGCATGTGGTTGCAGTTACATTGGAAGAACCATAAGACCTTTGAAAATAAGAATCAGTGAGCATATCAGAACCATAAAGAATAAGGACAGTAAATTCCCAGTAGCTAGACATTTTAATAACTGTCCACTAGGCTCAATAGATTGTTTAACATTTAGTGCCCTTGAACATGTAACTAATCATCCTAGAGGAGGTGATAGAGAATCTCTCCTCAATCTTCGTGAAATGCATTGGATTTATACCCTTGGGACTTTGGCTCCCAAGGGTATGAACATTGATTTGGGAATTAAAACATTTCTTGAAATGAGATTTTTATAATAATAATTATGGATTCTGTGTGGTTTTGATGCTCATTAGATTCCCTCTATGCTCTTGTTTAAATTTAAATTAAATTAAAGTACATTATCTATAATATTAGAATATACATGTTGCTAGCTTGGACAATATGATCTTTATTATACATATATGATACCATTATATATCGGTTGTATATGAATATATTTCTAAAGATATTAGGTTAGAGATTTCACAGTTGGTGTTTGCTTATGTAACTCAAGCTGTCTATAAGTAATGAGAAAAGATGCTATATATTATGTTTATTTGTAAATTAATACATTTTTCAAATCATTTTATTATCATTTGATTTATCATATATGTCATTTGAACATTATTATCCATTGCTATCTTTTTCCTCACCACTTCATTCTATAGACTGTTTGTTTCAAAATTAGTTTTAATGTTCGTTATTATTTGTCTTTATGTGTTGTTGTATGTCTTCTTGACACACTGTAATTGCGCAGCTGATGTGTATTGCCCCCCGACCTGAGCGTGTAGTAGTCAGTTCATTAATTCTATTGGCTCTGTGATAGAGCCAATTGGATTGTAACTTGGCGATTTCGCGCCATTGAATCATGTGACACAGATCAGCTGGAGGCGGGGTACTCCTATATCAGTAGCCGCGGGCGCAGTCTGTAAAAATATTCTCTTCGATAAAGGGAGAGTGTTTTTTTACTTATCCCATGCCATGATGTTTCTCATGGATTAAAGGATTTTTTTTGACAAAGGGACGCAGGTCCCGAAACGCGTCAAAGTTACCATGTACTCTTTTTGACGACTTAATAAACCTTTTTTATATCCGAAACTGGCTTGCAAAAAAAATGTCATCGCCCAACCAAAAAAATCTACTCGCCACCTAGCCCCGCACCTTAAAGAAATTGAATAAATTCCTAGATAGAACAAATAACAGGATTCGTTTTGTACATAACAGTTTTATTGTATTACACTTATACTGTATTACTGTGTGTGTTTTGACCTCACTAATCGAAAAAAAAAAAAAAAAAAGCCAGATGTGAATGACTTTCTGAACCCCTTAACCAGTGTCAGGATGCCCCCTCCTCACAATTTCTAAAGCAGCAATCCCGCCTGGGATCTTACCTGATCCGCAGTTCCTCAAGGTACTATGCTGGAGGGGAGGTGTTCCCTAACTGTCTTCCGATGCCTCCCGTGTGAAACTTGAGTCAGATCTGGAAGAAAGCAGTATAGGTTATTTCGGTGTAGGTATACGGCAGTTAAGATAAGATAAAACAGTGAGGGAGAGAGAGGCAGAGAGAGAGTGGCTGTGTGTGTATCTGTGGCTGTGTGTGTGTACACACAAACACACAGCCACATACACCCACTGATACACACGCACAGCCACTGTTACACACACACACACACACACACACACACACACACACACACACACACACACACTGATACACACACACACACCCACACCCACTGATACATACACACACACACACACACACACACACACACTGATACATACACACACACACACACTGATACATACACACACACACCCACTGATACACACACACACACACACACACACACACACACACACACACACACAGCACTGATACACACACACACAGCCACTGATACACACACACACACACACACACACACACACACACAGCCACTGATACACACACACACAGCCACTGATACACACACACACAGCCACCGATACACACACACAAACACACACACACACACACACACACACACACAGCCACTGATACATACACACACAGCCACTGATACATACACACACAGCCACTGATACATACACACACAGCCACTGATACACACACACACAGCCACTGATACATACACACACAGCCACTGATATACACACACACAGAAACTGATGTATACACACACACACACAGACACTGATACACACACAGCCACTGATACAGGCACTGATAAACACACACACGCACACAGCCACCTAAACACATACACACACACAGCCACTGATACATGCACACTGCCACTGATACACGCGCACAGCCACTGATACACGCACACAGCCACTGATACACGCACACAGCCACTGATACACGCACACAGCCACTGATACACGCACCCAGCCACTGATACACGCACCCAGCCACTGATACACGCACACAGCCACTGATACACGCACACAGCCACTGATACACGCACACAGCCACTGATACACGCACACAGCCACTGATACACGCACACAGCCACTGATACACGCACACAGCCACTGATACACGCACACAGCCACTGATACACGCACACAGCCACTGATACACGCACACAGCCACTGATACACGCACACAGCCACTGATACACGCACACAGCCACTGATACGCACACAGCCACTGATACACACACACACACACACAGCCACCGATACACGCACACAGCCACTGATACACGCACACAGCCACCGATACACGCACACACACACTCTCCCCAATACACACACACAAATTGGAGTACAGTCAGAGTCAGCGACGGATGTGAGTGACTGGAGGGGGGGGGGCGGAGGAGCGAGGAAAGGCTGACGATCCGAGCAGGCGGCTCTCCAAAGGGCGCCGGGGGGGGGGGGGGGGGCAAAGGGAGCGCCAGGGAGGCAAAGGGAGCGCCAGGGAGGCAAAGGGAGCGCCATGGAGGCAAAGGGCGCTGGGGGGTGGGGAGGGGGGCAGCAAAGGGAGGGCCAGGGAGGAAAAGGGAGCGCAAGGGGGGCAAAGGAGCACCAGGGGGCAAGGAGGGCAAAGGGAACACCAGGGGGGCAAAGGCAGAGCCAAGGGGGGCAAAGGCAGAGCCAAGGGGGGGCAAAGGCAGAGCCAGGGGGGGGCAAAGGGAGAGCCAGGGGGGGGGGCAAAGGGAGAGCCAGGAGGGGGGGGCAAAGGGAGAGCCAGGGGGGGGGGCAAAGGGAGAGCCAGGGGGGGGGGGCAAAGGGAGAGCCAGGGGGGGGGCAAAGGGAGAGCCAGGGGGGGGCAAAGGGAGAGCCAGGGGGGGGCAAAGGGAGCGCCGGGGGGGGCAAAGGGAGCGCCGGGGGGGGGGGGGTTTGGCAAAGGAGAGCCGGGGGGGGGGCAAAGGGAGAGCCGGGGGGGGGCAAAGGGAGTGCCGGGGGGTGGGGGGCAAAGGGAGTGCCGGGGGGGTGGGGGGCAAAGGGAGAGCCGGGGGGGGGGGCAAAGGGAGAGCCTGGGGGGGGC